>NC_088235.1:49890392-50531642 GCF_036934945.1 Oncorhynchus masou masou | reverse complement strand
GCATGCTTCAGTGTTGCTTTCCTCAAAGCACACATATAAGTAATTTAGCTTGTCTAGTAGGCTCATGTCACTGGGAAGCTCGCGGCTGGGCTTCCATTTGTAGTCTGTAATGGTTTGCAAGCCCTGCCACATCCGACGAGCGTCAAAGCCGGTGTGGTAGGATTCAAGCCTAATCCTGTACTGACGCTTTGCCTGTTTGATGGTTCGTCGGAGGGCATAGGAGGATTTCTTATAAGCGTCCGGGTTAGTGTCCTGCTCCTTTTGTGCTCAAAACCACGCCCATCATTATCCTATTTTCCAGCATGCTCTTTTGCTGGTTGATTATCATAATTGTTTGTTTCAATACCTGTGTTTTTGCATGTACATTCATTGGTTGATAAACCTTATGCTACACAAACACATGCCTTTTTCCAAACTATTCCAATCTGTTAGTGGTTGGACTTATTGCACCAGTAACTGAAATGGCTGTTCCAGTTTATATGATTTATGTGGTCTCAATAATCAATCTTCCCTACACCGGCAGTCATTCTCAGTGCAGGTTGCAGCTGATTAAAAGTTTCAATTGTTGGATATCTTCACTCTGGCCGGATTCCAATAGGAATTTAACATCACTTTGCAAGCGAGCATAATGTGACTTGCAGGCTTGATGTGGCCTGTAAACCAAGAGTTTCAGACCACTGCGTTTAGGTTGTAATTAGCCCCTCTAAGAAGGGCCTAATGATATATGTAATGTATTGTCATAAAGAATTTAATTTTAATGATAACATATTCACTTAGACACTCACTTGGTGAAAGCTACGGGACTGAAAGCCATTGAATACAACAAATACAACAAATACAGTCATGGGTGGTAACTACAATTCACTGGAAGGCAAGGTACAGTACATGTTGGAAAATATGGAAATAAGGTAGAATACATTCTCAAGTTGAATTATATGTACACTCAACCTAAAATTCAAAGTTGACTGAACATACAATTCAACTTGAGAATGTTGTCATGCCTATTCCCGTTCCCTCTCTCCGGCGAAAACCACCGATCCTGGCAACCCGCATTACACACATCTGGCAACCATCATTACTCACACCTGCTCCCCATCGATATACACACCTGGACTTCACCATGACTTCCCCTTTATTTGCCCTCACTAGCCTCAGTCTTCAGACAGTATTGGTTTTCTTTACGTTCAGTACACTTGCAATTGTAAGGTAAATCAACATTTTTATTTTTTTACAGTGTAGGGTATGTGTTGTGTGTAGTTGTTTGCATATATTAGTGCAGTGGTGTCAAAAATACTTTACAATGAGTAAAACCACATCGAAACTGTGTAGAAATTATAACAGACCTACATTTCTAAGTTTCTTGACTGTGTCCAGCTGGCTAATAATCACTGAAATGAAAGCTAAACAGTCAGGGTGCATTGGAAATTCCAAAAACGAGAGATAGAGAACCATTTTTTGGACATTTTGACTGCGAGGAAATATAACACATTTTCAGTGTGGCCCTCCGGACCTCATTGAAGACTGAATGCAGCCCACGGGGGGAAATGAGATTGACACCCCTGTGTTAGTGTGTTGGTCTGTTTGTTGGACAGATGAATTTACAAGGGGGGCTGCCAGAAACCCATCCCTGCAACACACACACCCTCTCCTCGTCCCCATCCCTTGGTCCTTGTCAGTGTAGGTTTACCCTCAATCTTGGTTTCACCTGTAACACAGCACCTTTGACTCAAGGTAAAATCTCTGGCTCTCCGCACACTGATATTCAGCCATTGTCTAAATTAACAAGGAAAAGGCGGTGCGGATTTAATGCCAAACATGCTCTGCAAACACAAAGTGCATGTCATTACTCAACAACCGGTGCCTTGTCAGCTACCCAGCCATCACCAACATACATTTTCTCTCCTGGAACCTCAGAAGAAAGAAGAAAATGTGAAGATTTTCTCTTCGGTTTTGTCTGGTGAGGTGGATAGCTGGTGACAGTGAGGATTGTTATGAGCTAATGTTTCTGTGTTAATCTGTTAATCTGTTAAACATGGGAACCATTGAGAAGTTATCTGTGTTTGTTTGGGTGTGGGGCGGAGTGGAGGAAATAAAGAATGTGACATTACCTCCATGATGTAACTCTAGACACATGGTGTAAGATTTCAGGTCCCCACCTCTTTTCACTATCACCTCTAGGGACCAGAGCTGAGAGAGACAAATGTATTGTCAATTTGGACAATAAAAACAAGCTGATTGGAATGAATGTTACAAATGTTGGTTTGTATGAAGTCAATGAAGATATGTTGTCATTCATGTAGATGTGAATGTTCACTTCCTTGCTTAAAAGGTCTACTTCCTAATCTACGTTGGGTCTATTCCTTCATCTATCTTTATCTTAAAGATGCAACACTTCAGTTTTTGGGCGACCCGACCAAGTTCACATAGAATTGTGTGTTATAGACATGTCATTCTCATTGAAAGAAAGTCTAAGAAGCGGTAGATCTGTTCTTTGTGCGTTGTTTCCATGTTTTTCGTTTGCGTCATTACTTTCGGTTTTGTGCACCAGCTTCAAATTGATGAAAAAAACAATATTTTTGATTAGGGAAAATATATTCCACAGTAGTTTAGATGGCAGCCGACAATGATTCTCTACACTACTTGCTTATTTTGTCACATAAACTGAAATTAGATGAACTATTTGAATTTTAGCAACCAGGAAATGGTGGAGTGATTTTTGAACACATCTTTAATTGTGTCGTTACATTGATTGAGAACACATCCTAGAGTTTTGGAATTCCTCATTTTAAACAAAATGCCAAGTAACATCCACAACTAATGATGAACAAAAACAGGGAGATTACCAAAAATAATTCTGTATGTGAAATAAAAGATTGGTTGTTTCGCTAAACAGCAAATAAGACCTGTCCAAATTGAGGTGTCCTTTCACATCAACAGCACTTCACAACAGCCCTATCAGGAAACCACATAGATAGAAGTGAAATGAACAACAACCTAATTTCACAACAGTCCTATAGGATCGAGGTCCAGGGGTGAATAAAAGGTAGCGCGAAACAGGGAAGTTATGCCTGCTGCCAGTAAATGGAGACCCTGGCTCATTTGTCAGGGATCCAAAGGTTGATGTCACAAAGACACTGTGTGAACAATAGAAGGCGGTCATGAGGACAGGCGGCCATGTTGTTTCTGTTGTATCTGATGCTCGGGGGCAGATAGCTGACTAGGTCAGAAGTGGTGTGTAGTTAGTTGAGCTCTAACTCCTTTGTATGACACCTGCTCCCCCAGGGGCTCTGTCTCAAGCTCTGTCTCACGACTGGGAGAGATATCCCAGGTATATGCATAGATTTTTTTCTCTAGTACTCCACTCTATTGCGCTAGCCTCTGGCTGGTTCATGATGCACAATGTAGAGAGTAGAACAATCCACGAGAAAGCCCTGTACAAAGAAAATAAGTAAGTGTTTATGTGCAAAAGTTTAGGGACTGTGATAAATAAAATTATCTGCAAAAATATTTAATTCAGATTCCAGATACTTTCAAAAAACTAGATTACTTCTTGGATTCAATTCAGAAAGGATGTTTGTGAAAAAAGACATAATGATACTTTTATGTTTTCTCAATGACATTAAATTCAGCATTGATAAAAGGCACAAGTTTAAAACTTCTTAGGGCTAGGGTCCTTTTTTCAGAATTTCCGCCTGACTGACATGCCCAAAGTAAACTCCCTGTTACTCAGGCCCAGAAGTCAGGATATGCATGTAATTGGTACCATTGGATAGAAAACACTTTGACGTTTGTAGAAATGTTAAAATAATGTATGGGACTATAACACAATTGATGTGGTAGCCGATAATCCAAAGAAAAACCAACCAGAATACTTTTTTTTTCAATGGAAAGCTATGGGTCCTATGCAATTCCAGCTCCCAGATTGCAATTCCTACATTCTAATCTATCCAACCCTGATGGATAGTCCTTGGCTAGTGAAACCGTTTTATGAGGGAATGCTCATTTGGGGTTTGAATCTCCGTGGGGTTGACTCACATTTCACAGGCAATTTATTCAGCTATGTCTTGAGGAATGAAGTGAAGGAAGGGGGAAATCCACTGGAAGTTGTAGTCAGGCCTCTAGTTCATGTCCTCTGGCCCAGACCCAGACAATGTTTAGGCACGTAGTCGACAACTCTACCCTTGCTTATCTCAGGTATGTAAACCTCTGTAAGTGAGTGCTTCATCTGTAATTCTATTGTGAGTTATCTCCGGTTTTCTCCAAGTGTCTGTATAATCTAATGAAATGCAAACCTTCCTTGCCTGTGACACCAGATACCTGGGTTAGAACGGGCGTCTCGACTCGACCTCAATTGAGAAATTCTTTGGCAGGCAGTTTGACTACTATACCACACCAAACCTTCCCATTGCATTCTTTGCATGATTCAAACATATCTTTTTCCCCCATTGGGACAGACTTGAGAGGCCAGATCAAAAGACAGTGCAGCGTTGAGTTTGGAGCAGAGGTGGAGGAGGGGAACTATTTGTTGTTGTCTTGTTGGGTGTTATTATTTTCATGTGTTGGAAAAGAGAGATGAATGAAGGGATAAATGGATGCTGGGTGGGTGGGGGTTAGGGGAAATTCCCTTGTCTGGTTTGAGGGGGTGGGGCAGATTCATTTGTGATGGGGATTGGAGTGGGGGGAGGGTGGTGCCTGATGTAGAGAGTGCTGTCATGGCCTAGACAGGGGGTCTTTGTCTTCCCCATAATCACTTTCTATACCTCTCCTTTCGTCTCCCCTTCTCTCTTCCTCACTTCCTCTTGAATCCTCTCTAAAATTTGCCTCAACTCTACCAGGAACCATGCTGTTTGTGACAGTTGTTTCCACTCTACAAGAGAAGGCATTCAGATGGAACCAAGAGTTGTAAAGTATTCTTATCTATTTTATCTCATTACTGAAAGAACAGGTTAGGAACGTCTCAAAAAAGACAGAAGAACCTATAAAGGAGAGCCATAATTCAGGATTATCTTTACAAGTACAATCTTTATGAGGCTTTGAAGGCATAGAGCAAGACCAGAATGACACATACCTGTAGAGTATCACAGTCATATTATCCAGGGGAAGCCATACCTGGAAGCCATAGATACCTTATACAGTGTGTCACGACCAGCCCCAGACATGCTCCTCACCACCAGACACGACACAACCAGACTCTGTCTAAATGCCCCTCCCCGCCGAACCAGGATCAAAGGGCTGGCATCAGGTTTGTCTTCTGTCTCTTAAGAAATATATTTGATAGTGACGTCCATGTTTATTAATCAGACTGTTATTAATCTGTCATTAATTAGGATTGGATTGAGAATAATTGTCACACCCTGACCATAGTTTACTTTGTATGTTTCTATGTTTTGGTTGGTCAGGGTGTGATCTGAGTGGGCATTCTATGTTGGATGTCTTGTTTGTCTATTTCTATTTCTGGCCTGATATGGTTCTCAATCAGAGGCAGGTGTTAGTCATTGTCTCTGATTGGGAACCATATTTAGGTAGCCTGGGTTTCACTGTGTGTTTGTGGGTGATTGTTCCTGTCTCTGTGTTTATTGTCACCAGATAGGCTGTATAGATTTTCATGTTTCGTTTTGTTGTTTTTGTATTGTTAGTTTTTTTTCTTTATTAAACATGTCTCAAGAATACAACGCTGCATTTTGGTCCGCTTCTCCTTCACAACACGAGAATCGTTACAATAATACAAGTTATATAATTGAGTAGCAGTTTCAGTGAGTTTAGAAATAAATAAACATTATTTGGATGATTGTAAGGAATTCAGGATTAATGAAGATGGCACACCCTGACCTGAGTATTTTTTGTTTTCTTTATATATTTTGGTTAGGTCAGGGTGTGACATGGGTGATATGTGTGTTTTTGTATCATCTAGGGTTTTTGTATGTCTAGGTGTTCCTAGTCTAGGCATATTGTAGGTCTATGGTGGCCTGGATTGGTTCCCAATCAGAGGCAGCTGTTTATCGTTGTCTCTGATTGGGGAACCTATTTCGGTTGCCATTTTCCAGTTTGGGTTCGTGGGTTATTGTCTATGTTATGTTGCATGTTAGCACAGTGTTCATTAGCAGTCACGTTCGTTTGTTGTTTTGTTAGTTTGTTACAGTGTACTTCGTGTTTTTTCGTCATCCGTTAAACTATGCATTCACACCACGCTGCGCTTTGGTCTCCTCCATACGACGATCGTGACAGAAGACTGCTGAATATTTCCCCTCTTTTCCATTTCCATTCACTGTCGGAGGAGACGACACATACTTTTACAGATATGTGAGGAATGTCAGATTATCATATTCAAGTTAGGTGGTCGTTGGACCACAGCGGTTCGGAATAATCACAGCTATCGTCTTATCATTAGACCCACAGTCAGCAGATGACAGGCGCTCTGCTTTTGTCAACGGGATACTTGTGTTTAATTTATGAATTCATTGTCCCTGGTTCACTGAGATGGACAAAAGAAGGAGTTTCTTTCCATTTCTATATATATATATATATATATATATATCCATTTTCAGAAATGTTGGTGAATTAGCTTTAATTGTTTAAAGAAATTATGAAAGAGATTGGTTTGTTTTTTCACTATAAAATCATGGCATTTGGTTGTTCAATGACGACAGACATGTATTTCATTTAAATCTATTTCTTGAAGGTTTCATTTCAGAGACAAATAATTGTGTTTTATTTTGCTAAAAGCTATGTATCTGTCTCACTCTCAGAGCGAAAAATAGTACTGCTTGGTTTTACTCAGTTAAATGGAACAAATAACAACATTTTTTATAAAGAACTGTACAAATGATACATTTAAAAAAAAACATTAATCAATACGGTAATATGAGCTCTGTATATAAAACATTTACATTTTAGATTTTAATCATTTAGCAGATGCTCTTATCTAAAGCGACTTACAGTTAGTGCATTCATATTAAGATAGCTAGTTGAGACAACCACATACCACAGTCAAATATACAGTATGCAAACATTCCATTCCAGCTAAACAGTGGATATATCGAGTTTTGCAATAAAAAAACAGACATTTGAATACACACAAAATCTATGAATTAAAAATCTGAGAACACTTTTTTTTACACACACATGAAGGTACCCCATAAGCAACCATTTCTGGTGAAAAAACACACATGAAAAATTTGTGGATATAGCATTTTGGAAATAAACTCTTCAATTGTTCCTTGTTTTTTTTCTGGACACATTTTTGGAATTCTTAGGAAAGTTTATAGACAATACATGAATATTATCATTTGGAGAAAAACAAATATTTTCAAAATCAAATTAGCGTTTAAGAAAGGGAAATAATATGACCTTAATACCTCAACCTACAGTACCCCAGTCACAACAACACATAGCTCGCACCCTCTTTACTTACTACAGACCAACCAACATAGCCAACCCGACTCTATCAATCATATTCAAGATTCTCTGAGCCAATCATAAATCACATAAAATAGCTGAAGATGTGACATCAGCAGGGAGGCCAGGCAGTAAATAAATGTTTGATGTTTATTTATTTATTTCTTTCGTTTCTCTTTCTTTCTTTCCTCTTTCTTTCTTTCCTTTCTTTCTTTTCCTGTTAATGGATGAGGTGGGGCTCAGGCACCCTCTGGCCAAGTTGTTTTGATGCGGGAAAAGCCCCATCCTGAGAGGGGCTCCATAGGGGATGTTACAGTAGGAGCCAGGCATCTCTCCCCCCTACAGGTCTGGAAGTTAATAGAACTGGGTGGAATGTGATTTATAATGGCTCGGACCTACCACCTACAGATGGGTTCCTCTATTCAGTTGTGTTCTTAAGCACCCAGATCATCAATAAAGATCATATTTGGAATTCACTCCAAAGCTTTCCGTACAGGTGATGATTTAATTTGGGAGTTTTCACGGTTGAAAAATACACAAGCTTCCAAACCAACTGCAGGCTATGTGATATTATGTTGTAACAGAGAGAGCTCCCTTACTGTTCCATGTGTCCCACTTTTCCTGTACAAGATGGGGAATGCAGCACGTCATTTAAGTGTGTCGAGTCAACATTCATGCGGAAAACCCAAGTCTAATTGACATACACCTTCTCTAACGATGAGTTCGCTTATAGGACATTTGAAGTATAAGTTCTGCTGAAACCAGAGTGAAAAATGTATGCAGCATCATTGACAACATACTGACATGCCATAAATCAGATGTTATTGAATCTGTTGCAACAGTTTTAAAACTGATTATGTGTAGTTGGTATAGTGATATGTATGTTTTAGTCATGAAGAATGAGGATTTCATGGTATTTGGCAGTAATGGTTTTCGTGTGGTGTTCTTTGATACCAAAAATGGTTTTAAAACAGACACTAATCCCTGTTGTGTCAGGCTGTGGGCTCCAAAGAATAGTATATCATTTATTGGGTTATGTGTCCTGAGTGGCGCAGCGGTCTAAGGCACTGCAACTCAGTGCTAAATGCGTCACTAAAGACCCGGGTTAGATCCCGGGCTGTATCACAACCGGCCGTAATCCGGAGTCCCATAGGGCGACACACAATTGGCCCAGCGTCGTCTGGGTTAGGGTTTGGCCAGGGTAGGCCATCATTGTAAATAAGAATTTGTTCTCAACTGACTTGCCTAGTTAAATAAAATGTATGATGATCCTTGCGTGTGTGTGATATTGGCAGAACATTCTTCTCATTTTGAAGTGTGCCACGTCTTGTCATTGTAACACAACACGGCTCCGCTGTACCCAACTATGGCATGCTGCAAGCTTCAATTTAACCACAACTGTTTATAGCTGTCAATATAAGGACTAACACCACAATAAATGCATTAAATTGCATCTGTTCCCTGTGTCATGGAAAATAAGGTGAGTGGATAGACTGTAGGGAATGCATGTTCACGCTGAGTTATTACATAGCAGTGTCTTAAGGGTCTCATGGCTGCTGTCCATTGTATTTAATCAGTCTCTATTACCTGCTACCCTTTTCACTGTTAAAATAATCACCCACAATTATGGACATAAAAGGAGAGAGCAGACACGAGAGGGACACGGAGAGAAATCACACACAAAGTAATTTCTCTCCACCTTGGCTGCTTATGTAGCTTTTGATGTTTTGGGGGGTAATAACAGGCTTGTAGGTGTTTGCCGTGACCCCCCCTATAATACATTGGGAGCAGTCACAGAGGACATGCCCCCACCACCACCACCACCACCACCACCACCACACACACACACACACACACACACACACACACACACACACACACACGCACACACACACACACACACACACACACACACACACACCCGCCACCACTATTAACTTAAAAGGTCCAGACAATTTATTGAATGCTGTAGATGAAAGAAAAAGCTGGAATAACTCCAAAATTGACCACCTCTACAATGAAGAAAATAGAACTGTGAGAAAGGGGCATTGTGATGTACTTTAATCCACTCTGGTGCTGGAAAAAAAGAGACCCCATTAAATGTACCTTTGAAATAAATGGGCCCAATTACCTAGATGGCTGGAGCTCCCTAATGAAGCTTTTGTGAAGGCAAATAAACACGGTGGAGAGACACTGAAGGAGTGATATGACGGCATCATTCAGAATCATCTTCCAGATGAAAGTTAAAATCACAGAAATGTTAGGGTGGTGGAGACCGGCAATTGCAGGTTCCAGGGAAGACAAAGTGAGATTGAAATTCCATTTGTTGAAAGAGTGAAATGTTGTGAAAGTAGAGTCACTGACATGAGAGAGTTGGAAAAAACACAAAAAAAGTACGTATGAAAGCTAACAGTGTAAATATAATTAATATGTGAAAAGAACATTGGTAATAATCATTGTTAGAAGAGTTGCTCAGTTACATTATCTGCACTGTGTGTTGGAGATAAGTCACTTTAAATAGGTTTAAGAGAGTTGTTTTGATAATGGAATTTTGGCGAGTCCCTCATTTTAATTACAAGGTTAGAGGGGACCGGCTCAAACTCCCTCTCTTTCGGCCCTCTTCAGAACTGTGAGAGCTGCTGACCATTCCCACATCAATCCAGAACACTCAGTCTCTTCTCTCCAAAACACAGCCAGTATTACTTTAGCTGATAGTTCTGCTTTTATAGAGGAATATGGACCGCAAATTGTTGAGATTTTCTCACATCTCTACTCTGCCAACCTTTTCCAAATTATGTTGTCTCACAAGGCTTTTGATGTAAAAACCATGCATGACATTTCTGAGCTACACAAGAAGAAAAACAAATAGGGAGTAACTGCAGCATGCTAGCTGTACCTGTAGATGACCCCTAGTTAGCTATGGCTTCCTTAAAACTACCCGCAGAGACATAAAAATTGTATCCAAATTGCAATATCCCTTTAAAACAGAGTTATTGGAGATAGGCACTGAAACAACTCACAGTTTCTAAACAAGTCCATACCACAAGGCCAAGGAGATGCCAAATGTGATCCAATGAACTCTGCACTTGTATCATGCTAGCGGATGTCTTCCTCCTTCTCCATGCCTGATCGATCCAGTGAAGGAGCAGACCTTACAGAGACAGGGGTTGTAGATGACCCTGGACCCAACAGCTTGTGAAGGGGTAAAGGTTAAGGCCATGCATGTCTGTGGGGCTCCAGATAGGGGTCAGGAGGTCACCGTCAGAGTTGTAACCCCGCTGACCCCCAGTCTGTGTCCACAGTCCCATTTGTTTGTGTCGACATCTATGTCGCTTCCTCGATCTGTTACTCTATGAGAGAGATCGATCGGCGAGCTATGTACCTCTGTTAACGAACTATGTCTCTATATTTCAGCACTGTGAGGGAGATTTTCAAGATAAGGGTGTGATTTAACCTGTATGAGAAGGAACTACTAATACAGTAGGCTGGTATTTTGATTGCAGATACAGAAACAGTAACATTGCTGTAGTGATATATTGATGGTTCTGGGATATATAATATATTCACTTTGGCATAAGTGAAATGCTCCTAGATCTGCAGTTAGGAGAAACATATTTGAGGGTCCAGTCAAATACCATGGCTAGAATAAAACGTATTTAGAGTAGAAAGAGCACATACTGATTGTGAGTGAAAGCTATCTGTGACAGGGGCTCATACATATTCATAACTTTATGTCTTTACATTGTTTTGCTAAGTGAAAACATACAGATCTTACAACTTGTAGTGTATAGTGTGTAGGCTAATGGACTGCAACATAACGCACGACTAGTCTTGAAACTATCCATTTCACTCACATGCATTCTTTTAGCTGGTGTGTTAAACATAACGAAGTGCGATGCTTACTGCCACCCTACTGTACTATTCATTCCTTCATTACTATTTCATAAACGTATGATTAACGCTTATTGCTGCAGCGCAATTTCCATTCTCCGTGTCGGGGGCCCCACTAAAGACGGCTCAAGCTTGAGAGATGTAGGTTTTTCAAGTCATTTTAATTTTTACAGTTCCATGTACCCGCCTTTTAATTTAGCGTATAATGATGCCATTAGAATAGAATCCATCTGGAAGTTCCTTTTGGGAGCGGTTTATGTTCCGTGGCTTCTGCAGCTAATGCTGCTCTCGCTACATTGGCAACAGATGCTCTGAAAGCAACAGATGCATTCTCTTCAATTACTATTACAATCAAGCCCATGTTTAGCATAAATGCTTCTAGGTGTGCAGGATTTTATACCTGCACTGGGTCTGGTAAAGACAAGAGGGAATGGGACATATTGGGTCACTGGCAGTAAATGCTAACTGATAATGTTGCCAAATTTTAGGACATGTTAGACATTAGAAAAAGTGCAACTTGTTATAGACCTAGTTCCTTCATGGTTCCATTGTGAGCATCTGTTTTGAGTTGATACAATATATCTCTTTTTATGATATCTCTAAACTCACCTCAAACGCCCACTACTGAACTCTCAGAGAAGATACTATCTGACAACAGCATATTACAAATGTTTAAAAAAATATTTAAAAACTGAATTGTTCCCCCCTCAAAAATCCAGCAACTAATTAATTAAAATAACAAACAATTTCCTCCACAGATAATTAGTGACTACACACTGGCCTTTAATCCACTCCGCCTCAATTATGCAAATGCTAACTTTCTCTCCCAGAAATTAATGTGATTAATTTTCTCTTGTTTTGAATTACAATTGCAGTGCCTGCTAGCACTTTAAAGCATTCATTCATTACCAATTAAATGGGTGCAGCTCAGTTCTGTAGCACTTTGTGTTTAATGTGCTAATTGGGAGAAATTTAAATATCTGACCTCTTATGAGAGAGCAAAAGTTATATTCAACAGTGATATTAGCATAGCATATTTTCAACAGATTTTTTTTTATTGGATGTTGCGGTGCTAGTTATGAGGACTGGGCAAATTGAACAGGAGATGTAAAACTGATGTCCAATATTGATCCATTCGTGAGGAATGCTTGTAGGGTTGTCCTTTCATCACAAGAAAACGTATATAAAACATGGGTTCAACATTGGGAACGATATACCGCAGAGTGCTCATCCTTTTCTTTTAGTGAGGGGTTGAATAGCCATAACCTGCTAATGTGTTGTCCATGTTTTCATTGCATGAAGCTTATCTTGGAGAGCGCCATTCATTCAGCAGACCAAAGAAAGGCTGTTCTCTTTTATTCCTGTGTCTTATACCTTCAGTACTTTGTTATGCCTACTTGAGTAGCATTAACAGCTCACTCCTCCATTTGCCAGGGACTTGGATTTTCTCAAATTGAGTTACATCCATCTGAACATCAGTGCTTCAGGCGAACAAGAGTGGAGCTGGATAAAAAAAAAACCTTTCATGTTCTGATGTGATCTTCTTGAATGGGAACTCCATATTGTAACCTGGAACTGAAATATTATTATGTTATATGATTTTGCCACACCAGCTCTTTGGTCCAAATGTAAGATCAGAGATGTGGGTGTTAGAGAACAGTATGTTGGTTGAATGGTTTGGTACAGGACAGTCGGCTCCCATGAAAGGAAGTTTCAATTGAAAGCATGGATGTGGCCCATAGGCCCCTGAAGTCACTCAGAAGTCTGTGTTGAGGTCTGTGTGGATGCCCTCCATACCAAATGGTGTGTAATTGCAATTAATGGACAGTCCAATTTGTCAGAAGAGTGAAAGACAATTTTAACAACTAATCTTGTTTTCTGGCTGAAAATGTAAGCTGTAGATGCCACAAATGTCAAAATGGTCAGTCTGAAGTCTCTTTCTGAGATTGGACACATGTTATGTTTGTTTGTGCTTATGAATGTGTGTGCTTCTTTGTTCATACTAGGGTTTTACATGGTAGCAGTGGGACCAAGGTTATCATGCGCCCACTCTAATCTATTTTACCTTTCTTAATTTTTGTTGATTACCACTCAAAATGAATGTATCCTGTTCTAGCCTCCTGTTGCAGCAAGGTAAAGATGGTATAATACAGACATAGCTATATGTTGGATCCGGCTTCATATACGTAGTGAAACAGGAAACAGGAAGCATTTAACAAAGGAATTTGCTCGTTCATGCCATCTAGTAACGCACATGATTTGGTCACAGTTCAGGAGCCACATCAAAGACCCAATAGGAAGATGCAAGACAACCATCGTCAGTTTCTGTCTCTCTCCCAAAATATGAGGGAATCATAGGGACAGAGCAGAAGAGGGGTTGCAGACCTGTGGATACCCCCCACCTCTTCAATCATTCTTTCTGACCAGTCTGAGATGGGATGTTGGTCTCAGCTTGGGGACAAAGGGGCCCTTGTTGGGCATCCCTGGTGCCATTTAGAAGGGAGGGCGGGAGAACTAGGAAGGGGCAGGAACAGGGCTTCCAACTACAAGGTAACAAGGGAAAACCATGCAATCCCTCTTGGAATTGGCCTGGGATTGGAGACACAAGGCTCACCAGACAGTAGATCAATGGAACTCTTCACAGAGGGAGGGAGGAGTGGGGCAGAGCAGGATATTGCAGAAAAGAAAGTGTGCCACGTCCTGGCCAAATTAACTCCAAAGCTGTGGAGGATCCTGTTACCTGTTCAGATGTTTAGGGTGAATGTTGTCTTGCCTGCCTGGCCCTTTGCCCAATCGACCTAGGGTTGGTCTTTGAAACTTGTATTACTGATCACAATACGGAGAATACGATTACAAGCCTTGTTATTGTGTAGCCTGGAAAATGGTGGCTAGTGCAAATATTCTTACTCTATTTGGTAATAACAAATATATTTTTAAGTAAAGAAGATGGTCACCAATACGATATACTGTGTATATAAACTGTATCTAAACAGGATATGACAACACTTATTTTTATCCCAAAGATAATTTTACTCTATAGCTGTTTAATAAGTTTGAAGGGAGGGAGCTTTTTTTCTTTTGCCCTTCTCCTCACTTTTTCTGTCTAACTGTCTGTTAACTCTTCACATCAAACAGGTTCAATGTGAGCAAAGCTCTTTTGTCAGCCTTTGTACACCAGCGCACACGCTTTTCTCCTTGCCTCAGGTCTGTCAAGCTTTTATCGAGACATTAGGTATCCTCTTTGAGCCCGCACATGGTGGAAATGAAAGAGCAGAACGCACTTGGTCCTCATCCTCCCCTCCTATAATGCCCCCTTGTCTAGTACCATGCTCCAAGTGAATGTCTTCATCCGAGTCGTATGAATGAGTGGAGTGCGCTGGCATTACATATTGATCCTCTCTCTTTGTGAAGCCTCCGAACCCTGCAATAATTACCATCGTCCATTAGCGACTTTGCCAGCTAACATCCCCATTAATGCCTGTAGCACTGTTCTTTCAGAAGTGTTAACATTCATTTGGACTGGATTTATTAACAGAGAGAAGAACATGGTACAAATATACATATGAATGGAATAAACGGTAGGGGAAATTAAACACTTGTTTAAAAGCTTAACAAAGCATCTATATTTAATTAACGTGTTCAATAGCAGGTAACTTTGTCCTCATTTTGTAAATGATCATCTTAGCTAAGAGCAGACCTCACTGGGTAGATATTTAAATGGCACTTACACAGATATTAAATCGGTCTATTTGTTTTGTTATTTTTCACTACCCATGCAACCCTTCTCAAGGATCATTTTGAAGGTTGCTAAAAGCCTCCCATTTGTTTCTTTATCTCTTCTTTACTTTTGACTCCCTTTCTAAAAAAAACATTGACAGCAGAGGTTCACTAGTGACTGCTAATTAAAGTGATAGTAAAACATTTTCTGATTTAGATTATTTTCAAATGACTTGGGGGTTCAAGTTTTGTCAAAACCAAAATAGTATTTTTGGAGAATGTAACAATGCTAAAAACAGTATCAGATACACTGTAAAGGGCTTATTGTTGTTTTGACAGTAGCTTACAGACAGCTCGGTGGCAATTAATTTTCTGTATTTAATATTACAGTATACCTATTGTAATATAAATACGGTATCAAAGCAAGTACTGTGTAATGACACACAGTACAATAACATAAAATGGACTGTATTATACTGTAAAAAAAGGTTAATAATTGCAATGAATGCAATGAATGGATGAATGAATGAAATCTGTTGGGGGGGTTGTATTTCACAGTATTTTACTGTAATTATAAGGGATTTGTGCAAACAGGTTGGCTGCTAGGCAAAGTGTTTACAGTCATTATAGCGTATTAATGAATATTTTATATCACCTGCACTTCCAGAGGCATGAGAGTGTGACTACAGGGCATAAAAGACCAAAAGGACATGGCAAACTCTGTCCCATGCCACTCCAATCTGTCCCATGTACATTTAACATTTATGGGGCATTATAACCACATTGGTAGAGCATTTTCACTCACTGGTGCAAAAAAAATATAGCCTCTAATAAGGTACACCTCAATATATGTGATTGAGTCACAATACCACACACCAACTAGTGGTCAAAATATTTTTTTGTTGCTGGAAATATACGGTACGGCACTATATTCTGTGGGGTGGAATTACAGTACCATTCAAAATACAGTAATTCTTCCCCCACCCACAACATTTTCCCACAATGCACCATAATTTACACTGTGCTGCAGTAAAACATTGATAATACCAAAACATGACCATAGAATGAAAAATAAATCATGGTTACAGTGTAGCGGGGCATTCAAACGCATGGGGAAAGCAGACGAGGGGACCACTCTGTCCCCATGCTTTTGAATGCACCGCTACACGCTAAAAACAAAGGGCTCCTTATAGTGTCAAATAAGGGTTCTTTGGCTTGTAACCATAGTGAAACCTTTTTTGATGCTATATGGAAACTTTTTGAAGATCCTATAAAGAACCATGCTCATAAGGTTCTAAATGGAACCTGTATGGTACAAAGAACCCTTTCCTAAGGTTCTATAAAGAACCATTAAATAAGGTTCTATATAGCACCAAAAAGGGTTCCACTATTGTTACAACCCACATTTTCATTTCACTTCATTACAGTACAACGGTTTGATTTGTTTGATCGTAGCTAGCCAGCTACATAGCCGTCTTTGTATCTAAGACAATTGTGTAGTCTAGAGCGATTTTCTAGGTTAGCTTTCTAGGTTAGCTGGCCAGCTATTGTCGTTCTTCTACTGTTTGAATAGCAGCACCGTAGTAACTATTACAGTACAACGGTTTGTTTTGTTTGATCGTAGCTAGCTAGATACATAGCCGTCTTTGTATCTAAGACAATTATGTAGCCTAGAGCGATTTTCTAGGTTAGCCAGCCAGCTATTGTCGTTCTTTTAAGTAACGGAACGCAATCAACCTTGCTAGCTAGCCAGCTAGCCCCTGAATAGCAGCACTGTAGAAACTATTACACTCGACGGAACGACTTGATTAGTGTAGTGTCAACATCGCAGCCACTACCAGCTAGCCTACTCCAGCAGTACTGTTTCATTTCAATCATTTTAGTCAATAAGATTCTTGCTACGTAAGCTTAACTTTCTGAACATTCGAGACGTGTAGTCCACTTGTCATTCCAATCTCCTTTGCATTAGCGTAGCCTCTTCTGTACCCTGTTAACTATGTGTCTATCTATCCCTGTTCTCTCCTCTCTGCACAGACCATACAAACGCTCCACACCGCGTGGCCGCGGCCACCCTAATCTGGTGGTCCCAGCGCGCACGACCCACGTGGAGTTCCTGGTCTCCGGTAGCCTCTGGAACTGCCGATCTGCGGCCAACAAGGCAGAGTTCATCTCAGCCTATGCCTCCCTCCAGTCCCTCGATTTCCTGGCACTGACGGAAACATGGATCACTACAGATAACACTGCTACTCCTACTGCTCTCTCTTCGTCCACCCACGTGTTCTCGCACACCCCGAGAGCTTCTGGTCAGCGGGGTGGTGGCACCGGGATCCTCATCTCTCCCAAGTGGTCATTCTCTCTCTCTCCCCTTACCCATCTATCTATCGCCTCCTTTGAATTCCATGCTGTCACAGTTACCAGCCCTTTCAAGCTTAACATTCTTATCATTTATCGCCCTCCAGGTTCCCTCGGAGAGTTCATCAATGAGCTTGATGCCTTGATAAGCTCCTTTCCTGAGGACGGCTCACCTCTCACAGTCCTGGGCGACTTTAACCTCCCCACGTCTACCTTTGACTCATTCCTCTCTGCCTCCTTCTTTCCACTCCTCTCCTCTTTTGACCTCACCCTCTCACCTTCCCCCTACTCACAAGGCAGGCAATACGCTCGACCTCATCTTTACTAGATGCTGTTCTTCCACTAACCTCACTGCAACTCCCCTCCAAGTCTCCGACCACTACCTTGTATCCTTTTCCCTCTCGCTCTCATCCAACACTTCCCACACTGCCCCTACTCGGATGGTATCGCGCCGTCCCAACCTTCGCTCTCTCTCCCCCGCTACTCTTTCCTCTTCCATCCTTTCATCTCTTCCCTCTGCTCATACCTTCTCCAACCTTTCTCCTGACTCTGCCTCCTCAACCCTCCTCTCTTCCCTTTCTGCATCCTTTGACTCTCTATGTCCCCTATCCTCCAGGCCGGCTCGGTCCTCCCCTCCCGCTCCGTGGCTCGATGACTCATTGCGAGCTCACAGAACAGAGCTCCGGGCAGCCGAGCGGAAATGGAGGAAAACCCGCCTCCCTGCGGACCTGGCATCCTTTCACTCCCTCCTCTCTACATTTTCCTCCTCTGTCTCTGCTGCTAAAGCCACTTTCTACCACTCTAAATTCCAAGCATCTGCCTCTAACCCTAGGAAGCTCTTTGCCACCTTCTCCTCCCTTCTGAATCCTCCTCCCCCTCCCCCCTCCTCCCTCTCTGCAGATGACTTCGTCAACCATTTTGAAAAGAAGGTCGACGACATCCGATCCTCGTTTGCTAAGTCAAACGACACCGCTGGTTCTGCTCACACTGCCCTACCCTGTGCTCTGACCTCTTTCTCCCCTCTCTCTCCAGATGAAATCTCGCTTCTTGTGACGGCCGGCCGCCCAACAACCTGCCCGCTCGACCCTATCCCCTCCTCTCTCCTCCAGACCATTTCCGGGGACCTTCTCCCTTACCTCACCTCGCTCATCAACTCATCCCTGACCGCTGGCTACGTCCCTTCCGTCTTCAAGAGAGCGAGAGTTGCACCCCTTCTGAAGAAACCTACACTCGATCCCTCCGATGTCAACAACTACAGACCAGTATCCCTTCTTTCTTTTCTCTCCAAAACTCTTGAACGTGCCGTCCTTGGCCAGCTCTCCCTCTATCTCTCTCAGAATGACCTTCTTGATCCAAATCAGTCAGGTTTCAAGACTAGTCATTCAACTGAGACTGCTCTTCTCTGCATCACGGAGGCGCTCCGCACTGCTAAAGCTAACTCTCTCTCCTCTGCTCTCATCCTTCTAGACCTATCGGCTGCCTTCGATACTGTGAACCATCAGATCCTCCTCTCCACCCTCTCCGAGTTGGGTATCTCCGGCGCGGCCCACGCTTGGATTGCGTCCTACCTGACAGGTCGCTCCTACCAGGTGGCGTGGCGAGAATCTGTCTCCTCGCCACGCGCTCTCACCACTGGTGTCCCCCAGGGCTCTGTTCTAGGCCCTCTCCTATTCTCGCTATACACCAAGTCACTTGGCTCTGTCATAACCTCACATGGTCTCTCCTATCATTGCTATGCAGACGACACACAATTAATCTTCTCCTTTCCCCCTTCTGATGACCAGGTGGCGAATCGCATCTCTGCATGTCTGGCAGACATATCAGTGTGGATGACGGATCACCACCTCAAGCTGAACCTCGGCAAGACGGAGCTGCTCTTCCTCCCGGGGAAGGACTGCCCGTTCCATGATCTCGCCATCACGGTTGACAACTCCATTGTGTCCTCCTCCCAGAGCGCTAAGAACCTTGGCGTGATCCTGGACAACACCCTGTCGTTCTCAACCAACATCATGGCGGTGGCCCGTTCCTGTAGGTTCATGCTCTACAACATCCGCAGAGTACGACCCTGCCTCACACAGGAAGCGGCGCAGGTCCTAATCCAGGCACTTGTCATCTCCCGTCTGGATTACTGCAACTCGCTGTTGGCTGGGCTCCCTGCCTGTGCCATTAAACCCCTACAACTCATCCAGAACGCCGCAGCCCGTCTGGTGTTCAACCTTCCCAAGTTCTCTCACGTCACCCCGCTCCTCCGCTCTCTCCACTGGCTTCCAGTTGAAGCTCGCATCCGCTACAAGACCATGGTGCTTGCCTACGGAGCTGTGAGGGGAACGGCACCGCAGTACCTCCAGGCTCTGATCAGGCCCTACACCCAAGCAAGGGCACTGCGTTCATCCACCTCTGGCCTGCTCGCCTCCCTACCATTGAGGAAGTACAGTTCCCGCTCAGCCCAGTCAAAACTGTTCGCTGCTCTGGCCCCCCAATGGTGGAACAAACTCCCTCACGACGCCAGGACAGCGGAGTCAATCACCACCTTCCGGAGACACCTGAAACCCCACCTCTTCAAGGAATACCTAGGATAGGATAAGTAATCCTTCTCACCCCCCCCCCCTTAATGACTTAGATGCACTATTGTAAAGTGGCTGTTCCACTGGATGTCAGAAGGTGAATTCACCAATTTGTAAGTCGCTCTGGATAAGAGCGTCTGCTAAATGACTTAAATGTAAATGTAAATGTAACCCTTGAGCCTCCGGCCCTACATTTTAATAATCACTCAAACAGGAAAGAACACTTTTTTGAACTGCAGACAAAGGATTTTATTAGGATCTCTTTTAGTGCCCATTTGGACTAATCTTCCAAGAGTCCATAACATTAAAATACAATTTATAATACAAACACACTTTCACGTATAACCCACTGTTACAAACAGTAGACATAATACACTGACATATTGACCAGATAAATACATTGATGGGCTCAAAGGGTTATTTGGGTCAGTATGGTTCTACATAGAACCATCCCCCTTCCCAATGAACCTTTGAGGAACCCTAATTTTATGTGTGTAACTTATACACTCCAATAATAGGTCATATTTATTTTGGCCATATAAATGTGATTGCTCCAATGAAACATTCATGTGAATACAAGAAAGGTTAACATGTACCTGTTTACTTTCACTGTTTACTGTTTGCATTTACTCTGGCAACCAAAGATATTTGTTTCTCAGTAGAGGACCCTAGAGCAGCAGCCGTTCTGTGCTAATAATCCGACCCCAAAGCCAATGTAGCGCTACTGATATAATGAGGGCTTTTGGAGAGTGCCAATGCAGTAGGCTCTTGGAACATCAAAACAGCAGATGTGGTTTCCCAGTTTTGTACAATCACAGAGAGGCCCTCTATTCCACCCATGAACCCTCTCTAGATGTAGCTCTGGGATACATGGATGTCATGTTGACCTTTCCGACCATCAGCATGCTCAGAGAAAATGAGGGGAACGGATGAGAAGGAGAGAGAGACAAAGTAAAGTGCTCACCCTGAGCCATTATGATTAACCATCAGCCGTTTTTGTGTAATCATCGACAATGTGCGCACAGCAGACTCCTATATGGAAAGAGCTGGAGAGAAAAATCAATCACATTATAACTGTAGACATGCTTTATTGACCTCTGTTGGTGTTCACACATTTCATACTTGATTTGTATCTACTGGCAGGATTTGGAACAACATAGGCAATTTGGACGATGATGAGAAATAGGACAAGCATTTTAAAACTGAGGCCGTGCTTATGGCTTGAGTGCTGAGTTTAGAAAAAAAGTGACCTATTTTAATATTCTTCTCGTGCGTGTATTTGAATATGAAAATATATGAAAGCATTGGAAAAGCAGTCCCCTCTTTCACTGACATCCAGGCCTGCGCTGTTTGGGGTTTGAACTTGGTAATAGTATGAGCACAGTGAGTGCATTGTGCGGGCTACGGCTAGCAACAGATCCAGAAACCCCCTCTCCCTCAGACAGACAACTGTAAATAAGAGTTGGATGTCTCATTACCCAAACCCCTAGCCTTGACAGCTGCATTCATCCAAAATGCATTGTATCTAAAGGTTAAGAGTAGTTACTGGGAAAGTAATGTATTATTAAAATACCTTTCGGAGTGAAGTACCTTTTGATATATTTTCCTTGGTAATGAAAGCAGCATTCGGTGGAAATGTAGTAATTTGCAGGCCCATTTCTCCAAGCCTTTATTCACCCTCTGCCTCTCCCATGACACATCTAGGGAGAGAGAGGAGGGCTCCCGGCGACAGAGGAGATGGCAAACATTTTGTGATGGTCGGAACCATCTCTTAGATTACTGTTTTTTCATTAAAAAGCCTTTCGAGGCATTCAGAGCATTTTGGGGGGTGAAGATGCTTCACAATTTTCTCCCTCTCACACTCTTTCTTTTCTCACTATACCTGAATCCTTTCTCTTTTTTGATGTTGTTAAGGGAGTAATTGAATGTAGAAAATGGCCAGGCTTATTTGGAGTGAGTCTGATCCAGAAATGATTAAAGGTAGAGGGGTTTTGAGGTATTCAAACGAGAGAATGACAGAAAGAATATGGTTAATGCTTTTTATTTTCCAAAGTGAGGGAGGGTGGGCTTGGGGGCTAGATTGTAAAACATCCAGGCAGGTTGGTGTTGAGGGGGTGGGGCTTTCGGCTCACAGAATAGCCCCTACTCAAACCCCTATTAAAAGCATCAGGACTGTTAAAGCCAGTAAAAAGACAGGAAATCACTGAGTGAAATGAAGCTTCTTTGCCAATTACTGAATACCGAGAGCACACCTTGGAGCTCTTTGTGTTTGGCAGCACCAGTCCTCCCCTCACCTCACTCTCATCCCTCTCTCCCCTCGTTCTGGGCATTTGAGTTGGGTGCATTAGTGCTGAGGCCTAGAGAACAGGAGAAGCAGCCTTTTCAAAGCCCAGTCAGATTCACTTCTAGCCTGTCGTTGGAGCTCCTTTTCAGGCTTTTATTCACAGACGGTAGGGGCAGCTCTGAAAGAGTCATCCTCAACCTCTCCACTCAAACATTTATCTATCCCTTGCTTCAGCAGAAATTATTAGTAAAGGGAGCCATTTACAGAGCCTTAGCACCTCTCTATCTGCCATGTTGAAATATACTTAGCTTACCTGATTTCGCTTCTAGACTTCCAGGGTCAGGGAAGGGGGCATGTGTGGGAGTGACCATGCATGTTGTTGGTGTTTATGTACACACACACACACACACACACACACACACACACACACACACACACACACACACACACACACACACACACACACACACACACAGAGACAGACACACACATACACACAGACTATATTATCATGTATCATAAATAAAAGTTTGGATTACGATTATATTGATGATATAAATTATACTATAATGTTCTGAATAATTGATTTGTGTAAATCTCAGGTTGTGTGTGTCGGTGTAGACCAGCATGCCATTGGGTGATGAATAAAGTGGATGGATGTGGTCTGTCATGGCCTCTCCTCTGGGCCCTGTAACCAGCACACACACCACCCATCTATCCACTTCTATTGACTACAGCTTTTAATTACCAACCAAGTTAAAACAATGCTGCCGCTAATGTAATCAGCAGAGGCCCATAACGGCGGTCATGTGAGTGTTTAGCATAATGATGCGTGAGATGTCTTGAATGTCGTCATTTTTGGTTATGTTGGCGATGATGGTGCCTCACATACCGTGGAATGTTGTTATGGCTTTTGGGGGTTGTGGGAATGGCGGTCTGATAGCCATTGTTATTGATGTTGTTGAGGGTGATGTGGCTTTCAGATTAGATGGAGAAAACGCTCTGATAATATGTACCTCAGGACCTGCAACATTGTTATTGAGGCTCCGTAGACCGTACTGGCCGATGCTGTCGGCATGCTCCTTGCCTATCCTTATAAACACACGGGGACATTATTATGTAGATTAGTCATTTTTGGGGGTTAGACTCCAGCCCGTACCTTGGCAGTCGTTCCCCTGCTTCCTATGCAGGCGCTTGCATCATCTTTAGTTCATCTGTCAGCCACTCGCAGACAGCCGTGGCACTTTTCAAATCCCTCCGCGGTTTGTTTCTTCCTGCGATGTTAATAAGATTTTAATTTATTTGGAGCACTGCCACGTCACACCACACTTAGCATAGTGTATAAATACTAGCAATGTAATGGTTTGAGCTTTTGTGTTTAATGTTCATGTCAACAATGAGAAAGTTGCCTGAATTGGGGGAGTGGGAGTGCTGGGATAGAGGCTAGGAGTGGAAGGGGTTTTAGTGAGGCATCACCCATGCGAGAAAAGCTGCTCAGTGACAGCCATTTGCAAGGTTAATGTTGTAAAAAAACAACATCCATCTCTCTCAAACAGTTTCATTAGCATCATCGCCCTGACCCTTCTCCTCATAACGTTGTCAAATGTGACACGCGTCAGATTATCAGCCAGCACAGCGATCAATACAATATGCCACGCTGGTGCAGCCATGTAGCTTTCCCTTGAGCGCTCCTGGCATGCATGTTAAAAGCACCAGGGCCAAAATGGCAGCAGCCGCACCGCCCAGCCCTCTCCCATCCATCCTCAATCAGCTAATAAATAGACAAGCTCAAGGCACTGCCTATCAATAATAATAATAAAGCCACTACTGTTTGGGGCATTGTGATAAATTAGGCCCTGTGCTTTTATATAGCCATGCCTGGTCCTGATGCATTGCCGTTCTGAGTGAACGGCCACTAGATAAACACACTGAATGAGGGGATAACATTAGTTAAACAAATACAGGGCTGTATCAAAGCTAGGCGCTCTCAGACCATGGTGAAATACATGCAGTATCCCATCACATTCCATCATAGTGTAATAATACAACACAAAATCCTGTCTTCATTTTCAAAATATTGAATATTGAATAGGGAATAATACCCTAAGAAAGTCAACTATTATATCATAGACGGTATATAATTATAGTGTGCCCGAAGAATTGTAAGGATACCTAACTGCTTTAAAGTATAGGGAAAAGAAAGACATTTCACTCTGCAAGGACTGATTGACTCCTGTTATAACAACTATTTCTATAAATACTTAATAAAGACAGCTAGAATGCACTAGAATGCCTGATTTGTAATGAACAGTACACTATGAGAAATTACATGTTTTTTATTTTGCACATAAACATGTTGAAATTACACTGACCAAAAATATAAACGCAACATGTAACGTTTTGGTCCCATGTTTCATAAGCTGAAATAAAAGATCCAATAAATGTTCCATACGCACAAAAGCTTATTTCTCTCAATTGTGGTACGCAAATGTATTTACATCCCTGCTAGGGAGCATTTATCCTTTGCCAAGATAATCCAGCCACCTGATAGGTGTGACATATCAAGAAGCTGATTAAACAGAATTATCACTACACAGGTGCACCTTGTGCTGGGGACAATAAAGGGCCGCTCTAAAATGTGCAGTTTTGTACACAAAGCAATGCCACAGATGTCTCAAGTTTTGAGGCAGCATGCCAACTGCAGAAATCTCCACCAGAGCTGTGGCCAGAGAATTGAATGTTAATTTCTCTACCATAAGAAATGTAGTTTTAGAGAATTTGGCAGTACGTCCAACCGGTCTCACAACCGAAGACCACTTGTAACCACACCAGCTCAGGACCTCCACATCCGGCTTCTTCACTTGCGGGATGATCTGAGACCAGCCACCTGGACAGCTGATGAAACTGTGGGTTCGCATAAACTGTCAGAAACCGTCTCAGGGAAGCTCATCTACGTGCTCATTGTCCTCAACAGGGTCCTGGCCTGACTGCAGTTCGGGTTTCATAACCGACTTCAGTGGACAAATGCTCACTTTCAATAGCACACTGGATAAGTGTGCCTATCAAAGATGAATCCTCCTGTGGGCTAGTGGTTTTCTGATGTCAACACTGTGAACAGAATGATCCATGGTGATGGTGGGCTTATGGTATGGGCAGGCATATGCTCCATACAATGAGCACAATTGCATTTTAGCGACAGCAATTTGAATGCACAGAGATACCGTGATGAGATCCTGAGGCCCATTGTCGTGCCATTTATCTGCAGCAATCACCTCATGTTTCAGCATGATAATGCACGATCCCATGTCGCAACGATCTGCACACAATTCCTGGAAGCTGAAAATGTCCTAGTTCTCCCATGGCCTGCATACTTAAAAGACATGTCACCCATTAAGCATGTTTGGTATACTCTGGATAGACGTGTACGACACTGTGTTCCAGTTCCCGCCAATATCCAGCAACTTCGCACAGCCATTAAAGAGAAGTGGAACAACATTCCTCAGGCCACAATCAACAGCCTGATCAACTGTATGTGGAGATACAAGAGGCAAATGGTGGTCACATCAGATACTGACTGGTTTTATGATCCAAGCCCCTACCTTTTCTTTTAAGGTATCTGTGACCAGCCATGTGATCAGGGCCTAATGAATTGGTTTCAATTAACTGATTTCCTTATACGAACTGTAAGTCTTTGAAATTATTGCATGTTGCATTTATATTTTTGCCCAGTCAATATTGATATTTGCTGTTTATTAAAAACAAATTGCATACATTTCTTCAATAAATACAGATAAACATGTTATATTTCTCAAAAGACATTGAATTTAAACCTAGTTGAGGTCATTGTATCATAGTACCGTAAATGTGTTTTCTCTCAAACTTAAGAGCGAGCAGTGATGAGCATGTACTGTAGCTATTTACAGTGTTTGGTATTGTTTGGTTAACATCATTGCCTTCAATTTAAATGAGAGCGTAATATAATCAAACTAAATGTAAGTACTGTCCTACCAGTATGCAGAGTTCCTAAATAAAATAAACTAGATATATTCTGAGCTTTCAAATATGTCTAAAAAGTATTGAAAGATTTGTCATCCTCAAAATAAATGGCCTCCTCAGTTGTGGCATTTTAAATGAAATGGTACCTTAAAGTCTGAATTCTTCTTACTTTGGTAAAGAAATGAAATTTATCTCTTTTTTCCAATCCAGACTGTGGACGCGAGAGTATTGCGGTGCTTTGTGGAAAAGGCCATCTTTAGGACCTCTTGATCAATCTGACCTTTAAGTACATAGCCATCTCGTAAATAGGAGGGTACACTTACAGAGACTTCAAAAGCAAGGGGACCCGATAATTTCAAAATGGAGCCGCGTGGAGTGTCGCTGGTGGGGAGTCCATAAAAGCTTTCCTTGTTCGCCACACACCTCCTCCCTGTTTCACAACAGCCAGTTAGGGTAATAGCCCAGGAGAGAGAGAGGGGAGACAGAGGAAGAGAGGTAGAGAGAGAGAGAGAGAGAGAGAGAGAGAGAGAGGGGGGGGGAGACAGAGGTAGAGACAGAGGAAGAGAGGTAGAGAGAGAGAGAGAGAGAGAGAGAGAGGAGACAGAGGTAGAGAGAGAGAGAGAGAGAGAGGAGACAGAGGTACAGACAGAGGTAGAGACAGAGGTAGAGACAGAGGTAGAGGCAGAGGTAGAGACAGAGGTAGAGGCAGAGGTAGAGACAGGGGTAGAGAGGTAGAGAGGTAGAGGTAGAGAGAGAGAGAGGGGGGGAGACAGAGGTAGAGAGAGACAGAGAGAGACAGACAGACAGACAGACAGACAGACAGACAGACAGACAGACAGACAGACAGGGGGAAAGGGAGGGGGAAAGGAGAGGGAAGACAGAGATAGAGAGAGTGAGAGAGAGAGAGAGAGAGAGAGAGAGAGAGACAGACAGACAGACAGACAGACAGACAGACAGACAGACAGACAGACAGACAGACAGACAGACAGACAGACAGACAGATAGGGAGGGGGAAAGGAGAGGGGAGACAGAGGTAGAGAGACAGAGAGAGAGAGAGGTAGAGAGAGACAGACAGACGGACAGACAGACAGACAGACAGACAGACAGACAGACAGACAGACAGACAGACAGATAGGGAGGGGGCAAGGAAAGGAGAGGGGAGAAAAACACATAATTACAGGTAATCATTGGTGGGTGGAGAGCTAGTCATCATTACAGTATAACAGATTGTACTGTTCCCTGTTGAAAAACACAGAAAGGGACGGATATGGCGCAGTCGGCAGGTAACGACAGGGAAATTAGCCCGTAATCTTAAACCTCCCCCAATCACACTCCATCTACTTTCTTCCTCTCTCTCCCCCTCTCTACCTCTATCTTTCTCGACTTCTCTCCCCCCACCTCTCTCTCCCTCTCTCTCTCTCTCGCTCTCTGTCACATTGAGAAGAGTTAACTAAAACTCAACGTTCCGCTCAATAAGGAAAGGACTTGCCCTTTATTATGTTTTAATATTTTTTAGAGCTCACTGAAGGTCAACAAGGAGAATGGGTGGGATAAACTGAGATTTTACAGTGAGGATGGAGAACATTCCTAACTGCTAATATTCAATTCCTCAGATTCCTCTATTACTCAACATACACTGAGTACAGTATCTCACATTGGTGTTCAGTAGACTGACATTCATTTATGTGGATTGACAGCAAAAAATGTGTTTTATGAGAACTGTTGTTTTGTATTTGCTGCAGACATCATTTCATTTCCAAATAGCAGTACATCCACTTAGAGATAGCAGCTTGACATTGCAATATACATTTTGATTCACATGTTGCAACTGGACACACGGATAATCCAAGCAATTACCATTATTTCTGAGCCCGTCCATGCTGTCCAGCAACATTATCGATTTTCTGCTAAAAACCTTTTCGCTAAACATGGGAATACAACATCTATTAAATGAAAGTGCCTGAGACAATTATGTTAAAATTTCACTCAAATATTTTCCATGAATTACATTGATTAGAACCATAATTATTTATCTTGGCCAAACCGTGGAAACGTTTGTCCCGCTCTATTATGCTTGAATGTGTTGCGATGCAATATGTTTAGCAGCTGTCATTGATGTGATGTAAATAACGAGAGTCTGTTGAAGCATGGAGATGGTTGAAGGGGTGAGAGAAAGGAAATAGGCGAGTGGAGGAAAAGGAGGAAAAGTGAGATGGAGATGCAAGAGGAGATGACTTTGAATTGAACTCAGGAAAAAACGAAATTGCTGAAATGTTCTATTCAGATTTGTGAATTCATCCTTTTTGAAACTGGAACAACTCTGGTTACCATGTAGGCCTATTCACGGCTATTTGTTACAAAGAACCGTTTACACTGTTAAAATAGGAAGACTCTAAACACCATCATTGTGTAGTGAAAACTTGAAAAGTAGTGCACCTAAGCTGAGATCTGGTGCTTGGTGTGTGTTTGAATGTCAACCCAATGTAAGTGTTATCATACACGGAATGTGTTTCAAAACAGAATGGAATAACTCTGAAGCACTGAAAGTGGTTCTTCAATCTGAATATTGGTGTTTTTAAGAGAGTCCTGTGAAAACCATTGTTGGTGTTTCAGTGCATGTAGAAGGCAGCATCAAAACACAAGAAGCATGTTTTGGTAGACTGTGTCTCTCGTGCAATCAAGAGGTTTTGACATGCCAATGGTTTAAAGTGTAAATATTGATTGATGATGAGTTTCAGACTATATTCGAATAAACAACTCAATTCTGAATAAGAATTCCACCTTTTTTTCTGGGCTTTGTTTAGACACAATAGAAACTGTCATGTCTTGTTATGTCTGTTCCTGTCCTTTCTCTTCACTCTGTCTCTCTCTGCTGGTCTTTTTAGGTTACCTTCTCTGTCTCTCATTCTTCAGCTGTTCTACATTTCCCCTAACTAGCTCGTTCACTCTTTCCCCACCTGTTCTCTCTTCCCCCTCTGATTAGGTCTCTATTTCTCTCTCTGTTCCTGCTACTTTCAGTGTCTGATTCTTGTTTGTGTTTTTGATACCAGAAGCAAGCTGTCGTCCCGTTTGCTTCCACCTTGTCCTATCCTGTCGGAGTCTGCCTGGCAGGTGCATCCTGCATTATACTACGTTCTTTTGTTCCATTGACTACGTTGGAAGAGGATTTATGCCATTCCTGTTTTTTATTAAAGAACTCTGTTTTCTGTTAAAACCGCTTTTGGGTCTTCACTCAAGTACATAACAGAAACAGGAGGAGACAGAGAAGGAGTAAAAGCTGGACTGACAGAAGCAAGAATTCAACCCCCAAGCTTTGTGACAGTAAGATAGCACATTTATTTTACATTTTACCCATTAAACCACACACCATGTGAGGAACTTTGGCCCCCATATCAGAAGACAAAATGTTTAGATTAAAGGCAAACTGTGAACTTCGAACATTGCATTGCAATACTGTTCAGAATTACCCAAGTCTCGGGCATGATGATGGCGCGAGGGCATTCGTGTCAGGTGTGAACCCTAGCAATCTGTGCGTTAAGCATAAAAACAGGCAAGTTTGCTGGCGTCTCACCTGGCAAAGGATGTTGAGCTGTGGTTGAGCTGTGTACCAGGACAGAGCTGAAGGTTTTCCGCCACGAAGGGAGTAGAACAGAGTTGAGTTTGGGGGTCGTTTTTCTGATTGTGACCACTGCTCATGCTCTCAAAATGTTGGCGCCCGGAGAAGACACTTTTCCAAGGTGAACAGGACGATTATGAGATGGAGTTAAGTCAGGATACCAAGAACAACATGACCTGCACCAAAGTCAAATTAGGATATAACATTAGGCCAACGAGAGGGTGTCCAAGTAAAAAATTATCTGGGAGAATGCCCTGATTTTATTTTGTCACACTCACTAAGCTATTTTCTGTAATTAGTTCGCCATTCACTTGTAAATAATGATCTTCTTGTGAGTTTATTTTGCTGTAATAATGAACACAAATTATCTAAAGTTAAGACGTTGTCAGCTACTTGCTATGGGCGTCATTTCTATTAGCTTCACAACTGACATTTGGACCAGCGATGTCAGCCCCATGAGCATGCTGAGACTGACAGCACAGTGGGTCAATGAGGATTTAGTACTGAGTCAAGCCGTATTGCATGCTCCAGAATGTGCTGGTTCTCATTCTGCTGCTGCCATTTCAATGGCATTTGAGAACATGTTTGAAACTTAGAAACATGAACACACTCCTAGCTCCATTCGAACAACTGACTCGAGAAATAAGCTCAACTGCGTCTCCAGCAGATGTGATACCCTCTGTCATGGCATTGAAACGCCTGCTCAACAAAACTGAAGACACATACCGGTGGATTAAAACTTTCAAAGTACTCTACAAGAGGCTGTGAACAACCGACTTGGTGGAATTCTCTCTGAGCCTCTTTACTGTGTCGCCACCATGCTCAATGCTAGGTACAAGGACTGCTACTTCGATGCAGACAAGAAACAGTGTTTACGTGAAATGTTACAGACACAGCTGGACAAGATGGAAACGGACACAGTGACAGTGCGCACCGAGGAAGAGAGGCCGCGGGACAGACAGAGCTGAAACTTCAATGCTTGACATGTATGAGGAAATCCTGGTTGAGACTGAACAAATGAACAACGAAACAGCACAGCAAGTAAGTGAAAGAAATAGGTTTTGATTTTGTTTTACTGGTAATGGGGACATACGTAAATGCTAATAAAATAACTTTTCGGTCACTGTCTGTGTGTGTGTGTTTGTGTGTGTGTGTTAACTATTTAACTGTACTAGAGTACTTAAAAGGCTGCAAAATGTTATATATCGGTTATCGGCATCAGTTATGTTTTGTTCGGAAAGAAAAATATTGGATATTGGTATCGGTCCAAAATTTAATATAGATGCATCCCTAGTCCTAAGTGAATATGAAATGGAGGATTGCACAGAACTTTTTGAAGAGCAAGAGAAGGAAATTGAATATGACAACAGTGAAGGTGAATCAATTGCGGTGGAAGGTGTAGTGATGACAGTCGAGAATGAGTTGAGTGTAGAGGGAGGCTCCCGAGTGGCACACTGATCTATGGCACTGCATATCAGTGCTAGAGGAGTAATAACAGACCCTGGTTTGATTCCAGCCTGTATCACAACTGGCTGTGATTGGGAGTCCCATAGGGTGGCTCACAATTAGCCCAGTATCATCTGGGTTTGGCTGGGGTAGGCCATCATTGTAAATAAGAATTTGTTTTAACTGACTTGCCTAGTTAAAATAAAACATTTAATAAGAGGTTTGGTAAGGAAGGTTGGCGACAAGTGTAAAAAGAGGGGTACATTCTCTCATAGCTCGGAAATGGAACCTGACAGGAGCGTGGATGAAGTCCCCGCGGTGAGGACTGCTGAGTTTGGGACTTGCTCTGAGGATGTAAAGGATGATTCTGGCCCAATGGGAGTGAGATTGCTGGAGGGAGTAGATCCTTGCAGTTTGGCTGAAGAATGGAGGACAGCGATAAAGGGCTAAAGTTGAGAATGAGTATAGGTTTTAGGTTGGAGTAAGGTTCACTAACAATGATGCTTTTTTGGGAGATCCGTTTGAAGTATTAAGGATGGTAAGGGATGCATTGGGAAAGGTGGAGTCGGTCAGAGTGACCAGAAGTGGTTTTATTTTGATTTCAGGTGTGCTGAAAGAGCAGAAGGAAAAGGCATTACAGATCGACCAAAAACTATCGACTTATGAAGTGGAGAGTTTTGATTTTTGGAGCAGAGCGTCTTTTAAAAGTGTCATCTCTCGTGTTGAATGTGGAGGCCTCATGGTTTACGAGATGCATACCAGGAGTAGTTGGAGCATGGCGGCTAAACCCTGTAGTGGATGGGGGAATGGAAGAAAGCCTGTTGGTATTATTGATGTTTGATGACGAGTACCTGCCTTCACATGTGAAGATTGGATATTTTAGAGATGAGGTGAGAGCTTTTGTGCACAAGCCATTGTTTTGCCCGGAATTGCAAAAGGTATGGGCATGTATCAAGTGTGTGCCGAAGGAATGTTGAATCTGAGGGTGTAAGATGTTGTTATTGTGATGGCAACCCCATTCCCAATTCCCCGGAGTGCCCGGTTAGGGTAAAGGTGTGTGAAGTGGGTCAGGTCTATACAGCAGGTCTGCTACACGGAGGCACGTGAAATAATTGAAGGAGCGAATGGAGCTGAAGATATGGCAGTGGATGCTCCGCAGACTGTGGAGATTCAGAGTGTTGTTCAACAGTTGAGGGAAACTGATATGCTGATTGTGAAGAAGGTTATTTCATGGTGTTTATTGCACATGTGATTAATTGTACTGCACAAACTAACAAAAAGTCCAAGAAACTGGACGTGAAGGTATCTGCGACTGAAGGGTTTTTGGGTTTCCAGGACTTCACTGCTGAAACATTGCAAATAATGCTGTCCGAAGATGCTCAGCCTTCTTCAGGGCCCGGAGTCTTTAGGAATGGGGTTGGCAGTTTCATCTGAATAAAGGAGTACATTGAGTTTTGCTTATTTTGATTTCTTTCTTTAATTAGTTGAGCTGATATACAGCCAAAACAGTAGGTGGCTACGTACACCGATAGCATTTGTTTGCAGACCTAATTAATATCAAAACAGATGACCCTGTACAGTAGGTGATGGCAGCACATTAATAGGTGTAGTCTGCCATAAAACTTTAAAGAAGAAGAAGAAGCAAATGCAGGTCCTTCACTAACTCAGACAGGAGAGAACACACCAAATGTTCAGGTGGAATTATCCAAAACAATCCAAGAAAGTATGTGTCATTGACAACGTGAGTACAAACTGTTATTACATTGAAGAAGGAAACAGAAAAGGTATTCACTCAACAAGAACATTTGTTTAGTGTTGCATTTCAGCTGCTAATTGTTGATGAATGCTTATAGTCCAGGTCAAACAGCCATTTTAATGAACTGATCAGTTTTCTTGATGCTACATGTAGTTGTTAATTGACATGTCATTGTTTGCATCTTTCGTGCACTTGTTTTTATGCAAATTAAGTCCTTTTTTAAATAGTTTTTTTTATACTACTACTTTGTTTGCCTACCAGCTTTACAAGCTTCATACATTGTTTGATGCTTGCCCTACATGCTATAGCCACTGCCAATTTAGCCATCTCTGGCTTACAGGAATGGAAGACCCAGATGAACCTCTGCTGCAGAGGATAAGTTATTAGACCGGTGGAAACCTGTCCTTTGGTCTGATGAGTCCAAATTTTTCCATCCGCCGTGACTTTGTGAGATGCAGAGTAGGTGAACGGATGATCTCTGCATGCGTGGTTACCACCGTGAAGCATGAAGCAGGAGGTGTGATGGTGTGGGGTTGCTTTGTTGGGGACACTGTGTGATTTATTTAGAATTCAAGGCACACTTAACCAGCATGGCTACCACAGCATTCCTCAGCGATACGCCATCCCATCTGGTTTACGCTTAGTGGAACTATCATTTGTTTTTCAACAGGACAATGACCAAACCCACCTTCAGGCTGTGTAAGGGTTTGACCAATAAGGAGAGTGATGGAATGCTGCGTCGGATGACCTGGCCTCCACAATCACCCGACCTCAACCCAATTCAGATGGTAAGGGATGAGGTTGACCACAGAGTGAACGAGAAGCAGCCAACAAGTGCTCAGCATATGTGGGAATTCCATCAAGACTGTTGGAAAAGTCTACAGTGTAGAAAATAGACAAAATAAAGAAAAACCCTGGAATGAATAGGTGTCCAAACTTTTGACTGGTACTGTACATACATTACACACAGGCTAGCTCTTGTTCATGTCTCACGGTTCCATTACGTTACACATAAATCATTGGACGAAGGAGTCTTCTGTAGGGGAAGTTTTGTTAAGAGCCGCAACACTCATTCTGGACATTAACAGGCATCGCTTGCGGTATGGTTTTGGAAGCATAAGGATCTTATCTTTTCATAATGGTGAGAAATAATTTAAAAAATACAAAAGGTCAAATTGATACACAGCGTTCACAGGGTCCCCACACGGTCATATTTTCGTGTTGCTGCTCTTGTTTAGAAAACAGGTGGAAAACGGAGTGGACTACCTGTGCTAATTATCTGTGTCTCTGAACACCTGTGTATAAATGGAAAACAGACGCCACAAACGGGTCGTCACAGAAATACTTTTAGCTGAAACTGTGTTAAAACCAACTAAAACTGTGTATAGTAAGTGTGTATTTTGCATTTGTGTAATTATTTTGATGTGATATGAAAGTAGAGGGATTTATGTTTCTACAACTGTACCGCAACTGAGAATCAATTCACGTTTAGGTGGCTTATTTGGCTGTTCCAGAGCCAATTCGCCCTTTAAACAGAACATGTTAGGCTAATTTAGTACAATGTTCGGCTGGCCAATTCTAACCAAAGCCAATCAAGACAAGGATAGCAGATTTATACCAACCCAACTGTCAATCATATCATCTAACTTAACTGTACTGTTATTCAATCCATCTGAACAACTAGTTAAAGGTAAAAACATGTATTTTTTAAAATCCATGTAGCATCATCTGTATATAAAGACTCAGGTCAGAGACATTAGCATAATGGATGACTGGTGGATCCAAGTTTTGTATGAATGCTACTGCTAACATTAGCAGTCATTGCCTGTATTTTTTTAGATTAATGTGTCACGGTGTTCGTAATAATGATGGTCGGACCAAGGCGCAGCGTACTTTGAGTTCCACATACTTTTAATGAATAAAGTGGAACTTATTAAGCAAATACAAAAACAAATAAAGAATAAACGAACTGTGACGACAATGCAGTGCGAACAGACAACTAAACATAAACAATATCCCATAACCCACAGGTGGAAAAATGTCTACTTAGGTATGATCCCCAATTAGAGACAATGATAACCAGATGCCTCTAATTGGGAATCATACAAATTACCCACATAGAAAATATAAACTAGAACAACCCCCCAGTCACGCCCTGACCTACTCTGCCATAGAAAATAAATGCTTTCTATGGTCAGGACGTGACATAATGTGAATTAAAATGTCATATTTCTTTTGATTTTGAAGTATATGAATATATTAAATACCTTACAGATCTTTGAACTGTTTTACTTTATCAATACAAAAATGTGAAAGACCTGTTAATGTGTTGTTGTCATTTGATAATTTGCAAAAAAAATATGTATTTGAAGCTTCAATCATGTCTTACATAAGTAATTTTGTACTCATGAATTATCCTGGACAAACATATTTACTTATGTTTTCACAAAACTGCATTTTCTCAAATCCTTTGTTTGAGCATGATACCATAGCCTGCATTTGACCTTTTGGAATGACCAATTAGGACTTTATCAGCAACATCATTTAAGAGCAGGGACTATACAAAAAGAGGAGGGATTACCATTTACAGTATTTGGAAACTCCAGAAGAAGAGATCTAGTTCTGCATTAAACAGGACTCGAAACACTATAATAGTGTTTTTAGTCTTTCTTGGGTTAGTGCTCCCAGTCCCTGGGAAGGTGTTGCGCTACTCTTGATTAAGTGGTTTTACAACACACCATGTTATGTTTCAGAACACCTTAGGATGACTGTTTCAGTACACCATATTAAATATGTCTCATAACCCCTTACACCCATTTGTTTCAAAACTACTGCAAAGTTAAGGTTTTGTATCCACGTCGGTGGCAGCTTAGTTGCCACTAATTTTAGTGTTACAAAACACTTCATTTTAACGGTGTAAATGTTCTAGGCAGCAGCACAAGATTCCAGTATTCCCCAGTCACAGGTGTATCCAGTCACAGATGTATCCAGACACAGGTGTATCCAGTCACAGGTGTATCCAGTCACAGGTGTATCCAGACACAGGTGTAGCCAGACACAGGTGTATCCAGTCACAGGTGTATCCAGTCACAGGTGTATCCAGTCACAGGTGTATCCAGACACAGGTGTATCCAGACACAGGTGTATCCAGACACAGGTGTATCCAGTCACAGGTGTATCCAGACACAGGTGTATCCAGACACAGGTGTATCCAGACACAGGTGTATCCAGACACAGGTGTATCCAGACACAGGTGTATCCAGTCACAGGTGTATCCAGTCACAGGTGTATCCAGTCACAGGTGTATCCAGACACAGGTGTATCCAGTCACAGGTGTATGCAGACACAGGTGTATCCAGTCACAGGTGTATCCAGACACAGGTGTATCCAGTCACAGGTGTATCCAGTCACAGGTGTATCCAGACACAGGTGTATCCAGACACAGGTGTATCCAGTCACAGGTGTATGCAGACACAGGTGTATCCAGTCACAGGTGTATCCAGACACAGGTGTATCCAGTCACAGGTGTATCCAGACACAGGTGTATCCAGACACAGGTGTATCCAGTCACAGGTGTATCCAGTCACAGGTGTATCCAGTCACAGGTGTATCCAGACACAGGTGTATCCAGTCACAGGTGTATCCAGTCACAGGTGTATCCAGACACAGGTGTATCCAGTCACAGGTGTATCCAGACACAGGTGTATCCAGTCACAGGTGTATCCAGACACAAGTGTATCCAGTCACAGGTGTATCCAGTCACAGGTGTATCCAGACACAGGTGTATCCAGTCACAGGTGTATCCAGACACAGGTGTATCCAGTCACAGGTGTATCCAGACACAGGTGTATCCAGACACAGGTGTATCCAGTCACAGGTGTATCCAGTCACAGGTGTATCCAGTCACAGGTGTATCCAGTCACAGGTGTATCCAGACACAGGCGTTGAGCGACACTTTCCCTAACAATGTTATCAGTCATTTTCCACAAGCATACCTGGAGTGCTTTTATAGTTGAACGGCACTTGAGCACTGATTCCTGACACCTGCCTTATGGCTCCCCTGTACCTGTGACCCTGTCACTATCCGACAGGACCGTGTAAAATCACAGGTGTCTCCCTCTTTGTTGCATGCATGCACACAATGGGGCAGATGGATTCAAACACCTTCCTTGACAGTGCTCCGCACTCTATAATACATATCCATCATAAACAACAGCCCAGCCTTTCTCAAATGCTCATATTGGTTCCTTGTATGTTGGTGTCGGGATATGGTGTGCAAGAAAGTCTATGACCGTTTGAAAGCATTTGACAACACACACGAGCTTGACTTGATTTCGATACACAATGAAACATTATGAAGGACCGCCGTGCTATACGTGTCCATGCATGCGGATGTGTGGGCCTCTGAGTTTCATGTGTCATTGAACTTTATATAATCGCTTGCACACACACACACATTCACACATGGACACAAGCACCGACCATGCATGCTTGCGCATACACACTAAGATTAAGACTCCCATTCAGTCCCGGCAGTGGAGCCAGTGGCAGGAAGGGCTATTGATTATGAACAGTGTCTTACCCGACGTTTGTGACTACAGTGACCTGCTTATTGTGGCCGTGTTAAGTAGATCAATCATGAGAATTTGTTCCACTTGTACCTGCTTGTAACTGATAAGGCAACACTACAGATCTACTAATGATTCGTTTGGGATAAAAACAGGGACTGAGAGGAGGAGGGTATCCAGTAAGCAGGACTTCTCAGTCTGGATATTGTCAATCCCTTATATAAGGTCAAGGAATACAAGTATTTTATTATAAATAGCCCATCCATGGAGAGCAGTCTTAATTGAAATGGTAGACAATGTGGGGACTCCCAGGTGGCGCAGTGGTCTAGGGCACTGCATCACAGCACTAGCTATGCCACCAGAGACTCTGGGTTCACACCCAGGCCCTGTCGCAGCTGGCCACAACCGGGAGGTCGTTGGGGTGATGCACAATCGACCTTTTTCTCTCCCGAGCTCATACGGGAGTGGGAGCAATGAGACAAGATAGTAATTACTAACAATTGGGGAGAAAGAAGAAAAAAAAGAAATGGAGATTGTGCCATTGGCATTCGACCATAATAGCTGTGATGGACTATGTGTTTTGTCTTAAAGCAGGGATGGGCGATTTTTGAAGGCCCTCGGATCAATTTACAAACTATTTTTGAAGATTTTTAGGAGAACTCGGTTGGGGTCTCGACTTTCAAGTTAGAATAGTAGAATATACAAGCTGCAATTTCAAAATTTGGTTGTGCATAAACATTTTTTCTCTTGCTATGTCAGTTGTTAGCCCATGTCAGCAAAACAGTTTTAGATTGCTAAGTTAGTTTAGCGGTCAGTTATCTAAACTTGTTATCAAGGTCGAATTATAGGCTGGGGGGAGGCATTTGATTTTTTTAGTCAGTCTCACTAAGATATCATATTAAAAACTGCAAACATTTCTCTCCACTTTAGGGCAAAATGTGTAGAATTGCAGGAAATGTGTTATAAAATTAGAAAAATCAGACCAGAGAATCATGTTTCTCATGGTCTGAGAGTCCTTTAGGTGCCTTTTGCCCAACTCCAAGTGGATTGTCATGTGCCTTTTACTGGGGAGTGGCTTCCGTCTGCCCACTCTACCATAAAGGCCTGATTGTTGGAGTGCTGCAGAGATGGTTGTCCTTCTGGAAGATTTTCCCAACTCCACAGAGGAACTCTGGAGCTCTGTCAGTGACCATCGGGTTCTTGGTCACCCCCCTGACCAAAGCCTTTCTACCCCGATTGCTCAGTATTGGTGGTTCCGAGCTTCTTCCATTTAAGAATGATGGAGGCCACTGTGTTCTTGAGGACCATCAAATCAAATCAAAGTTTATTTGTCACGTGCGCTGAGTACCTTACAATGAAATGCTTACTTACAGGCTCTAACCAAAAGTACAAAAGAAGGTATTAGGTGAACAATAGGTAGGTAAAGAAATAAAACAACAGTAAAAACGACAGGCTACATACAGTCACGAGGCTATAAAAGTAGTGTGGCTACATACAGACACCGGTTAGTCAGGCTGATTGAGGTAGTATGTACATGTAGATATGGTTAAAGTGACTATGCATATATGATGAACAGAGAGTAGCAGTAGCGTAAAAGAGGGGTTGGCAGGTGGTGGGTGGGACACAACGCAGATAGCCCGGTTAGCCACTGGGCCCGAGCACTGGTTGGTCGGCCCAATTGTGACTAAGCATATATGTGACTATGCATATATGATAAACAAGTGACAATGCATATGTGACTATGCATATATGTGACTATGCATATATGATAAACAGAAAGTAGCAGCAGCGTAAAGAGAGGGGTTGGGGGGAGGCACACATTGTAAATAGTCCGGGTAGCCATTTAATTACCTGTTCAGGAGTCTTATGGCTTGGGGGTAAAGACTGCTGAGAAGCCTTTTGGTCCTAGACCTGGCACTCCGGTAACCGCTTTCCATGCGGTAGTAGAGAGAATAGTCTATGACCGGGGAGGCTGGGGTCTTTGACAATTTGTAGGGCCTTCCTCTGACACCGCCTGGTGTAGAGGTCCTTGATGGCAGTTCTTGGGGACCTTCAATGCTGCAGAAATGTTTTGGTACACTTCCCCAGATCTGTGCCTTGACACAATCCTGTCTCGGAACGCTACGGACAATTGCTTCAACCTCATGGCTTGGTTTTTGCTTTGACGTGCTCTGTCCACTTCAAAACCTTATATAGACAGGTGTGTGCCTTTCCAAATCATGTCCAATCAATGAAATTTACCATAGATGGACTCCAAGTTTCAGAAATATCTCAAGGATGATCAATGGAAACATGATACACCTTGAGCTCAATTTCGAGTCGCATAGCAAAGGGTCTGAATACGGTGAGAGACGCACTGGTTAGATGACATAAAGGCACATAAAGTACTCCAGGAGGTAGAGGGAAATGGTTTTAATAGGAGCCAGAAGGGTGAGCGTCAAAGTGAGAAGGGTGGCTCACATTTGTCTGAAAAGGTGGGAAGTGGTGACAGTGATTGACAGTTGCAATGGTCACCATGGGAAACCCTTTGCTCTACCCAAACAGTAGGGTGTTGTCTTGTGTCACAGCCGAACAACACTTAGTCCTACAAGTCATACATATCAGCTAAACGTCTCCCTTGGCTTGTTTTCAAAGTTGCAGCATCACCACTGCATCATCCACACCTTTACCGTGCCCTTGTTTTGAAGTTAGCCTTAGCCCCCCTTACAGAAAAATATTGCATTCAGAGTGTTGTGCAGTTATTAATGCATCCAAAATACCACTGTCGACTGCAGTTACTTGCACTTACAAAACTGCAATCTTTTTTTGTAAAGGCAATTCACTGTTTTTGTGGTGGCCATTCAAAGGGAATTACCAATAACACAGCTAATAATAAAAGGCTTGTAATGGATACACAGGGTTTGTCATCTCAATACAGTTTAATCTTGCCGGCCACTGCTCTGACAGAGGCTGGGTAACATGAGACTCAATGATTTGCTACATTAGTTCTGCTTAGCTAAAACCGTAAATACTAATTGCAAGAAGAACAAACTGCTACTCCCCTTCCTTTCCTTCCCCTTTCAGCCATGGACTTGCTAAGAAACACAGGGAGTATCACACAGGCAGAGAGCAATGAACAAAGAGGGGGTCCTGAAAGTTTCTGACATGGTGATTCAGTAAGTGGAGGGTAGAGGTGCATGTTTGACTATATTGCCCCATAGCCATCTCCAGTCAGTCCTGGCAGGCTATGACAGTTTACAGGGGAGAGACGTCACTCAACAGCCTGCCACGGATAATCCCTACAATGCAAAACTTCTATCAGTCTCAGTTAGCGAAGGCATCAATGACTCCCATGAAGAATGTCTATTGACGCGATGGATCCCTTTGAATGATGGGGCTTTGTCATTGTTCATCCCCGGGTGATTGTGGTCCCCCATCATAAAGAACTAGTCCACTAATCAACTGATTGGGATTTCAAAAGTATTTAGAGTACTTATTTGACAGACATTTGACACTTGTCCCATCATTTAGCAGATTAAGATGTCAACAAACAGCCATGAGTCATTACATTTCAACTTATATGACAAAATAATTGGCCAGGACAGTAGAGGCTCCTCAGAGGAGGAAGGGAAGAACCATCCTCCTCAGTGAATTTCATAAAAATAGTGAAACATTAAAGTTATTATTTTTAGATATAACTATACTAAATATATTCTCGTCACAAAATGATTTATTAAAACACACTGTTTTGCAATGAAGGTCTACAGTAGCCTCAACAGCACTCTGTAGGGTAGCGCCATGGTGTAGCCAGAAGACAGCTAGTTTCCGTCCTCCTCTGGGTATATTGACTTCAATACAAAACCTAGGAGGCTTGTGGTTCTCACCCCCTTCGATAAACTTAAACAGTAATTTTGACAACTTCTGGAGGACGTCCTCCAACCTTTAAGAGCTCTTGCAGCATGACCTGACATGTCCCCCCCATCAAAGGATCAGATAATTAATCTAGTACTGAAAGATACAGCTAGCTAGCACTACTGTGCATTACATGTGGTAAGTAGTTGACTCAGAGAGAAAGACAACAATTTTGAACAAATGTATTTATTAAAATTAAGATGTGAATGCAGCTAGCTAGTTTAGCCTACTCAAACACCCGGCTCAAACAGACAGGGATTATATGCTGGCTAGCTGGCTGTGACTATCAAACACTGAAACTCTTTGAAGTCAAGGTAAGCTTTTGGTCTTACATTTTCTGCCACCAGGTCTCGCCGGCGGAACTGCTAAACTGCATGATTGTAGCGGGTTTACTGACTCATTAGTTCTAGTAGCTATGTTGACTATGATGTTAATATGGTGACAACGATGTAGACTGTGTGTAGCGGTTAACAGTTATGATATGAAGGTTAGGCTTGGAAATTGTTTTTTTTCGCCTGGTCACAGAAAGCTGATGTGTTGTGCATTGAAGTCCTCAAGTGAACAGGTGAGAGGAGGAGAGCGGGTAGAAGCTAGAGGGAATAAATCGATCAAAGGGATCATGCTGATTGTATGTGGCTGCTATGAACATGAACATTGTTTGCGTGTGATCAGAGGTGTATTCATCCTTGAAAAAGTTTCTTAAACAGAAGCAAACTAAATGAAATGGGGATAATCATAGCTGAATTTGTCCAATAGAAACTCTTGTTTGGGAACTTTTGGACTAATGATTGCACCCTAGATCAGCGAGATGCAGGCAAGAGTGTGCAAGCCGGTATGGAATGTGTCAATGTCTGTCATCTTGATTACTCAAATTTCTCTCGACCTGTGCGCCTACTTTTGTAAACATAATTCATAGGCTAGGTTGTAGCAACCTCATTCAAGTATCACGTAGTATTCTCAACCTATCGACGTTACATTGAGCTGGGTGAATGGAATATGAATGACAGTCATCCAATATGCTATAATAGAAATAAGGCCATGCTCATTAAAAAAATAATCGTCCTCCCTCATCTTAAACGGCACAGACCGTCACTGGTACAGCATGTGCTACAGTTGTTTTAGGAGGATTGTTTGCTCATTTCTTCAACATCCTTTAGAACTTACATCAGCAAAAACGAATCTATGAAACGCATTCGTTTGTGAACTCGACGCTTAACAGTTGCAGATTGTGTATTTCAAATCAGTGGCTTCAGTTTGCAACATGCTTTGAAGTTGAATTCAAATGGATTTCAAATTCTATGAAAAAGGCTCAAGGTAATTAGTCAGATATTACAATAATGGTAACAGCCTTACCACTTGTGTCAGTCCAAGTGATTTGTTACATCGAGAAGTCAACCATAACGTGCCTTTGAGAGAGAGAGAGAGAGAGAGAGAGAGAGAGGGAGAGAGAGAGGGAGGGAGAGAGAGAGCTAAGGGTGGGAGAGATAGAGAGAGGGAGAGAGGGAGAGAGAGAGGGATGAGAGAGAGGGAGAGAGAGAGAGAGCGAGAGAGAGAGAGATTGAGAGAGAGAGAGAGAGAGCTAATGGTGGGAGAGAGAGAGAGAGAGAGAGAGAGAGAGAGAGAGAGAGGGGGAGAGAGAGAGAGAGAGAGAGGGAGAGAGAGAGAGAGCTAAAGGTGGGAGAGTTAAATCTGATACTGATACTAATCTTTAGGCAAGGTCAAGACCTGGTTACACACCAGAGGCTAAACAGACAAACACCAATGGTCACTCCAGGCCCATGAATCTGTGATCTCTCTGAGGTTCTGACCTCAGCAAATGAAAGGCCGCCGGCCTATTGGCAACCAACCACTATCTGCCATCAGTCTTTCTATCCACAAATCTACCTAAAATCCCCTTTGGGCTAGCCATATTGCCACTGTACCTAGTGTTTCTTTTTCCCTCACTGGAAATGTATTGAAATGAGGAAATTCCTTTACAAAAGCTTGGATCAGTGCTTCTTGAAGGGTCTCAAAACTGTCCCATGGAGGATACCCTTTGATCATGACCTTTTACCTTGCAGGTTAAACCTCTCTTTTGCAAATTGCATGGATAGATATGGATAGACCACTTCTTTTCCTACACACTTCTCAGTATTTGTTATTCAGACTTAACTTTTATTCAGTCGCATTACGTGCTCTGCAGTTGTGGCGACCTTGGGCACTCTGAATACATTTCTTTCAACTGCTGAAAACCCTCCCACTTGCTGGCCAACAGACTTTCTTGTGGCGTTTTCAGTACATTTTATCTTAAGCTATCCCTTTAAATACGGTGTAAATTCTGATTTTAATTTTGTCAACAGACAATAGAATATATTGAGAGAATGGGTTCAGAATATTAGTGATCAATGAAAGAAAGTCCTTTTAAATATATGCATATTCGTCTCTGTTTCAGCACCAATTGGTAGATCTAAAAATACTCTGATCTTGTAGATTATTTAGGTTTGGTAAAGTATTTATGAATCATAAAAAAATGGTTTGGAGGGCCTTCACGCATGAAAAAAAAGAGCTGTGTTTTTGATTCATTCTGAAAATTGCCACATTTCAGTTTTTCAGCCCGTGGTACTGTTGGAAGATTAATGTACATAGAATTATAATAGGGAGAATAGTGTACAATGGTAGGCTATGCCCTCGTCTATAGCCTGCACTAACCATGGAAATATGTGATGACATGGCCAGGTATTGTGCCATGTGTCGGGTTGAAACTGTTACAACTTGGTCTGTGCTCAGCTCCATAACGATTTAATTAGCCTAGATGTATTTTTTTTCTTCACATTATCCACTATTACTAAGGATCCTCAGCAATAACCAGAGAAAATCAGGGTAGCCTATAAATAAGACATTCAAAGTACCCATCCCTGTAAGTTAAAAGGCCGTACAATTTAAATTCTGCATAATCGCACAGCATTTCATAAACTTTACTGTGGGAATGTTGATATGCTTCAGTTTGCTGCCATATGAATGGTTTCACATTTCTCTCCAGTGATTATAAGATAAAATATATCTAAAAACAAGTGTCATTTATATTTACAATTCCCTTCTCCAAACCGATTACTCATTTACCTAGCTCTTATCAAGTTGTAAATTACAGTGCATGGAGAATGGTGTTGTAGATGCTTTTTCCACTTGGAACCAGTAGCTTCGCTAGACCTTGTTCATGGTTTCCTCGTGATTATCTGATGTGCTGGAGGCTGTCGCGGCACAGAGACCTGGGATACTGTGAGGGGGCTGGTGTCGAGTCCTACCCTGCAGCAAGTGGCTTTACCCACAGACCCCATCCCCAATCACCTCCGTATTTTCACGCGGTGAGAGGCAAGGTTGTCGGTAGCTCCTGCAGGCTACATAGAACAGGTGGCAAGCCAACAGAAAAGGTTTACCTGAGATCTTAAGAAAGGAAAATGAGCTGCAATAACTGTCAGTAACACTTGCAGTGTGACCGAAAGCTGCTGTGTTTTGAGCTGTGACTTTTAATGCCAAAGTATGAATGCAATTCTCTCTGGAATTTCTGAGCTTGTGATAAAATGGTTCAGTAATGTAAAATTCATCTTTAGAAGTCCCACTATTTGAGTATGATTCTAAACATGGAGCCAAGAAATGGTCCATTCTGACAAACACACACACACACACAGACACACACACACACACACACACACACACACACACACGCACACCTTGCATGAAAAACCTTGCTAACCTCTCCCCTGTGAACCTCTCACTACTCATTATTTCGACTGTCCTGTGAACGTCCCTGATGACCCCAAGGGAACTATCACCCTGAAAACCATGGTAATGCCCTCTGCCAAAATACCTATAGACTCCCGTGTAGAGCATGGCCGCCCAGTTCTAAGACTGATTGTTTGGGGTGCAACATTTGTCAGGAGAATCCTTGGCCTTGGGCCCTACTAATTACTTTCTAATGTAACAACGATTCTTTTGAAGAGCTGTTTTCTCACTGACCAAATCTCTTTAAAAGCATCCCCAGGGTGTGATGGAGGCCGAACGGGAGTGCGCTGTGGCAGGCCGCATCAGGGCCAGAGGGGAGGCTCAGGTTACGCTTTGCTTGCCGTGATGCATCGTCCGTGGGACACCCAGGCTCCAGTCCCCCCTCTTATGCCCGTCCCTCCAGACCAGCCAGAGGAGCTACACAGAAACTCTGACACCAGTAGGGAGGATGCATTGTGCACATGAAATCTTACACTCAACTAATGGTTACAAATGTGTTTTCAAAGAGATCCTGGGTTCCCATATACACACGAACTCACTCGGCTAAATGTGCATGTACGCACAGACACACATGCAGGCACACACACAAATTGGCAGTCATGCAGGTATTTTATGATATGTGTTGCTGAACTGGGGATGGTTTCAAAGAGCCTTTCCTTAGAGGGATGAGGCAGAGGAAGAGCAGTTTATCTCTGTCAGTTGTCAACTCTTCAATTGCTACTGTATATCATCGTCAAACTGGTGGTACGTAAATAAATTCATATTTGCTTCAGTTCTTGTAAACAGCAGACTAATGATGATCGTCCTGGATTATGTTACTTCAAATGCAAATATAACCATTTTTTTTAAAACAAGGTAGATATCTGACAATAACACTGTTATGCCCACAAATCTAGAGACTGGAAATCGCATGTGGGTTGTTGCTTTGACTGACACTTCACACGGATTTAAATGTCCCTATGCTTTCTTTTTTCTCACCCCTCAAATACAATGTATTCCCTTCTAGGGGACTGATCTCTTATTAGCTGTCAGTTGCTTGTGTGCTACTCTCATTGTTTTCCCCAGTGCTGCAGGGTGTATGGTCAGCAGTCAGTCTCAGCCAGCAGTGACAGATAATCTTTCTGTGTACTACACCCCTGGAGTTAAAAGAGACCACTTGGGTGTTACAAAGAGCACCCCACTCGCTGTATTAAAAAGACTCCTATCAAATCTTATAACAAACAGATAACAGCCAAGCAGAAACAAGGAGCACTTCACGGTTCAAGAACTCTCCAACAATAACACTGATATTAGGTCTTTTTCTTCAATGCGGAAAGAGTTGAAGTATGTGCAGTACATATTTGATCCTTCTGAGGAAAAAATATATTTTAAAAATGACTTTGCTATACCTTGATTTGGCCTTTCAATTATTTCGACGATTCAGTAATTTTAACATAAAGCTAATCAGACCCTAACATAGCCCACCACATACATGTGAAACATACTGTATAATGTTGTATATATTTCCCAGTAATAGCAGTATCCACTAACTAAACAGGACAGGACAGGAGTGATAGGTGTTCTCCGATATGAAATATATGCGTATCTTCCTGTCTGATACAGACAGTTACAGTATCAGACAGTGCCAGGACCTCGTCTGAAGGTAATGTCAGCAGCATGGTGTTAACGTTAGACCCTTATGTGGTTTGGGTAAATGTACATGACCACAGCGGGAGCACTCTTTCCCCTTTTTTAATCGGTGTGTAACAGGCTCATGTAGAGCCAAACTGTCTGTGACACTTCAGAAATGAAACCTCTCAGCAGCAGTGGCCACAGCTGTGGTTGGATTATCAAGTACCTCTCCCCAGTCAGCATATGAACATGTCATAAGCATGGCAAAAGAAATCTGTAAAACTGCAACATTTTCTTCCAGACTCATGGCAAAATGTGTAGAATAGCAGGAAATTAGCTTTAATAATGCAAAATTCTCTCAGCCTCATTGCAAAGTGTGTGATGTAGTAAGCCCTAGGGATAATATATATACTGGATTTTGAAAGTAACAAACAATGATATTGATTATCTCTTATATAATCCATGATCTCTTCTTTATTTATATTCTGCTATACAAAGTATAGGATATTTAAATTGTACAATTGTACAATGACATCCCTACCCCTACAAGGTCTGAGCATAAGCCCCCCACCCCCCCCAAAAAATATATATTTTGTAATGGATTTTGGGGGGACAGCTAATTTCCTGCAATACCACACGTATTACCATGATGCTGAGAAAAAAATGTGCAGTTTTATAGCTAATCTCATGCTTTTCTACACAATGTGTACACTCTCAACTGGTATAAAATCTCATAGCATCATGGTAAGATTTACCAACAGGCAGAAAATCAAGCACAGAAAAACGACAGGCTGTCAGCCTACCCAATCATTTAAGGGAGCCGGGAAAGCAAATTTAACAGTTATAATGCCCCAGCCGAGAAACTTAATTTACCAATTTGCGGGAAGACAAGATGTCAGGAAACAAACCAATTTGCCGTGTGTGCAGCGCACAACAAAGCCCAGCCGTACTCCCTGGCCTTATGGGAGGTAATTATCCCTAAAAAAGGATGACATTCGCTATTAAGATGAAGCTGCATCAAAATGATAGAGACAGCCTCATTACAAGTAATTATGAGGGAATTAGAAACATAATTTAACTAAACGAACAAATAATGTCCAGGATATTGAAGAAGCTGCCTGTACTTCTGCCAACTGCTGTAAGTCCCATTACAAAAACGGTAGGTCATTAATAGAATGATGACATGCTTTATCTTCCCTACTCCTTTCTGGGAGAGGAGGTCCTGGGGGGGGGGGTGGGAAGGAGGATCTGAAACAACTGTGGCAGGGCTGTGGGACCTTCTGGATCACTGAGTGTCATGAAGCCTTATACAGTAGATAAATCCCCTCTTAAACGTACAAATAGAAAATGGAGAATACAAAATGGTTGTGCACAATGTCCATTACAGAATGATGAATGACTGATGGCCTTACATTTGGATTAAGCGCTGTATTTTAACATTATTCCTTTAAAGACAATCCCGAACATCCTTATTTGGCCTCGTTTTGAAGAATGGTCATAAAAAAATGCTAGCGGCCATGACTGAAGCCAAACAAGAGTTGTCTTGGGAGTGTGGTTTGATGTGAGTGTTCCTTGGGTGTGTCTTTTCCATTCTATCACAACAAACAAGGGCAGTAGTGAGTACAGAGAGGTAAGCAAACCCACTGGGCAAAAACTGGTTGAATCAACGTTGTTTCCAGATCATTTCAACCAAAAATGTTATGTAATGACGTTGAATCAACGTGGAAAACTGAGAGGATTTGACAAAAGGAATGAATGTAAGGGAATTTCGTCTTTCCTTCACCCAACTTTGAACCTAAATCCAATGACACGTTTTCTTGACTTCACGTTGAATTCATGTTAGTTGACAACGCAAGCAAATGGTATCAATTGCGAGTTGAATGTCCAATCTATCCTACAGCGCAATATTCTATAACTGGCTAGTTTTGTCTCGTCTCGTCTCTCTCTTATGTTCACTGTTTACATATTTTCTGGGAGAAGCTTTGCATCGGTTAGTAGCCTACAGAGTAATGTGAGAAGAGTGCAATTGCTGAACTTATGTAGACACTCTAAACAAAGTGTTTTGATAACTTTCAAATGTAATGTATGTTCCATATAGAATAAACCATACTTCCCATAATACTGTAAAATTAGTGTTCTGCTAATATCGCCATGTGCAAATATTATACCTTCCTGTATGGTGTCCCATATATGCCCTCAATCTCACACAAATTATCAAGGAACCTACCAGGTACAACCCTAAATCCGTAATCATGGGCACCCTCATAGATATCATCCTGACCAACTTGCCCTCTAATTACACCTCTGCTGTCTTCAACCAGGATCTCAGCGATCACTGCCTCATTGCCTGCGTGCGTAATGGGTCTGCGGTCAAACGACCACCCCTCATCACTGACAAACGCTCCCTAAAACACTTCAGCGAGCAGGCCTTTCTAATCGACCTGGCCCTGTTATCCTAGAAGGATATTGATCTCATCCCATCAGTAGAGGATGCCTGTTTGCTCTTCAAAAGTGCTTTCCTCACCATCTTAAATAAGCATGCCCCATTCAAATAATGTAGAAGTAAGAACAGATATAGCCCATGGTTCACCCCAGACTTGACTGCCCTTGACTAGCACAAAAACATCCTGTGGCGTTCTGCATTTGCATTGAATAGCCCCCGCGATATGCAACTTTTCAGTGAAGTCAGAAACCAATATACCCAGTCAGTTAGGAAAGCTAAGGCTAGCTTTTTCAATAAGAAATGTGCTTCCTGTAGCACTAATATCAGAAGATTTTGGGACACTGTAAAGTCCATGGAGAATAAGAGCACCTCCTCCTAGCTGCCACTGCACTGAGAATAGGAAACACTGTCACCACCAATAAATATACGATATTCGATCATTTCAATTAGCATTTTTCTATAGCTGGCCATGCATTCCACCTGGCTACCCCTACCCCGGCCAAAATACCAGCACCCCCTGCAGCAACTTACCCAAGCCCTCCCCTGCTTCTCCTTCACCTAAATCCAGACAGCTGATTTTCTGAAAGAGCTGCAAAATCTGGATCCCTACAGAACAGCTGGTCTAGACAATCTGGACCCTCTTTTTCTAATTTTATCCGCCGAAATTGTTGCAACCCCTATTACTAGCCTATTCAACCTCTCCTTCGTATTGTCTGAGATCTCCAAAGATTGGAAAGCTGCCGCGGTCATCCAACCTCTTCAAAGGGGGAAACACTCTAGACCCAAACTGTTATAGGCCTATATCCATCCTGCCCTGCCTTTCTAAAATCTTCGAAAGCCAAGATAACAAACATATCACTGACCATTTTGAATCCCATCGTACCTTCTCCACTATGCAATCTGGTTTCCGAGCTGGTCATGGGTGCACCTCAGCCACGCTCAAGGTCCTAAACGATATCATAACCGCCATCGATAAAAGAAAGTAATGTGCAGCCATCTTCATCGACCTGGCCAAGGCTTTCGACTCTGTCAATCACAGCATTCTTATCAGCAGACTCAACTGCCTTGGCTTCTCAAATGACTGCCTAGTCTAGTTTACCAACTACTTCTCAGATAGAGTTCAGTTTGTCAAATTTGAGGGCCTGTTGTCTGGACCTCTGGCAGTCTCTATGGGGGGGGAGCCACAGGGTTCAATTCTCAGGCCGACTTTTCTCTGTATATATCAATGATGTCGCTCTTGTTGCTGGTGATTCTCTGATCCACCTCTACACAGACAACACCATTCTGTATACACCTGGCCCTTCTTTGGACACTGTGCTAACAAACCTCCAAACGATCTTCAACGCCATACAACACTCCTTCTGTGGCATCCAACTGCTTTTAAATGCTTGTAAAACTAAGTGCATGCTCTTCAACCGATCTCTGCCCGCACCCTCCCTCCCGACTAGCATCAATACTCTGGACAGTTCTGACTTAGAATATGTGAACAACTACAAATACCTAGGTGTCTGGTTAGACTGTAAACTCTCCTTCCAGACTCACATTAAGCATCTCCAATCCAAAATTAAATCTAGAACCGGCTTCCTATTTCATAACAAAGCCTCATTCACTCATGCTGCCAAACATACCCTCGTAAAACTGACTACTACAAAATAGCCCCCAACACTCTACTCAGCAAACTGGATGTAGTCTGTCACAGTGCCACCCATTTTGTCACCAAAGCCCCATATACTACCCACCACTGTATACTCTCGTTGGCTGGCCCTCACTACATATTCGTCGCCAAACCCACTGGCTCCAGGTCATCTATAAGTCTTTGCTAGGTAAAGCCCCGCCTTATCTAAGCTCACTGGTCACTATAGCAACACCCACCCGTAGCTCCAGCAGGTATATTTTACTGGTCAACCCCAAAGCCAACACTACCTTTGGCCGCCTTTCCTTCCAGTTCTCTGCTGCCAATGACTGGAAAGAATTGCCAAAATCAATGAAGCTGGAGTCTTATATCTCTCTGTCTAACTTTAAGCATTAGCTGTCAGAGCAGCTTACCGATCACTGTACCTGTACACAGCCAATCTGTAAAGCACACCTGACTATCCCCATATTATTACTTACCCTCTTGCTCTTTTGCACCCCAGTATCTCTACTTGCACATCATCATCTGCACATCTATCTCTCCAGTGTTAATGCTAAATTGTAATTATTTCGGCTCTATGGCCTATATATTGCCTACCTCCCTACTCTTCTACATTTGCACACACTGTACATAGATTTTTCAAAATATGTTCTATTGTGTCATTGACTGTACGTTTGTTTATGTGTAACTCTGTGTTGTTGTTTTTGTCGCACTGCTTTGCTTTATCTTGGCCAAGTCACAGTTGTAAATGAGAACGTGTTCTCAACTGGCCTACCTAGTTTAAATATAGGTGAAATACGACAGGAGTTCCCTGATGTGTAAAGAATATACATGGTCCCCCAGTCCCGCGGTGTTTGCCCTTATATTTAATTATAGAAATATGATAAAAATGTGTGTTGTATAATTTTAATGATGGGTGAAAGGTCTCACTCAAGTCAGACATCCAGTATCATCCTGTTTTCAGTCAGGGTATCCATTTCAAAAGCATCTCTTCTGTCCTCCATCTGTAGAAAAATGAGGAAGCGTGACACTTATTGAAAGGGTGATATTACTACAGTTATGATGTACTGTCTTATTAGTAATCACTGTTTGTCTCTTGTGAGGTATTTTCCAACATCTGATGGACAATGGATCAGAGATCCTGATTCACAAGGGACACATGCCACCATGTCACTGACTGGTTGGCATTGCTTACTCGGGCCAAGGAGTAGTCCATTGGCTCAGTGGAAGGAGGCACCTCCCTTACAACATACAGGAGACACAACACTGATTACATTATTAACGATAGTTAGGTGACTTCCAGGACAGATAGTATTTTGACCATTGACCAGATCAAATGTGACCAACCTGATTCAAGTGTCCTCCATTACTCTGATGCAGGGATGGTGTCTGGCCAGTGCCTCAGCCTTCTGTAACACCTCCTGATATGGTAGGGTGTTCCCACAATGCTGTTGAACAACACATCCACCAGGTTTTGTACGTAGCCTGTGAAAGTGATAAAATATCACTCAATAAACATAAGTGACTCATTTCAGGAAACTAGGCCTATGTCACTACTTCACAGGAGAGGTATTTGAATGTAAACATTTATTTTTCATCAAAATGTGTCTTTTGGCAGAAATGTCTTCTGGAACATGAACTTTAATGTGTCTTCGTAACAAACTTGTATGCCATCTGTAAATATGAGTAACATTTTTTAATTATGAGCCTAGTTGTTTTAGCCACGTGAAAAGACAGGAACCTTCCCGCTAGCCACGATTGGCTGAGATAATGGATGGGCTAGTCATGCTGAGAGATGAGTTTGGATTGGTCTGCAATGTATGATGCTTCTGTCTATAACATGAGTTGCTAAGTATGTGTAAGTAATCCTTTCTAATGCATTTTTTTTAAAATTAGATATCACAAAGTACTTCAAAAGTGTTGCTAATGCTCTCCACTTTCTGGAGGACAATTGTGCCACGCTGACTCTGAAAATGAGTCGGTTGTTGTTGTCAGAGAAGTTGATCAAGTTTTGAAATCAGTGGAATGCCCAGTGGAAGCAGCATATCATAGCTAAAGACAATTCTGGCAATTTCATTGCAAATATGCAGAGGGAGTCAACAAGAGAACACAGATGGCTGTTGTATAAAATACCTGTCTCCAGATTACATCTTCAAACAAAGGGCAACCATGGCATCCTTGACAGGGGAGGAGAAGCGTTCGCCCATGTATATGGGTAAGAAAGTCTAGTTAGCTACATTTTCAGATATTATATATTTCTAGTTTTGTCAGACTTTTTCATTGCAAGTCAAAGCGTACTGTTAGCTAGCTAGCTAAAGTTACCTGGCTGGCTAGCTAGCTAGCATTACATGTATGATCTGTGTTGTAATATTATTTGTATCTAAGCAAGCCATTTGCATTGCTAGTTGTAGCCTAATGTTAGCTAGCTAGCTAACATTGAACCTAGTTGGTTAGCTTTAGCTACCTGCAGATTCATGCATGGTAGTAACGTTATGAGTTAGTATTATGGTTTATTATTTAGCTAGCTACATGTCTAAACAAAAGACTCCACTATGCAAATAACTATTTCACTGTACAGTTGACAGTTTCTATGTTTGTGCATGTGACAAATACACTCGGATTTTATTTCATATACTGTGTGTTTTCACGAGACTGTAATGTGAAGAACAATATGACCTGCACCAAAGTCAAATTAGGATATAACATTAGGCCAACAAGACAGTGTCTAAGTTTTAAAATTCTTTGGTAGAATGCCCTGGCACCTATTACCATACACAATTATTTTGTCTTGCCTGTTCACCCTCTGAATGGCACACATACACAATCCATGTCTCAATTGTCTCAAGACGTAAAAATCGAATTGAAGTGTATTAAATAAGTGACATAAATCAGGGATCATAGCTTTCACCTGATCAGTCTGTCATGTAAAGAGCATGTGTTCTTAATGTTTTGTAAACTCAGCTTCAACAGTTGTCTAGAAAGGATCAACAACCAACTGGACAGAGCAACAACCAACTGGACAGAGCTTGAAGAATTTAAAAAAGAATAATGTGCAAATACTGTACAATCCAGGTTTGCAAAGCTCTTAGACTTACACATAAAGACTCACAGCTGTAATCACTGTCAAACGGTGATTCTAACATTAGGGGGGGGGGGGTCATGCAAACACAATTTCCCTTTAGCCCACCCATTTCCAGTTAATGTAAAACAGAATCATGAAAAATCACTTCTGGCTCAAGCTCTCTTTTTTAAACATTAGACCATAAATACAGGGAGCTGGTAAATGGCGAGGGATGACAGGCCTGCCTCAAGAATCTCATTATTCCTTCCTCAAATTCAGTTAAGGAGCAAAACAAGTCTTGAGAGTTGTCTGGCTTAATGCATTGCGATCGCTTTTAGAACTAATTTCTGGAAGCAACCTCATGACCCTGCATCTCGTCAAGGTGCTATGTTTTATAACCTTCCCCTACATTACACTCAGAAAAGTGTTCCAAACGGGTTCTACGGCTGTCCCCATAGAATAACCCTTTTTGGTTCCAGGTAGAACTCTTTTGCGTTCCATGTACGACCCTATGTGGAAAAGGTACTACATTGATCAACAGGTTCTTCAAAGTGATCACCTATGGGGCCAGCCGAAGAACCCTTTTGGTTCTAGATAGCATCTTTGTTCCTATGAGTGTGCTGTATAAATGTACACAAGTTCCCTTGTGAAGTTTACATACACTAAGTTGACTGTGCCTTTAAACAGCTTTGAAAATTGCAGAAAATCATGTCATGTTTTTAGAATCTTAGGATTGGCGAATTGACATCATTTGAGTCAATTGGAGGTGTACCTGTGGATGTATTTCAAGGCCTACCTTCAAACTCAGTGCCTCTTTTGCTTAACATCATGGGAAAATCAAAAGAAATCAGCCAAGACCTCCAAACGCCTGCAATTTCCAAATGCCTGAAGGTACCACGTTCATCTGTACAAACAATAGCAAGCATAAACACCATGGGACCACGCAGCCATCATACCGCTCAAGAAGGAGACGTGTTCTGTCTCCTAGAGATTAATGTACTTTGGTGCGAAAAGTGAAAATCAATCCCAGAGCAACAACAAAGGACCCTGTGAAGATGCTGGAGGAAACAGGTACAAAAGTATCTATATCCACAGTAAAAACGAGTCCTATATTGACATAACCTGAAAGGCCGCTCAGCAAGGAAGAAGCCACTGCTCCAAAACTGCCATGAAAAGCCGCTTGCAACTGCACATGGGGACAAAGATCATACTTTTTGGAGAGATGTCCTCTGGTCTGATGAGAAAAAATATAACTGTTTGGCCATAATGACCATTGTTATGTTTGGAGGAAAAAGGGGGAGGCTTGCAAACCGAAGAACACCATCCCAACCGTGAAGCACGGGGGTGGCAGCATCATGTTGTGGGGGTGCTTTGCTGCAGGGGGGACTGATGCACTTCACAAATAGATGGCATCATGAGGGAAGAAAAGTATGTGGATATATTGAAGCAACATCTCAAGACATCAGTCAGGAAGTTAAAGCTTGGTCGCAAATGGCTCTTCCAAATGGACAATGACCCCAAGCATACTTCCAAAGTTGTGGCAAAATGGCTTAAGGACAACAACGTCAAGGTATTGGAGTGGCCATCACAAAGCCCTGACCTCAATCTTATAGAACATTTGTGGGCATAACTGAAAAAGTGTGTGCGAGCAAGGAGGCCTACAAACCTGACTCAGTTACACCAGCTCTGTCAGGAGGAATTGGCTAAAATTCACCCAACTTATTGTTGGAACCTTGTGGAAGGCTACCCGAAATGTTTGACCCAAGTTAAACAATTTAAAGGCAATGCTACCAAGTATTAATTGAGTGTATGTAAACTTCTGACACACTGGGAATGTGATGAAAGAAATAAAAGCTGAAATTAAATCATTCTCTCTACTATTATTCTGACATTTCATATTTCTAAAATAAAGTGATGATCCTAACTGACCTAAGACAGGGAATTTTAACTCGAATTAAATGTCAGGAATTGTGAAAAACTGAGGTTAAATGTATTTGGCTAAGGTTTATGTAAACTTCCGACTTCAACTGTAGCTAAACAAATAATTGTAATTTTTGTATCCATTTTAGGACTGCCACACAGGAAAAGCTGAGTAAAATGTAAACCTTAGGAGTCCTGTAGATAGTTTCCTCTAGGGATGAAAGAAATATCCTGGAAATCCTTCAGCTCATCTTTTCCCTGCCCCTCTTTCTACAGTTGCCATTATTCTTGCCATAAATTATACCACAAAGTGAATTACACTTGCTTTTCACTTTACCAGGCAGGTTTGATCAATCCTAAAGCACAACACATAATCTCAAGAAATCTTCACAGTGATTCCAGCCACTATTTCTTTTGGTGTTTAAACCACTTCAAATCATTTTCATTGCCTCACTATTAAAATGTGTAATTCATACCTGCCATTTGGGAGATGTATAACACAAGCCCCTCTCACTTTTTTCTTTATCTCTCTCTCTCTCCCTCACCGCTCAGTCTCTCCAACCCTTTCTATCTCTCTCCTGTAAATCAAACAACCCCATGTAACAGGTCATGCAGATATCCCACAAGTCAGCAGTGCACAAGTTTCCATCCAGGAGAGTAGTGTATTACCGTCAAACATGATGGCATAATGACCGCTGTAAAACTAATAAACAGCTTCATTCACACAACGCTATTCCTCCTTTTCATGAACGGTCTGTCTCTTTCACTGTGTTCTCTCCCTTTCCTTTCTTTCACAAATTCATCCCCCTGCACCTCTCCGCCAGCATCAGTTACCCATAAATCACTTATGTTGTCTAACGTGATCCATTTGCCCAGAACACCGAGCGGCAGTTGCAGGAATTGGGTCAGGAATAATCTGCTGGGCAACAGAGCCTCGCTAGTCATGATGCTGCAGGGTAATGTATAGCCATTAGCACCGAGAGAGAGAGGGAGAGGTGTGCGTTTGTGTGTGTGTGTGTGTGTGTGTGTGTGTGTGTGTGTGTGTGTGTGTGTGTGTGTGTGTGTGTGTGTGTGTGTGTGTGTGTGTGTGTGTGTGTGTGTGTGTGTGTGTGTGTGTGTGTGTGTGTGTGTGTGTGTGTGTGCGTGTGTGTGCGTGTGCGTGTGTGTGTGTGTGTGCGTGCGCGTGCGTGCGGTTTGATTGGGCATATTAACCTTAGAGCAACCAAATACTGTAGCCTAATATTGTAAGAGCAAGCAAAGATACAAAAGGTACAAAGAAGATACAAAAGGACAGAGTTCTTTCCAAAATGTGTAATTCCAACCATTTTCCATGTGCTGTATTATTGTACAATGGTACAAAAATAGTTATCAGGTTTTTTTATCGCCTTATCTGCGGTCATGGAAAACTAAAATGTGTGTAATATGTATGTTTCAATCGTTGAAACCAAGATTATAGGTCTGTTTTTATATTTATTTTCATTTCTATTAGTTTTAAGATTTTTATTCGAAATTCAGTTTAGTTTCAGTTCGTTTTCAGATCTGATTTACTAGTCACTTAGTTTAAGTATGATAAAAACATTTAGTTTTTCTATTATTTCGTTTTAGTGTTAGTGAAATGAAGTAGCCTATGGGAGGCTAGGAGCCATTTTTGTGTTGTACAATTGTTTTGTTTTGTGGAATGTCTCTTCTTGCCACTGTGGGGCAGTAATGCATAAAGGTGATGGGTCAGGTCATAGGTTAGGTGAGATGACAAAGATGCACCAAATAATATTGTTTTATTATTCGTTTTGTTTTACTTTCAGTTTTAGTTTACTATAATAACTTTGGTAGAAACGTACCTAGGTTGTCTGTTATGTTTAAAAGCAATCTAAGCTCCAGGCAAAAGTTTTACATTGCTTCAATTTCAATTAATTTCATGAATTGACCTGAGTTGAAATGGAGTTGGCCCCATTCTTATAGGCCTACGTTATGTATTACCTAATATTGTACAATATACACTTGTTACAACTAGACTGTAATCCTGCAATAGACAATGAAACTGCTATCAATTGGGCCTACACCAATCAATTATTTAAGAGTTAGGTATATGTTTTCTCCCTATAAACACTCAAAGTGGTATGCCATTTCGAAACAGGTTTCTTTGTCAGAAAGCCTTTTCTAATATTTGAACATGTATTTTTCACTGTAACCGATACAGTGTTACCTATGCATAGTCACTTTGCCCCCACCTACATGTACAGCTCCCCTTAGCCTGTACCCCGCACACTCGGTACCGGTGCCACCTGTATATAGCCTTGTTATTGTTATTCTTATTGCGTACTTTTTATTATTACTTTCTATTTTAGTCTACTTGGTAAATATTTTCTTATTCTCGAACTGTACTGTTGGTCAAGGGCTTGTAAGTAAGCATTCCACTGTAAAGTCTACACTTGGATTCGGATCATGTGGCAAATAAAGTTTGATTTGATTTGAGTGGTGGGCTAGCTGGAAAAGGAAAAGCATCACACAATGATGCGGTGAGTCTTGAACTTTAACAATGGCACTGCTTATTTACATTCCCTCCAACAAGGCTAGGCGTTCCTGTAATGCACACTTCAAATCTCAGAATATGCCGCCATGACTCTGATTGGTTGCTGATGGTGTACATCTCTTTCCCTTCCACTGAAATAGGTTAAGCAGACCACTGAGTTGACACTCATAAGTACATATGACACATTTCACATTGGCTAACTCGCCAAAGGACTGTGATGACAGATGAAAAGAGTCTTTGTGTTTAAGACAGGCAACATAAATATAACCAAAGCGTTTGACACAATCTTAACTCATTATGTGTCCATGGTTGAAGGGAAGCAGCACATAAACCCCTCTGCAGCCAGTAATACTGCAGGGGAAGGCTACACCTGAAATCACTTGTATACATAGATCATTTTGAAACTGTAGTCCCCTTCTGGTAGAAGAATGTTCACAACACTTTGTTGTTAATAGCATAGTTTGTTTGTTACACTGTTCGTAGTAGGCAAATGAGCACTTGTTACAGACCTATGAGGCTTAGGGTATAATACTACATTGTTCACATTTGATAAATATATGTTGAATACGGAAAAACAGTGTCCTACATTGTTTTAAGGTTACCAGACAATCTAGATGTTTTTAATATGAATGTTGGCGCACTGGAGGCTTATGCCACTGGCTAAGAGGGTGTTTTAGTATCATTGTTCACCTTTTGAGGCCTAGTTAGTTGCAGAGTCATATGTTTATAAGAGAGTTTGGCCAACTGTAGCTGGATGTCATGTTGATTGAAACTTCCATGGCAGAAAGTTACACAGAAAAATAACAAATATAGGTTTTTCTTTAATAATCGTTGAGCTGCAGTGTGAATATTTTAAATATGTAAGCTATTTTATATTGTACATATGAAATTCGTTTTTCCTTTCCTGTTTTTCCAAAACTGGATTGAATGCCACAATTGAGATGTCGAAATAAATATTAAACACGGTCAATGTACAATAAATCCCAATCCATGTTTCACTGATATAGAAAATGTATTGAATTAGCAGTTTATTTGGTGGGCCTATGATTACAATAACATTTCCCCAAAATCGAAGCAACGAGTTTGCACTTCCATATCCCCAAATGTATAAACCCAATTTCTTCCAGTATTTTTTAACAGATTAAGGTCGTTGGACCTCAATATTTCATATTCACATTCACATTACATTTAAAACTGTGTTTGAATGCATTCATAATTCGTTTGGGAAACAGTCCACTTGATAACATCTGTATTTCAGTGTCTACATTCTCGTAATGTATAACGCGTTAAACCAGGGAGAAGAACGCAAAATCAAGGTTGAAAATAATTATTATACACATGGTGTATTTTATACATTTAGAGAAGCTTGTTGCTTTCTTGTTAAAACATACAGTTGCTGCATAATAAGACATATTTTTTTCAACAAATAAAGTTATATAATAGACATGAGTTTGGCAGACATTTATAAGAAAGTACTGTCGCGTGTTAACGTGTTATTATTTTGGACTGTCATCACAGGCATTGAGTCAATATTCAATCTTGTTATACAGATTGTACAGTGGTAACCCTTGTAGGCTGCTGCCGGGATAGTATAGTGGCGTTGGAAAAGCAATAGATCTTGGAACTGGTACCCGGAGCAGGGAGTTATCTCTAAAAACAAGCGGCATTCCGACCAGTGTCTGTGCGGATGCGTGTGCCATGTTCGCAGCCTCCAGTTCCGCAGACAGTTGTCGTTTCCATTTGTTTCTGCGGTTCTGAAACCACGTCTTCACTTGAGTTTCTGTTAGCTGTAGACTTGATGCCAAGCAGGCTCGCTCGGAGCTGCTCAAATACCTCTTCATATCAAATGTGGACTCGAGCTGGTACACCTGACTCCGCGAGAAGACGGTACGAGTCTTCTTCTTGGACGAGTTTGTCTGCTTGTCCGCACCGTCTGTCTGTCTCTCTTCTGAAATAGGTGACATTGGATTGCATGGTCTCTCTTGTTCCTCTTTGTAATCCTGCAGCAGAGGCTGTGTCAAGTGCGGTCGCCGTGCAATCCCGTCTTGGCCTGAAATAAGTCCCTTGGTTGCACCTGCATTGGGGAAAAATACCAGTATTTTATTTTACCTCTTATTCAACTAGGCAAGTCAGTTTTTATTTTCAATGACGGCCTAAGAACAGTAGGTTAACTTCAAAATAATTTCAAAATATTTAAAAACTGTCCTCCTCGATATCATCTATAGCCTACCAACATTGATAAATGGTGTAGGCCTACCCTCAAGAAATATGCATCAACATAAGATAGGCTACTGGACGCTTTAGTCTATTGCCTTTATATCAGGTTATCAATTATGTCACAAAATGTAGAATATGTCTCAAAGGTTTCACACTTATTTTTCAAAGGCTTTGTTTTGGCCTACCCAGGTTTGGAGAACATCCCTATTAAAAGAAGAACATTATTCGATACTCGGTACAAGAGTGCATTAAGTGTGAACTTTGACTCATTAATTGACCGTTGAAAGGTTGTAAGTGGCCTTTTAAATAAACAATTTAATATGACTCTGCCTGGTGCACACTATTAATTAAATCAGGTTACATTTAACGCTCAATTGACGAAATGTAGTGCAGTCATTGTGGAAACATGTTTAATCAATTAGAAGACTCGATTAAATTTGGAATGAAGGGGGAAACATCCTGTTAATTATTTGACCTTTCCCCTGTTCGCTGATCTAGCAGTAATACGACACATTAAACAAAGTGAAGTGATAGTCTACCTATATGCAGACACAAACAGGCTACTATTGAGTTATCGAAGTTTACAAGCTTAAATTGCAGCAAGGATTAGGCTAAATGTATCATAAATACGTGTATAATTTGGCCTAGCCTACCTTAGTCTACTGTTGACCTATTATTAGGCTACTATTAATAGTGATATTATCCCGTTAGATGCCATAGATTTATACAATATATAGCCTACTTAACTTTTTTACTTGGAAAATAAGCGTTTATTTTCGAAATGCAAAATGTCAGCGACGATAATCAATTCAAGAAAAATCTACTTTAAAGCAAAGATTATTACGTTTTACGCACAACACAAATTACATTCAGTAATCTACTCACCTAAACATGAAAAATTAAGTGGTTGATGTTGGTTGCATGGCTCTCTGTGACCAGGATCCGAGCAGAAACAGTCTGCAGAGTCCTCCCCACCGCTGCACTCCTCTTCCGAAGAAACCGAGAGCAAGCGCGTCCTCGCCAGCTGCAGTCCCTTGGAACTCTCCTTCGCCCCGGACCGTGGCTTCTCCGACGACTTGCCCAATATCGACTGAATAGTGAAGGTGGAAATAGGGGCCGAAGAGCACTTGCTTCCGTTGTCTTCTGTGGTACTCATTCTCGACTCATAACAGTAAGATTGGGCTATATCGTATAGTTTTTGTATAATTGTTTTCTTATTATTGGTCTGTGAGGACTCCTCTTGTGTAAAAGAGTTCGAAAATAGTATTTTGTTTAGTAAAACCTTTTTTTAAATTGGGATGCTTGGGTTGTTTTTTCCTGGAGCTCAGGGAACATGAATGTATTGAATGGTCGACTTCCACGCGCTCTGGACTAAAGGCAGTATTGTAGCGTTGGCTCATTTGCATGTAGGTAAGCTCCTCTTGGACCAATCACACGCTCAAACTAAGCCCGGAAATTTCAAACTCATGTTGAGGTTCTGAGATAGGATGAGAGGCGATAAGGAAAGGCTGTCGTTTATTCCATCTTTACGTCCCTCTTTGAATCCGATAGTGAAGGTAGACAAATATAGGCCTTATGGCACAGACAAATCACACATCTTAGGCTATTAAATTACTTCAACAGACATCTCTCTCTGCCAGAAATATGCAGCACAAAACGTTTTGCATAGGCATAGTATCCATCGACTTCCATTTAGAAACTGATGCAACATGTTTCTTATTATAACCCACATTCAATTACATTGGACCTTTGGTTGAAAAGGGAGAATTGTTTAGGCTATGAATTGTGTGTAGGTAAAGGTTTCTAATTTTCAAGTCTTATGTTGTGTGTCGTTTTTTGTGCCTGTTTGATTTTGTTTTTGTGTATATATTTACACACATTGAACTGTAGCAAATTACTTACCTAATACGTAGGCCTGATTCACAATTTAAAAGGACAGACTGGGGATGAATTTCCCACTCACGAGGCTATGAGAAAATTTGAAACAGGTGCAACCATGGAAGTTAATCAGGAGTCTTTTAACGATGAGCTTCAGTGAGTTTTCTTTGACCTTTTTTCAATCACAAGTATTCAATCGTTTTTGGGGGAATTTGACTAAATAATATTGTCAAAAATAGGCCTATTGCAAGACAACATAACACATTGTTATTACACTGTAGTATACCCTTATTATTTCCTATGCAAGATGTATAGTGTTGAAGTGAATGGAGAGAATAATATTCTACATGTTTCACATCGGCATGAAGTTTGGATTGGTCATGATTCTCCCTTTGCCTATTATGCTAGGTATAGATATAGACTACCATTTACACCTTTTCACTTACTATTGTAAAATACTTTGTTTGGAAGATTCCCTCAAAGAACAAACCCCATATCCCTAACATAATTAGCTACAATTTAATAATAGCATACCACTGAGACAACCCTCGGGGGGAAATGCACACCATGCTATTACAGGCCACTGTAGACACAAGTACTGCACAATGACTTCATTGAAGGAATAGAACGTATTTTATTAGCCGTGTGCATGGTAAATTGGTCAGATAATCCAACAAACAGTTCTGGAACTAATACGGAACCTTAACTATTTTTTTCCTGAAAATAATAAACACATTCCAGGTCCGTTATCTGCGATTAGGAATTCATTTGATCATTACTACAGTTAATCTGCCTCGCGTGGAGTAGAGGCCTGCTAATTGATTGACTAATTGATCGGAGGGCGGGGGCGCTCCCCACCTCCGCCCCTGCTCCTCCTCTCCCTCTCTCTCTCCCTCTCTCTCTCTGACAGTGTCTGGCGGGGCAGGTGCTGGGTTTGAGTTCGCAGTTCGAGCACATTATCCCTTTTTACTGCTTTCTAAGGGACCCCAGACACATTACAAACGGTCAGCTTTAATCATAATGTCAGCGCCCTAACTCTCATGCTGCTGCGCCAAGGGAGGGGTTGACGACCCCAGCCTTTCTCCTTATTCTGTTCAATATTGTTTCGTATTGTGGTTTTGTTAATCCTTTGATAGGAGGAAGGAGTAACAGGATGACGATGATTGTAATGAAGACGATAATAAAGACGACGATGAAGAGGGTGCTGATGAGGATGATGATGAAACTATGATTGTCAAGAACGCATTATGTCCACCGAGACGTAGGCTAGCTACATTTACTGTGGTAATATATGAGGGCAGTCAGATTGCGCTGGATTTACGGTGACTACACATGAGGCGTGAAATCTGCCATGACAGTTAAATGGGCTGATTGTATACGCGCTCTTTTCAAACAAAGATCTTTGTCAACAGCAGCGATGTCTTTTTAAAGCTTTAATTATACCCGCATAAACTATCCTTAACAAGAAATCATTACATAATTAATCCCACACTTGAATACAAATTCAACTCCACAGTTATTAGGATGTTATTTAAACAAATCTGAATATACTTTTCATGATGACCCTATCAAAATAAAATAAACGCCATTATAATTCATTGTAGGCCTATATGCCTGCATAAAGGTAATTGTGTCATTCATATTTTTTTGAACGTTTCTGAAGATCCTACATTCACGTCTCTGATTTGCAGTTTTTTTCTATCCATGACGTTTGTACATTTTACTTTTATATAATTATTTTTTCAGAAACAGCATTGCGCGGTATAACCTCGTGCTCTATCACAATGATAGGTGTTGTATTGCAGCCCTACCGCAATAACAGAACACGATCTCTACTATTGGAAAGGGGTCTTAGAAAGACAGATGAAGTTATGAGCAGCTTTGATCTAAGAATCAAGCTTCGATAAATATTAAACAAAGACCCCTACACGTGTGTATTATGATATATGATGTGTCCAACTCTAAAATAAGGAAATTACCAGAGAAAATGATATCAATAAATTTTCTAAGTATAAACGTTGATTATGTTTCGATTTTCATTCAAGTATCCGAGCCCAGCTCCTTTTTTCAAATAGGAGAGAGGGAGAGAGAGGGGTCGAAGCAGTCGTAAGCGCAAAACAGAGCGCCAACCCTGGAGGTGTAGGCTACAATTTATGTAATCTTCGGCTGGAAATGAATTGGGTAATTTATTGGAAAACAGAAAGTCAAGAAGATTGGATCAGTATAGCCTATCCAAGGGCTCCTATCCATCAAGTTCCAATTAACAACCTCACCATTGAGTTTTAATGGCTTTCCAATCTACTGCCCTGATAGACTCATCAATTCCTCGGGGAGAAATTAAGAAAATCGACCGCCCCTCGGCGTTTCGGTGTCATTCTTCACAGCAACTATATGTCAAATTAAAAACACAATTAACATTTAAACTGTTCCAATCAGACGGTGCCCCGCAACCTATGTTTCACTTAATAGAACTTTTATGAAAATCTTGATGCTCGCATTCAATCCTGAAGCAAATGAGATACTAGTATAAAGATTTCCGTTCCCTAAAAAATAAGTGTGTCCAGAAAGTGTTGTGCTAAGGCCCATGTTATCCCTTCGACACCAAAAGTTAGTTTTTATTTCATACATTATTGACAAAATGATGCCACGATATTCACAAATGTATGCAAGCTTGTGGCAATGTACAAACAATTAGTAAAATCCACTCAAACTTACTTTAGATTTTTTTTTTCAAGCTTTCCTGACTAATAATTTAGCATCATCATGATGTGGCCTGTGACACTTTGCTTCTTGAATGTCCAGTATCTTTAAAACTGGACATCTGATATGCACAACATTTTGGGACTGTATCAACAGTGGACTAATGAAAAGAAATAACAAAATATAATTTTTGAGTGGATTTTCCCTTTAAGCTCAATTAACATAATTATGCCTACCTCCGATAATGAAATTGCAACACAAGATACAGATATTTGCATGAATCACACATGCGTAAACAGATGCCCAGGGTTTCAGTAAAGGGTTGAAAATACTTAAGCTGTTGGCACTTGATCACTGCACTCAACTTTCCTGCGGTTACGTCCGTTGCCCTGTTCCTGCAAATGTAGGCTACTTTATCCTATTTTTGGTCTCGCCCCTTCTAATTTACATAAATATGTTCTACAAATGGAAATTATCGAGTTGTCATTTTTTTTTCAATTTATGCGCGCAAATCAAGGTCATGAGCATAACCAGAACTGCCCGGTGAACAATGCCATTTTTTGTAACAATATTTTAGACGTTTGTAGATCAATATCTGCTAGGGGAAGAACGCCATATATCCCAATCTATTCATTCTCTGTAATGGGTCCCATGTGGAGTTTGCATGATATAATACGTCAATACACGAGTGATTATCAGACTATATTTGAATGCACTCTGTCTAGTGATGCGGTCATAATACAGTAGCTACTGATTTGTTTTCGATAACTGCATTAGAGACTAAATCAGAAAATGACCTTTAGGCAAGGCGTTGACTGGTTCTACTCAGCTGGAAGGAATGCTGAATACAACAACGACGTAGGTCGAATCTTCAAGAGTCATTTTATAGACAACTCGTTGCATATTGATATGTATATTATTCCATCTAACATTGTAGATAGTTAATTAAACTTTATATTAGGCTAATGTTGCAGCTATGTCATTTGAGCCAATTTATCTCGTCCACAATAAGGGAAAAATTTGTGACTGACATTAAACCGGTGAAACATTATGATTTAATAACAAAGAATATTTCCTTATGTATTAAAAGCAAAAAGTCAGTCCACAACATACCGTGGATACAAATTGTGAAAGTTTGAGGAGAGAGTCTACGTCAATCGTTGTCATGTAGCTATCAAGACCTTTCGACTCCCTAAAACATTAATGTGGCCTACGGTGATCAAAAGACTTGAGATAACCTTTGGTATCTTGTGAAAAAGTTTTCTACTCAACACAAATGTATCTTTTCGACCATTTGCAATAGCTCTATGTCTACGTCATACACATTCCACAGGTGAATTGTAGGCATGCATTGAAGAGACATTGGCATTGGTGTGTGAATAGCCAGATGCAACCAAACTAAACCCTTAGAACATGAAAACGAATTGAGAAAACCCTACATCTAGGCCTTCATGTTCTGCTAACCCAGCTGAAACAACACAGACAAAATTGACAATACAACCATTACGTCCAAGACAAATTGCATATTTGGTGGGCTAATTGCACCTGTCCAGTGGTATACCATTTCCGAAGTCGGACATCGAAGCTGCATCCACAAGTTAAACGAGTATTGTTGCGAAATTAAACCTACACTTTTTTAAATTAAATGTTAAAATTAGCCTCGAGCTACGCACGCACACACGCAGGGACACACGTCCACCACACGCACGCATTTTTGAACAGACTAATACTAGTGAATGTAATTTTTCTCTTTTGAATAGACTACATTACCCTCAATATGGTGGCAATTACGCATCTAATTGACCGATATATATTTTTTAATGTAAAACAATTTTGAAAGTGCATAACAACAGGTTGATTACGCACCTGCTCAGGTTCTTCATTCACATAATAATGTATGGGTCTCCCAAAATAAGCGTGTGGTTTCGGGGTAGGCCCACCTGTATTTACATTCAATATGGATGGCATATTAAACTATTTACTCATAATTAAAGCAAATAAAAAAGGTGAGTGTGTGGTTTTAATATCTAACTTTGTGAAGTTGCGCCAATGCATATGCATAATGCTTAATTTTGATTAATTCTAACTTTTTCTGATGTCCTTTGGCTACATGGTCTACTCACCGTGTTTGTTCCAAGGATAAATGTTTCAATATACTGTATATCATATGTCAAGCGTCCAAATTGTATCTTATTTAGTCAACCATCGCTATCTATGGCAATGTGTCTCCGAGGAGTGTCGGCCACGTGGTCTGCCAGACCAGTAGCACTTGTTGTTAGATAGACCCAGTCGAGCCTCTGTAATGGGAATTGACTTATGATCAGACGCAGTATTTAGGCAGAATATCCTCCTCTTTGTATATGCTAGGAGCATATTGATTTCCTCTCACACATGACCATTTTGAAAACCACAACAATTATATTGGGTCTATAATAAAGATTTGATGGAAAGTTGTATTGTTTGTTTATTTATATTCATTTTCATTATGCAACAATAAATCCTGTTCATGAAGACGTTTTGAAAGTCGACAATAGCCTAATTTGTTTGGGAGGCAAACAGGCAATATTAGACATTTCTGAATAGATGCCTGAAGCATATGTAGACTACACCTCATTACATCATTGTGCATGCTTGAGTACGCACTGATTTGAAATATTTAAATATGGAATAACCTCCATTTATTTCACAACATAATTCAGCAATACAATATCAAAACGTGTTTTTCTGTACAAAGGAATAGCATCACCTGGTAGCTTCTTTCATTGACTCGATTGAATATATCCATATACATTTGTACACCATGATCGAGTTTCAAAAACACAAAAGGCAATGACATTCAATTCTTAGTTGTACTATAAGGACATTGTCGAGCAAGCAGAAATGAGAATCAGTACATAAAAACAATAAGCCTATAAGCTACAATTATATTGTACATAAAACAATGTATCTTGATTGTCCGCTGCTAAAGCGCTTTAAGTTAAAAAAAGAAAAGAAAAAAACAAGCCCCTTCGATAATCTGTCCGATATTCATTCCTAAATAGCTGAGCAAAGAGAAAACACAATGAATTGAATGGGTCTATCACATAACTTGGGGTCAAATGCTAGTGTTTACAGTATTGCCCATATCAAAGATCACATTGTCCGATAGAAAACAAACCAATGTTACCGAATTGTCATAACACACGTTGTAAATGGATATTGAACTAAATTAACTCCAATGTAATTTCCTGAATGTTATGGTTCTGCGCGGGGAAAACAGGCTTGCTGAAATGTATTTTGGGGCAGTGTGAACTGGATAGTCTTAGCGGAAATGATCTCAAAGCTGCTATAATAACAAAAGGCCTAATAATAATAGACCTAATTATAATTATTATTATAACAATAATTAGAAGAATACTTTTAATATTAATAATAACAATATGCTAATAGTGTGAAATTATACCAGAGAAAATGTAAACTGCAGTCTAATATAAAAATGCGCAATAGGTCCTCTTTGACAGAAAGCATGGCTCTCTTTTTTATTTTTATTTTTCTTCTTTACAAAAATATTGTTTTAGTTTGTATTGTGTAGTGTTCTGTACGAGTTAGGAATATAGACAACAACCTCTTGTTTTTCAGACCGGTCTGAGTAGCGGCACAGAGGTGACGATTGGGTGAGAGTAATAGAGGTGGTGAGGGAAGGTGAGGAGCGGCTGGCTCACAGGCACGTTCCCGGTCGCACTGCCCGTCTCTGAGGTTGAGTTCTCGTGGTAGAGGATGGGCACTCGCACTATCCTCTGTGCAGTGGCGTGGCTCAGATTGGCAGCCTCTAGTTCAGCGGCAAGCTGTCTCTTCCATTTATTTCTTCTGTTCTGGAACCAAATCTTTACCTGGGTCTCTGTCAGGTGCAAAGACGCTGCCAATCCGGCCCTCTCCGAACTGCTCAAGTAGCGTTTCATGTCAAAGGTGGACTCGAGCTGAAACACCTGACTCCGGGAGAACACTGTGCGTGTTTTCTTTTTTCGACATGCTTTCTTGTCCCCACCGTCCTCGTTTTTCTTCCAGTCGTCTACCCCACTGTCTTTCTTTGTGTCCTCAGGATCACTCTCTTCAAGAACTATTTCATCCCCACTTTTGTTGTCCTCGTCTTCTTTGCTGTCTGGGTCAGATTTGAGCACCAGGTCTGGCGAGTCGCGATCCGTGCACGAGGTTGGAGAGGAGTCTCTTGCTCTTGCCTTCTCCGCAACTAAAATGACGACAGGAAATATGGGTTATAAACATGACTGCATGTTCAATACCTCGTTGACACTGGGTATGCTTTAGCAAATATATAAAATAGCAGTTGGCTATACCATTCACTTGAACGCGTAAAAGAAAAACAGAAACATACAATGCTGACAATGGCCTAACGTTAAATGGAATACTTATCATAAGTGACAACATACTTGCTGAGTATATTCTTTTATGAATGTCATTTGACAGATGAAAGCTCAACCCACAGCATCAATAGCAATTTACACTATACAAATTACGCACATTATACGTTTTCTGATAGTGTAAAAGGTAAAGAAAGAGATGACAATCAGATGTTCATGGACTTACCTTCGGTTCTGTGTAGATGACTGGCTGCACTGAGTGTGTAGGGATACCACCATGCTGAGGCTCGCTCCAGATAGTGCGCCGGTAAGGCAAACCTCTGTGTGGGTATCTCAAAGCGAGGAAAGTTGAAGTCTCCGACCTGGGATAGAGAAAAGCCCCCTTCAAAAGCAACCTTTGCCGAGGCGAAGATGGGCTTGGGTTTGGATGGTTTACTATCACAGTTCAGCAAGTTCTTAATGAAGAAGGGAGAGTCTTTCACCGGAGTGCACGTCTCTTGCGCCGTCTCGGGCATTGCTGCTTGGAGGTTGTGGTCCTAATGCCTTAGACCACAAATGTAAGTGTTAAATGACTTAGAAACAGTGATATTATTCAAATAGAAGACTGGTAATTGTCCTTCTTTGCGATGTTTTAAATTAGGAATGTCGTCTTGATTACCAGATGATCGAGAACGACAAAAATAAAATACACATCAGAAAAGTAAATATTCTTCAGAGAGAACAAAATAATATCGATATTGCATCCAAGTCTTGTGCGTTCCTTAGTCAAAATGCAACCGTGTCCACCGCGTCAGTCTGGCGCCGGATGCTAATGATGAAATAAAAATGTCATCCAAGTTAAATGCGGAAAGTATACGGCGATTGGGCATGTACAATGGCAAATGGGATTAAGGAAGAGATGGGAAGTAGAACGAGGGGGGAGAGACGGGCAGAGAGATAGAGAGAGATAGAGAGAGAGAGAGAGAGAGAGAGAGAGAGAGAGAGAGAGAGAGAGAGAGAGGTAGAGAGAGAGGGGGTGTAGGCTACGCGATAACAACGAAGTCCCCCCTAACATTGCGCGTTGGCTGTAGGCTGTAGCGTTGTGGTGTTATTGGTCTTATATAGTCCAATTAGATAGCAAACGAGGACAGGGTTAGCAGCGCAAAAGGAAATGTTTGGCCTGAGCTTCTTTTGAAGTAGGCTACAATAGGCAAATTAATCTAACCGAACACAGAATATAGTCTAATAGCAGAGTATGCCTATATCACAATTTGCTAGATAAAATAAAAAATAAAAATATTAGAAAACATAATAGTGAATATTATTTTGGGTATTTTGAGGTTGTGGTATGATTCATAGTTATCGATAATATAGACTAGATTCATAAAGAGCAATAACAATTTTCGGCAAACTATGTATGTAAGTTCTGCTTTTTATAATGGCCATTTTCGTAACACAAACAGCAACAAAATAAATGCTCATGTGCTCAGATGAAGATAGGCCTACAACAAAATAGAATATTGTGTATTAGAGCACACTTGGGAAAACATATTTTGATTATTACCCAGTAAATACATTTTTCAAATTTCCCATAATTGACTATACGCAAAATGTTGTGTAAAATATTTACCTAAATAGGGCCTATTCTACTTACACGATTCATTCGACTATGTTTATATGCTAGCTATTATAGCTTTACAGGGTAGGATACAAACTTTCATTATTACAGCACAGACAAGATCATTTCCCTACAGGTGTCATGTTTTGACACAATTTGGAGTTAATAAGTTAAATTGATGAAAATTTGGACTTTTCCCCTGTGGACTATCTGCCAACAATTCCATTGAAAAAGGTTGCAAATTATGTCCACATTATCACTAAGCCTATTATGAAAGGTTTACAGAATAAGGAATCTATATTTACATTTAGATAAAGCCTAATTAAAATATTATTGCAATCAAATGATTGTGAATTGGATGCGCATGTTTAATCACTTGTCTAACTCCAAATGTAGTCAAGTTGCAATTATTTGCATTGCTTATCAGAACACAAGGGCTTATGGGACACATGCAGAATTGTGTATGCTATAACATAGGTTTACCTCAATAAAAGGTCAACCATACAACATTCTGACACAGTTGATACATTTCCCCTTTATTAATTAATTAGAACAATTAAACCCAATTAAACCCAACAATTTAATAAGACTCATCTGTGTTTACTTTTTTTTATCGGAGATCTGAACACTGTTTTCGAACTATCATTTGTTTTTGCTGATTTATTTATAAATTCATCCTGAAATGGTCTCAGAAACAGTCATGGTTAGCCAAATGTAAGCCTAAACTATGTAATGAATGAGCAATTATAATCATATTTCTACTTTATGGATCTCTAAAATGTTTCTGTGTTGCATAGTCATTATTTTTTACCAAATCGATTTTGTTCATTCATTCTTTAGATTGCAGTCTTCGTAAATGCAGTATGTATGTTCACTCAGTGATATTAATTTACTTGCCAGAGCATGCCCAATGAAAAATGAATAATGAGAGGACAGCGTCCTCTGTGGGCAATAAAGGCTAAATGCAGGACCTTAATCACAGATGGAGACGAATAAGCAACAAAATATTTGTCACCATGGCTACGCATTACTACACAAAACAACACAATCTCACATTCAATTTGTGCAAAAATGGCTTAATTCGCGTGAAAAGACACCAATTTTAGTGCGACTTATTTCGTAGGAAAATACACATTTTTGTGCAACATCATTCATAGGAAAATACATTTTTGACTGGGATATTTCGGAACAATCTTCCGAAAGTTATTAGAGCAATGCATGATGGGTCACGGTGTTCTACACTGCCTTTTTTGTGTTCCACATTTATTTATATATATAAAAAACGTCTTAACCCAATATTGTTAATCAACCAGGTTTTCACCGAAATAATTATATATAATAGTAGCCTTACATTTTTATTTATTTTTTATTTATTATTGCCAATACTGTTTTCTATGCGTATTTCCACTTAATGCTTTGGGATACTGGTGCACTTGCAGTCAGAAAGGCCCGTGTTTCGTGTAGGCAAAAGGCCTACACGATTTTCTTCATAAAACATTTCATATTTCGTGGAGCCTACATCACACAATTTTCTTCATAATGCATTTAATACAAGGCTCCACGTTTTCGTGTACATTACACAATATATTTCAGAATTCATTTTATACAAGGCTGTCAAATTTAATGATGGTTGCCAGATTAAAGAAGAAAAATACAGATTTTTTTTGTTTCGTGGTATCGATGAAGATATATGATTGGGGAATGTGGATAGATTTTTATGATGGGAAATTATAATAAACACCATAATACACACAAGCATACAAACACTTACACACATATACATTCACTTTGTTGGTACTCATGTTATAGCCAACTCTTGAGTTTTGTATAAATAATTTTTTATAAAATATTTGTATCTAGTTGTGATGTATGAATTTTCTTAAACTAGTTAAATGTTTGTAGTTTGCATGTTTCAGTAATGATTAACATGTTTAAATAGTCGTAAATCCCTGCTTGATTTAGCTTTTGGTATATTTGGCATTTTTAGACATTCTGTATTTCCAGTGAAGAAAGCAATAATTAATCAACACACTACTGTAAATAAATGGACACTACCTGTTATGAAACAAAAATTGCTCTCCGTAAATACAGTGCATTCGTAAAGTATTCAGACCAATTCCCTTTTCCACATTTTGTTACGTTACAGCCTTGTTCTTAAATGGATTAAATAAATCATTTTCCTCATCAATCTACAATCCAATCTACAATCCATAATGACAAAGCATAAAAAGATTTTCAGATCATTTTGCAAATGTATAAAACAAAACAAAATCAGATACCTTGTTTACATAAGTATTGGGACACTTTGCTATCACCCGTAGCACTCACATCTGTCATCATGAAGTTCTTTGAGATGCTAGTTAAGGATCATATAACCTATACCTTACCTGACACCCTAGACCTACTTCAATTTGTTTCCCGCCCCAATAGATCCACAGACAATGCAATAATCATCGCACTGCACACTGCACACTGCACACTGGATAGGAATATGGGAATACCTATGTAAGAATGCTGTTCATTGACTACTGCTCAGCATTCAACACCATGGTACGCTCCAAGCTCATCCTTAAGCTCGGGGCCCTGGGTCTGATCCCCACCCTGTGCAACTGGGTCCTGGACTTCCTGACGGGCCACCCCCAGGTAGGAATGAAGGTAGGAAGCAAGCCCTTCACTGATCCTCAACACAGGGGCACCACAAGGGTGCGTGCTCAGCACCCTCCTGTACTCCCTGTTCAACCATGACTGTGTGGCCACGCAGGCCTCCAACTCAATCATCAAGTTTGCACACTACATAACAGTAGTAGGCCTGATTACCAACAATGATGAGACAGCCTACAGGGAGGAGGTGAGGGCCCTGGGAGAGTGGTGCCAGGAAAATAACCTCTTACTCAAAACAACAGAGGAAGTACCCCCCTATCCACATAGACGGGACTGCAGTGGAGAAGTTGGAAAGTTTCAAGTTCCTTGGCATACACATCACAGACGATCTGAAATGGTCCACCCACACAGACAGTGTGGGGAAGAAGGTGTGGTGAAGAAACTTCTACAGATGCACAATTGAGAGCATCCTGTCGGGCTGTATCATTGCCTGGTGTGATAACTGCACCGCCCGCAACCGCAGGGCTCTCCAGAGGGTGGTGCGGTCTGCCCAACGCATACACGGGGGCAAACTACCTGTCCTCCAGGACACCTACAGCGCCCGATGTCACAGGAAGGCCAAAAAGATCTACAAGGACATCAACCACACGAGCCACGGCCTGTTCACCCCGCTATCATCCAGAAGGCAAGGGCAGTACAGGTGCATCGAAGCTGGGACCGAGAGACTGAAAACAGCTTCTATCTGAAGGCCATCAGACTGTTAAATATCAATCACTAGCACCTTAGAGGCTGCTGCCCTATATACATAGACTTGGAATCACTGGCAACTTTAATCATGTTTAAATCATGTTTACATACTGCTTTACTAATCTCATATCTATACACTATATTATATTCTACTGTATTTTAGTCAATGCCACTCCGACATTGCTCAATCTAATATTTATATTTCTTATTTCTTTATATTTCTTAATTACATTACTTTGGGATTTTTGTGTATTGTTCTGAATCATTTTCAGATACTACTGCAGTGTTAGATACGACTGCACTGTTGGAGCTAGGAGCACAAACATTTTGCTACACCCGCAATAGCATCTGCTAAATATGTGTATGTAACCAATAAAATATTATTTGATTTGAGGCTCGAAATTAAGCTCAGGTGCATCCTGTTTCCATTGATCATCCTTGAAATGTTTCTACAACTTGGAGTCATCCTGTGGTCAATTCAATTGATTGGACATGATTTGGAAAGGCACACACCTGTCTATATAAGGTTTTGAAGTTGACAGTGCATGTCAAAGCAAAAACCAAGCCATGAGGTTGAAGGATTTATTCGTAGAGCACAGAGACAGGATTGTGTCGAGGCACAGATCTGGAGAAGGGGACCAAAAAATGTCTGCAGCATTGAAGGTCCCAAAGAACACAGTGGCCTCCATCATTCTTAAATAGAAGACGTTTGGAACCACCAAGACTTCCTAGAGCTGCCAGAAGTACAACCATCTCTGTAGCACTCCACCAAACAGGCCTTTTTGGTAGAGTGGGCAGATGGAAGCCACTCCCCAGTAAAAGGCACATGACAGCCTGCTTGACGTTTTCCAAAAGGCACGTAAAGGACACTAAGACCATGAGAAACAAGATTCTGATGAAACCAACATTTAACTCTTTGGCCTGAATGCTTAGTGTCTTGAGGAAACCTGGCACTATCCCTAAGGTGAAGCACGGTAGTGGCAGCATCATGCTGTGGGGATATTTTTCAGCGGCCTGGGAGACGAGTCAGGATCAAGAGAAAGATGAACAGAGCAAAGTACAGAGATATCCTTGATGAAAACCTGCTCCAGAGCACTCAGGACCTCAGACTGGGGTGAAGGTTCACCTTCCAACAGGACAATGACCCTAAGCACACAGCCAAGACGACACAGGAGTGGCTTCGGAACAAGTCTCTGAATGTCCTTGAGTGGCCCAGCCAGAGCCCGGACTTGAACCCGATCTAACATCTCTGGAGAGAACTGAAAATAGTTGTGCAGCAACGCTCCTTATCCAACCTGACAGAGCTTGAGAGGATCTACAGAGAATGGTCATACCCACGACGACTCAACGCTGTAATCGGTGCCTAAGGTGCTCCAACAAAATACTGAGTAAAGGGTCTGAATACTTATGTTAATGTGATATTTCCGTTTCTTTTGATGTTGAATAAATTAGCAAACATTTTTACAACCCTGTTTTTGCTTTGTCTTTATGGGGTGTTGTGTGTAGATTGATGAAAGGGAGGAAAAAAACAATGTAATCAATTTTAGAATACGACTGTAACGTTAGAAAATTTGGAAAAAGTCAAGGGGTCTGAATACTTTTCGAATTCACTGTAAATAATGAGAAATGCTCAGTCTGAAGCCATTTGGCTCTGGGTTTCACAGCCCTGTGTCAGGATTTGGCCAGGGTTGTTCCGGGTTTTGGTCACTAGATGCCCCCATTGTGCTTTTTGACCTTATGTTTTTTTCCCTTGTTCCCCATTATTATTTGCACCTGTGCCTCGTTTCCCCTGATTGTATTTAAACCCTTAGTTTCCCTCAGTTCTGTGCTCTGTGTTTGTATGTTAGCACCCAGCCCTAGTGTTCTGTGTATTCTTGTCGATTCCGGTGGATGCTCTTGTGGAATTCTGTTTTTGTTTTTGAGTATCTCTTGAGGCTTTTTTGTGCTATTCCTACCACCTTTTGGATTTGCCATTTTTGTATTTAAGGACTTCTCCTTTTTTACTTTATTAAATACACCGTCTTAAGTACTGCTGTGTCTGCCTCATCTTCTGGGTTCTGCTGACTATTCGTGGCTCAGTTGGTTAAGTGACTGTTTCTCACTCCGGAGACCCAGGTTCGTAACCGGGTCCTGACACCCTGTAATAATGATACAATTTATATCACCTTAAAAAGGGTTTATTTAAAACCTATGTTGGGAATAGTGGCATAGGAGAGTCTGAAATGAGCAGAGGCAGTTGGCCTACAATGCTGGCATATGCCTTGTTACAATAGCCTAAGTATATAAGATGATTGACACAACCATAATAATCATCATGAAACGGCCTTGGACGTGCCATATGTGTTAGTCAACATAATTCATTATTTTACATGACCTGTTTAACTGCATTGATATGACTTAATTGATCATAGTCCAGACTTGTTGTAGTTGCAAATACCATGCAGTTGCACCAGGGGAATTTAAACCCAATTTCCCATCATGAAAATGTATCGCCATTCCCCAAACAAATACCTTCATTGATACCACAAAAAAATGACAAATGCAGATTTGTACTGCAATCTGGCAACCCTCATAAAATCCGACATAGCACCAGTATCCCAAATTATCAAGCGTAAACAAATATTGAAAACAGCATTGGCATTAATAAAATAAAACATTTAAATCATTATGTTATAATTATTTCGGTGACAACCTGGTTGATTAACAATATTGGGTTGTTGACACGTTTAAAAAATATATATAATTACATGTGGGAGACCAAAAAAATGGCAGTGTAGAACACCATTGCCCAGAATGCATTGCTCCAATAACTGTCAAAAGATTGTTCCATAGTTTTCCCCCAACAACTGTATTTTCCTATGAATGAAGTCGCACAAAAATATGTCTTTTAACGCAAATTAAGATGCACAAAATTTGTGTATTTTCACACTAATTAAGGCACACAAAAACACACAAAATCTGCTGAAATGTTTTTTGTTCATATTTGCATGAATTGAGTGTGAGATTGTGTTGCAACACAAAACATAGCCTAATGTATCATAGCCGATCTGTTATTATTTTCATTTAGATTTTGCTACGATATTTAATCATCATTGAAATCACCATCATCATTGGCAAGTGGGCCCCAAGAGGAAGCTAATTAGGTCAAAAATGTAAGTGAATACACATTCATAGGCTTAATTATGATGGCGAGGAAGGTGAAATCCTGTTGCCATTATTGGAGGAAGTACCCTGTGGTGTAGGCCTAAAAGGCTGCTGCTTGTGTGACCATGCCAACCAACCATAGTCATGACAGTATTTATAAATTACAGGATAAAGGCTGTATAACCTATTGAGTGGCATGCAGATTATTTTCCCCCATAAGCCTTTGGTGGTCTTAATTAACACCTGCTCATTTAAAGTGATTGAACATATTGTAGAAATTGGAATTTGTAACATATCACAGGAATTTCATATGATATGCAAAAAAAATGATATGACAAAAAAATAGCAGGAAGTAGCATATCATATGAAATGGATGACATACACAATTGTGCACCATTTTTGTTGACCATTTTGGCTCTTGAGCCCCCCTTTCAACTACTGGCTGAAATTATACAAAACTTATTGTACATCTTTAAAGCTGGAATCGACAGTGGTGAAACTGCCACATCTGTTTGGGATATTAAGACATTACTTCAATGTCACGTTCTGACCATAGGTCTTGTGTGTTTTCCTTGTTTTTGTGTTGGTCAGGACGTGAGCTGGGTGGGCATTCTATGTTGTGTGTCTAGTTTGTCTGTTTCTGTGGTTGGTCTGATATGGTTCTCAATCAGAGGCAGGTGTTAGTCATTGTCTCTGATTGGGAACCATATTTAGGTAGCTTGTTTTGTGTTGGGGTTTGTGGGTGATTGTTTCCTGTCTTTGTGTTTTCTGCACCAATTAGGACTGTTTCGGTTTTCATGTTTATTGTTTTGTATTCTGTTCATGTTGAGTTACCTTATTAAAATAACATGAACTCTAACCACACTGCGTTTTGGTCCGCCTCTCCTTCCCAGGAAGAAAGCCGTTACATTCAAACAATGTTTGTTTTTTCTCTAGGACATCATTGCTATGCACTATAGAACAGCAGAGTACGTGCTATGATAAAAAAAATACCACAATTCTGGATGTTCATTTTTTTCAAACCAAAAACAATAACAAATGTGCCTGGGGAGGTCAGTGGCGCTGTTTAGCCTATCACGGATCTCAGCTTTAAATGACCACTTAAGTGCAGCTATCCTGCATCTATATGATGTAATTGCCATCTCCTGTCACATGTTAATCATCACAGGTAGCCTATTTTGTCACCATAAGTTAGGCCTTTTCATTTTCTATGCCCACCTATGAAATTGGTTGTTGGATACCCAAAAATTGTGTGGACACCCAACAATTATGTGCAAAGATGTCATAGAAGACATTACAAATCCATATGCAATAAATGCAAGTTCACATATTTTACTGTGACGAAAATATGTGGAACACAATGTCAAGAATGTTTTTGATATGGCATACATAACTTTATGACATTTGTTAATTAAGGAAATACAAAACCCAAGCGAAGCATAGGCCTATGTGTTAAGGAGGCACAAAGCAAAATAAGGCAATTTCTTGGATGAAAAACAGGGCTGCCCGAAATAGTAGACCAACCCTTTGGCCTTTCCTCTGTTGTTTCTCCATTGCTCTCTTCCTCTTTATCATGTAGACTTTTTTAGCTACATTGCAACTACTTAGCATGTTAGCTAACCCTAACCTTAACCCTTTAACCAAACTTTAACCTTAACCCAAACCTTAACCCCTAGCCTAGCTAATGTTAGCAACCTAGTTAACATTAGTGTTAGCCACCTAGCTAATGTTGGCAACAACAGTTTTGAATTCGTAAACATATCATACGTATTGAAAATTCATCACATATTGTATTGATTGCAATTCATAATTGTTATTGTTATGCATAACATGTCATACAAATTGTAATTTGTAACATATTTTACAAAATGGATGCTGAAAATCCACAAATGAATACATACTCTACCAAACGTAACATATCAAAGTAATCTGAGAGTCCCGGATTATTGTTTATGATGTTATGCCCTGAGTCCAGGTTGCAGCAAAAATAGGCCGGGACCTACATGTGATGTTATTACACCAATAGCCTAACAGTAATGGACATTAGGCCTACATCAGATTTACATTGCGCCACATGTTGTTTTAACGAGCTAACTTTATTTCAGAGTCCCTTATTTCTGCAGGCTAGTAATTTGTCAAATATACAGTATAAAGGCTCATCATCAGGATAATGGGAATTTAGTAGGCTATTTAGTCAAGTTCATTTAAGGCTTTGTCCGCATAATTGCCGTAAAAGGTGCATCTTTGTACAATGCAATCAAAGGTTGACTATGTTTAGAAAATTATGTTGAGAAACATATGTACCGTATTCATTAACTGGAAAGCAATAACTCTAGAATGTTCCATAAGTCTATTTTGTTGCTCCTCTGGTAGGCTACTATGACTTTCATATTATTTATTTCCAAGCACCTCGATATTGATTATTTCCCAAGAAAAATGACAAATGGTAGCAGGGAATGACACGGTCAGCAGGTTCTATTAGAGAAATGATAGTATTGCTCATGGTTTGTTAAAAGGTCCAGTTTAGATACTTTATAGGTTTGCATCCATCATTGTCTAATGACCTATATGATGAAAAACACAGAGTCTGGTGACAACGGCCCCGTGTAGCTAACTTCACTTAGTAATTGCCCCTATATTAAATATAGATTTTTATTTTGATATCTTGTGAGAATTATTTTCTTTGGGTCAAGAATCTCAAGATTATGATAAAATACATAGATTTAATGGCGAAAGCACAGAGGGGGAACAAGAAACAATAGGTAGCCTACATAGGACTAGAGATGGTGGCTTCACCAAAATATGCTAGGTCATCAGTATTGTTGTTAGCTTTTGTTACTATTTTAGGACAATGTTGACTGAATCCTGAAATGGAAGTCAATATTGAGTATTTTTAACCATTTTATTAACAAATTCTTATTTACAATGACGGCCTACCAAAATGCAAAAGGCCTGCTGTGGGGACGGAGGCTGGGATAAAAATAAAATAAAAATACGGACAAAACACACATTATGACAAGAGATACACCACAACATGACAACAACATGGTAGCAACACAACATGTGTACAGACAACAGCACAAAGGGCAAGAAGTTAGAGACTACAATACGTCACGCGAAGCAGCCACAACTGTCAGTAAGAGTGTCCATGATTGAGTCTTTGAATGAAGAGATGGAGATAAAACAGTTCCAGCTGCAGCGAACTGAAAAGAGGAGCGACCCAGAGATGTGTGTGCTTTAGGGACCTTCAACAGAATGTGACTGGCAGAACGGGTGTTGTATGTGGAGGATGAGGTCTGCAGTAGGTATCTCTAATATGGGGGGGTGAAGCCTAAGAGGGTGTTATAAATAAGCATCAACCAGTGGGTCTTGCGATGGGTATACAGGGCTTGCGAAAGTATTCATCCCCCTTGGCATTTTTCCTATTTTGTTGCCTTACAACCTGGAATTTAAATAGATTTTGGGGGGATGTATCATTTGATTTACACAACATGCCTACCACTTTGAAGATGCAAAATATTTTGGGGGGGGTGAAACACACAAGAAATAAGACAAAAAACTGAAAACTTGAGCATGCATAATTATTCACCCCCCAAAGTCAATACTTTGTAGAGACACCTTTTGCAGCAATTAGAGCTGCAAGTCTCTTGGGGTACGTCTCTATAAGCTTGGCACATCTAGCCACTGGTATTTTTGCCCATTCTTCAAAGCAAAACTGCTCCAGCTCCTTCAAGTGGGATGGGTTTCCGCTGGTGTACAGCAATCTATAAGTCATACCACAGATTCTCAACTGGATTGAGGTCTGGGCTTTGACTAGCCCATTCCAAAATATTTCAATCTTTCCCTTTAAACCACTTGAGTGTTGCTCTAGCAATATGCTTAGGGTCATTGTCCTACTGGAAGGTGAACCTCTGTCCCAGTCTCAAATCTCTGGAAGACTGAAACAGGTGTCCCTCAAGACTTTCCCTGTATTTAACGCCATCCGTCATTCCTTCAATTCAGACCAGTTTCCCAGTCCTTGCCGATGAGAAACATCCCCAAAGCATGATGCTGCCACCACCATGCTTCACTGGGTTGGGTTTGTGCCGGACATAACGTTTTTATTGCCAAAAAGCTACATTTTAGTCTCATCTGACCAGAGAACCTTCTTTCATGTTTGGGGAGTCTCCCAGATTCCTTTTGGCGAACACCAAACGTGTTTGCTTATTTCTTTCTTTAAGCAATGCTTTTTTTCTGGCCACTCTTCTGTAAAACCCAGCTCTGTGGAGTGTACGGCTTAAAGTGGGCCTATGGACAGATACTCCCATCTCCGCTGTGGAGCTTTGCAGCTCCTTCAGAGTTATCTTTGGTCTCTTTGTTGCCTCTCTGATTAATGCCCTCCTCGCCTGGTCCGTGGGATTTGGTGGGCGGCCCTCTCTTGGCAGGTTTGTTGTGGTGCCATAATCTTCCATTTTTTAAATAATGGATTTAATGGTGCTCTGTGGGATGTTCAAAGTTCCAGATATTTTTTTATAACCCAACCCTGATCTGTACTTCTCCACAGCTGTGTCGATGACCTGTTTGGAGAGGTCCTTGGTCTTCATGGTGCCACCTGCTTGGTGGTGCCCCTTTCTTAGTGGTGTTGCAGACTCTGGGGCCTTTCAGAACAGGTGTATATATACTGAGATCATGTGACAGATCATGTGACACTGATTGCACACAGGTGGAATTTATTTAACTAATTATGTGACTTCTGAAGGTAAATTGGTTGCACCAGATCTTATTTAGGGTATTCATAGCAAAGAGGGTGAATACATATGCACGCACCACTTTTCCGTTTTAATTATATTTTTTGAAACAAATACTTTTTTAAATTTCACTTCACCAATTTGGACTATTTTGTGTATGTCCATTACATGAAATAAAAATAAAAATCCATTAAAATAACAGGTTGTAATGCAACAAAATAGGAAAAACCCCAAGGGGGATGAACACTTTTTCAAGGCACTGTACAGAGATTACCAGTTTGCAGAGGATTATAGAGTGTAGTAATATGTCCTATAAGGAGGATTGGTGGCAAATCTGATGGCCGAATGGTAAAGAACATCTCGCCGTTCGAGGGCACCCTTACCTGCAATCTATAAATTGGTTCCTGTAATCAAGCATGGGTAGGATGGTCATCTGAATCAGGGTTAATTTGACAGCTGGGGTGAAAGAGGAGCGATAACGATAGAGGAAACCAAGTCTAGATTTAACCTTAGCCTGCAGCTTTGATATGTGCTGAGGGGAGATCAGTGTACCATCTAGCCATACTCCCAAGTACTTGTATGAGGTGACTACCTCAAACTCTAAACCCTCAGAGGGAGTAATCCCACCGGTGGGAAGAGGGGCATTCTTCTTACCAAACCACATGACCTTTGTTTTGGAAGTGTTCGGAACAAGGTTAAAGGCAGAGAAAGCTTGTTGGACACCAAGAAAGCTTTGTTTGACACAAAATCCATATAAGACTGTATCATCTGCACATAAATGAATGAGAGAGCTTCCTACTGCCTGAGCTATGTTGTTGATGTAAATTGAGAAGAGCGTGGGACCTAGGATCGAGAATTGGGATACTCCCTTGATGACAGGCAGTGGCTGAGACAGCAGATGTTCTGAATTTATACACTGCACTCTTTGAGAGAGGTAGTTAGCAAACCAGGCAAAAGACCCATCAGAGACACCAATACTCCTTATCTGGCCCACAAGAATGGAATGGTCTATCGTATCAAAAGCTTTGGCCAAGTCAATAAAAATAGCAGCACAAAATTGCTTAGAATCAAGGGCAATGGTGACATCATTTAGGACCTTTTAAGGTTGCAGTGACACATCCATAACCTGAGCGGAAACCAGATTGCATACCATAGAGAATAGTATAGACATCAAGAAAGCCAGTCAGTTGATTATTGACAAGTTCTTCCAACACATTTGATAAACAGGGCAAAATAGAACTTGTCCGATAAGTTAGTATCAGCTTTATCTACCCTTAAAATACAGGACGCAGCGGCATGGCTGCCTTCCAAGCAATGGGAACCTCCCCTGAGAGGAAAGACAGGTTAATAAGGTCAAAGATAGTCTTGGCGATTATAGGGGCAGAAACCTTAAAGAAGAAAGGGTCTAAAATCTGACCCAGATGGGTTTTTGGAGTCAAATTTAAGGAGCTCCTTTAGCACCTCAGACTCAGTAACCGCCTTCAGGGAGAAACTTTGTAGCGGGGCAGGGAAAAAGGAGGGAGGAACATCAGGGACAGTCGCATTAGAAGGGGTGGGAGATGTTGGATGGGCAAGTAGGCATAGCTGAGTCAAATATGAATCCTGACTTAATGAAGTAGTGATTAAAGATCTCAGCCTTGTGCTCCTTGTCAGTAACAACCACATCATCAACATTAAGGGACATGGGCCACTGTGAGGAGGAGGGTTAATTCTCAAATCAAATCAAATTTTATTTGTCACATACACATGGTTAGCAGATGTTAATGCGAGTGTAGCGAAATGCTTGTGCTTCTAGTTCCGACAATGCAGTAATAACCAACAAGTAATCTAACTAACAATTCCAAAACTACTACCTTATAGACACAAGTGTAAGGGGATAAAGAATATGTACATAAAGATATATGAATGAGTGATGGTACAGAGCGGCATAGGCAAGATACAGTAGATGGTATTGAGTACAGTATATACATATGAGATGAGTATGTAAACAAAGTGGCATAGTTAAAGTGGCTAGTGATACATGTATTACATAAAGATGCAGTAAATGATATAGAGTATAGTATATACGTATACATATGAGATGAATAATGTAGGGAATGTAAACATTATATTAGGTAGCATTGTTTGAAGTGGCTAGTGATATATTTTACATCATTTCCCATCAATTCCCATTATTAAAGTGGCTGGAGTTGAGTCAGTGTGTTGGCAGCAGCCACTCAATGTTAGTGGTGGCTGTTTAACAGTCTGATGGCCTTGAGATAGAAGCTGTTTTTCAGTCTCTCGGTCCCAGCTTTGATGCACCTGTACTGACCTCGCCTTCTGGATGATAGCTGGGTGAACAGGCAGTGGCTCGGGTGGTTGTTGTCCTTGATGATCTTTATGGCCTTCCTGTGACATCGGGTGGTGTAGGTGTCCAGGAGGGCAGGTAGTTTGCCCCCGGTGATGCATTGTGCAGACCTCACTACCCTCTGGAGAGCCTTACGGTTGTGGGCGGCGCAGTTGCCGTACCAGGCGGTGATACAGCCGGACAGGATGCTCTTGATTTTGCATCTGTAGAAGTTTGTGAGTGCTTTTGGTGACAAGCCGAATTTCTTCAGCCTCCTGAGGTTGAAGAGGCGCTGCTGCGCCTTCTTCACGATGCTGTCTGTGTGGGTGGACCAATTCAGTTTGTCTGTGATGTGTACGCCGAGGAACTTAAAACTTATTACCCTCTCCACTACTGTTCCATCGATGTGGATAGGGGGGTGTTCCCTCTGCTGTTTCCTGAAGTCCACAATCATCTCCTTAGTTTTGTTGACGTTGAGTGTGAGGTTATTTTCCTGACACCACACTCCGAGGGCCCTCACCTCCTCCCTGTAGGCCGTCTCGTTGTTGTTGGTAATCAAGCCTACCACTGTTGTGTCGTCCGCAAACTTGATGATTGAGTTGGAGGCGTGCATGGCCACGCAGTCGTGGGTGAACAGGGAGTACAGGAGAGGGCTCAGAACGCACCCTTGTGGGGCCCCAGTGTTGAGGATCAGCGGGGTGGAGATGTTGTTGCCTACCCTCACCACCTGGGGGTGGCCCGTCAGGAAGTCCAGTACCCAGTTGCACAGGGCGGGGTCAAGACCCAGGGTCTCGAGCTTGATGACGAGCTTGGAGGGCACTATGGTGTTGAATGCCGAGCTGTAGTCGATGAACAGCATTCTCACATAGGTATTCCTCTTGTCCAGGTGGGTTAGGGCAGTGTGCAGTGTGGTTGAGATTGCATCGTCTGTGGACCTATTTGGGCGGTACGCAAATTGGAGTGGGTCTAGGGTGTCAGGTAGGGTGGAGGTGATATGGTCCTTGACACGTCTCTCAAAGCACTTCATGATGACGGAAGTGAGTGCTACAGGGCGGTAGTCGTTTAGCTCAGTTACCTTAGCTTTCTTGGGAACAGGAACAATGGTGGCCCTCTTGAAGCATGTGGGAACAACAGACTGGGATAGGGATTGATTGAATATGTCCGTAAACACACCAGCCAGCTGGTCTGCGCATGCTCTGAGGGCGCGGCTGGGGATGCCGCCTGGGCCTGCAGCCTTGCGAGGATTGACACGTTTAAATGTTTTCCTGTCCTCAAAGCGGGCAAAAAAGTTATTTAGTCTGCCTGGGAGCAAGACATCCTGGTCCGTGACGGGGCTGGTTTTCTTTTTGTAATCGGTGATTGACTGTAGACCCTGCCACATACCTCTTGTGTCTGAGCCGTTGAATTGAGATTCTACTTTGTCTCTATACTGACGCTTAGCTTGCTTGATTGCTTTGCGGAGGGAATAGCTACACTGTTTGTATTCGGTCATGTTTCCGGTCACCTTGCCCTGATTAAAAGCAGTGGTTTGCGCTTTCAGTTTCACGCGAATGCTGCCATCAATCCACCGTTTCTGATTTGGGAATGTTTTAATCGTTGCTATGGGAACGACATCTTCAACGCACGTTCTAATGAACTCGCTCACCGAATCAGCGTATTCATCAATGTTGTTGTTTGATGCAATACGAAACATATCCCAGTCCACGTGATGGAAGCAGTCTTGGAGTGTGGAATCAGCTCGGTCGGACTAGCGTTGAACAGACCTCAGCGCGGGAGCTTCTTGTTTTAGTTTCTGTCTGTAGGCAGGGATCAACAAAATGGAGTCGTGGTCAGCTTTTCCAAAAGGAGAGCGGGGCAGGGCCTTATATGCATCGCGGAAGTTAGAATAGCAATGCTCCAAGGTTTTTCCAGCCCTAGTTGCGCAATCTATATGCTGATACAATTTAGGGAGTCTTGTTTTCAGATTAGCCTTGTTAAAATCCCCAGCTACAATGAATGCAGGATCAGGATATATGGATTCCAGTTTGCAAAGAGTCAAATAAAATTTTGTTCAAAGCCATCGATGTGTCTGCTTGGGGGGGAAAATATATGGCTGTGATTATAATCGAAGAGAATTCCCTTGGTAGATAATGCGGTCGACATTTGATTGTGAGAAATTCTAAATCAGGTGAACAGAAGGACTTGAGTTCCTGTATGTTGTTGTGGCCACACCACGTCTCGTTAACCCTGAAGCATACGCCCCCGCCCCTCTTCTTACCAGAAAGATGTTTGTTTCTGTCGGCGTGATGCGTGGAGAAACCAGCTGGCTGCATCGACTCCGATAGCCTCTCTCCAGTGAGCCATGTTTCCGTGAAGCAAAGAACGTTACAGTCCCCGATGTCCCTCTGGAATGCTACCCTTGCTCGGATTTCATCAACCTTGTTGTCAAGAGACTGGACATTGGCGAGAAGAATGCTCGGCAGTGGTGCACGATGTGCCCGTCTCCGGAGTCTGACCAGAAGACCGCTTCGTTTCCCCCTTTTACGAAGTCGTTTTTTTGGGATCCATTCCGTTGTCCTGGGTGAAAGGCAGAACACAGGATCCGCTTCGCGAAAGTCATATTCTTGGTCGTACTGATGGTGAGTTGACGCTGCTCTTATATTCAGTAGTTCTTCACGACTGTATGTAATGAAACCTAAGATGACCTGGGGTACCAATGTAAGAAATAACAAGTAAAAAAACAAAAAACTGCATAGTTTCCCAGGAACCCGAAGCGAGGCGGCCATCTCTGTTGGCGCCGGAAGTTCTTTATCCAGGTCTTTATCCGTTTTCCAGAACTTCTTGGGGTTAGACCCACAGAGAGAGAACTGCTCCTTAAAGTAACTAACTTTGGCCTTCCGGGTAGCCTAAGTGCACTTGTTTCTAATTTGCCTGAATGAGAGCCAGTCAGCCTGAGTATGCGTGTACCGAGCCTTTCGCCAAATGGAATTCTTGAGGTGGAGTAACTCTGCCAGATCACAGTCGAACCAGGGGCTGTTATTAATTCTAATTTTCTTTATGGGGGAGTGTTAGTAAACAATACCACTGAAAATAAAATAAAAAGGAAGGTGCAAACGTCTTTGACAGAGGGATCAAGCTGATTCTATACCAATTTACAGAGGCCATGTCATGAAGGAAGGCTTGCTCATTAAAGTTTTTTAGCAAGCGTCTATGACAAGTCAGGACAGCTGGTTTCACTGAGCAGCCATTACGAACACAGGCTGTAAAACACTGATCACAAAGGTCATTACAGAAAACACCAGACTGATACATATCAGGTTTATTTGTGAGGATAACATCTAGGAGTCTTTTCTGGGAGGTTGGAGTCATACGTTGTGGTATTGGTCAAACTCTGACAAAGATTTAGGGAGTCCCATTGATTTAGGACTTGGTTAGGTGGTTTAAAACCTCTTGATACTCCCCATCCCGGATCCGGGATCGTGAATAAAGCCTCAGGCTCATTAGCATAATGCAACGTTAACGATTTCTGAAAATCGCAAATGAAATGAAAATAATATGCCTGCTCTCAAGCTTAGCCTTTTCTTAACAACACTGTCATCTCAGATTTTCAAAATATGCTTTTGAACCATAGCAAATCACTAATTTGTGTAAGAGTATTGCAAGCTAGCTTAGCATTTTGCGTAGCATTTAGCACTCAACATTTTCACAAAAACCAGATAACCAAATAAATAAAATAATTTAACTTTGAAGAGCTTTGGATGTTTTCAATGAGGAGACTCTCAGTTACATAGCAAATGTTCAGTTTTTCCTGAAAGAATCTTTGTGTAGGAGAAATCACATTTGGCTACCGAAACGAACCGAAAATTCAGTCACCAAAACGTCAAACTTTTTCCGAATTAACTCCATAATATCAACTGAAACATGGCAAACGTTGTTTAGAATCAATCCTCAAGGTGTTTTTTCACATATCTCTTCATTGATATGCAGTTCGTGGAAGCCTGCTTTCCCCTCAGAATCGCATGGAAAAATACCAGCAGCTGAAAATGACGCACCAATTTCGACGGAGGACACCGGGCGGACACCTGGAAAATGTAGTCTCTTATGGTCAATCTTCCAATGATATGCCTACAAATACGTCACAATGCTGCAGACACCTTGGGGAAACGATAGATAGGGCAGGCTCATTCCTCTCGCATTCACAGCCATATAAGGAGACAATGGAAAACAGAGCCTCAAAAATCCTGCTGATTTCCTGGTTGCCGTTTCATCATGGTTTTGCCTGTAGCTCCCGTTCTAGGGCACCCACAGACAATATCTTTGCAGTTCTGGAAAATTCAGAGTGTTTTCTTTCCAAAGCTATCAATTATATGCATAGTCGAGCATCTTTTTGTGACAAAATATCTTGTTTAAAACGGGAACGTTTTTCATCCAAAAATGAAATAGCGCCCCCAGAGTTTCAAGAGGTTAAGCATGTCCAAGTTTAGATCACCTAGCAGGACAAATTCAAACTTAGTGTAAGGGGCCAGAATAACGCTTTCGGAATTTAGGGTACAGGCCGATGCTGATGGTGGACGATAACACCCAGCAACAGTCAACAAAGAGCTAGTGGAAAGTGTAATGCTTAACCAGCTAATCAAATTGTTTGGGACAGACTTGGTGGAGACAACCGAGCGCGGAAGCTGTTCCTTGGTAAAGATTGCCACTCCACCACCTTCGGAAGATCTGTCTTGCCGAAAAAGGTTAGAACCAGAAAGGTTAACATCAGTGTTAAAAACACTAAGTCTCAGTAATGACCAACACATCTGTTTAGGAGCTGTGAACCCACACTTTCAAGTGTTAAATTCTATGTAATAAGCTTCTAGTGTTAACACGCAGAAAACCCAGGCATTTACAAGAGCAGAAATCAGTGAAGCAGATATCAGAGCACAAGCCAAAATTAGGGCTAGCAACAGTAGATGGGCCAGAGTGTACATGCACATTTCCAGATATCATCAACAGTAATACAATCTGTGCACGACAGAGGACAGGGAGAGTTCTGCAGTGTTGATTTTTGACATTTTAATGGTCATTAGATGGCAACATGATCATATTGTACAGCAATTTCATCAGGTAACATGAATACAAAGCTGGCCAGAGGTGGTTAGAATAGGATGGGAGGCCAAAAGTCTGTGTAACGAAAAGAGAGTCAGAGTCCTGAGTGTGGGAACAAACAATCTGTCCCATGGTTGGGTAAACAAGCAAGTTCATAGTCAACAAAGCAAGCAGGAGTCATTTTCTATTTAGTAAAAAAAAATACTTAACCAGGCAAGTCAGTTAAAAACTAATTCTTATTAACAAAGATGGCCTACCGTCATGAGGCAAATAGCATAAAGCAACGACTTGGGGCTAGCCATTGTATGTTCAGAGTTACTCGCCCCAACAGTGCGTGTATGCTGGAGGCGAGCGAAAGCTCGGGAGAGAGGGGGAAGTGTGGCAGGGGTACCTGTACCGGACAGGGGGAGACAGGCCAGGGCAGACAGTGAACAGATTGCCAGGTGGAATTCAAGCAGCAGTGCAGCAGGAAACGGGAGTAGGTGTCACACCACCTTGGGAGAAGCTTTTTTTCTGGAGGCAGAATCCATGTAGAAAATCCCAGCTAGCTAGTTAATGTAGCAAGTCTCTGCCCAATGTTTTTTCCCCACGTGGAAAAGGAGGTCATTAGCTATCTCTTCGGTTTCAGTGAATGGTCTTTTACGACGCCCAAACAAAGTTGTCATGTGGCTGTTGTATTTCGGAGATTGCGAGGAGGATATCTTCTGATGTGATCAAAGCAACAATATTGTTTCCTATTGAGGTAATTTACAATTGAAGTGTCCTGGCTGCATATAATTTCAAATTAGAGATGAATCCAGGGGGTACTGTATTGTAATGACGTCTGCACAGATGGAGGGGGCTTAAAAGGCCTCTGCTTTTGGGTGGGGGAGGCTGTGAAACTCTCATGCCATTGTTGGGCTCAAGGGCTTTGACACTCTTACTTCACACATCAGTGCTAATTGATCTGATCTGTTCTGTCCTAACAAGCTTGGTAGCCTTAACTTAGCAGTCAGTCCTTATAAAGTAAAATATAACATAGTAATTTATTTTTCTTCTTGGCTTTAAAATTAGCTTCAGACTAGACATTACTCACTCACTTCCAGGTGGGATAGTGTTTTCAGGTTTCTGCTTATTTTGCTGGTTGTTGGTTTGCCAGAGCATTTGCTATATAGACCTTGAAAAAGGGTAATATCTCTGACTAGTCCTGGCCCGAACAGCCCTTCCAAAATGATGGTGATGATGATATGTTCCTTGATTGGTTTCTAGACTGTTTTGCAAACCCTATGCCTCATGGCTTTGTAACTACTACCTAGACTATGGATAACACACACAAAGTACTTAAGTAAAAATAATTTGAAGACCTACTAAGTCACCTAAGTCATTTTTGGGGGGATGTTTACTTTACTATTTTTTTTTTTTGCCAACTTTTACTTCACTACATTCCAAAAGAAAATAATGTACTTTTTACCCCATACATTTCCATTACACCCAAAAAGTACATGTTACATTTTGACAATGGACCAATTCACACACTTATCAAGAGAACATCCCTGGTCATCCCCTGCCTCTGATCTGACAGACCCACTAAACACAAATGCTGTGTTTCGAAATGATTTCTGTATGTTGGTGTGCCCATGGCTATCTGTCAATAAAAAATAGATAAAATTGTGCCATCTGGTTTGCTTAATATAAGGAATATGAAATAATTTGTGCTGTTACTTTTGATACTTAAGTACATTTTAGCAATTCCATTTACTTTTGATACTTACGTAAATTATATTTAAAACCAAATACTTTTAGACTTACTCAAGTAGTATTTTACTGGGTGACTTTCACTTTTACTTGAGTCATTTTCTATTAAGATATCATTACTTTTACTCAAGTATGATAATCAAGTACTTTTTCCACCACTGAAGACACGGCACAATGTCAGAGAAGAGTCAGGTCAAAGTAATAATGGGACACTGCTGTATCACATTCTCCATTTAGAGACTACGTTTCTGAGCACCTTCACCCCAGTTGTTCAATAAAGTTAAAGATATTCAGCAGCACATGATCTTGGTAGTAACGGTCAGTGTAACCTGACGATCACGTGTCCCTCTTTTGCTTTTAATGGCCTTGCCCGTTTGAACAAACCATTAAACTACTAAAGGTCACTGAGATTGCCTGGATTCAAGCATTGCATTTAACTTGTTAAGCAATTGGTGGCCCCTCGATGAACCGGTAAGCCTTAATTGGGATTTTGCAGGTATTGATTGGTGAGTGGTGGGGCGAGGCCTGAGTTAAAGCATGATTAGGAGAAAGGTGTCTGCACCAGGTTACAGCCAATGGACTGAGCTGGGATCTCAATGTCATTCAGAAGGTTGAGGAGGCTTTAAACATGCATTGGGATGATGGGGACCCTACTTAGTGATGGAAAAACGTAGCACTTCCTATGTAAAAATGACATGTTGTCCAGTCCATGTTAAGTTAATCTATTGTACTCGACCTTAGCTTTGGCCTGCTTATGGATGCTGTGGTGTGGGTCTGAGGTGGATGTAGTGTGGATGTGTATAGTTGTGGCCTTGTTCTCTACTGACAAAGCTTGTGGTGGATGTTACAGTCCTGAGATCATCTGGGGCTCTCACTCAGACTCAAAGACATTTCAAGTATTTGTGGTAGTTCTATGAAGTTACTATGTGGCGTCATATTATAAATAATAAAAACACTTTTCAAAAACAGGGCATTCCACCCCTTTATCTCTATTTTCTCTCCTTCTCTCCCTTTATCACCTCCTCTTTCCCTTTAACGTTTCTCCACAGAGATGATGACCTCTATTGGTTTCTGATGGACACAGTCAGAGCGATGTAGCTGTATTTCACCATTATGAGCAACTCTGACAGAATTGTGCAGGCTCCTATAGGCTTCCCGTCCTCCTCCTCCAAAACGGCCAGAATCACCACTGAGCCCTGGATTTTACACGCCCTCACCCAACCTGCCTCGACGTGTCATTACAACCCAGTAATCTGATACGGGCAAAAGAAAGGTTCTTATCAGTGTCAGGCTGAGATATAGATATGGGCAGAGTAACAAATGGCCAAATGCACAGGCAGCAGAGCAGCCCATCAATAAAGCAATTTCTAGTGTCATAACAGCTGCGCTTTTCCTAAAGCCAACCTTTCAAAAACTTTTCCCTCTGCAAATTGCTGCAGCCCACCATTAGAGTCCTGCCTTGTGAATTTAATGGATTCCGTACAAATAATATTCCACCATAATGGAAAAGGTTGAAGTCACTGAAGACAGATGAAGTCATAAACACGTATAATTGAGAATCAAAGACCGATAAATTTTAAACTGCTATCCATTTTCTCTTTTAAGATGATGATCTATGTCGTGGTTGTGGCTCGAAAATTGAAGAGATTATGGGGGGAAATTATAACAATAAATTTTCTAAACATACACCTTGATTATGCTTCGATTTTTTTGCTGGGGGGGGGTGGTGGTGGAGGAAGCTGGGATTGCTGAAAGCTTGCTGGCTAAATGACACCATAAAATAGGTTCCCTGCTCTTTTGTCTCTGGAGCACAGGCATGCCTGGAGGTGTGATTTTCTCCCTCTAAATGGGGGAAATGAATTGTGTAATTTATTGCAAACTCTAGCACAGTGAGATTAGATCAGCATATCCCATCAAAGGAACAATAATCAATCAGCTTCTAGTTAACAGCTTGAAACACATAAACCACAGCACCTAATGGCTTTCCAATCTAACAGATTGATAGACTTATCCGCTCCTAAGGGATGAATTAAGAAAATCGGGTCATTTCACAAAGGCACTGGCACTTTTGACAGGACCTTTTTCCCCCCTGCTCCCAGGCTTACTCCCCATCTGTAGTTTTAAACATAGAGATATGGGTAAATGAAAGGTGCTAGGAGTACATTTTTGAGACAGCACTCCAGGCCTGATCTGTTATTCAGATGAGCCGCGACTGGAAGTGTGTCAGATGTGGGGAATGGTTTCATTTTAATGGGCTGATTATCGCGGGTCATTTGGAACTGTGAAATCGAGGGAGCTATTCAAAGCCACTGAACAATATCTAAATGTGACCCAAGCGACCTATTCAACCGAGTGTGTAGTAAAAAAAAATAGGCCCCATTTGGTTCAGTTCTCTTTAGTCACACCGAGGATTTGTGTATTGATCGAGTGAAAAATCTGCCAGAAGACTGAACACTTCAAAATAGCAAACATTGCATGGAGCACTTAGCAAGCATGTAATTAGCCTTTTAGTCATTGTGAAGAACTTCTTGAGTCTTAGCACATTACTAGCTCATTATGCACAGTCAATTTGGTAACACTAGTGCACAATTTCTCATCTAGCTACAATGTAAATGCACCCCCTATTTGAAAATCTGACCAAAGTTAACTGACAGAAAGACGTTCATAGTCATCTACTACAGTGCTTGTCTATGCAGGCCTTGACATAGAAAACCAATGAGACATGTACTCAATGACACTATGTACCGAGGGCTAGATTCACTGGGCTAGATTTTCTCTCTGTGACACTGCATAATGAAAGAGTATTTAGGATGTGATCACTTGGAGGATGGAAAGTGTTATTTTAGACAGAGCTGAGTAGTAGGGCCAGGACCGGAGTAGGTACCCACTCAAGACACTGACTCAGCAAACTGGATGCAGTCTATCACAGTGCCATCCGTTTTGTCACCAAAGCCCCATATACCACCCGCCACTGCAACCTGTATGCTGTAATCGGCTGGCCCTCGCTACATATTCGTCGCCAGACCCACTGGCTCCAGGTCATCTATAAGTCTTTGCTAGGTAAAGCTCCACCTTATCTCAGCTCACTGGTCACGATAACAACACTCACCCGTAGCACGCGCTCCAGCAGGTATATCTCACTGGTCATCCCCAAAGCCAACACCCCCTTTGGCCGCCTTTCCTTCCAGTTCTCTGCTGCCAATGAGTGGAACGAATTGCAAAAATCGCTGAAGCTGGAGACTTATAATTCCCTCACTAACTTTAAACATCAGCTATCCGAGCAGCTAACCGATCGCTGAAGCTGTACATAGCCCATCTGTAAATAGTCCATCCAATCTACCTACCTCATCCCCATATTGATTTGATTTACTTTTCTGCTCTTTTGCACACCAGTATTTCTACTTGCACATCATCATCTGCACATCTATCACTCCAGTGTTAATTTGCTAAATTGTAATTACTTACTACTATGGCCTATGTATTGCCTTACCTCCTCTTGCCATTTGCACACACTGTCTATAGACTTTCTTTTTTTTCTATTGTGTTATTGACTGTACACTTGTTTATTCCATGTCTAACTCTGTGTTGTTGTTTGTGTCGCTCTGCTTTGCTTAATCTTGGCCAGGTCGCAGTTGTAAATGAGAACTTGTTCTCAACTAGCCTACCTGTTTAAATAAAGGTGAAAAAAATAAAAATTCACTACAAAGAAAGGCTTAGGCCTTGCTGAGGCAGTGGCACATAACAGACACGCACTGCACTCCACGTTAAAATGGAACCAGATTTTCTTATCTGCTCTAATTCGAGAAGTGTTGGGGTCAAGTACATTTGAACACAACTCTATGACACTCATACTTACACTACATGACCAAAAGTATGTGGACACCTGTTCATCGAACATCTCATTCCAAAATCATGGGCATTAATATAGAGTTGGTCCCCCCTTTGCTGTTATAACAGGATCCACTCTTCTGGGAAACTTTCCACTAGATGTTGGAACATTGCTGCGGGGACTTGCTTCCATTCAGCCACAAGCATTAGTGAGGTCGGGCACTGATGTTGGGAGATTAGGCTCGCAGTCGGCGTTCCAATTCATCCCAAAGGTGTTCGATGGGTTTGAGGTCAGGGCTCTGTGCAGGTTAGTCAAGTTTTTCCAAAATGATCTCGACAAACATTTCTGTATAGACCTTGCTTTGTGCACGGGGGCATTGTCATGCTGAAAGAGGAAAGGGCCTTCCCTAAACTGTTGCTACAAAGTTGGAAACACAGAACTGTCTAGAATGTCATTGCATGCTGTAGCGTTAAGATTTCCCTTCACTGGAATTAAGGGGGGCCTGGCACGAATTATGAAAAACAGCCCCAGACCATCATTCCATCTTCACCAAACTTTACAGTTGGCACTATTTTAATTATTTTTAAATAATAAAAAATAAATAATTATTTAACTTTTATTTAACTAGGCAAGTCAGTTAAGAACAAATTCTTATTTACAATGACTGCCTACACTGGCCAAATCTGGACGACACTGGGCCAATTGTGCACAGCCCTATGGGACTCCCAATCACGGCCGGTTGTGACAAAGCCCGAATTCCAACCTGAGTGTCTATAGTGAGGCCTCAAGCATTGAGATGCAGTGCCTTAGATCACTGCGCCACTCGGGAGCCCTATGCATTCGGACAGGTAGTGTTCTTCTGGCATCCGCCAAACCCAGACTCGTTAGATGGTGGAGCGTGATTCATCACTCCTTTGAACATAGTTCCACTGCTCCAGAGTCCAATGGCGGCGAGCTTTACACCACTCCAGCCGACACTTGGCATTGTGCATTGTGATCTTAGGATTGTGTGCGGCTGCTTGGCCATGGAAGCCCCGAAGAACAGTTCTTGTACTGACGCTGCTTCCAGAGGCAGTTTGGTACTCGGTAGTGAGTGTTGCAACTGAGGACAGATGATTTTTTTTACACGTTATGTGCTTCAGCACTCTGCGGTCCCATTCTGTGAGCTTGACGGCCTACCACTTCTGAGCCATTGTTGCTCATAGATGTTGCTACTTCACAATAACTGCACTCACTGTTGACCGGGGCAGCTCTATCAGGGCAGAAATTTGATGAACTGACTTGATGGAAAGGTGGCATGCTATGACGGAGCTCTTTAGTAGGGCCATTTTACTGACAGTGTTTGTCTATGGAGATTGCATGGCCATGTGCTAAATTTTATAGCCGAATCCGCTAATTTGAAGGGGTATCCACTTACTTTTGTATAAATATTGTTTATAGGGAGTACCAGTACCAATTCGATGTGTAGGTACTAGAGGTCGACCGATTAATCGGAATGGCCGATTACTTAGGGCCGATTTCAAGTTTTCATAACAATCAGTAATCGGCATTTTTGGACATAACGATCATGGCGGATTACATTACATTGCACTCCACGAGAAGACTGCGTGGCAGGCTGACTACCTGTTATGAGAGTGCAGCAAGGAGCCAAGGTAAGGTGCTAGCTAGCATTAAACATATCTTATAAAAAACAGTCAATCTTAACATAATCACTAGTTAACTACACATGGTTGATGATATTACTAGTTTATCTAGCTTGTCCTGCATTGCATATAATCGATACGGTGCCTGTTAAAAAAAGCACCATCGTTGTACCAATGTGTACCTAACCTTAAACATCAACGCCTTTCTTAAAATCAATTCACAAGTATATATTTTTAAACCTGCATATTTAGTTAATATTACCTGTTAACATGCATTTCTTTTAACTAGGGAAATTGTGTAACTTCTCTTGCTTTCTGTGCAACAGAGTCAGGCTATATACAGCAGTTTGGGCTGCCTGGCTCGTTGCGAGCTGTGTGAAGACTATTTCTTCCTAACAAAGACAGGCAACTTCGCCAAACGGTGGATGATTTAACAAATCGCATTTGCGAAAAAAAGCACAATCGTTGCACGAATGTACCTAACCATAAACATCAATGCCTTTCTTAAAAAATCAATACACCGAAGTATATTTTTTAAACCTGCATATTTAGTTAAAAGAAATCCAGGTTAGCAGGCAATATTCAACTAGGGAAATTGTGTCACTTCTCTTGCGTTCATTGCACGCAGAGTCAGGGTATATGCAACAGTTTGGGCCGCCTGGCTCGTTGCGAAATAGTTTGACAGATTTTTACGTAATTATGACATAACATTGAAGGTTGTGCAATGTAACAGGAATATTTAGACTTATGGATGCCACCCGTTAGATAAAATACGGAACGGTTCCGTATTTCACTGAAAGAATAATTATTTTGTTTTTGAAATTATAGTTTCCATATTTTACCATATTAATGACCTAAAGCTCGTATTTCTGTGTGTTATTATGTTATAATTAAGTCTATGATGTGATAGAGCAGTCTGACTGAGCGGTGGTAGGCAGCAGCAGGCTCGTAAGCATTCATTCAAACAGCACTTTGTGCGTTTGTCAGCAGCTCTTCGCTGTGCTTCAAGCATTGAGCTGTTTATGACTTCCAGCCTATCAACTCCCGAGATTAGGCTAGTGAAACAGATGTGAAATTCTAGCTAGTTAGTGGGGTGCGCGCTAATAGCGTTTCAATTGGTGACGTCACTTGCTCTGAGACCTTGAAGTAGTTGTTCCCCTTGCTCTGCAAGGGCCGCGGCTTTTGTGGAGCGATGGGTAATGATGCTTCGAGGGTGGCTGTTGTCGATGTGTTCCTGGTTTGAGCCCAGGTAGAGGAAGCTATACTGTTACACTGGCAATACTAAAGTGCCTATAAGAACATCCAATAGTCAAAGGTACATGAAATACAAATGTTATAGAGAGAAATAGTCCTATAATTCCTATAATAACTACAACTAAAACTTCTTACCTGGGAATATTGAAGACTCATGTTAAAAGGAACCACCAGCTTTCATATATTCTCATGTTCTGAGCAAGGAACTTAAATGTTAGCTTTTTTACATGGCACATATTGCACTTTTACTTTCTTCTCCAACACTTTGTTTTTGCATTATTTAAACCAAATTGAACATGTTTCATTATTTATTTGAGGCTAAATTGATTTTATTGCTGTTTTACATAAAGTTAATAATTAACTTAATAAAAGTGTTTATTCAGTATTGTTGTAAGTGTCATAATTACAAATACATTTTGTAATAAAAAAAAATTGGCCGATTAATCGGTATCATAATCAGTTGACCTCTAGTAGGTACGAGGTCATTTAGGTAACTATGTACTGTACACATAGGTAGGGGTAACGTGACTAGGCAACAGGATATGTATGAGTATGTGTGTGTTTGGCGTCATTATGCCTGTGTGTGCATGTTATGTATGTGTGGGTGTATGGTGTGTGTGTGTGTGTGTGTTTTGTGTTGTCAGGGTAAGTATGTGGGAGTGACTGTGTAGAGTCCAGTGTGTGCGCATAGAGTCAGTGCAAGAAAAATGTCAATGCAGGTAGTCCGGGTAGCCATTTGATTAGCTATTTAGCGGCCTTGTTTAGAAGTCTTATGGCTCGAGGGTAGAAGCTGTTCAGAGTTCTGCTGGTTCCAGACTTGGTGCATTAGTACTGCTTGCCGTGCATTAGCAGAGAGAAAAATCTATGGCTTGGTTGGCTAGAGTCTTTGACAAGATGTCAAGATGACAAGATGACAAGATGTCAAAGACTCCTCTGACTCTACCTAGTATAGAGATCCATCACATCACAAGTCCTCGTGGCAGCGGGGAAAATTAACCATTTAATTGTTAGAAATAACTATTCGGTCTCAGAAGTACCATAAATCGACCAAACACACACACACACACACACACACACACACACACACACACGCACAGGTATACACACAGTAAGGACAATTGAACGCTCCATGTTGGCCCCAGCATAACTGTCCCTCCCTCCCTCCCTCGCCCTCTCAGTTCATTAATATAAAAAAAAATCATCTTTGGGAAAAGGCACTATTAAAAACTGAATAACTTCATGAGAAGGAAAAAGATGCTGTCTGTTTTAGGCTACAAGTAGTGTGGAGGCGAAAACCATACATCCTGGTGCTTATCAATTTTCTGTTGTTTGTGTGCCTTTCACTTCCTCTCTCATTTATTTTCTCTTTCTTCTCTCTGAGTAGGTGTGCTATTATTGGCCTGTCTATTAACCAGTCAAAATGGAGCATTGATTATTTGTAAAAACACAAGTTCAAATAAGCATTGCACAAGAAGAACAGATGACACCCTGCCTACCTGCACACACTTAGGAAAATGGGGGCAGTTATTGACCAATTGATTTTGTACGTCTTTCCCCCCTGGAAAGACCTTGACTGTAACGTTAACTCCTCTCTCCCTCCCACCACCATCACCATCACTAGCACCTCACTGTGTCCTCAATCTCCCCATGCCAGAGAGGAATCCATTCCCAGGCCCCAGAACGCAACTTTTCTGCCAGCAGTGTTATATATTTGGCTTTCCATTTCACTTTAATAGCGAAAACATTTGTAACATTATTTTACAACCCCCCGACACCATTAGAGAAGCCTGTTGTCATTTGGATTATTAATGAAAAACTATTTTGTGCTTACTTACATTACCCGCTTATTTTCCCCCAGTGCGACCTGCAGCAGATTCGGTTTACTTCGAAAGCCTTAAAGCCATTTCTTTATGTCTATGGGTCACTCCTCTCGATTGAGTTGGCATTGAAATGCTGCTGTGGGGGAGAGCTGTGGAGAGGAAGACAGATAGATGGAGGTTGCAGTAAGAAGAAGGTAAGGGAGGGATGAAAAGGACACTTAAGACCATGGGAGAAGGACAGGAGCCACAGGATAGATAGAGTGAGAAAGTAGTGAGAGAGGGGGATGAAGGAAGGGTAGGATGAAGGCAATAAGAAAAATAAAGTAAAGAGGGGGTATTTTGAGAAGGCACAAAGAAGACAGGAGGATGGTCAACAGAGAGAGGTCAGAAAAGAGGGAAAGGTTATGAAGAAAAAGAATGTGAAATGAAGAAACAACTGACCAGAAAAGGAAGAGAAACAGGAAAATGATACAGAGAAATACAGCTACTATGACAAAATAAGAGTAGGACAACAGAGAGGGGTTTATACAATGGGGCACTGGAAATAATATGTCACATTTAAGATACAAAGATTACATGCTGAGGAAACACTGGGGTATATTTAAGATGACTTTCATATTCCAGTGACCAAAATGTTAAACTTGTCACTTTGACAGGATATTTGGTGTTTTATGAATGTATCATTGGAAAACTTTGGGTTTCATTCATGTCCATATGAGAAAAAAACTGACAGCACAAACATAAAAAATAAAGATCCTCAGTCATGGCTTAACGATAGGGCCAGACAAAGCAGTCTATACACCCCCCTATAGAGGATGCATCCATACTCATTATTCTATACTTTACATGGTGAATCTGAATGCCCCCCTCACACACACATTTGCTCAGGTTTTGGTCTGTATTTTATGTGTTTATACAGTTACCATAATAAATAATGGTGTGGCGTAGCAGGTTTGTCACTGTCACAGGTAAATTACGTAATTAATGAGTGCGTAGGGGAGCGGATAGGGGCCGGAGAGTTCGCTTTTAAACATCTCTCCAGCTCACTGGCTTTAGGGAGGCCCAGCTGGACATAGCCAGGGGATCGATCAGAGGTCAGGGGTCAGTCAAGCCTCCTATTAGGCCGGGCCACTCCCATCATTGCCTGACTAACGATGCCTGCAGCAGCCTGGACTGGGGATGAGGCTGGGACTAGGGCTGGGGCTTGGACAGGGCTGAGTCTGGGACTAGGGCTGAGGCTGGGCTGAGTCTGGGACTAGGGCAGGGGCTGAGGCTGGGGCTTAGCCTTGGTTAGGGTTGGGGCTTGGTCATAGCGTTAGAGCTAGTTATTCCAGGTTACATGGTTGGTATGTAAAAAACTACAAGGCCTATATGAATGTTGATGGTTTTTATATGGAAAGGTTTGATGTTTCAAAAATCAGAGCATGACAGCGTCTATAGGATAAGGCCCTTGGGCAAACTTCATGAGTCATTGGATAGAATAGAACAGAAACCAGCAGGGGAGCATGGGAAATCATTTCCAGTCAAGATTGGCTTTAATCAATACACTCAAAGGGCAGAGCCCTCGTTAATCTACAACTTCCCCCACATTAGGAACACTGTCTAATTCAGACTACTCTTTCTTTACCTAGGCTGAATCAATGACCACTCCACTCAAACCATTTAGTGATCCCCACAAAACTGTTAATTTAAAGTGTAGTTATCTTCTACCAGGAAGGTCAGTGAATAGGACATACATTGCAGGCTACACTAACCATAACGGTAACCTGTTTCATGTTACTTCCAAATGGTTATTTCCCCAAAGTAACACAACAATATGTCAAACTATAAAAATCAAGGTACACCCATTTTTTACATCTTAATTTATCAGTGAAACACAGACTTTGCCCATTATATATGACCAAGAAACTAGGATTTGTGCGATGAATCCATTTAATCCAAAAGGGAGAACATCAGCCTCCTTCTGTTTTGAGCAGTGTAGCTGACATGTTGCAAGCTGCTGCTTCACATGTTACCAGAAACCAGCAGAGCATTGGTGTTTAAGGATGTGCCAGTGGATACACTATATTATCCTCCTATGGACAGGCTAATCCGTTACAACCCTTCTTGCGGTGCGAGTGAAATGCTCGTATTAGGGCAACTGTGCATTCAGAGGCATCATTCAGGACAATGAGCTATAGCCAAGGAGTGACAAGCTAGAAAAATGCCCCCACTTTTCAGGCTGTACAAATGACGTTTGGCCACGATAACTCACAACTGGACACTTCATTTAACGTCAGGAGCGAGCTGGCCAGTCAAAAGCTATTATACCATCTTCTTTATTTGTGGCCCGTGGTTTTGGTAGTCAGGCTCTCAAATAAATACTGCTAAAATGCCACTTCAGTCGAAAATATTGTCAAATTCTTTCTCTGACTTGTCTGGATCCGGATGGCAACCTGTTTCTGATGTTAGAAACCTTTAAGAGTCATGTGGTCAGGCACCAGAACATCAGTCAGTCCCAAACAACATCACAAGTAATAGGATATGCAAAAGAATAGATGTGGCCAGTAGTGGTTCCCTGAGGCTCCGTCCTCACCAAAGCCCAATAGTCAAATGAATTGATTACAAACTTATCATTGAATAATCACTTGCCTATAAAGTAGAAATGGCTTTGAATATACATATTTAAAGAATGATAGTCTTTCAAGAGTAACTGTACAATGTGTCACTGGTGACAGTCTATTTGATTATTTTCAATATTTCATATTTCAGTCCTGTGAAAAATCAGACAGAGCCGAACTGGGCTATCACGGGTGATGTGTAAATTATTCTAGTGGGGCCTTAAATGCCGTAATAAGGCAGTCACAGGAACATCAGACTTCTTAAGGTGACAACGGCTTTATTGCGCGTCGCCTCATAAAGTCACATCAATGCTGTTCACCACTATTATAAAATGTCTGTTTAACATGCGTCTGTGTCTGTGTCTGTGATGGGTGTTATACGTTTAAAGGCCTCAACAATTCCTGTTGAAACACAAAAGGAGCAGAAATATGAAGTCTCAGGATTACATGATACATAATATTTTATAAAGGATAAATTGCTGTGTGTTAAGATGAGACAAAAAAAATAAGCCCCTTCACTGTCATAGAAGTGTCACATTTCTCTTTTTGTTCATTACCCCTCCCAAAGCCTTGGCAGCCTTGGTCAATAAAATATTTGTCTGTCCACTGAGTTGCTACATCTATTAGAAGATTAACGGTTGTCTTTGGAGAAAATACAATTTAGTAAAGACTGTGGTGAGAGAATTCTCTATAATCAAGGAAATTATTGAAGGAAATGGGTTTTTTGATGTGCTTATATTAAATCTAATCCGTCCTTTGTGCAGATATAGACTGCTCCAAACCTTACCAATCGGGGGCTTCACAGTAGCTTTGTGAAAGGCCACGTGTTTTGTTCTCTGTATAATTGGGGGGTGTCTCATTGCTGCGTTAAAAAAAGAAGCGGGTGGAGGAGGGCCAGCCTTGTTTGCCAATGTAAAGTGTGATCCAGATAATAACATTCTCATTAAAGGCGGCAATTACATTAATTACAGTGGCGCGAGGCACGGCTGCAAGGACACTAAGTGGTGAAGGAAAAGAAAAGCTTAATATATACCTCCTTTATCCTATTCCCCATCTCTCCAGCCTTTTTCAAATGTTCCACGCAGAGCGAGGGATCTCAAGAAAGGCATAGTCTCGCTACTAAAAGAATAAATCCCGTCAAAGTCCCCCTTCACCTTTCTGCCATAGTGACGGCTCTGGCTATCGTTACTATGGCTGCACTTGTCATGGATTAAAAAGCCTTTCTTTGAGGCTAATGTCCAATGCAGCTTTTACAAGAGCCCAACATATGACTGAAGTCTTAGAAAACTGCTTAGGGGCCTTCTCAAATTAAATCCCAATTTATTTCAGGAGGAGGGAATTACTTGTTTCATGTTCTATAAAACCACAAACAGAACATAAACCGGGCCGTTGTGAAGAGAAGGAAGTCTTTTCATCCAGCCCTTTTAAATGTGAATTAGGGCAAGTGGATAACTCTTCAACCTCCTCAAAGGCAGGTGTTGTCCCTAGGCCTGTTTTAGCCTGCCTATATGTGACAGACAGTAGACAAATTCAAAACAGAAACACAATTTGACATAACTTGACCAAATTTACTGATTTTGAATGTTTTTTTAAAAACTTATATGACTATAGTGCTTTATAAAACACTAAACTATGTCAATTAGCATGTTAAAACAAAAAAGTTGATCATTTACCTAATCAACTAATGAGTAGCAGTGGCCTGACACACAATGCTATAAGCTACGTTATCGGCATACAGTTCATTCAATAAACTATACGTGTTCCTGGAGCATATGAAATTATTCCCATTTAGTTTGCCTGGCCTAAGTATTAATGGCTGTAAAATGTCAACTTAGACATCAGTGTAGACCTGCTCTAAGCCTCATTAATACACAATGACCTTTACTATACAGTCTACACTACATCATAGTGGATATATCATTCATTTGAAATGAACATGAATTTGGCTAATCATTCTCACTGTGAATAACTTTAGTAGGCCATGTGCAGTGCTAGGCCTAGTGGGCCTCTGTATATATAGCCTGCCTACCACTCCGCAAACTGGGCATGAAGGTGACTATTTCTGGAAACTAGTCCAAAATACACTTCTTACTTTAAGTGCGACAATACGGGCTTGCACTCATTGTAGAAATACTGCTGTAATGCATTCCTGGTAGTTTATTGATTGTTATCTTGCACTGTCACGTATAATTTAAGTTAGATTGTTGGTGGAAGAAGGTGAGGACCAAAGCGCAGCATGGTACGTGTTCATGTTATTTATTAAATACACTGAATGACAAAAAAACAACAAAGTGCGTGAACGACACGAAACAGTCCTGTAAGGTGAAAAAACAGGAAACAACTACCCACAAACACATGTGGGAACAGGCTACCTAAGTATGGTTCCCAATCAGAGACAACGATTGACAGCTGCCTCTGATTGGGAACCATACCAGGCCAAACACATAGAAATACAACACACAGAACAAAACATAGAATGAAAAACATAGAATGCCCACCCCAACTCACGCCCGGACCAAACCAAAATAGAGACATAAAATAGGAACCAAGGTCAGGACGTGACACTCGCATTTGTAGCTTGTGTCAATGTGCCTAGTGCTTCTTTAAATTCATGCTTGGAACAAGTCATTAAAAAGTTTATTTTGACAAAAAAAACACGGTTCAGTTTAGAACATTTCTTCCTCAATTTACCAATTTTAGAGTCTGTGTGTTCGTCTCGAGAGCATATGCCTGTCTCATGCACTACTTTACCTGTGTAATGCACTCACATTTTTTAGGTTAACATTTTTCAACTTCATATTCATAATCTCCAGCACCACTCCAACATCAACATTCCGTATGTGAAAATGGCACATTTCTATGTTTTGTAGTAAAAAAAGATAGAGAAATATGTGTTTCCAATGATATTACCAACCAATTTAGTAGACAAATTGTAGGCAATGCCTACTCACAATTGGTCAAAATCACACGATGCATATCGATGACGTCATTGGAAACACTTATCTTCCTCTATATTTTTATTGACGTTTGGGTGGTGATGGAGATGATAAATATGAAGTTGAAAAATGGTGTAGTTTCCCTTTAATCCATTCTGAAATGTCAGTAATATAGTATTACATTTAGTCTTTTGTACAAATTAAAATCCAATTACCATTATTTGTTTATTTAAAATAAATAGTTATTGCAGGCCTATCTCATTCTGAGGTGTATTTTTGTTTCATGTGTGGATCCACCTTGAAATTGGTAGATTATATCCTATTGGACTACTGTTTCAAGCCATTTACTCATGTTAGTCGAGAACGCTGGTTGTGTAGGCCTACAAAAAACATGCTGTTGATTTAGCACTCAGGTATTAGTATATTAATACCTAGGCCTACCTAATAATAGTATGAGTATAGACTAAGCTGTCTGTTTTTTTTGTTGCAGTTTTTGCAGTGTTTAAGCATTTTGCCCTATCCATTAGGTTGCTACAGTAAGTAGCCTGGCAATAAACAAGTATGCAAAATCCTACTACACCGACTCTGAAACTCGTCGGATGTGGCAGGGCTTGCAAACTATCGCGGGTTACAAAGGGAAACCAAGCCTCGAGCTAAAAGCCTTCTATGCATGCTTCGAGGCAAGCAACACTGAACCATGCATGAGAGCACCAGTTATTCCGGATGACTGTGTGATCACACTCTCCATAGCCGATGTGAATAAGACCTTTAAACAGGTTAACATTCACAAGGCCGCAGGGACAGACACATTAGCAGTACGTGTACTCAGAGCATGCACAGATCAGCTGGCAAGTGTCTTCACTGATATGTTAAACCTCTCCCTGACCCAGTCTCTACCTACATGTTTCAAGCACACCACCATAGTCCCTGTGCCCAAGAACGCCAAGGTAACCTATCTAACTGACTATCACTCCGTAGCACTCACATCTGTAGCCATGAAATACTTTAAAAGGCTGGTCATGGCTCACATCAACACCATCATCCCAGACACCCTGGACCCACTCCAATTCGCATATCACCCCAACAGATCTGCAGTGATACAATCTCTATTGCACTCCACACTGCCCTTTCCCACCAGGATAAAAGGAACACCTATGTGAGAATGCTGTTCATTAACTACAGCTCAGCATTCAACACTATAGCGCCCTCCAAACTCATCACTAAGCAAAAGACCCTGGGACTGAACACCTCCCTCTGCAACTGGATCCTGGACTTCCTGATGGGCTGCCCCCAGGTGGTGAGGGTATGCAACAACACATCAGCCACGCCGAGCCTCAACATGGGGGCCCCTCAAGGGTGCGTTCTTTGTCCCCTCCTGTACTCCCTGTTCACCAACGACTGCGTAGCCACGCATGACTCCAACACCATTATTAAGTTTGCAGACGACACAACAGTGGTAGCCTGATCACCGATGACGATGAGATGACAGTGTGGTGCCAGGACAACAACCTCTCCATCAGCAAGGCAAAGGAGCTGTTGTGGACTACAGGAAATGGAGGGCCAAGCATGCCCCCATTCACATCAATGGGGCTGTAGTGGAGCGGGTCGAGAGCTCAAAGTTCCTCAGTGTCCACATCACTAAGGACCAATCATGGTCCAAACACAACAACACAGTCGTGAAGAAGACACGACAACGCCTCTTCCCCCCAGGAGGCTGAAAAGATTTGGAATGGGCCCTCAAATCCTCACAAAGTTATACAGCTGGACCATTGAGAGCATCTTGACTGGCTGCATCACCAGTTGGTATGGCAACTGTTTGGCATCCGACCATAAGGCGCTAGAGGTGGTATTGTGTACGGCCCAGTACATCACTGGGGCCGAGCTCCATGCCATCCAGGACCTCTATACCAGGCATTGTCATAGGAAGGCCCTAAAAGTTGTCAAAGACTCCAGCTACCCAAGCAATAGACTGTTCTCTCTGCTATCGCACGGCAACAGGCACCAGAGTGCCAAGTCTGGGAACTAAAAGGCTCCTGAACAGCTTCTACCACCAAGCCATGAGATTGCTGAACAGTTAATCAAATGGCTACCCTGACCATTTGCATTGACACCCTTCTTTTGCAATGACTCTCCTGCACTGGCTCTATGCACACTCACTAGACTCTTCCCACACACTCATGTACACACACATGCATATTGATGCCACACACATACTGTACACACACTCACACATATACAGTACACAATTTCATACTCTTTCACACTCTTCACATACACTACTGCTACTCTGTTTATTTTATATCATGATTGTCTAGTCACTTTTACCCTTACCTACATACAGTTGAAGTTGGAAGTTTACATACACCTTAGCCAAATACATTTAAACTCCGTTTTTCACAATTCCTGACATTTAATCCCAGTAAAAATTCATTGTTTTAGGTCAGTTCGGATCACCACTCTATTTTAAGAATGTGAAATGTCATGATAATAGTAGAGAGAATGAGGATTTATTTCAGCTTTCATTTCTTTCATCGCATTCCCAGTCGGTCAGAAGTTACATACACTCAATTAATATTTGGTAGCATTGCCCTTAAATTGTTTAACTTGGGTCAAACGTTTCAGGTAGCCTTCCACAAGCTTCCCACAATAAGTTGGGGGAATTTTGGCCCATTCCCCCCGACAGAGCTGGTGTAACTGAGTCAGGTTTGTAGGCCTCCTTGCTCGCAGACACTTTTACAGTTCGGCCCACAAATTCTCTATAGGGTTGAGGTCAGGGCTTTGTGATGGCCACTCCAATACCTTGACGTTGTTGTCCTTAAGACATTTTGCCACAACTTTGGAAGTATGCTTGGGGTCATTGTCCATTTGGAAAACCCATTTGCGACCAAGTTTTAACTTCCTGACTGATGTCTTGAGATGTTGCTTCAATATATCCACATAATTTTTGTTCCTTATGATGCCATCTATTTTGTGAAGTGCACCAGTACCTCCTGCAGAAAAGCACACCCACAACATGATGCTGCCACCCCGTGCTTCATTGTTGGGATGGTGTTCTTCGGCTTGCAAGCCTCCCCCTTTTTCCTTCAAACATAACGATGGTCATTATGGCCAAACAGTTCTATTTTGTTTCATCAGACCAGAGGCCATTTCTCCCCAAAAGTATGATCTTTGTCCCCATGTGCAGTTGCAAACTGTAGTCTGGTTTTTTTATGGCGGTTTTGGAGCAGTGGCTTCTTCCTTACTGAGCAGCCTTTCAGGTTATGTCAATATAGGACTCGTTTTACTCTGGATATATATACTTTTGTACCTGTTTCCTCCAGCATCATCACAAGGTTCTTTGCTGTTGTTCTGGGATTGATTTGCACTTTTCACATCAAAGTACGTTCATCTCTAGTGGTATAACGGCTGTGTGGTCTCATGGTGTTTATACTTGCATACTATTGTTTGTACAGATGAACGTGGTACCTTCAGACGTTTGGAAATTGCTCCCAAGGATGAACCAGACTTGTGGAGGTCTACATTTTCTTTCTGAGTTCTTGGCTGATTTCTTTTGATTTTCCCATGATGTCAAGCAAACAGGCACTGAGTTTGAAGGTAGGCCTTGAAAATCATCCACAGGTACACCTCCAATTGACTCAAATGATGTCAATTAGCCTATCCGAAGCTTCTAAAGCCATGGCATCAATTTCTGGACTTTTCCAAGCTGTTTAAAGGCACAGTCAACTTAGCGTAGGTAAACTTCTGGCACACTGGAATTGTGATACAGTGAATTAGAAGTGAAATTATCTGTCTGTAAACAGTTGTTGAAAAAATTACTTGTGTCATGCACAAAGTAGATGTCCTAACCGACTTGCCAAAACTGTAGTTCGTTATTAAGAAATTTGTGGAGTGGTTGAAAAACATGTTTTAATGACTCCAACCTAAGTGTATGTAAACTTCCGACTTCAACTGTATATTACCTCAACCCCTGCACATTGATTCGGTATTGGTAGTCCATGTTTCTAGCTTCGTTATTGTTAGTTTATTGTGTTACTATTTCCTTATTTTATTTGATACATTTTTCTTACTTTTTAACTGTGCATTGTTGGGAAAGGGCTTGTAAGTAAGCATTCCACAGTAAAGTCTACACCTGTTGTATTCGGCACGCGACAAATACAATTTTGGATCCTTTTAGTACTGTCTTCTTGTCAACTATAAAACCTTTTTGAAATTACCATTTCTTTTGACTTTTGACTACTGGACTGTGTATTTATAAATATCGTCATCACTTCTACACTGTGGGACTAGAACACTGACTGTAAAATAAAAACATAATTTTTGATCACACTACTAAGTCTGTTGTCCAATTTAAGTGCTGCCAGCCCAACTAACTATGATGTCGGGTCTTCTTTCAATAAGGCCTATCTGCAAAAACAATCCATGTGGAAGGCTTACAAAAACAAAAATATTTAGGCCTGAACAAATGAAACCCCCTAAACACACAAAAATGTGCTTTGTCTTTCCCAACTGACAAATTATTGTCAGTGTGTAAATGATTTAAAGGCATCTGCCCCATTGGAAACCTGAGCATAATTAAATTGCAATAAAATAACATTAGTGTTGACAAGCTATTAGGTGATGTTATTGACTGCTCTCTGGGTCGTAGTTTAATCCAGTGAGCTGGACTGTCATGTCTGCCTTAGGCCCCAGCCCCTAGTCCCCTGGGACTGCTATTGTCAGCTGACATGGAGAAGCCTTGTTATCTTGGCAGTGAAACTCTGTGCAGGTCTATTAGCAGACTTATCATGTAGACATTTTGAATCTTAATATACCTGATGTCAACAATTGCCTTCACCAATATTTAGAGTGGACGTTTATTTCAAGTTATACCCTTGTGTTCATGTTTATGTTATGAGTGGATGGATGCATGCTGGACACTGTTCATTTATGGACAAAATACACCATCTAGTGTACAGAAACTGAACTGGAATAAAAACAATAATTGAACTGACTGGATGTTCTCATTCACTTTATTTCTAAATCTGCTCATGATAGTGCTGCTAGAGACAGACTTCAGATTTCATTGTAAAGATTTTATTCTGAGTGGTCCTTGGTTCAACTTGAACAGTTCATGCCACCATGCCTCGCTGTTAGACCGTGTACATTACTTGCTGTACTGCTCTTGTAACATCACAAGGCAATGTGGCACTGAAAAGGATACAATGGCCTCACTCAAACTGCTAGTTTATCACCCTCTTCTCAATGCTTCTCAATGGTTTTCCTACAACTTGACACAAATGGGGAAATATGATCTTCTCCAAATGTCTTAACTGTTCAATTATTGATAGTGATGAAACATAAATGAGTCAATCTAGCTATTTAAAGTAATGAAATTGCTGTTGCTCAAATGTAGAGCTTTGTAATTAAATGTCTATGTTTGGAAGTGTGAGCGGTTTAATCGCCTAATGTTATGGGTACAAGATAGTCAACATTTTATATTTAGTGGACACTGACAAATTAAAGCAACAGTTTCCACAATTAAATTAAATAATAATGCAATGAATGCAGCAGAATGCAATGAATGCAGCAGAATGCAACGTTAAGCCTGTCAAAATTGGGTAAATTACAGGTGACTATTATTTGGCACTGACAGCAAAACAAAGTTTGGAAAGATGTATGTACCATCTAGTTGATTAGTGCAGTCTGCTTGTATTTAATAAGATCTTGAGAAATAATTAAACTCACCCTGCTGTACTACCACAGAGTTTTAAAAGTATCTTTGGTGGGCTACAACCACTGAGGTACACAGTATGTGAGCTACTACAGCAGTTATTTCCTAGGAACTGTTCTTCGCGCAATTATTGCACCTTGAGGCGGGACGATTTTCGCGGGTGCACTGAGTGAACTCTCACCTCCACAAATTGCTTCATTGTTTTGATTCAGATAACGTCGCTAGCTCTATATTGCACATTTATGTGATTAGAGACCAACCGACTGATTCTGTAGCACGCTTAGCTATTCGCCATAGGAACTCGATGCAGCCGTAGTTGAGTGATGCCTATGTAAACGGAACAGTTGTTTAGGTCGAAAGACAGTAGCCAGCTGGCTAACCTGAAGTTAGCAACAACAACATGAACGCTATTTCAACGGAACTGATCAGTCACTTGGACACTTGTCGTCACCGGTCAATTACTGAGTTTGCCACGAATAATCGTCTGTCTTTCACTAGCTGGCTAGAGACATATTAATACTTGCTAACAATTTGTTGACATTTTGAAAAGGTAAGTTGATTCGCTAGCTAGTAAGTTAGCTCCTTGGTTACCTGGTCAGCTGAGTGTTGGCCAGTTACCTGGCCACCAATCAATGGTGGAATCGATGTTCTGTCGATGACATTGGCTAGCTAAAAGGACCTGCTAAAGTTTACATTTAGCAACATTTTTTTGTCATTTAGCAGACTTACTTACAGTTATTGCATTAATCTTAAGATACTTAGCTACTGTTAGGTAGGACAATCCACAGGCATAGACAGTACAGAGCAAGAAGGGAGAGGAAGTTAAGTGCAAGTGTTGGTTCATGAAATGTTTTTTTTTGGACGGGAGGTTTGAAGTGAGGAGGTGGATTATTTAAGATACTATTTGAAGAGTTTTTCTGGTGCTTTCGGGAGATGGGCAGGACACTGCTGTCCTAGTTTCAGGATAGGGCTGGGCGATATGCCCTAAAAATCATACCGATTTTTTTTTTTAACTTAACGATGTATATCTAGATTTTCAGTTTTTTTAATTCTCAAAATAAGTATTGTACAATTAAAGATCAGCTATACTGCATTTCAAACAGTCAGCAATAATCTAATTAATTCAGGACTTGTGAAGTTATACCCAGGCCAAATATAATCCATAACCATTAGTAATTTAATTATTTTATCAAAATAGTTTAACCTGCTATTTTTTTGTTGTCGCAATAATCACTGATCTGGCATTGAAGACTGTCTATGAATTTTTATTTATTTATTACAAATTCAACTATAACCATGCATAATGCACATTCAACTTCTTGTAACAGGCATTAGGGACGGCAGTGGTTAGAGCAAATCACATGTTATTTGTCACATGCGCCGAATACAACAGATGTAGACATTACAGTGAAATCCTTACTTACAAGCCCTTAACCAACAATGCTTTAAGAAAAAAAAGTGTTAAATGAAGAAGAGATAAATATAAAAGTAACAAATAATTAAACAGCAACAGTAAAATAACAAGCAAGGCTGTCTACAAGGTGTACCGGTTCTGAGTCAATGTGCAGGGGCACAGGTCAGTTGAGGTAATATGTACAGTCATGGCCAAAAGTTTTGAGAATGACACACACATTACTTTCCACAAAGTTTGCTACTTCAGTGTCTTTAGATATTTTTTGTCAGATGTTACTATGGATTACTGAAGTATAATTACAAGCATTTCATAAGTGTCAAAGGCTTTTATTGACAATTACATGAAGTCGATGCAAATAGTCAATATTTGCAGTGTTTACCCTTCTTTTTCAAGACCTCTGCAATCCCCCCTGCGTGCTGTCAATTAGCTTATGGGTCACATCCTGACTGATGGCAGCCCATTATTGCATAATCAATGCTTGGAATTTGTCCGTTTTTTTGCCGGTTTTTGTATGTCCACCCGCCTCTTGAGGATTGACCACAAGTTCTCAATGGGATTAAGATCTGGGGAGTTTCCTGGCCATGGACCCAAAATATCTATGTTTTGTTCCTCGAGCCACTTAGTTATCACTTTTGTCTTATGGCAAGGTGCTCCATCATGCTGGAAAAGGCATTGTTCGTCACCAAACTGTTCCTGGATGGTTGGGAGAAGTTGCTCTCGGAGGATGTAATGGTACCATTCTTTATTCATGTCTGTGTTCGTAGGCAAAATTGTGAGTGAGCCACTCCCTTGGCTGAGAAGCAACCCCACACATGAATGGTCTCAGGATGCTTTACTGTTGGCATGACACAGGACTGATGGTAGTGCTCACCTTGTCTTCTCCGGACAAGCTTTTTTCCGGATGCCCCAAACAATTGGAAAGGGGATTCAGAGAAAATGTCTTTACCCCAGTCCTCAGCAGTCCAATCCCTATACCTTTTGCAGAATATCAGTCTGTCCCTAATGTTTTTCCTGGAGAGAAGTGGCTTCTTTGCTGCCCTTCTTTACACCAGGCCATCCTCCAAAAGTCTTCGCCTCACTGTGCGTGCACATGCACTCACACATGCCTGTTGCCATTCCTGAGCAAGCTCTGTACTGTTGGTGCCCCGATCCAACAGCTAAATCAACTTTAGGAGACGGTCCTGGCGCTTGCTGGACTTTTTTGGGCACCCTGAAGCCTTCCTCACAATAATTGAACCTCTCTCCTTTAAGTTCTTGATGATCTGATAAATGGTTGCTTTAGGTGCAATCATACTGGCAGCAATATCCTTGCCTGTGAAGCCCTTTTTGTGCAAAGCAATGATGACGGCAAGTGTTTCCTTGCAGGTAACCATGATTGACAGAGGAAGAACAATGATTCCAAGCATCACCCTCCTTTTGAAGCTTCCAGTCTGTTATTCAAACTCAATCAGCATGACAGAGTGATCTCCATCCTTGTCCTCGTCAACACTCACACCTGTGTTAACGAGAGAATTACTGACATGTTGTCAGCTGGTCCTTTTGTGACAGGGCTGAAATGCATTGGAAATGTTTTTTGGGGGATTCAGTTCATTTGCATGGCAAAGAGGGACTTTGCAATTCATCTGATCACTCTTTATAACATTCTGGAGTATATGCAAAATTGCCATCATACAAACTTTCACTTTGTGAAAATTAATATTTGTCAGTCTCAGCATTTGGCCACGACTGTACATGTAGGTAGAGTTAAAGGCAGGGGAGAGCTTGGTGTAAACCATAGAGAAAGTGGGGAAGCAAGAGGTTTCACTCTTGCTAAAATCATTTTGCAAACAACTGCCGTTTTGACTACTACCCCAAAACGTTAGAGCGTATGGAGTCTTCATCTACTCTACTATTCATAACTGTTTGCGGAACCAAAATATTCACTACGGATTTTACTGTACAGCTGCATTACCATTTTCTTCCAACTTCCCCTACTTCTTTGATTGTCAAATCCGAAAACGGATTAGGAATAGCATCTACCAATCTGTAGATGGGATGGATTTGGAATAGTTTCTACCGATAGAAAGTTACCGCTGTTTGCCAGAGTTTTTAGTGACAAAAAGTGGCATGCTGACATCATACAGCAGTTGTGTGGTTGTGGTCAATAGATGAGTGGTCAGTAGTTGTGGTTGTGGTCAGGAGTTGTGTAGTTGTGATCAAATGGTGTTTGGGTCTTTTGAGTGTCAAAAAAGATACACATCCAATAACACTACATGTTTTAATAGGCTTGTTGACCAATCAGGACCTGAATATGACTGCACGTCACAATAATTCAACGCATTGATAAATTTTTTAATGTAGTTAGTACACATTGATTACGCTATCACTCGTATTTCAGGTCAACTATCCTATGATGCTGGTAAAGTTGTCTTGCACCTACAGTGCTGGTCATAAAAAAAAGCTAGCTAGCTCATGGATGAAAATAGCGTTCTTCCCTAAAAACATAGCAAAACAACATCTGTTCTGACCACAACCACACAACTACTGACCACAACCACACAACTTCTGACCACAGTCACACAACTCTGACCACATGTAGTGAACACAACCACACAACCTTTTACCGCAACCACACTACTGCTGACGACATCTAGTAATCACAGCCACACAACTTCTGACCACTCATCTAGTGACCACAACCACACAACTTTTGACCACAACCACACAACTTTTGACCACAACCACACAACTTTTGACCACAACCACACAACTGCTGACCACAACCACACAACTGCTGACCACATCCACACAACTTCTGACCACGACCACAACTGCACAACTTTTTACCGCAACCACACCACTGCTGACGACATCTAGTGACCACAGCCACACAACTTCTGACCGCAACCACACAACTGCTGACGACATCTAGTGACCACAACTACTGATCAATCAACTGCTGACCACAACCACACAACTACTGACCACATCTTTTGACCACAGCCACACATCTTCTGACAACAGCCACACATCTTCTGACCACTCATTTAGTGACCACAACCTACCGCAACCACACAACTGCTGACCACATCTAGTGACCACAACCAGACATCTAGTGACTACAACCACACAGCTTCTGACCTCATCTACTGACCACAACCTCTGACGACAACTACTGACACACAGAACCACACAACTTCTGACCACAATCACAAAGCTGCTTACCACAACAACTGACAGAAACCGCACAACTGACCACAACCACACAACTCCTGATCACAACCACACAACTCCTAAGCACAACTACACAACTCCTGACCACAACCACAACTACTGACCACTCATCTATTGACCACAACCACACAACCTTTTACCGCAACCACACTACTGCTGACTTCATCTAGTAATCACAGCCACACAACTTCTGACCACTCATCTAGTGACCACAACCACACAACTACTGACATCAACCACACAACTGCTGACCACAAGCACACAACTGCTGACCACAAGCACACAACTGCTGACCACAAGCACACAACTGCTGACCACAACCACACAACTGCTGACCACAACCACACAATGGCTTACCACATCTATTGACCACAACCACATAACCGCTTACCGCATCTATTGACCACAACCACATAACCGCTTACCGCATCTATTGACCACAACCACACAACTGCTGACCACAACCACACAATGGCTTACCACATCTATTGACCACAACCACATAACCGCTTACCGCATCTATTGACCACAACCACATAACCGCTTACCGCATCTACTGACCACATCCACACAACTTCTGACCACAACCGCACAACTTTTTACCGCAACCACACTACTGCTGACGACATCTAGTGACCACAGCCACACAACTTCTGACCACAACCACACAACTACTTACCACTCATCTAGTGACCACAACTTACCGCAACCACACAACTGCTGACCACATCTAGTGACCACAACCACACAACTACTGATCAATCAACTGCTGACCACAACCACACAACTTCTGACCACAATCACAAAGATGCTTACCACAACTACTGACAACAACCACACAACTACTGACAACAACCACACAACATCTGACCACATCTAGTGACCACAACCACATAACTATGAACGACAACCACACAACTTCTGACCACAACCACACAACTCCTGACCACAACTACTGACCACTCATCTAGTGACCACAACCACACAACTTCTGACCACATCTAGTGACCACAACCACACATACTGATCACTCAACTGCTAACCATAACCACACAACTACTGCCCACTCATCTAGTGAACACAACCACAACTTCTGACCACATCTAGTGACCACAACCATGCTTCTGACCACAACCACACAACTTCTGACCACAATCACAAAGCTGCTTACCACAGCTACTGACAGCAACTACTGACCACAACCACACAACTACTGATCACTCAACTGCTGACCACAACCACACAACTACTGACAACAACCACACAACTTCTGACCACATCTAGTGACCACAACCACACAACTTCTGACCACAATCACAAAGCTGCTTACCACAACTACTGACAACAACAGACCACGGCCACACAACTTCTGACCACATATAGTGAACACAACCACATAACTATGAACGACAACCACACAACTTCTGACCACAACCACACAACTCCTGACCACAACTACTGACCACTCATCTAGTGACCACAACCACACAACTTCTGACCACATCTAGTGACCACAACCACACATACTGATCACTCAACTGCTGACCACAACCACACAACTACTGACAACAACCACACAACTTCTGACCACATCGAGTGACCACAACCATGCTTCTGACCACAACCACACAACTTCTGACCACAATTACAAAGCTGCTTACCACAGCTACCGACAGCAACTACTGACCACAACCACACAACATCTGACCACATGTAGTGAACACAACTACACATCTACAGACCACAACCACACAGCTACAGACCACAACCACACCTGACCATATGACTACCATGTTGTCTCACCAACTTTTGACCACAACTACTGACCGCTACTACTGACTATCGATGGGAATTTAAAAGGATTTCAATATTAAAATAATATAATTGAAATTCAACTTTTTAAACTTATTTCACTACCACAAAAATACGAAAGAGCTTTAGCAAGCCCCACAACTTTTAACGTTACAATCTCGTTGTATACAGGTTCACACAGCATAGAAGAGCAAAGGAGATGAGACCGATTACAGGCATTTAGAATATTGCACAAAAACATATATAATGAATTAGAATGTATCGCCCAACCATACTTGAGGGGGAAGCTGGTTCCACCATTGGGGAGCCAGGACCGAGAAGAGCTTGAACTGGGATGAGCGGGAGCTGCTCTCCAGGGAGAGCCAAGAGACTAGAAGTGGTAGAACTGAGTGCTCGGGTTGGGGTGTAGGGTTTGAGCATAGCCAGAAGGTAGGGAGGGGCAGTTCCTCTTGCTGCTCCTTAGGCAACCACCATGGCCTTGTAGTGAATGCGAGCTTCAACTGGAAGCCAGTGGAGTGTGCGGAGTGGGGTGACGAGAGAACGTGAGAAGCTTGAAAACCAGGTAAGCTGCAACATTCTGGAAAAGTTGCAGGGGTTTGATGGCACAAGCGGGGAGCCCAGCCAAAAGCGAGTTGCAATAGTCCAGATGGGAGATGACAATTGCTTGGATTAGGACCTGCACAGCTTCCTCTGTGAGGTGGGGCCGTACTCTACAGATGTTGTAGAGCATGAACCTGCAGGAGCGAGTCGCTACTTTGATGTTTGCAGAGAATGACACTGTTGTCCAGAGTCACGCCAAGGTTCTTTGCACTCTGGGAGGGTGACACTGTGGACTTGTCAAATGTGATGGAGAGGTCTTTGAGCAGGCATATCTTCCCCGGAGGAAGAGCAACTCCATCTTGTTGAGCTTGAGGTGATGGGCCAAAGAGCCATCGTAAGGAAATTAGTTTATCAAGGTGTCAAGCTCATTGAGGAACTCGCCAAGGGCACCTAGTGGTCGATAGATGACACGCTTGAGTGGACAAGTGACAGTGACCGCATTGAATTAAAATGGGTAGATGGACAGGTGCGAGAGGGAAAGGAGAGAGTATCTCCAGTTAGGAGAAATGAGTATCCTTGTGCCACCACTCCAACGACCAGATGCTCTTGGACTATGAGAGAGAACTAGTCAGATGAAGAGAGAGCAACTGGAGTAGCAGTGTTCTCTAGGGTGATCCATGTCTTGTCAAAAAGTTTATGACCTGAAAGGCAGCATAGACTGAAATTAACTCTGCGTTTTAAATCACAAGTTATGTCAATGTATTGTCATGTTGTCATGTTGTTTTTTGCTTATCTGTCTGCCTATTGACACCGTCATCATCATGTGCTGTTATGGATACAGTTGATTTATTGCACCTGAAAGCATCTCTACCTTCCAATGGGCGAGGAAAAGCCAGAGACGTTGGACTTTGTCAAAGACTTCCAAGAGTATCTCAGCCAGCAGACTCAACATGTGAACATGATCTCGGGCTCCGTCAGTGGAGTCAAAGAGATGGACGACCTACCAGCAGGTAAGCCTAGCCCAGTTTATACCTGAGGGAAACTCTGGTCTGGTTTGAACTTTTACCCACCTTGCAAGTTATTTGCCGACCGTTCCTGTTTGCTACACTTTTCCCGCTTCCTAAACTATATCCGTAATTTGTAGACTGTTCTGATTAGGAGGTCGTCGTTTGCATTGCAGAGCAGTGTCCAGGAAATAATTTAAATCCAATTGTTAGATGCTACTTCCCCCTCCAAATCAAAACCAAACATGGATTCCATGGTGTGTTCTCGCCTGTCTTTCACTCCTGTTTTGTTTACCTATTCCGGCTTGCAATATGGGCACCATGCTGCCCTAGACGTAGCTCGAAGACCCCATGTTGAATTGTACGTTGGGCAGAAATTTGCATTTGCATCATGAAAGTTTCCTTTCACGACTTCTACAAGCCAGAATGTTGAATGAAATAATTTTTCAACTTACTTTAACAGTTGTCCATGTGGTTGGTCCTTTTTATAGGTTTGAATGTGAGACAATATATCCACAGGAATGTATAATTCAACTTTTCAAAGTGCTGGAAGTGCGTTGAGATTTCTATCACATGAAGCATGCGCTTAAGACGAAAATACATGTACTAGGTGCATGCATACTTGTCGAGCTCGTGCGCGTGTTTACGTGGTTCTGCACATGCTTCAGGTGATGATAACCTGAAAGAACTGCCAGCGCTTTGAAAAATGTATTTAATTATACTTTCCTGTTGATATGTTGTCTCACATCCCTACCTGCAAAAGGACCAACTGCACAAAGAACCGGTAAAGTAAGTTCAAATATACTTTTTTTTTTTTACGTTCTGGTTTGTAGAGATTGAGAGGAAATGTATGGCATTAATCTCAGACTGTGAACCAGAGGTAACACAGTCTGATTGTCTGGCAACCCCAGACCGGAAGCAGAGGAAATGTGTGTGTGCAAAGTGAGAACAAAATAACATTTCCATATTTAATAGTTTATTGTTCACTGCTTGGCGACGCAAACGGTGCACTCCAATCAGTAGCTCCAGATGTTGGACACATGCTGTTAAGCAGGTACAGCCATTTGACTATTTTGTTCTCTCGGACGCAGTCGCTATGGAATGCCCTTAGGCCTCATTTCAATTAAATAATTAATCAGAGGTCTAATATTGGGCTACAGGTAGACCTTACTATGGCATCAACACAAACCACCATTTTGACTGTCAGCTGACTCTTGCCCTTGTCCTCTGAGTAAACTATCTGATTCAAACAGTTTTATCCAGACTGTTTCATGCATGATTCTGTTATCATTCTAAAAACCATTAATGTGAGTGGAGTGTAATGATTAGAAAATGTGTGCCCTCAGGCCTGGAGGGAAATAAAAGTTATTCCACTACCCAAGAACAGTAAAGCCCCCTTTACTGGCTCAAATAGCCGACCAATCACCCTGTTACCAACCCTTAGTAAACTTTTGGGAAAAATTGTGTTTGACCAGAGACAATACTATTTTACAGTAAACAAATTGACAACAGACTTTCAGCACGCTTATAGGGATGAACATTCAACAAGCACAACACTTACACAAATTACTGATTGGCTGAGAGAAATTGATGATGAAAAGATTGGGGGAGCTGTTTTGTTAGACTTTAAAGTCTGCTGCTGGCAAAACTTATGTATTATGGCTTTACACCCCCTGCTATATTGTGGATAACAGTTGGTGTTCTTTTATTGGAAACCCCAAAAAAATCCAGGTCGAATCAGGAATTCTCCAGGGCAGCTGTCTAGACCCCTTTTTGCGGTCTTTACTAACGAGTAAAGCCAGTGTGTCTATGTATGCGGATGACAAAACACTATGCATGTCAGCTACTACAGCAACTGAATGACTGCAACAGTTAACATAGAGCTACAGTTAGTTTCAGAATGGGTGGCAAGGAATAAGTTAGTCCTAAATAAAATCATTGTATTTGGGACAAATCATTCAATAAACCCTAAACTACCACTAACATTGAGTGGCTGCTGCCAACACACTGACTCAACTCCAGCCACTTTAATAATGGGAATTGATGTAAAATATATCACTAGCCACTTTAAACAATGCTACTTAATATAATGTTTACATACCCTACATTATTCATCTCATACGTATATACTGTACTCGATACAATCTACTGCATCTTGCCTATGCCGCTCTGTACCATCACTCATTCATATATCTTTATGTACATATTCTTTATCCCTTTACACTTGTGTGTATAAGGTAGTAGTTTTGGAATTGTTAGTTAGATTACTCGTTGGTTATTACTTTATTGTCGGAACTAGAAGCACAAGCATTTCGTTACACTCGCATTAACATCTGCTAACCATGTGTATGTGACATAAAATTTGATTTGATTTAAATTGTGTAATGAATAATGTGGAAATTGAGCAAGTTGAGGTGACTAAATTACTTGGAGTAACCCTGGATTGTAAACTGTCATGGTCAAAACATATTGATACAACAGTAGCTAGGATGGGGAGACGTCTGTACATAATAAAGTGCTGCTCTGCATTCTGAACAGCACTATCAACAAGGCAGGTCCTACAGGCCATAGTTTTGTCGCACCTGGGCTACTGTTCAGTCGTGTGGTCAGGTGCCACAAAGAGAGACTTAGGAAAATTGCAATTGTTTCAGAACAGGGCAGCATGGCTGGCCCTTGACGTATACAGAGCGGTAACATTAATGATATGCATGTCAATCTCTCCTGGCTCAAAGTGGAGGAGAGATTGACTTTGTCACTAATTGTACTTGTGAGGTGACATGTTGAATGCACCAAGCTGTCTGTTTGAACTACTGGCACACAGCTCGGGCACCCATGCATACCCCACAAGACATGCCACCAGAGGTCTCTTCAGAGTCCCCAAGTCTAAAACAGACTATATGAGGTGCAGAGTACTACATAGAGCCATGACTACATGGAACTCTATTCCACATCAAGTAACTCATGCAAGCAGTAAAATGTGATGTAAAAAACAGATAGAAATACACCTTTTGGAACAACGAGGACTGTGAAGCAACACAAACATGGGCACAGACACATGCATACAAACACACAATAACATACGCACTATACATACACATGGATTTTGTGTTGTAGATATGTGTTAGTAGAGTAGGGGCCTGAGGGCACACATTTAATATGTTGTGAATGTATTGTAACGCTTTAATAAATAAAAACCTGCCTTAATTTTGCTGGATCCAAGGAAGAGCTGCCTTGGCAGCAGCAAATGGGGATCCATAATAAATACAAATATAGATATTTCTCTTGAACCTGTGCTGTGATTATTCCTGTACCTGTGCAGATTGCAGTCAGAATGGATTAGACCACCCCTCAGCGGATATGTCCCTTGATGACGGCTCAGGGATGCTGGTGGATGGCTTCGAGAGAACATATGACGGCAAACTCAAGTGCCGTTACTGTAACTATGCTACCAGAGGCACAGCACGACTCATTGAACATATCCGCATTCACACAGGTGAGCTTGAATAGAACAGATAACACCATGCAGATGCTACCAGATGAAGATCACTCGCTGAGCATTTTCTCTTATACAAAGCTTTCACCCTTTTCTTTTCATTAGGCCTAGTTAGTTATCAGAAAAAAACGCAAAAAACATGACATTTAAAATGTCCTAAGACTTTATTCTTCCTCTTTCCTCTGATCAAACAGGAGAGAAACCCCACAGATGCCATCTGTGTCCTTTTGCCTCTGCCTATGAGCGCCACCTAGAGGCCCACATGCGCTCCCACACAGGAGAAAAGCCTTACAAGTGTGAGCTGTGCTCCTTCCGCTGCAGTGACCGCAGCAACCTTTCACACCACCGGCGCCGCCGCCACAAGCTCTTACCCATGAAAGGTGCTCGCTCTTCTCTCTCCCACAAGAAGATGCTGAGCGTCCTGCAGAAGAAGACCAGCCTGGGCTATGGTCGCCGGCTCCTCATCAACTTCAGCCCCCCCTCCATGGTGATGCACAAGGCTGAGCACCTGGACGACTACTCCCACGAACTGCCCCACCTGCGCCAGGAGACCTACGACGACCAGGGTGCTGGTGGAGATGGAAGCTCCAGGGACAATCACCACCATCACCACCACAACCTGGTCATGGAAAACCCCCTCAACCAGCTCTCCACCCTGGCTGGTCAACTGGCCAACCTGCCCTCAGAACCTGAGGGCGAGACCCAACAGCCTCCCATATCTCCAGGTGCAGAGTCCTGTGTGGACGAGAAGCCCTTCCTCATCCAGCAGCCTCTCCCAGCCACCGCTTCTGCTGCTGCGTCAGCCAGCACTGCCCATGCTGCCTCCTCCTCCCCCATCACCCCAGAGCCCAGACCCCCACCACACAGCAACTGCAGCCCCGGGGCAGGTCCCTGCAGCGAGCACAGCGGGCGTACCAGTACCCCCAGCATCACCAATAGCCAGCCCAGCACACCAGTCCCGGGCCTGCCCTCATTGCATCAAGACCCCCAGATGCTGCACCACTGCCAGCACTGTGACATCTACTTCCCTGACAACATCCTGTACACCATCCACATGGGCTGCCACGGCTACGAGAACCCCTTCCAGTGCAACATCTGTGGCCACAAGTGCAGGAGCAAATACGACTTTGCCTGTCATTTTGCCAGGGGACAGCATAAGCAGTGACTTGTCACCGGGTCAGTGACGAAGGACTGGAGATGATTGAAGGTGTTTTTATTTAATTCCATAATGCAGATTTTTATTTATTGCTGTTGATCTTTCTGAAATTGGACATGATGTAGCCTTTGCAAATTCTGTATAGTGAATTTGATTTTACAGGAAAGAAAATAACATTTGACAGTGCCCATTTGTATGTAATGTGTAGGGATGGAGTGGTTTAGAGGTACAACTCACTTGACCGGTTTGATCGTTAAACATTCCTTATGTGGGTTTTTTAACATGAACACCATTTTCAGCCTTACTAACATACTATAGTTATAGACGCTAACATTTTATGAGAGTGCTCGTTTATCGGCTTTAACCGTAACCCACTAAACCATTTCAGAGTGCAAAGACGGCACCATTCATGCCTCCAACAGTGCCTACCATATTCACAATCACTTTACATTTGTACATTTGACATCTTTATTTTTTTCTGTTTGTTTTCTTTAGATGCGGGTGTTATGTTGTCGTTTGATGGATTTGTAAAGTGCCCTTCCTTCCTTAACCATCAGCTTTTTGCTAATTGGGTGTCGTGGAAGATAAAGCCTAACCTTATATATTGTGACATTTAAATGGAATATGTCATTGTGAGATCCAATACCTCTACTGTCAAAGCATTATCACCATATATTTTCTCTTTTGTCAATCCCGTTCAGTCCAGAATTGCCAAGTAGCACCAGAGATGCCATGTTTTAGCATACATGCCATGCCTTTTGGATTTCTTCTGTCCTTATGTAATCAAGGCATTGCATATTAGGGGATCTGTGCTTTCTTAGATATTTATTGAGCATTGTAATCTACATTTCCCGGTCGGTTAGGTGTTGTGTCAATGAAGTTGAAGTTATACTGTGATAAGTGAAGATTACTGCCTTAGCAGGGTTGTTTTGTATTGGATACTGTTGTCTGCATAGCAACATTTGTGGAGAACATGGTTACTGTTTCTAGGACTAATTGCATGTCACCATGCTTACAGGCGTCCAATGATTGAGGGGTTACGTAAAGGGGAAGAACTTGTAAGGGAGTTTGTTTAATGTGTTGTATCTTGATAGAGCAGGTGAATGTAGAAGCGTTTTGGCGATCATCATGTCCCCTTGGATGACAAGTTGTTTTATGTGAGAGGAATATTAACACATTTCTAAGTAAAGTGTTTTCTAACAGATCTTGTCTGTCCTTTGTCCTTTTTCTTGGTATCTATGAATTGACATTCAGTCAGAATTCAAAAGTTCACACATTTGATCTATTTCAATGCTAGCACATGGAATAAGATGTTCAGACACCAATAATTGTCTGTTGAATGCTTTTAATCATTTAGCCAAAGTAGGAAAGATATACAAGATTATAGTGTACAGTAGCAGTGAATATTGGCTACTTTAATTCCTCAGGTGAAATTAATCAGAATTATAGTATTAATGATTAGAGTAGTTGGTTGAGGCTGGTCAGCTTAGTCTTAAGGTTCCACCTTAGCCTGGATCTCCTCCTTCTCAGCCACTTTCTCATCTGGCTTCTCCAGATCTGGGGAGGGAAAAGAAAGACCTGTTTTTGCATACATTTGTGTCTGCACAGTCTAAACCAGAGTGATAATATACATACCGGAACATGTTCAGAACAGTATTACAGAGTGCTCCACTGCTCCTAATTGTTTGAGTGTTTTCAACAGCCCAATGCAAACATTAGCAGCAAATTAGCCATACAAATTTGCGAACAGGTTAGGGTGTCCCACATCTGTCTAGAGAAATCATAACATCATAGCCCTACTAAGAGTTGACCTTTGAGCTGGATGGGGCCCAGGATCAGGGTGTGGCTCCCCTGGGAGGACCCCAGGTCCCTGGCCTTGCGGGTGCGGCAGCCTCGGCGGCAGCGGGAGTTGTAGTCAGAAGCTTGGCAGATGGTGACTTTACACTGCAGGTACACTGACTCATCGGCTCGCAGGAACTTGAAAGCCTGGAAGGTGAAGCGGGCGTAGCTACTGGTACCAGAGGTGTAGGAGTAGTAGGTGGGGTCCCTCCTACATCTGTGGGTGCATCAGAAACAAATGTTGTTTTTAATCAAGAGCCTATGAGTGTCCTTGAAGAATAAGCACCCCTTAAAAAATGTATAAACACAGATTTTCCTTCTCAGCAATATCTCTTGGCCCTACAGTTTCTGCAGGTCAGATCAGCAGTGCCTGTTTCTTACCCGTTGCGCACCAGGTCGTATGATCTGGTTTGAAAGTCATGAGGTGAGGGAGAGGCCACACAGGTGTCCAGGAACAGATGTAGACTGCTGTCTGACCTCCTCAGGCGGACTTGGACATACATGTTCTGGTTGAGGGTAATCTTGTATGGAGTTTGGGTTATCTCACTGTAGAAGTTGCTGTTTGTAAAGAAGGCCATGGTGCTGTTGAATCTGCCTGTGCCTGTTATGGTACCGTTACCCTCATCGTTGGTCTTGTACATAACCTGGACCATGGTGTCCTGCTCCATGCGACACTCCACGTGCAGCAGAAAATGAGACTGCCGCGTAATCTCGCCTGAGTCGGACCAGTAGGCACGGACGGCGTTGATGTACTCGACTCTCCCTTTCTCAAACTGTTTAGAGCGTGAGATAAAAAAGTTATTGGACAAGAAACAGAAAATTATTGGCAAATGTGAATGATAGTTGATGTGACTATATCCAGCATTTGCAGCACACTAGCTAGATCTCTATGTAGCTTTTTATATACCATTACGTGATCTGGTAATCACTTTGCGTTTGGTGAATTAATTTACCTTTCGCTGGGTACCACAGGTATTGATTGGGAAGCTGAACACCACCTGGTAGCTGTTGACCTGAGGTCTACAATGCTGGTCGTTCAGGTACAGATTGTTACCATCGTAGCCCATTGAGAGCAGGTAGGATCTCTGGATCACTATGTTCATGTTGTCTGAGGAGCAGTCCACTCGACCTGAAACACCACAACATAAATAAAACCAACCCGAGGCTCCGGAGCTATAATATCAATGTCAGAATAAATAAATGTTTAGTGTTTGATTAACTTCACCAAATTATCAATCAGACTACCTTGGTTTGATGCGAGGGAGCTGCTGAACATGGCCCTGAAGCCCCTGCTGACCACTGATTGGTCAGAGCGAAAGAGAACTGTCATGTAGTTAGAGGTGGAGTGGTAGGCAGCCAAAGAGGTGTCGTTGTTGAAGTCACAGATTGTGCCTAGCATTTGAGATTGCACAGACGATCCATCGTACACAGAGATGTAATCACAAGAGCAGCAGTTCTCCAACCTGAACCAACAAAGAGCATACACTTATAGAATATGTCTAAATGTGAACTCAGTCAATACGGACGGTCCATTTCAAGATCTGTCTTCACGCACATTCAGAATGATAGAAATCCATCAGATAGTTGATCAAAGGGAAGTGTCAAGGTGAAGCATTTTAAAATATTTTACATTAAGATGCAACAAACCAGGGTAATCAAGGGAACAATTTCTGAAGAGGAATCTTAACTCACTCCAGGTCAGTAAATGACATAAAGATCCTTTGGCCAGAGGGGGCCGATAGATGCCAGACACAGTAGGCGTTGTCATGGTAATATTCTGGATAGTATGGACTTGAGATGGACCCAGAGCCATGCAGGTTTCCTCCACAGGTAGGATGAGTCCCTGAGACTGGGGAAGAGAAATTCAACTCAAAATCCATTTGGAATTAAAAAATGTCAGACATCTTGTGACACCAAATGTGATTTCCTGTAGATAATCTTCAGGAAATCACATTTGTCATCAAGAAAGGTTCAGTTAGTTACATTTGTGCAACACATGGATGTCTACTTGTATTGTTCTGTCATTATACAGCTTATGAGATCAAATCCCTTTTTAAATGGATGATGTGGGAAATGTTAATACCTGTTGATTCTGGTGGGGTGGTGGGGCAGTACGCTAGTTGAAGGAAAAAAATAAGAATTAACAATATCCAAACCCAACTGGGTAAATGCAATTGTGCTTAAAACTCATACAGTCATTTAGGGAGTGTGTCTGGTATTCATTGTTGATTTTTTTTTTTAAGCTAAACTTCAACTGCATTTTAATTGAATGTATGACTCAATATTATTTTCAGATTAGCTGGGACATATTTTGCATAGGTCTACTTAGAGTGGAAGGGCAACCCAAGTCTTGGCAACAGGGATTTGTATTTTTATCCAGAATTTCTCCACATATTTTCCATCTTTACAGTGTGCTCTTTCACGGATAATACCTGGACCCATCTGATCTACTGTATTGGACACGTACTGTTGTAGTCATAGCAACAGTTGCCATAGTATTGACAGGAGCTGGAGCAGGAACACCTTCCAAGATTGAAACCACAGTTGTACCTACAGGAAGCCTCTGCAGGAGGCAATAATAACACCACTTTACAATAACACCACTTCTTTGACAAAATCTTTAGAACATTAACAGCACAACATTTTCTACACAGATCACCAAACTAGATGATGCCAAAAGCTGAGGGTTTTCAAATTTGGGTGTAAGTTTTGGGAGAGAAATACCTGAGGTTGTACCAGGTTCGTATGTTGTGATCTGGCAATAATCTGTGAGAAGGAAAGATAGGGATGGACATTAGACATAGACCATGTGAGCCTTCCCAAATACTAACAATCACATACAGCTCTTTATCATCATACCATTGTAGTCATGACAGCAATTGCCATAGTATCGACAGGATGAGGTGCAGGAGCAACCACCAGCATAAGAACCACAGCTGTATCTACAGGAACCCCAACCTAGTGTAAAGGACAGACCTCATTTGTGACCAAAGTTCATGAACAGCATTTGATGATTGTTTTCTTCTTATTAATATTGTCAGATTTTTCTTTTATACACAGATCAGCAAACTAGATGAAGATAAATACCTGTGGCTGTGGACATAAAAAAATATGTTAATTTTGTTGAAATACACTGGTTGTAAAGTAAAATCCTAACACAGCTGAAGAAATACCTCCAGTTGTTGCAGGAGCTGGATCTGCAGCTGTGGTGAGGGAGTCTGTGGTTGTGTCATAGCAGATCTCTATACAAAGTAGATAAGATGGCACGGAAGGGAACATTTTAACGGAGGACGAGCACACACTGTTACAATATACAATATAACATACAATATTATACAATTATTTTCTGATTACCTGAGACTTTGCATACTTATTTTAGAATTGAAGAGCAACACAAGTCTTGGTGGTAGATATTTGTGTTCTTGTCTTGACTTCATCCAAATGTTGTAGTGTGCTCTTTCTCAGACAATACCTGAACCCATCTGATCTATCTGGTTCTGTATGTCTCAGTTGGTATAGCATGGTGCATGCATTGCTAGGGTTGTTTGTTCGCTTCCCAGGACCACCCATACGTAATATTTATGGATGCATGACTAAGTTGCTTTGGATAAAAATGTTTGCTAAAGTGCATATATTATTTGATTTATTAGGATCCCCATTAGCCGACGCCAATGGCGACAGCTAGTCTTACTGGAGACCGATACATTACGAAAAATACATTACAGACAAAAGAGTACAATTGACATACATTTTTTTAAATGAACATGTAGTGTGTGTGTCTTTTTTGAAACCAGGTTTTCTGTTCACTTGCGCAACATAAGATGTAAAGGAGTTTCATGCACTCAATACAATATTATCTATTGTATTGGACACGTACCATTGTAGTCATAGCAACAGTTGCCATAGTATTGACAGGAGCTGGAGCAGGAACAGCTTCCAAGAGTATAACCACAGTTGTACCTACAGGAAGGCTGAGCTGTAGGAGAGAAGGCAATTTTCAAACTAACTCTCAGTTGCTGTAACATTACTTCTGAGACCAAAGCTTTAAAACATGTACAACATGTTCAGGTCACCAATCTATATGCTGGCAAAACTGAAGGTTTTACAGGTTTAACATTTGGGAACAAAATACCTGTAGGTATTGCTGTTGTACCCTGGCAATAATCTGTGAAGGAGAGATGATAACACGGGGATGGCCATTAGTATTTATCAAAGAGCACAGGCACACTGCTAGTAATAACAGAAACGCAGCCTTTAACATAAATGTCTATATCATACCATGATAGTCATGACAACAGTTGCCGTGGTTTTGACATGATGAGGTGCAGGAGCAGACCATGCCACTGTAGCCACAGTTGTACTCACAGGAATAATAATCTGTTGTGATGAACAAACAGCACATTACTCAAAGTTACTGTAAATCCTGTTCACTTTTTATTTATACATGAACAGCAGATTTCATTATTCATGATTTCTTTGTTATCCATCAATCCAATTCATTTATAAAGCCCTTCTTACATCATCTGATGTCACAAAGTCCTGTACAGAAACCCAGCCTAAAACCCCAAACAGCAAGCAATGCAAGTGTAGAAGCATGGTGCCAGGAAAAACTCCCTAGAAAGGCCATAACCTAGGAAGAAACCTAGAGAGGAACCAGGCTATGGCGGGTGGCCAGTCCTTTTCTGGTTGTGCTGGGTGGAGATTATAACAGAACTTGGCCAAGATGTTCAAATGTTCATAGATAACCAGCAGGGTCAAATAATAATAGATGTTATGTTACTTTATATTACATCTTCATCATGCTCTCCAAATAATTTTTGTGAATTGTTTTTTAAATACACTAGCTGTAAAGTAAAATTCTAACACAGCTGAAGAAATACCTCCGGTTGTTGGTCCTGCATTTGTGGTGCTGGGTTCTGTGGTTGTGCCATAGCAGATCTCTATACAAAGTAGATAGAATGGCACAGAAGGGAACATTTTAACGGTGGAGGTGCACACAGTGTTACAATATTCTAAACTTGATCCGAACTCCCTGCTCTTACGTTGATAGTCCTGGCAACAGTTGCCCCTGTATTCACAGGAATATGAGCAGGAGCAGTTGCCAACCTGATAGCCACAGTTGTGTCTACAAGAACCTCCATCTACAAGAAAAACAAACAGATGAATCATGGTTCACTGATCAGAATTCAGCAATAATACCAAGCCAACAAGCTGCTAAAATGAACAGCACATTTGTATGCATGTATCATTATTTGTTTAGTTAAAATGTTTGCATAATGTTTGAGTACAGGGAGGAAAATAATACCTACAGTGCTATCGGAAAGTATTCAGACCCCTTACATTTTTTCACTTTTTTAAGCCTTATTCTAAAATGTATTAAATTGTTCGTTTTTCCCTCGTCAATCTACATACAATACCCCATAATGACAAAGCAAAAACAGGTTTAGACTTTTTTGCAAATGTATTCAAAATAAAACAGAAATGATTTACCTAGGTATTCAGACCCTTTACTCAGTCCTTTGTTGAAGCACAGCAATTACAGCCTCGAGTCTTCTTGGATATAACGCTTCAAGCTTGGCACACCTATATTTGGGGAGTTTCTTCCATTCTTCTCTGCAGATCCTCTCTAGCTCTATCAGGTTGGATGGGGAGTGTCATTGCACAACTATTTTCAGGTCTCTCCAGAGATGTTCGCTCGGGTTCAAGTCCGGGCTCTGGCTGGACCACTCAAGGACATTCAGAGACTTGTCCCGAAGCCACTCTTGAGTAGGCTTGGCTGTGTGCTTAGGATCATTGCCCTGTTGAAAGGTGAACTATAGCCCCAGTCTAAGGTTCTGAGCACTCTGGAGCAGGTTGTCATCAAGAATATCTCTGTACTTTTGTGCATTCATCTTTCCCTTGATCCTTACTAGCCTACCAATCCCTGCTGCTGAAAAACATCCAACAGCATGATGCTGCCACCACTATGCTATACTGTAGGGATGGTGCCAGGTTTCCTCCAGAAGTGATGCTTGGCATTCAGGCCACTCTACCATAAAGGCCTGATTGGTGGAGTGTGGCAGAGATGGTTGTCCTTCTGGAAGGTTTTCCCATCTCCACAGAGGAACTCTGGAGCTCTGTCAGAATGACCATCGGAGTTCTTGGTCACCTCCCTAACCAAGGCCCTTCTCCCCGATTGCTCAGTTTGGCTGTGCGGCCAGCTCTAGGAAGAGTCTTGGTGGTTCCAAACTTGTTCCATTTAAGAATGATGGAGGCCTCTTTGTTCTTGGGGTCCTTCTGCTGCAGACATTTTTTGGTACTCTTCCCCAGATCTGTGCCTCGACACAATCCTGTCTCGGAGCACTAGGGACAATTCCTTCGACCTCATGGCTTGGTTTTTGCTCTGACATGCACTGTCAACTGTGGGACCTTATATAGACATGTGTGTGCCTTTCCAAATCATGTCCAATAAATTGAATTGACCACAGGTGGACTCCAATCAAGTTATAGAAGCATCTCAAGGTAGATCAATGGAAACAGGAGGCACCTGAGCTCAATTTCGAGTCTCATAGCAAATGGTCTGAATACTTAAGTAAATAATGTATTTCTGTTTTTTATTTTTAATACCTTTGCAAGGATTTCTAAAAAACAGTTTCACTTTGTTATTATGGGGTATTGTGTGTAGATTGATGAGGAACATTTTTTAGTTAATCAATTTCAGAATAAGTCTGTAACGTAACAAAATGTGGAAAAGGGGAAGGAGTCTGAATTGCTTTCAGAATGCGCTGTATGCAGTTAATGTCTCTTTACATATATTTACGTAATCTCAATTCCTTACCTACGACGCGATACTCTGCCTGAAACCCCTTGTACGTTGAGGAGCCGTCACTTGTGAATTGCACAGTTATTGAACTTCCGGTGGAGTAAAAAGTTGAGCTTTGTCCTCCACACAGCTTTCCCAGGAGTCGGTTGTAGATGGAATAGCCATCGTACACGGAGATGGAATCATACCTACAGTTGAAGTCACCCTCAAGACTGTGGTCGAAGACAGGAAAGATGAATGGCGTACAATGAAGGTGGCTGCCTAATATACGCTGGTAATGTAGCACTTATTACCTCTGGTGACTGACCTGATTAGTGTCCTGGACTTGCTTTCACTTATCAAATCATTTTTAGGTTTTCTAACATATCCAAGTTTAAGAATAAACATGAACCAAAACCTACTTACTTGACATAGGGGAATTCCAGCTGAACGATTTGGCTGGCCGGTGGGGTCTGAATGTTCCATGTACAGTAGGCATTGTTGGGGTAGTTGCTGGGGTAGTTGGGGCTGTTGAATTGGCCCTTTGATGCAGTCAGGTAGCCACCACATGGGGCACTGGTGCCTGAGCAAAACATCCAAAAAGTGGCAATGTTAAGAATGAGAAGTAGAACAGAGACTGACTGGCAGTGTCGACTGACACAATAAAAAACAATGTTGATTAATTGGAATGTTGATACAGTGAAGTATTTTAACAAACAAGAGGAATAAACAAACATGGGTTCGTTAATCAAAAGTGTTGATAAACAGAGCAACATAAACACAGCTCAGAAATAGTAGTAAAATTCAGAGTTTGGAATACCTGATGGGTCATCTGTTCTCCAAGGTTCTGTAAACACAAATGTCATTAGGTTCCATGTAGTAATACTGTGACTACTGCACTGCACACCTAACATACATGCTAAGGTGCAGGAAGGTGTCAGATTAGTGAAAATAATGAATCCTTTGCAAATGTATGGTCATTGCACAATACATCTGACATTTGTATTGACCCTGAGGAGTACAGTCTTTCTTCATCTCATTAAGTCATTTCTATAAATTGGTACAAAGCAAAAAAGACAGGACTATATGTTATTTGGGGTAGGAAATCAGCTCATCAACAGAACTTACCTGCTGTGGTCCATGTGTCCCACTGACCTGCAATGAGAAAGTAAGAGTAATTGAATCTGAACCTTTCCATAAGAGAGAAAGAGACACCAGAGGTGTTACAACAACCCTATAATCATACACAAATGGAAGCCATTGTTACGAACAAACAACACTTACAATGAGAGATCGATACCAATCAAACATATATACAGTGCAGTATAAGTGAATACATTACCTTGAGCTCCATGTGAGACTATCACAGAGCAAAGAACAAGAAGAGTGGTAGCAATCTCCATGTTTCACCTTCCCCTTGACGATGACACAGTCCCAAAACAGGACAGTTTATATACCCAAAGGCAGTCCTTTAAACATCCTTATAGCGCCCATAAAATCCTGAATGCGAGAAATCCCTTAATACTCAATGTGTGTGAGAAATGACCCACCTGGGCTTGTGGTCATAAAGTAGCCAGTTCACACGGTGAACACATTCAAATGACTGTCCACAAACACAACAAGTGTTATTTTGAGCTACAGAGGGGGGAGGGGGGTGAAATGTTTTATGGGGGTTTGTTTAAGATATATAGCGCATATGAAATAATACATTTTTATGATAAGGTGACGCACCATTACTTAGAACAGGCTGATAGAGTCAGGATCATTCCCATGGACAAACAGATTCTTCATCAGTGTTGGGTTGTTGGTCTGTTTCACTATGACCCTTCCACGTGTTGACTGAACTACTACAGGCACGCAGTCATGAACAGCATAGTAGTCTGAAAGGTACAGTATAAGAAATGGTTCTAAACGAGACCTGAGCAAAGCAGGTAGTGATCATAAATGCTTTACTCTGTTTTCCTTAGTGGTGTGCAACTGTTAATATTAAAATACCAGCTAAATAAGCATGCATGATTTGGTAGGCTCATAACATTCAAGAAACTATTGGTGAGTGTTTAGCTGGGTCCATACATTTGTCAGGGCTCCCTCACCTCGTGTGTGCATCGAGGGTCTCCATTATGCTGGTTTTAATCATCCCTAATATGATTAAATGTAAAAAGAAAAAGTAGAGCATCTCTTTATTGGGCAGACCTCTCCCTATATTTACAACCATTGAATCAATATGTTTGACCATGACAGTTTACAATCTAAGGTAATACCAAGTAATTTAGTCTCCTCAACTTGTTCAACAGTCACGCCATTCATTACCAGATTCTAGAATTGGGGGAATGATTTGTACCAAATACAATGCTCTTACTTTAGAGATGTTCAGAACCAGTTTATTACTGGCCACCCATTCTAAAACTGACACGTATAGGGTTGATTCATCAGCATATATACAGTGTAGACAGACAGGCCTTGTTTAATTCCAGTGGCAGGTCATTGGTGAAAATAGAAACGAGTAGAGGGCTAAGTGTACCGTACAATCACACTTTACACGTTTAACATTAGAGAAGCTTCCAATAAAGTAAACCTCAGTGTTCTATTAGATAGATAGCTCTGAACACATGTCTTTTCAACAACAGGTTATGGTCAATAATATCAAAGGCTGCACTCACAATCTTCTTATAATCAATTTCTTTCAACCAATCATCAGTCATTTGTGTCAGTGCAGTACATGTTGAGAGCCCTTCTCTATAAGCATGCTGGAAGTCTGTTGTTAATTTGTTTACAGAGAAATAGCATTGTATCTGGTCAAACACCATTTTTTCCCTAAAGTTTGCTAAGAGTTGGGAGCAGGCTGATTGGTCAGCTGTTAGAACCAGTAAAGGGTGCTTTGCCATTATTGGGTAGCGGAACAACTTTGGCTTCCCTCCAGGTCTGAGGACAAACAGATTAAAGACAAATAGGAGTGGTAATATAGTCTGCTACCATCCTCAGTAGCTTTCCATCTGCGTTGTCAATACCAGGTTTCTCAGTACTGATGGACAACAATCATTTCCCCACACCACCCACACTAACTTCACAAAATGTCACAACTCTTAATACAAAACTCCAAACAGATCATCAAAAAGGCTTTTTTGTATTATTTGTATTTTTTTAACATTTATTTTAAATTTTTACAATTGACCACATACAACACACAAAATCACACAGTAGCTTTTTCACCAAACATAAATGAGTGTTTCATCTAGAAATACCTTTCAAATAAAGTAATTGTCGTTCACAATGCAACACTCACAATACTTTTCATATGATTCACTCCTCATTTGTTCAAAAATACATTTGACCATCACTTAATCCAAGCATGGACCCCATCAAAGAGGTGATAAAGGTGGGCGTGGGCCCCCTCAAAGAGGTGGACATCGGAGAGAGGGAGGCAGACAGCAAGGAACTGTTGTGTCTCATGAAGTCCGGGTCGTAATCATGACAGTGTGGTAAACAGAGGCCTTACCATTGCAGAGGCTGCCAGATTAGTTCAAATAATGACAATCTGAAAAGATTGTGGTGTCAATTCGATCATGAGAACATTTTGCCAAAAGAATGTTATGTATGGGGTAAGTCTGCAGGATGTGCACTGTGCTTTACCATTCCATTTACAGGAAATGACATATTGTAATGCATGTAAATCTATTGACCGTACACTCTGTTCTACCCTCAGAATGGACAGAAGACCCCATGGTGGTGGCCATGGCTGTGTGCTGACCGACCAGTAGGAGTGGACAGTGGTGGAAATGGTGAGGGTCAGGAATGTGCATACGGCTGTCCCAAATTAAGCAGGCCATTGGGAAGAATGATGACACCTTTGCCAATGTGGCATCCATCAGCCTACCAACAATGACTCACTTTTTGAAGAGGCACCAGGTATCTATGAAACACATTTACCTGGTGCCTTTTGAGACAAACAATGACGGGTGAAACAACCGCGGGCAGACTATGTTCAGGGTACAGCACTATATACTGTATTACTGTTACTATTTGATGCACATGCTACTTCACAATATCATATTGGAACTGTACTGTAAAAATAACTAACCAAATTATATTTTTAGAGGGTGATGGTGCTTGATGCTGCAGTGAACCATCACAAGTATATCTTTGTTGATAAAGCAGGCTTCAACCTGGCCAAAACTTGGCGCCATGGGCAGAACCTCATCTGCCAACAGGTGACCGTCCAAGTGCCTGGTCAACATGGGGGAAACATCTCCATGTGCACAGCTATCTCTGAAGATGGTGTGGTAGGACCTATGTCATTAGTTGGATCCTAAAACGCTGCACACATTGTGTTTCTCGATTAAATTGAGCAGGCCTGTCAAGGTGAAGGGGTCACCAATATCATTTTGTGGAAAAGTTTCAGGTTCCACCATGCAGAGGTGGGTCAGGCATGGTTTTGGGCCCATCCCTGATTTGTGACCATATACCTGCACCCATAGTCTCCTTTCCTCAACCCTATTGAGTGTCACCCTCCCTCTGACCATGGATAAGGCATGCGATGACATCAACGCAGACCAGTGACAAGCTTGGATTCGCCATGCCAAATGGTATTTCCCGCGTGCATGAACAATGAGGACATTCACTGTGATGTGAATGAGAATTTATGGCCAAATGCTCGAGACAGGCTTGATGCAAATGAATGCGTGCTTATACGTTATGTTTAATTTAATGTCATTTGTTTCAATTAATTTATTATATTTGATTACAGACAGTACACATATGTTGCAATTATATCTGAAAAATACAGTTTCTATTTGTATGAATGATTGTATATGATGCCTTCATTGATCACACCTTTGATTATAAATTGGATAGATATTATGGAAATTATAGATTTTCTGTCAATTTTGCTGGCTAATGTAAGTGCATTGCCTAATGTGAAAACTGTGTAATATACTGTCATTTACAATACTGTATCATATTGCTTCAGCACTTCTAAGGGCGATTTAAAACACATATCTTGCATTGTTTGCTATTGGATTAACTGTTAGTTAAAACAACTCAATTTAATATATATAATTATGTTGTGTTTTGGTGATTAAACCAATGTTCTCATTATATTTCACAATAAACCTATTTTGAATAAATTTTGTGTTGTGAGAGATGTTTACAATCCAAATTAATGAAAGACTGGGTGCGTTAAAAGCAGTGGTGTAAAAAGTACACAATTGTCATACTTGAGTAAAAGTAAAGGTCCATTAAGAGAAAATGACTCAAGTAGAAGTGAAAGTCACCAAGAAAATTATTACTTGAGTAAAAGTCCAAAAGTATTTGATTTGAAACATACTAAAGTATCAAAAGTAAAAGTATCAATTTAAAATTGATAATAATAAGATCACAAAAGTTTTTTTTTACAGATAGCCAGGGGCACACTACAACATGCAGACATCATTTACAAACTAAGCATTTGTGTTTAGTGAGTCCTGCAGATCAGAGGCAGTAGGGGTGACCAGGGATGTTTTCTTGATAAGTGAGTGAGTGCTACTAAGCATTGAAAAGTACTTTTGGGTGTCAGGGAAAATGTATGGAAAGTGTACATTATTGTGTAAGAAGTTTATTTAGGAATGTAGTGAAGTAAAAATAGCCAAAAATATAAATAGTAAAGTAAAGTACAGATACCTAAAAAAAACTACTTAAGTAGTACTTTAAAGTATTTTTCTTTAGTACTTTACACCACTGGTTAAAAGTGTGACCAGTTTGGAGTTTTGTACTAACTGTGATTTAAAAATGTTTGTAGTAGGCGCATGCTTATCAATAACTGGAAGAAACAATTTCATAAATGCATCAAGTGCAGCTTCTGGATGCTTCTCATTATACACATCAGAACAACAAGTATGATGTGTTGTTTGAATGAGGGGTTAAGGAGTGTTGTGCAATGGCATTATGCTTTCTACAATTTACAACTTACACCAAGAGCAGGAGGCCCATAGATATGTGTGGAAATCATCCTGCTACTGCAGCTGTACAATGTTTCCACTATAGATGAGAACATCTTGTTTGTGCAGCCATGTTGACTCAGGTGTCTAATAAGGATGAATGGCATCAACTAAAAATGGTTGTCTAGCAATGACCAACAACCAACTTGACAGAGCTTGAAGATTCTTGAAAATAATAATGGATAAATGTTGCACAATCCAGGAGACTCACAGCAGTAATCACTGCCAAAGGTGATTCTAACATGTATTGACTCTTATCAAGAAATGCTGGTGTTTTATGTTTCAATCATTTTTAAATGTATTTTTACAAACATTAGAATTTTTCTTACACGTTGACATTACAGAGTATTTTCTGTAGATCATTGACAATTACATCCATTTTAATTCCGCTTTGTAACACAACAAAATGTGGAAACAGTGGTTTGAATACTTTCTGAAGGCACTGTACAGTACATTGAGTCCGACTAAACTGCATTATCCTGGTAAATTGTAGTATTACCCTATGCATTGGCCTAGGGTCAACTGAAAAGCACAGCAGTGGGATACATTTATCCTTGTATTTGCTTACTGCTATTTACATTAGATATGCCAATTAGATTAATTGTTGAAATAATATTTGTTAGATTGTTAAATTGTTGCAGGTATGTTTGATCATCAATTTGAGAATACTGGGCCTAGCTGCTGCATATGATAGGCCAATGTGTGCTATGCCTGTGTTGTATACGACATGATATGAGAGTAGGCTACTAACGTTTGTGTCTAGTTGATGTGATCGCAATAAGATTCGGCAAGTTTCTCAAAGGAGTCATGAGCGTAATAGCGGGCAACGGTGATGGAGCTTTCTTTGACCAATATATCAAGTCTTTGGCTTTGCATAAAAAACGCAGTTCTTCTTTTGGACGCTAGATGGGGCATAAACGCATTATTTGACATAGTTAACCTACGCTAACGGCAGCCTGCTTGCCCCAGCACAGGACGAGGGAATTGGCTAGGCTGAGTCAAGCACTCCTGCGTGAAGACAACTTGTGTAAGTTGCAAGCCGCCAAATACCAATGTAGAGTTTATTTGAGATTGACGTATTGGTAGCTTGCTAGTTACCAAGCTATAGTAAAGGCTTCGACGTGAACTGGCTAGCATTTGAAGTGCGTTTTGAACGTGCCATGCGTTGTTGGCTAATGTTATGCTTACCAGCTAACGTCATCTAGATGTCAGAGCTAGGTTAATAATAACTAACTACTGAGAACGTCAAGCCGCTGTATTATTTGCTTAACAAGTTAACGTTAGCTAGCTATATCCCGACTAACTTGGCTGGTTGTAGTTAACTAGATAACGCGTTCGCTAGCTCGAACTGATAGCTACTAACTTCATGTGAACTGTTGTTTTTAGCTGTCAAGTTAGCGCTAGCCTTCTAACGTTAGCTATTTCATAAATTAATTAAAAGCCGCAATCTGCAATTCGTTATAACTAACGTTTGTTCAGCCAAACTAACGTTACTGCAGCCCAGTCATTTGTATGTAGTATGGGCCTCCGAGCTAACGTTAGCTAGTTACTTTGCACAGTTGCTATATTTTAAGTTATGATGGGGTTAATTAGCTATCTACTTTACTAGCCAAGACGGTTGTACTAAATTAGCTCTCTTGATGACGTTTACACTTTTTATATATAAAAAACATTAATTCAAGTCATTCAGGTCCAAAGTTTGCCTCACGTGCTCGACCAGATTCATTCACTACTTTGCACTACTAGCCTATAGGGCATTGGGTGCCAATTGGGATGTACTCTCCCTCTGTTTTACAGTCAGAAAAATACCTCGGTTACAAACGTTATATTCCATAGGGTCTACTGCCAACTATGAAATGTGCCTCTTTACTCAAATCTGTTTGATCTCGTTACTCGACAGCTGCATCTCCAGTTCATGGTGAGCAGCGATTTGGTCAGGAAGTGTAGTAAACCATGGTCATAATACCAGGGTCAAAAATAGTGGTGAATACACAACCTGTCACTATTGTGTTATGGTGTGGTTTTGTGCAACCTCTTGAGGTTTTTCACAAGTTCTGTCATTCGTTCGGGTATGCTCCTGGTTGCTGCTAGGTCAGACTATAATTGTGGTTAATCAGTGTTGAATAGACACACTACACTGGGTTTATCTCAAGCTTTGCTAGGCGGGCTTTCAGATATCCTATTACACTTGTTTTGTTGCCTTGCATGACAGCAGAATTGTATAGAGAACTTTAGCTGTTTTTGCTATAAAATAACAAAGGCAATATTTTTGTTAACACTAACCAACCCGTTAGGCATGTGATGTAACCTACTATTGATTCATACAGTATTTTCTTGCATCAAATACTGCCTATATGATGGACCACATCATCCAATTTACAGGACCATTTTTTAGGACTAAGAGAGAAGGGGGTTCTGTGCCACTCTTGCCTCGAGTGTGTTTTAGTGCGTTGTTCAAGCCCAGGCCTTTTGTGAGACATTACAAGGTCCCTCTCAAAAATGTAATATGGACAAAAGCTCGCATGCAAACAGAATTGAATTGACCTGTAAATTGAATTAACACAGTGGAGTGAGCAAGCCACCGATATTACAAATGCTAATTGCCAAAACACCACACATGCACCTCTGTCTTGTCACATTAGCGCTCAGCAATTCATATGCGTTATCGCAATGCATTGCTGTTGTAGTGTATTTTGAGACCATCCAACTATAGTTTTAACAATGTTTGGTGGGTGGACAGCGGCGATTGATTTGGTTGTGATTAGAGGTCGACCGATTAATCGGAATGTCGGATTAATTAGGGCCGATTTCAAGTTTTCATAACAATCGGAAATGGGTATTTTTGGACGGCAAATTTTTTGGGGGTTTAAAAAATACAAATAAAATTACTTTTTTTTTTTTTTTACACCTTTATTTATCCTTTATTTAACCAGGCAAGTCAGTTAAGAACACATTCTTATTTTCAATGACGGCCTAGGAACGGTGGGTTAACTGCCATGTCCAGGGGCAGAATGACAGATTTTTACCTTTTCAGCTCAGGGATTCAATGTTGCAACCTTACAGTTAACTAGTCCAATGCTCTAACCACCTGATTACATTGCACTCCACGAGGAGACTGCCTGTTACGTGAATGCAGTAAGAAGCCAAGGTAAGTTGCTAGCTAGCATTAAACTTATCTTATAAAAAACAATCAATCAATCATAATCACTAGTTAACTACACATGGTTGATGATATTACTAGTTTATCTAGCGTGTCCTGCGTTGCATATAATCGATGCGGTGCGTATTCGCGAAAAAGGACTGTCTTGCTCCAATGTGTACCTAATCATAAACATCAATGCCTTTCTTAAAATCAATACACAGAAGTATATATTTTTAAACCTGCATATTTTGCTAAAAGAAATCCAGGTTAGCAGGCAATATTAACCATGTGAAATTGTTACTTCTCTTGCATTCATTGCACGCAGAGTCGGTCGATATGCAACAGTTTGGGCCGCAGAATTTTATGTAATTATGACATAACATTGAAGGTTGTGCAATGTAACAGGAATATTTAGACTTATGGATGCCACCCGTTAGATAAAATACGTAACGGTTCCGTATTCACACGAGATGATAGTTTCCGGATTCGACCATATTAATGACCTAAGGCTCGTATTTCTGTGTGTTATTATGTTATAATTAAGTCTGATTTGATAGAGCAGTCTGACTGAGCGATGGTAGGCACCAGCAGGCTCGTAAGCATTCATTCAAACATCAATTTTGTGCGTTTTGCCAGTAGCTCGTCGCTGTGCTTCAAGCATTGAGCTGTTCATGACTTCAAGCCTATCAACTCCCGAGATTAGGCTGGTGTAACCGATGTGAAATGGCTAGCTAGTTAGCGGGGTGCGCACTAATAGCGTTTCAAACGTCACTCGCTCTGAGACTTGGAGTGGTTGTTCCCCATGCTCTGCAAGGGCCGCGGCTTTTGTGGAGTGATGGGTAACCCTGCTTCGAGGGTGGCTGTTGTCGATGTGTTCCTGGTTCGAGGCCAGGTAGGGGCGAGGAGAGGGACGGAAGCTATACTGTTAACACTGGCAATACTAATTTGCCTAGAAGAAAATCCAATAGTCAAAGGTATATGAAATACAAATGGTATAGAGAGAAAGTCCTATAAATACTATATTAACTACAACCTAAAACCTCTTACCTGGGAATATTGAAGTCTCCTGTTAAAAGGAACCACCAGCTTTCATGTTCTCATGTTCTTAAACGTTAGCTTTTTTACATGGCACGTATTGCACTTTTACTTTCTTCTCCAACACTTTGTTTTTGCATTATTTAAACCAAATTGAAAATTTTTCATTATTCATTTGAGGCTAAATAGATTTTTATTTATGTATTATATTAAGTTAAAATAAGTGTTCATTCAGTATTGTTGTAATTGTCATTATTGCAAATGCCTCTCCCTTGGCATCCCTGTGGCCTTCCTACCTTTTCTTCTGCCTCTGCATAGCTTGCTATTTGGAATTTTAGGCTGGGGGGTGTCTGTAAAGCACTTTGTGACAACTGCAAATGTAAAAAGTGCTTTATAAAATACATTTGATCTGCAGCAGGAGCCGAGCCCATGGCTCATTTAATTTGTGAAGCATACCATAAATTAATGCAGTTAGGTGGAAACTTATGGTGAAGGGGAGAGGCAAATATATATATTTTGTATAGTTTGGATATTACTCACAATGACACAGGAGGTAGCCATTGTTCCACAAGCCCTCACCCCGACATCACTTTTTTACTGTTTCCATAATTCTCCTGTCACTCACTTCCCCCATGATCTTTTTTACTTTCTCCATCCCTTCCTTCCCCTCTACGTTGGTGCTATTTTATTACCCGGCCACTTGGTTACCAATGGTGGACAAAGCGTTCTCTCACATATGAAGAATGAGTGTGGATGCTGATGTTCGAGTTAGGACTAAGCCCAGAGTCTATGGCTCGGTTCACTCCCCCCTCTGACCTTCTTGTTTGACCTTTCTAACATGGTGGCTCTGCAGTCTATAGCTTGCCCTCTTCCATCTCAGTTTTTGAGCGCTCTATTCCCTCACACATCGAAAACCCCAGTTTTTCTGCACAAAACAGAGGCTGTTGCTTGTCATTTGTATTTATGGATCCACATTAGCTGCTGCCAAGACAGTAGCTACTCTTTCTGGGGTCCGGCAAAATTAAGGCAGTTATATAATTTTTAAACATTACAAAACATTCATAACAGATTTCACAACACACTGTGTGTGTGCCCTCAGGCCCCTACTCCTCTACCACATATCTACAATACAAAATCCATGTGCATGTGATTGTATAGTACGTATGTTATGTGTGTATGCATGTCTCTGTGCCTATGTTGGTGTTGCTTCACAGTCCCCGCTGTTCCATAAGGTGTATTTTTGTTTTTTAAAATCGAATTCTACTGCTTGCATCAGTTACCTGATGTAGAATACAGTTTGATGTAGTCATGGCTCTATGTAGTACTGTGCACCTCCCATAGTCTGTGCTGGACTTGTGGACTGTGAGGAGACTTCTGGTGTCATGTCTTGTGGGTTATGCATGGGTGTCTGAGCTGTGTGCTAGTTGTTTAAACAGACAGCTCGGTGCTTTCAACATGTCAATACTTTTCACAAATGCAAATAGTGATGAAGTCAATCAATCTACTTTGAGCCAGGTGAGATTGACATGTTGATGTTTTCTCTCTGTGTACATCCAAGGGCCATTCGTGCTGCCTTGTTCTGAGCCATTTGCAATTTTCCTAATTTCCTCTTTGTGGCACCTCACCACACGACTGAACAGTAGTCCAGGTGCGACACCTAGAGTCTGTAGGAGCTGCCTTGTTGATAGTGCTGTTAAAAAGGTAGAGCAGTGCTTTATTATGGACAAACTTCTCCCCATCTTAGCTACTGTTGTATCACATTTTTACAAAATTTTAAACCTTTATTTAACTAGGCAAGTCAGTTAAGAACAAATTCTTATTTTCAATGATGGCCTAGGAACAGTGGGTTAACTGCCTTGTTCTGGTGCAGAAAGTCAGATTTTTACCTTGTCAGATTCGATCTTGCAACCTTTCGGTTACTAGTCACTAGTGATGCACCTGCCGCTCCACCCACTATTCTTAGGTAGCGGAATGATTTTTGCTTCCCTCCAGGCCTGAGGGAACACAGTTTCAGGTAGGCTTAAATTGAAGATGTGGCAAATAGGAGTGACGATATCGTCTGCTATTATCCGCAGTAATTTTCCTTCCAAGTTGTCAAACCCCGGTAGCTTGTCATTGTTGATAGACAACAAAAAGATGTTCACCTCTTCCACATTCACGTTATGGAAGTCAAAATTACAGTTCTTGTCTTTCATAATTTGTTCAAAAATACTTGGATCTGTAGTGTCATTGTTTGTTGCTGGCATGTCATGCCTAAGTGTGCTAATCTTGCCAATGAAAAATTATTCAAGTAGTTGGCAATATAAGTCGGTTTTGTGATGAATAAGTCATCTGATTCAATGAATAATGTTGTTGAATTTTCCTTTTTTCCCAAAATTTAATTGAAGGTCCTCTAAAGCTTTTTTCTATCATTCTTTGTAATTTATCTTTGTTGCATTCTTCACATATGATTTGGCACAGTATTTGCAAATTTACACAGCTTTTCCTTCTATGTTAGCTGCAGTGAAATGTCTCCACACATCAGGTAGTGCCCGTGGCGTTTTCCTGTAAAGATTAGAAAAGTTAGATTAAACAACTACTTTGTAAGATAAATGTTTTAAAATTAAATATATGGAAACGGGTGAATTAACACTCAGTAAGTAGGCTCAAGCAAGCTAAAAGGCTTTTGACACAACATTCTTATTGGCAGACTCAACAGCCTTGGTTTCTCAAATGATTGCCTCGCTTGTTTCACAAACTACTTCTCCGATGGAGGACAGTATGTCAAATCGGAGGGCCTGTTGTCCGGACCTCTGGCAGTCTCTATGGGGGTGCCACAAGGTTCAGCTCTCAGGCCGACGCTCTTCTCTGTAGACATCAATGATGTTGCTCTCGCTGCTGGTGATTCTTTGATCCACCTCTACGCAAACGACACCATTCTGTATACATCTGGCCCTTCGTTGGACGTTGTGTTTACTAACCTCCAGATGAGATTCAATGCCATACAACTCTCCTCCCAGGGCCTCCAACTGCTCTTAAATGCAAGTAAAACTAAATGCATGCTCTTCAACCGACCACTGCCCGCACTTGCCTTTCCGTCCAGCATCACTACTCTGGACCGTTCTGACTTAGAATATGTGGACAACTACAAATACCTAGGTGTCTGGTTAGACTGTAAACTCTCCTTCCATACTTACAGTAAGCATCTCCAATCCAAAGTTAAATCTAGAATCGGCTTCCTATTTCGCAACAAAACATCCTTCACTCATGCTGCCAAACATACCCTCGTAAAACTGACCATCCTACCGATCCTTAACTTCGGCGATGTCATTTACAAAATAGCCTCCAACATTCTACTCAACAAATTGGATGCAGTCTATCACAGTGCCATACGTTTTGTCACCAAAGCCCCATATACTACCCACCACTGCGACCTGTATGCTCTCTTTGGCTGGCCCTCGCTTCATACTCGTCGCCTAACCCACTAGCTCCAGGTCATCTACAAGTCTCTTCTAGGTAAAGCCCCGCCTTATCTCAGCTCACTGGTCACCATAGCAGCACCCACCCGTAGCACGCGCTCCAGCAGGTATATTTCACTGGTCACCCTCAAAGCCAATTCTTCCTTTGGCTGCCTCTCCTTCCTGTTCTCTGCTGTCAATGACTGCAAAAATCTCTGAAGCTGGAGACTCTTACCTGCCTCACTAGTTTTAAGCACCAGCTGTGAGAGCATATCACTGCACCTGTACATAGCTCATCTGTAAATAGCCCATCCAATCTGGGGTGGCAGGGTAGCCTAGTGGTTAGAGCGCTGGACTAGAAACCGGAAGGTTGCAAGTTCAAACCCCTGAGCTGACAAGGTACAAATCGTTGTTCTGCCCCTGAATGGGCAGTTAACCCACTGTTCCTAGGCTGTCATTGAACATAAGAATGTGTTCTTAACTGACTTGACTAGTTAAATAAAGGTTAAAATAATAATCTACCTCATCCCCATACTGTTATTTATTTGTCTTGCTCCTTTGCACCCCGGTATCTCAACTTGCACATTCATCCTCTGCACATCCTACCATTCCTGTGTTTAATTGCTATATTGTAATTACTTTGCCACCACTGCCTATTTATTGCCCTACCTCATTTGCACATGCTGTATATAGATTTTCCTACTGTATTATTGATTGTATGTTTAAATAGAAGGTGAAATAAAACATTTATAAAACAAAACACATGGTAGCATTAACGAATTAGCAGGAATTGTTAACCTCTCTAGGGGGTGTGGGAGCGCAAAATTGCAGAGCGCCAAATTCAAAAACAGATACTCATTATAAAAATTCATAAAATATACAAGTGTTATACATCAGTTTAAAAGATTAACTTCTTGTTAGACTTCAAAAAACATTTACGGCGAAAGCATACCATGCGATATTACCAGCCAAGAAGAGGAGTTATACAACTCAGAAATGGCGATTAAAATTTACTCAATAAATGTTAGTTTTGTTCGATAAAGTCCCTCTTTATATCCAAAAACCTCTGTTTTGTTTGCGGGTCTTGTTCAGTAATCCACAGGCTTAAAGGCAGTCACAACAGGCAGACAAAAAGTATCAGTAAAGTTCGTAGAAACATGTCAAACAATGTTTATAGTCAATCCTCAGGTTGTTTTTAGTCATAATAATCAATAATATTTCAACTGGACAAAAGCTTTGTCAATATAAAAGGAAAACAAGAAAGGCGCACTCTCGGTCGTGCGCATGATAAACCACTGGGACACTGCAGTGTCCACTCATTCAGAGTGGTCTTACTCCCCCATTTTTCTGAATACAAGCTTGAAACAATTTCTATAGACTGTTGACATCTAGTGGAAGCCATAGGAAGTGCAATTTGAGTCCTAAATCAATGGAATCTGTATAGGCAGTCAATGGGAAAACTACAAACATAAAACAAATCCCAATTTCGCCTGCCATTTCAGTTCTGTTATACTCAGACATTATTTGAACAGTTTTCTAAATGTTGGAGTCATATAAAATATATTTACCCCACCCAGTATTGTAATCAAAACTTACCAGAAAGCATGTAGTCCTTGGCTCAGATAGTGTACTAATGTGAGCTCAATAGCATCTCATTAGTGTACAAGATCTTGAGAATCAGCTGTACATGTGTTGGACGAGTGCACTGCACATGTGATTGAAGAATGCACTGTGCATGCAGAGTGTTCCAATTCCATTGAATTGGAGATAGTTTAACCAAAATATGCCATAAGACTCTTTAGATGAATTTAAGCAAAATTCCCTAAATTCCCACACTTCCCATGGAAAATGTCCAGGAAAATTCTGGAAATTTACTGGAAAGTTTCCAACCCTAGTAACTACCCTGGTAGGTTGACTGAACCTGAACCAGGTTGCAGGCACTGGTTACGACATGAATGTTTTTCTTGAGTGGGCAGCTTGATGAAAGCAGCTTCCCACAAGAATGGGCTTTAGGTGAGGCAGATGAGCCTGTAGCCATATTACTTCAACAGTATTTAATTAACATGAGATCCTCTCTAATCTTTACAGGCATGTGGTTCTGAATGCAACACCACCACTGGCATTTGTATTTTCTGTAAGTGTTCCACTGTATCATCAAAGGTATTGTCTGAGTTTCAGAGATTGTCAGAATATGAATTGTATTTCCACCAACCCTCTGATGCCTGACACAGTCAGTGTCAATTAGAGTTATAGGCCTACATGCTGCAGCACTATTGAAATCTCCCCAAGAGGATATTACTGGAAGTGTGTGTGTGTGTGTGTGTCACTGTTGACCAAGAAACATCTCAGGCTAGTCTGAACCTCACCTTCATACACTCTTTAAAGCCAATGTTTAGGATCAGCCCTGACAGGTTGTTTGTCAAGCGTGTGTGTGTGTCTATGGAATGATTCCAGTGCATGCGGAGGCTAGCCCTGACGTCACCCCTTTACACAATGCACAACAAGCAGGCCTTTTGTCCCCCTTATCCTCCCACATACTGCTCATAATGTCCCGGACTCTTTCTCTGAATCAGAGGGAGGGAGAGAAAAAGGGTCCTTTATCGTGGACACCATAAGGTCTGTTTTCATGCCAATTCATTCAATCAGAAATGATGACAGTAGGGATGTTAATCTGTTAGCCAGCGGAAATACGTTTGACTTGTCATGCATATCGGTCTGTAGGTTAGTTTGCGACCCTCCCGTTCTTCATTCGGATGCATAGGCTATAGCCTGCCTGCCTTTGACTATCAGCGCACCTCCCACCACTTTGCAATGTGAGCTTGAGGCAGTATAATTGTTTGAAACCTGAACGTTTTACTTTACTTATAAGGTAAGTCTTACCTTGCTCCAAAGTAGCCTTGCGAAAATCCAACCATAGAAATGTAGAGGCAATTATAATTATTTTATAAAGAATCGCTCATGCCGCTAACCAGCATTTTTCTTCTGTTTTATTGGTTTTCATATCAACTTTCTTTTGTTGTCCAGAAGCCAAAAGCACAGTCCTAGTCATATTTCTTTCTAAGTTTCTAATGGAAATGTTTATCTGTCACGTGGAACTACTCACATTAGGTGTGCAGTTTAGAAATGTGATTTCCGGAAATTGCATTTGGGCAAGTGTTTGAAAATGTTTTATATTAGGTGCTTCATTACAGGAGTTTCATGTTCAATAATAGGCAATAGCCTTTTCACTGTTTCCATTAAGCTCTTAATAAGAGCTTAATGGCATCCTTGTATGCATGCATAGTTTCAGAGAGGAAGAGGCGAAGCAAGAGGTTTCTCTCTGTCCAAAATAAGTCCAATGCATTTTCTATGGCTTATTTTGGGCCTAAGCTTGTCGCCTGCCTTCCCACCTAGGTACGATTCCCGTTCGTTAGGGCGAAAACATAAGCATCCTGTCATTTTATACAGATCTCTGATAGTATTTTCTGTTGGTCACTTCATTTTACTGTTTGGAAAAAATGTAACCATTTTGTTGAGCAGTTAATTAACGAGGGTCAGTTAGTCAGCAGCAAAATTGACAGAAATATGCATCCTTAGATGACAGTTTAACCATGCTACAGCAATGTGTGCAGTATTATATCCACACAAGTTTTACGTTTACCTACATGTTGTAAGCTTTCACTAGTCTTGATTTGGAGAGTTGAAATCAAAATTAGTAATTTGAACCACCAGGAGATGTCAGTTGTTTGGCTCGCTGCTCAGGCTTTGAGTTAATAAATATTGCTCAACCCAGCTCCTCAGAGTATCTGGTTGTTGAGATTGTTGACTGAGCTCCAGGTCTGTACTGGAAATGAAACTCTTCTCAGTCAAGTTACCGTCTATGAAATTATTTCTCAGCTAATTCTCAGCTTTGAGTTTGTAGAGGCGAAAGAAAGGCTTGGGTAGACGGCAAAGGCCTACCAGATGTGAAGGGAGGGAGGAGAAAAAATGAGAGTGGGGATGGTAGAGTAGGTGACAGAAGGAAACTGATTTCATGGAAAGGGATAAATGAGAGAGAGTTTAAGTTTGTCACATGATCCTAGTACCAGGTGGCTGAGAGGCTGCCAAGGCTTGCCAGAGAACACTGGACTGGACAACTCTTCATTACACCTTATCCACTCACTTCCCTCTCTTCCCTCCCTCCAGGCTCTCCTCCATCTAACCCCTTCTCCTCCTCTCTCCTGGCCCCTGGGTCAGGGAATGTGCCAGCCCCGGAGATGCCTTACGTGGATCGGCAGAACCGGATCTGTGGCTTCCTGGACATTGAGGAAAACGAGAGCAGTGGGAAGTTCCTGCGCCGCTACTTCATCCTGGACACCCAGCCGGGCAGCCTGGTGTGGTACATGGATAACCCTCAGGTAACATACAGTAGGACAGCTGATGAGCATTAGCTGTTAGCATTGTGGATGTTACTTTCAGGGATGGGCATTTTGAAATATTATATATTACAGGTAACTGCCAAAATAATAGGGTGTTGTGCCACCAGAACAGATTCAATGCAATTTGGCATGGTTTCTAAAAGTGTCTGGAACTCTATTGAAGGGATGCAACACTATTCTTCCACATTGCATTCTATCATTTGTTGTTTTGTTGGTGGTGGTGGAAGACACTGTCTCAGGTGTCCCGCTGAAGAATCTCCAACAAGTAGGGCCCTGTAAAAGTTTTACATTTTTTAATAGAACATCCAATTGAGTTGTTTTTCTATGTTGACTACAATTCTTAACCACATCAGGAAACTACGTTTTAGGTTTTGGATTTTTTGTTGTTGTTGCATGTACTCATTAATTCCAGTACGCACATAGCAAGAGGCTGTTGGTTAATGGTGTTTTTGTAGCGCACGTGATGGTAGAGTTGAGGCAAATAATCATGATATTATTCTGCCAGGTAAGCATAGGCTACTTTGTCGTTAAGATGGAAAAGCTTTCCCAAAAACAGTTCAATCTACCAGAAGATTTTTCATTAGCATCATCACTAACGGCTACACAGTGGTAGCTGTGCACACTGTACATACACAGAGGGGGACTCGTTGCCTCTTCAAAAAGTTGCAGGAAATCCAAGTCACTGATGCATTCTGTTCATGTCTTATTATAAACTTTATTTTTATTTGTTAAGTTAAATAAATGTTTTAATATTGTTGAATTACATATTATTCTCTGGATTCCGTGATTCCGTCCGTGTTGTCCGTTTCGCAGAGTTTATATGGCCCCACAAGTGTTCAATTAGGTTGAGATCTGGTGAACGACACACCCTTTAAACCCCCCCCACCTGTTTTCAGCCCCACCTGTTTAGCTAAAACAAATATATTTTTTCCCCGGTTTTTGCATGTTATTTTTGGCTTTAATACATGTCACATCAGTTTGCAAACAATGTCAAAGTTAATAGCGCCACATACACGTTAATAAGGCCACAGACTACTATGGTTTCTTATTTTCTTTCTTAAGGCAGCTCCAAAATGGAGGTGTTTCAGCCTTGCTCAGTGTTTTCTGTTGTGGTGGGGCAGTCAGCAAAAAATACACAGCGTAGGGGTTTTCTTATGTTCTCTAGTTGTGCCGGAAATGGCTCAGTGTTCTGTCACTCTTGGGGACACAGCGCAAAATCTACAGGGAGAGGTAGAAAGTTCAAGCCCCTTGGGTGCTGCCATATAATTATATTAGAAGTGTCCATCTAAGAAGGCTCAAGGTCATTGGCCACAGATAAAATGACATCAAATCACGTTACATCTACCGTAGCTTTGATTGGACTGATCATGTCAACATCATACTTTCAAAAGCTTAGCTAGCAGGCTAGACAAGCAGTCATCATCATGAATCAAGTCGACAATCTACTAAATCCTTTTCAATCTTTGTCATATGAAGAGAAATTGAAGGTATAATGTATCGGTGCTCATCGGCCATTAGACAAGTTGGAAATCGCAAATTCAAAAATGATTGGTTTGGAAGGAATCAGTGGCTAACTGCAAATGTTGCGAAGCAATCACTAGCCTGCTATACGGGGGCGAGGGTATGTGGTCCAAGTCTGGGATTTTTCCAAGCTTAAAAGGATAAACATACAACACCATGGGCCAGAAAAGGTTGAATACATTGACGGTATGGCCAATCAAGCATGACTTCTGCCACGCTAAAAACAAATGGAAACCTAGAACTGGGAAATCTCAGATTTCATTGAGTTCAAGACAACTGAGAACTCTGGGGGGGACTTAGCTCTGACTGGGGAAATACGTTTTGAATGGTCATCCTACTTGGAATTCCAAGTGGGGAACTCGGGCCTCTTTCTAGAGCTGAAGATCATTGACATCATGATTCAACCTCGTTTTTTCCCCTGAGTTCCCAGTTGTCTTGAAAGCACCATAAATCCAGAGTATGCCAGACTTTGATGACAAAGTTTGATGACAAAAATTGACAGCAAGGACTGCCGCGCCACCTTGTTCAAGTGAGCACAGCACAACAAGGTGAGTCCAAAAATGTATTGTATGCTGCTGCATAAATTATGTAATATGCCAGCGAGATATGTATACTGTAGCAAAGACAGTAATACTAAGTGTATGTTGTGTATTAAGCTGTTAATAGCCCATGTGCCTCAACCCAATAATTTGCTCCCTTTCCCCCTCATAACGTAGCCTACTGTTTTGACTTGGTGGTGCACATGTAGCCTGTTTTAGAAAAATGTCATCATTGAATATTGTAAGAACTTCAATTGTCTGCTTATATGTCCCCTTTATTTATCCTATGGTACTGACTTTGTGTACAGGAGAATACTGTAAGAATGGCCCATGTTCTGAATTCTGATCTGCTATGTTTTTTTTTAAGTCAGTAAATGAGGCTGATTTAACTGTTTCACTGCCAGACAAGGTTCCGCTGATAGCCAGGTGTAGCAGTGGTAAGGATTCACGCCATGGTGCTGAAAAGACAAGCAGCCATACTGCTTGTTCTGTGCGTGATTTCCTGCAAGACAGGAATGTCAGTGTTCTGCCATGGCCAGAGAAGAGCCTGGATCTCAATCCCATTGAGCACGTTTGGGACCTGTTGGATAGGAGGGTGAGGGCTTGGGCCATTCCCCCCCAGAAATGTCCGGTAACTTGCAGGTGCCTTGGTGGAAGAGTGGGGTAACATCTCACAGCAAGAACTGGCAAATCTGGTGTAGTCCACGAGGAGGAGATTCACTGTAGCACTTAATGCAGCTGGTGGCCACACTACAGTGCCTTGCGAAAGTATTCGGCCCCCTTGAACTTTGCGACCTTTTGCCACATTTCAGGCTTCAAACATAAAGATATAAAACTGTATTTTTTTGTGAAGAATCAACAACAAGTGGGACACAATCATGAAGTGTAATGACATTTATTGGATATTTCAAACTTTTTTAACAATCAAAAACTGAAAAATTGGGCGTGCAAAATTATTCAGCCCCCTTAAGTTAATACTTTGTAGCACCACCTTTTGCTGCGATTACAGCTGTAAGTCGCTTAGGGTATGTCTCTATCAGTTTTGCACACCGAGAGACTGAAATTTTTCCCCATTCCTGCAAAACAGCTCGAGCTCAGTGAGGTTGGATGGAGAGCATTTGTGAACAGCAGTTTTCAGTTCTTTCCACATATTCTCGATTGCATTCAGGTCTGGACTTTGACTTGGCCATTCTACCACCTGGATATGTTGATTTTTGAACCATTCAATTGTAGATTTTGCTTTATGTTTTGGATCATTGTCTTGTTGGAAGACAAATCTCCATCCCAGTCTCAGGTCTTTTGCAGACTCCATCAGGTTTCCTCCAGAATGGTCCTGTATTTGGCTCCATCCATCTTCCCATCAATTCTAACCATCTTCCCTGTCCCTGCTGAAGAAAAGCAGGCCCAAACCATGATGCTGCCACCACCATGTTTGACAGTGGGTATGGTGTGTTCAGGGTGATGAGCTGTGTTGCTTTTACGCCAAACGTAACGTTTTGCATTGTTGCCAAAAAGTTCAATTTTGGTTTCATCTGACCATAGCACCTTCTTCCACATGTGTGGTGTGTCTCCCAGGTGGCTTGTGGCAAACTTTAAACAACACTTTTTATGGATATCTTTAAGAAATGGCTTTCTTCTTGCCACTCTTCCATAAAGGCCAGATTTGTGCAATATACGACTGATTGTTGTCCTATGGACAGAGTCTCCCACCTCAGCTGTAGATCTCTGCAGTTCATCCAGAGTGATCATGGGCCTCTTGGCTGCATCTCTGATCAGTCTTCTCCTTGTATGAGCTGAAAGTTTAGAGGGACGGCCAGGTCTTGGTAGATTTGCAGTGGTCTGATACTCCTTCCATTTCAATATTATCGCTTGCACAGTGCTCCTTGGAATGTTTAAAGCTTGGGAAATCTTTTTGTATCCAAATCCGACAAGGCACTGTAGATACTGACTGACTTTTGATTTTGACCCCCCCCCCCCCTTTGTTCAGGGACACACTATTCCATTTTTGCTAGTCACATGTCTGTGGAACTTGTTCAGTTTATGTCTGTTGTTGAATCTTGTCATGTTCATACAAATATTTACACGTTAAGTTTGCTGAAAATAAACGCAGTTGACAGTGCGAGGACGTTACTTTTTCTGCTGAGTTTACTATAGTAGTAAAGGCCAAATTCATTATTTGATCAAATAATTTATCAACAATTTTTTAAATGCCTAAATTGATCCTTAAATTCATAATCAAATATCCAAATTATCCATGGTGTGACCTTAAAACAATTCCAAATGTCAGCCTAGACTTTTAAGACTTAATAAGTGCATCAACGACATTGTCCCCACAGTGACCATACAATACGTACAGTGCCTTCAGAAAGCATTCACACCCCTTGCCTTTTCCACATTTTGTTGTTACAAAGTGGGATTAAAATGGATTTAATTGTATTTTTTTTTGTCAACAATCTACACAAAATACTCTGTCAAAGTCGAAGAACAATTCTAACATCTGCTGTTTCCTGAAATCCACGATCATCTCCTTTGTTTTGTTGATGTTGAGTGAGAGGTTATTTTCCTGACACCTCACTCCGAGAGCCCTCACCACCTCCCTGTAGGCTGTCTCGTCATTGTTGGTAATCAAGCCTGGTCCTGTTTTGTGAGCTTGTGTGGCCTACCTTTTTGCGGCAGAGCCGTTGTTGCTCCTAGACTTTCCACTTCACAATAACAGCACTTACAGGTACAGCTCTAGCAGGGCAAAAATCTGACAAACTGACTAGTGGGGGTCATCCTATGATGGTGCCATGTTGAATGTCACTGAGCCCTTGTTTTTTTGATGGGGATTGAAAGGCTGTGTAGTCGATTTTTATACACAAATAGCCGAATCCACTAATTTGAAGGGGTGTCCACATACTTTTGTATATATTGTGTAGCTACCTCAATTACCTCATACCCCAGCACATTGACTCAGTACTGTTACTCCCTGTATATAGCCATGATATTTTTTTATGCGTAATTGTTATGCGAAATGGCCCCGCTTAATGTCAAAATTGTTGTTTTTGTTCAAATGTTTTGCGCTTGTAATGCATCATAATTAATGCATCTTTGAAAAATAACTATGACATACCTAATGAATAAAACACTGCTTTGGTGACACCCCCCTGTGTATTTGCAACTTTTGGAAATGAAGCTCCTCCTCCCTGTGCCAGCCCGACAATCTTTACAGACTTAGCGAGTGTGCTAAAACGTAAGTTATTCATGCCTTTTGCGGAGAGTGAATAATTCCTCCATGTTCATTTAATAGAGAGAAAATCTGTAAATTCAATCAGAATCTTAATAACCGAACAATGTAGCTCAAATCCACTTTTGTTCTCATTTTTTGTTGAAGTTCCCTCGTAACCCACTGTCTCTTATTTAGAATACCCCAAATGCATAATATGAGAGCACCCCACATATATGGTCATGGTTTGCATCAGGGTTTATAATAATATACAGTATTCAATGCTGTATAATAGTTCCTCACCTAACTATTTCCCAAATAGAACCTGCCCATTGGTGCGGACTGTGTTGGCTCACTCAAACTCACATACATTTCCAAGGTAAGAGATTTGCTCATGAATTTGCACATCATTGATTTTATACAGTCTTGATAGGTGCTTGTTGAAAAAAGGGATATTAATATACACTGAGTAAACCAAACATTAAGAACATCTTCCTAATATTGAGTTGACCCCCCCAGACACAAACCTATGTGCCTGGCATTTAATATTTCTTTAACCGGGCTTCTTCCCCTCATCTACACTGAATTGAAGTGGATTTAACATCAGTAAGGAATCATAGCATTCACCTGGTCACTCTGTCATGGAAAGAGCAGGTGTTTTAAATTCTCCGTGTACGTTCACTGTGAGCAGTCGTTAATTATGGTTTTTGTACTTCTCTTGCCTCGTAGGTCAGCGACGCCACTAAGCAAAGACCAAAGGCGGAGTTTTGCTTTGGTAAGATTGTTTTGAGAATAACTATTCTCTTTCCTCTGCTCAATTCATATGGAAATGTTTGCAACTAGGCTGGGCTTTTTATGACCTCTTCAGTATTTTTAAAGCATAGCCACAGATTCTGTAAACTTAGTTCTAGATTTATTTATCTTGCTCCTTTGCACCCCAGTATCTCTACTTGCGTATTCATCCTCTGCACATCTACCATTCCAGTGTTTAATTGCTATATTGTAATAACTTCGCCACCATGGCCTATTTATTGCCTTACCTCCCTTATCTTACCTCATTTGCACATACTGTATAAATACTTTTCTACTGTATTATTGACTGTATGTTTGTTTATTCCATGTGTAACTCTGTTTTGTATGTGTCAAACTGCTTTGCTTTATCTTGGCCAGGTCGCAGTTGCAAATGAGAACTTGTTCTCAACTAGCCTACCTGGTTAAATAAAGGTGAAATAATAAAAATTGAAATAAAGTTTATATGGCCATGGGCTCTTTTTCCCCAGTTGTGTGAGCTGAATTGGCCAAATGATGAATACATATGGGGGTAGCTGAGTCCATGTTTCTGTCCAGCAATGCATTCATATCTTTTCAGGATGCACAATGACCATCTGTCTGCCCTGACAGATGCCACTATGTACACAAAGCTAGAGTGTTTAGATTAACTTAAACCTGAGGGAGGAATGCATACTTGCCCTTCTCTCACCTCTTTCACCTCTGCATGCTTTCCCCTTGGCATGCTTAGGACATCCCTGCTTAGGTTCAACAGAAGTATGCAGGGTAGCAGCTGACCAGGGTACTTACTGTATAAGGTTCCTTCTTGACCTCTTGGTTTATCTGGTTCAGGTGTGTGTGTGCACCAGCATTTAAAGGCAATTTTTGTATTTTTTTTATTTTTATGGTCATTCCGGCATCTGCATTGGCCGTACAGCATTTACTGCGATGCGGCCTCCGTAGAAGTCAGGGCATTCATACTACTTGTGCTTTGTGGTGCAGGGCTGTTGTCACAGATGTGAGTTTGTGTTTATACAGGACGTACAGCCCCACCTACCGTCAACCAATCATGTCAGTGTGCAGCTATACAGAGCCCTCTGCATTGCTAAAACATTTGGGAGGCGCACAGCCATGCAGTACGGAGCTTGATTTGGCCTTCACAAGCCTCCAGAAGTTCCGCAGTTGCGTTGCACCCTCTGTACGGAGCCTTAGGACCGTATTGCCACATCGGGCATAAATTGTTTTTTAGACTTGGGTGGTATACCTTATAGCGGCATATTTGGAAATAGCCACTGTATGTTTTATATTTGTTTTCAATAATGTCAATACCGTTAACTATATATTTTGAAGTTTAATACATTTGAATATTTGTAACTACTTTTTAACCTCTTAAATGTGAAATCCCATGTTTGGGGAACCTGCGCTGTTCTGGTACCGATTCCGACCAACTTCTTTGCTTATAAATTGATCTGTGGACACCATAGATGGAAATGAGCGAAAGCCCTGGTTCCCAACAGACACAGTAGTGCAATTTCTTTTTAACCCGTGTGACGAAGGATGTGAGATCTGAAACCACTTGTATCTGGGATGTCCCTCCTACCATTTAATTCGCTCTTCCGACTTTCCATCAACTCTTTGCTGAACTGTCCACTGACAAAGCACATGCGTGCAATCCTTACAATGTAGTGCAGTAGGAGAGAGTGGTTTCATCACTGTAGCATATTCAGAGATTGATTTATAGCCATTCATCTAAATCAGATTTAAAAAAAAAAATATATATATATATATACACACACACACACACACACACTTTTAGGACAATATTAATGAGATGAAAGGTGAGTTCCTAACAAGTTCAGGAAGCCAAGCTAGAGCTCTATGAGCCGTTCACAGCGATGGGGGCAGACGTTTTGATCAAGAGAGAAAATATGCAATGTTTCTTTAACACTTAACATACAAATATGTATTTTGCAGTTATAAGGAAGGTGAAATCTTAATACTTTTATAATTTGATGACACTATATTTATAAAGCATACAAGTCCGTTCAAGCCTTGTTCATACAGTTTGTTGAATAGGATATGCATCATAAAATATTTCATATTATACTTGAACTTGTGTCCTCAAAAGTGACTACACCTCAGCAGTTTAACATTTTTCTTTTTCCCAGAAAGATGAGATGTTAACCTTTTTTATTTCAGTATGCAGCATGACTAGTTATTGTTTATGGCCATCTCATTCTAAACAACTTTTGGGGGTTACGCAGATTTACATTTAACTGGTTTTATGTAAATACCTGCAGTCCTCTTGTGCAATACGGTAGGAGATACATTTTTCAATTTGAAGCTTACCAGTAGTCCCCAGTTAGGTGATGTTTGTTTTAAAAGCACACAACGACGAGAGAGCCTTGTGAGTCACTCACTGTTGTGCAGTACACGCCAGGTGATTTAGTTACAACTAAATTCACAACTAAATGTTTGCCAGCTAAATATTTTTTAACATTAAGACAATTAAGTCTGAAATGTGCTAAATGCTTTGCAATTGTGCATTTGGTTTGATCATTTAGTAGCTAGTTGACTGTCTAGCGAAGGGGTTAGCTTCTTCCAAAATCAAGCTTCACTTGAGAGAGAATCCCCAATGTTTGTTTTTGTGCATGAAACAGAATAAAACAATTTGTATTATTTGTATAGCTTTATAAGCTGGCATATATGTCCTTAAAATAGGTCAGTGGATCAGTGGGGTTTGAAAATAGTGCACCTGTGTTGAGTTCCGGTATTTCCGAATATCTTGGTGGCACAAGGTTGGTATGACAATCTGGATACCGCCTAAGCCTAGTCATGGCTCTGATGCTGCTGTGTGACTCAACCACACACGTTTTGTGTGTGATTGCAGCTGTGAGTCAGATCTTAGATGACCTCTCCCAGCTTGTTATACAGTTCTATTGATAACCCCCACCACCTTTGGTACACACTTCTTCAGCCAGACTGTGTTGGTACAGCTTAAAGTGGGGTAAATTGTTAGTGGTAACATGGCATACACACCCCTGGCAGATACCATTTTAGCACATTTAGATTAATTGCCTAATCTTATTTTATTCCATGGTCTACTTGTCTCAGCATGTTTAACAAAATGCCCATGCCATGTCTGCCTGTTACTGATTCTCTCCCACTCATTGAATCACTCATTTATTCCACAGCATTAATGTTCAATCAATGGCGATGATCTCTCTGCTTTCAGTTTCTATCACTGTGGGATTTGTGTGGACATGACTTGTGAGAAGGACTCTAAAGTGCAACCATTTTATTGTCAAATATTTTGCTGTGCCAGATAACCTTTGTAATGATTAGGCTTCGCTGTACCGCTGTTTCTCAGTGCCCTAGGGCACAGAATCGTGACCATGGTGGTTGCACCATTACTACAGAGAGCCACTTGTCTCAAAAGTTGTCACCCATATTACCGGCATAACGTTTTTTTTTCCTTCTATTGCGCGCTGGTCTGGATGCATCTCTTTTGGTGGGTCGCATTTTACATTATTAAACTGTCGCAGGCTGTTCCAAAACCACTTGCGGGCCATTAACTCCTTGTTAGTCATGTTATCTCTAGTCCTGCAGATGAAATAATTGTTCCTTTTTATGATGCAAGTATCAAGCTTGGTACACTAATGCAGGATACCTTCAGGAACATTTTAAAGATTAGAGGCAGTCTGGGAAGCCTGTCAGTCAACTGGATTTCCTGTTGGAAGAAAATAGGTTAAAACGGAGAGAAGGCGGCGAAGTTAGAAGGATAATAAGAGCCCAAAATCTGTCTTCTCCAGCAGGTGCTGTTTTTTCATATTTCTTTGCTCACCAAGCAAGGAGTTTTTGTATTGACGGTCAATGAGTGTCGAATTTGGATAAAACATTTTATGGCTTATTTGCTACGTGTGGCTTATTTGATTGATTGTATAGATGTTTTGTAATGCTTCGGTTGTTTATGAGTGTACTGATTTAACTTTGAGAAGAAACACTATCGGAATTGTGCCTTTTGTTCACAAGCGTGTAGCCCTCATTGGCCCACCTGATCTTGCCTCCGCCCGACTGTTTTCCATTTTTGAATAAATGTATTTTCAATGTTAGAGCGGCCACTAGAGTATCTGGTCAATATAATGGGTAATCTGTGGGTAAATCATTCCAAACAATATTAAAATTACAAATTAATTTAATCTAGGCTTGGGTGGTATCCAGATTTTCATACACTATATATTCAAAAGTATGTGAACACCTCTTCAAATTAGTGGATTTGGCTATTTTAGCCACACCTGTTGCTGACATGTATAAAATTGTCTATGAAGAATGCATGGCTGGTTGCTCAAACATAAAATGGGTTTCTATGGCCAAGCAGCTTCACACAAGCCTAAAATCATCATGTGCAATTCCAAGCGTTGGCTGGAGTGGTGTAAAGCTCTCCGCCATTGGACTCTGGAGCAATAGAAACGTGTTATCTGGTGTGATGAATCACGCTGAGAGAGAGACTTAGTGATGATGGTATTTAAGTTGTGCTTGGCCATGCAGTCATGGGTGTACATGGAGTACAGGAAGGGACTAAGCATTCACCCCTGAGGGGCCCCCGTGTTGATGATCAGCATGGCAGAGGTGTTGTTGCCTACCCTTACAAACTGGGGGTGGAGGGAGGTCTTTACTACTGGGGTCCTTAGCTTAGTGATGCACTTTGTTGGCACTGATGTTGAACGTTGAACTGTAGTCCATGAACAACATTCTCACATAGCTGTTCCTTTTGTCCAGGTGCGAAAGGGCAGTGTGGATTGAGATTGTGGATCTGTTGGGGCGGTATGCGAATTGGAGTGGGTCTAGGGTTTCCGGGATGATGGTGTTGATGACCAGCTTTTTAAAGCATTTCATGGCTACCGGCATGAGTGCTACGGGCAGTAGTCATTTACATTTACATTTAAGTCATTTAGCAGACGCTCTTATCCAGAGCGACTTACAAATTGATTTAGGCAGGTTACCTTCGCTTTCTTGGGCACATGGACTATGGTGGTCTGCTTGAAACTTGTAGGTATTACAGACTCGGTCAGGGAGAGGTTGAAAATGTTGGTGAAGACTATTGCCTGTTGGTCCGCGCATGCTCTGTGTACATGTCCTGGTAATCGGTCTGGCCCCGCGGCCTTGTCAATGTTGAACTGTTTAAAGGTCTTGTTCACATCGGCTATGGAGAGCGTGATCACAGAGTCGTCCGGAACAGCTGGTGCTCTAAAGGGCATTTAGCCCGTCTGGTAGGCTCAGCTATAATGTAATTTAGCACATTGATCAGAAGGGGAGAAGGCGAAAAGTAGAGGAAGTTGGGGATTAAATAATTAAGAGATAACGATATATGGAGACAGGAGTGCTCTCTGTGCCAGAATCAGGAATTGACCTAAAAACCCTTTGTGATTGACAAGTGCGTGTGTGATTTGTGATGGCCTCCAGCCCTTTTTTTGTTAACATTGGGGATGAATGGTCATTACAGAGGGGATAGGTAGGGTTGCTGATGGCTTTGATGCCATTTTCCACTCTCATATAATGGACCCAATGCTCCTGCTATGCCTCGTCTTATTAGTAACAGCAGACAATCCTCTCTATTCCCTCTCAACCAACCTCTAATTAAGCTACAGTGTTTTATGTTATCAACTTCTGAATTGGGGCACTCACTATTGTCTTCTCTTTCTTGGCCTTTCCCTTCCTCTTTCTCAGTCATCAATGCTGGCATGAGGAAATTCTTCCTCCAGGCCAATGATCAGCAGGACCTGGTGGAATGGGTGAATGCTCTCAACAAGGCCACCAAAATCACTGTGAGTCTCACTCAATTCTGCACTGTCTTCTATTACTAAGGACCTGAAGACCCAGCCTAGTCCTCTTTAGAAAACGATGATTTCCTGTTCATGACTGAATATTTCCTGTTAAAGTGAGTAACATCTCAAGATTTCACTTGTGTGTGTGAGTCAGAGAGTGACTCAGGATGGTGTATTGTTGGTAGAGACCTTTCTGCCCTTGATTTGGGGGAGCTGTGCAGTACTCCCACTCCAACCTCAAAAAGGGCTAGAAACAGGAGAGGATGTCTGCAGAAGTGATTAACCAACATACACAGAAATATGGTTGTCCTAAGGTGTTATCCCCCTGAAACAGTCACAGAATCGAGGTCTACTGTACATGTTATGAATGTTTGTCACACTGTTTTCTCTTGCAGGTGCCAAAGTCATGTAATGCCCAACAGAATGTGGAGAACCAGAAAGCTCTTTTGGACATCCTGGGACCCAAGAAGCAGGTCTCCTACAGGACTGACATCATTGGGGGAGTTCCCATCATCACCCAGACGCAGGTAGCCAAGGCTAGCCGCCTTACCTATCCCTAACCCTAGCTAGTTGCATGTCAATAGAGTTGCAGTTGATAGTTTGAGCATCTACAGTCCTTCTTTAGGGTCCTTCTTTAGACATAATGACTTATGTCTACCCCCATAACTCGGCCTCACTAGATATTGCCTTACCTAGTCAGCCTCTTATTAAGTTGTACATTTAACTGAGATGTTGTGCATGTAAATCACCTTTGGTGTATTTCCCTCCAACAGCAGGAAGGGGGAGAGGGCCAGGAGGGTTCGGAGCGTGAGTTGCTGCGGAGGTCGTACAGCCAGCTGCCATACTTCCTGGGCAGGCCGACCCAGGACCGGGCGGTCATCAAGTCTGGATACTGTGTGAAGCAGGGAGCTGTGGTGTGTGTAATGGACTATGGTGGGGTACAGTGAGAGGCTCTGAGTTTGGGGTACTTTAGGTTAAAGTATGAGGCCATGAGTATGAGGAAGTAAATTGCTATTTTTTTCCCCCCAGATGAGAAATTGGAAAAGGAGATATTTCTTACTGGAGGATAACACCATGAGTTACTTCAAATCAGATCTGGTAAGCAATTTTCATTAACACTGGAAAAAATACCGGAATGACTTAATACACACACTCACACACTCACACTGGGTTTGTCCTCTTGTCCGGACACGCTCCACCTCAAGTCCTTGGAATCTTGTGCCATTGCTACACATGTCCTAGCATGCCCCTGTCTCTGTGCCCTACCACACACACACACACACACACACACTCCACAAAGCACTTCCATGCTTGCCTATATTTTGTACCAGCATGTGTCTAATTTGCGTGGACAGTCTTTCTCCCTTGTCTTCCAAATATACTGCATCAATAAGGTCTTGAAAGTTGGTTTTACTCAACAAAGATGATTCCTAAAGACTGTGGAGCAAGTGTTATAGCAGTATGTTATACATTTTGGGCTCTTTAAAATGTTCTTTTTCATTTTCTTGAACCGCTCCCCCTCTCTCTTCAGGAGAAGGAGCCTCTGAGAATGATTCCATTGAAGGAGGTCCACAAAGTTCAGGAGTGCAAACAGAGGTACTACACAACCCTCAACATTGTCATGGTAGAACGTAGCCTCTACATCTACCTACATTTGGCATGTAGCCAACTTTGATTTTGATCACTGTTGGATTTGTATTTCCAGTGACATCATGATGAGGGATAATCTCTTTGAGGTCGTCACCACTTCTAGGACTTTTTACATCCAGGTGAGAAGAGACCCAACATCTTTTTACCAACACACAATTACATAATGTCTAAATCAGGGATGGGCAACTTTGGTGGGGCCACAAAAAAATCTGAACTAATGATGAGGGGCTGGAGTGGCCGCCGGCGTACCACCCGGGGGACCCACAGCCATACACTGGCAGAATTCAGTCGATGATAGGACATAGTTGTAAATACAACATCTACTGATATTTTATCATACAAAAATTGACTTATGGTCTGTTTACATATATTTTAAAGGCTATTTATACAGAAAATGTGTAAAACCAGTACAAACTGTATTTGAGTATACGACAATGTTTTAGGTTGACAGATTATATTACGCATTTTCTGATATCTCCTGCATAAATAAAATCAGCATTTTGCCTCTACAGCCATTCATTCCAATTAGACTGGTTTGATATTCTCCCTGACTAATATGTCTGCCATTTTCACCCCATTCTGGAACTTGGAGGGTTTATGACATAGCCCCTCTGGTAATTTAATAGAATCTATGGTCGTCCCCCTTTGGGCCAATTGAGATATCACGTGTGACCTAATACATTTCAGTTAATTACGATAGCTCCTGCCTTGGGCCAATCAGTGTATTTTTGTAAATGCTGGCTCTCTATGATAGGACGCATAATTTACCCAAATTTCATCAGAATCGGTCCAGTGCTGTCTGAGATATCAAGTACAGCGACAGGTCCACAGTTCCCTCCCCGATTTCACCTTGGGGGACAATTCGCAGTTTTACAGCTCATTTCCTGCAATTCTACACATTTTGACATAGGGTGCAGAGAAATGTTTGCATTTTTAGGCTAATTTCCTGCAATTCTACACATTTTGCCCTGCCCTCTGCCATGTTAATATAATATCTGAGTGAGAGTGATTTAAAATCATTTGGGCCCCACCGGTCAGTAATTCAACCATGATTACGACAAGTTTAGATAGCTAGCTAGACTCATTTTCCAATCCCCCCCCAAAAACATTGCTGACATGGGCTAATTGAATGATAATGAATCGTGTTCTGAAAGCAGCTCTGCAGTGGTCACTAGCTGGCACAGCCACAAAGTCATATCATCTGATTTTAAACCTACCCTTAACCACACTGCTAACCCTAAAGCCTAACTTTAAATTAAGGTCAAAAAGCTCATTTTTGTTTTCATTCATTTTTATGTTATTTTTTTGGTTAATTTTGATTCAGCTGAAGTTCTCCCTGCAGGACAAGGCTTGTGACAAGGCCTCCCGGGTGGCGCAGTGGTTAAGGGCGCTGTACTGCCATCAGAGACTCTGGGTTCACGCCCAGGCTCTGTTGTAACCGGCCGCGACCGGGTGGTCCGTGGGGCGACGCACAATTGGCCTAGCGTCGTCCGGGTTAGGGAGGGCTTGGCCGGTAGGGATGTCCTTGTCTCATCGTGCACCAGCGACTCCTGTGTTTCCTCCGGCACATTGGTGCGGCTGGCTTCCGGGTTGGATACGCGCTGTGTTAAGAAGCAGTGCGGCTGGTTGGGTTGTGTATCGGAGGATGCATGACTTTCAACCTTCGTCTCTCCCGAGCCCGTACGGGAGTTGTAGCGATGAGACAAGATAGTAGCTACTAACAATTGGATACCATGAAATTGGGGAGAAAAGGGGGTAAAAAAAAAGAGACTTGTGACAATAAATGTAAACCTGTGACTGACATAACACAAAAAAAACTGCTGATGCACAACTACATTTCAAAATCACACCTTGTGTATTCTACTATTGTAACTCAACCGTAAATTGAGAGCCCCAAGAATGTTTTGAGAGTTGCCCATCTCTGGTGTAGATTCATGTCAAGAATTTTACCCCTTTGGTATATTTCTTTCCCTCACCCACTTTACTATTGGCCCCTTATCCCCACTCCCTTCCTCCACCCTCCTCCCTCATCCTCCCCCGTCTCCTCTTTCTTTGCAGGCTGACAGTCCAGAGGAGATGCACAGCTGGATCAAGGCTGTCTCTGGTGCCATCGTAGCCCAGCGGGGACCTGGGAGATCTGCAGCCACAGTATGTAACCACTCAGCAGGCCACTGGGTTTATTGTGCTACTGCATGCGCTGTCACTTCTGGCCAGTCTCCTGTCCCTCTGGTCCTTAGTAGCAACACAAACTGATCTGATCTCCATTTGTTTCACGTGTTCATGGCAGCCCAAGCCAAGAGCGATGGCTCAGACACACACCACACACACAAACAGTGAGGATGCAGGGAGGAGTGAAAAGTATGTCACATTCTGTACTGACTGCAGAGGGTAGAGGTTGGCATCCTCACCCAGGTCCCCCTTCTACTGTAGGTGTTTGCCCTCTTCGTGGCATTGCATAGGCAATCGTCACATCAGGGTTTCCATTAGAAAACTATGGCACCGGACATTTGACCGGCAGCATTTTAATTTACTGGACATTTGAGAAATGTATCCATTGGGTGCGTAACCTGATAAGGGCGTCCACCCACTGTGCTCAAAATGACAGATCACAAGTCAAGGATGCAACGACGACTTCTGTTGTGTGTTTGAAGATGTTAGAATAACTGTCCACATGTACTTTTCCTCAGCAAGCAAGATGACTAATGAACAGCAACAACACTAGTCTATGTCCCCTCTACTATCCCCCGTGGTAGAAAAGTGTACCTATTCTATTGTTCAGCTTGTCGTTTTGTGGGAGAAAGAAATGGCGTATTCCAAACAAACTCTGGGACAGTTGTGGGAGGATACATCACATATTCATGTAGCCTAGACTACATCAAAAACATTTTAAAAAAGCAATGAGGCTGATGCAGAAAGTTTAGCTTAAAATGTTGATCAACTATTATTTGTTCACATTATAGGCATTATAGGCGCAGCAATGTGCACAAGGCAGTAGACTACTTGCTGATGTTTGTTGCGTAATGCAGTTAACAGTAAAACACTGTAGTCAAAAGCGCACTGCACATGTGAGCGGTTTCATGAGACTGAGATGAAAATATCTGTCTGAAAATGGGGAGGTCAGTTTTCAAATGATGGAGCAAAGAACATGATAAAAATATGTTAGAAAATGTAACGGATTCTACAAGAATCAATACCACTGCTTAAAAACACAGCCCTATGGAACAATCCTTGGATAGCTTTTCAAAATTCACAGATAAATTGTCCCACATGGAAAACTAAAGGCATAGAAACTGTAAATTACTTGGTAATAGGAAATACAATTATTTCCATGACAGAATTAAAAAGCAATTTTGGACTGAACAATGTAGATATTTTCAAATACATGCAAGTTTCATATCACTACATTTCGATCTAAAATCTTTTGGATATCAGAGCAATGTTGGGGGAATTCTATTTGAGCCAGAAAATGATACTCATATGATAGATAAGATATACTAAACCTTGCAGAGATCCTATCCAACTGACAGTCTCTGAGGAAAAAAATATCAACTACTGGTACCAAGACCTAAAAGGATCTGATATCGGCACTAGATGGAGTATTGGAACAAAACTTACGAAATTATAGTTAATTAAAATGTATGCTTAATCCAGTATTGACTAATGTACAGAATATATTATACAAGAGACAAAATTCAGAAATTCTACAGCACAACGGTTGAATCATGTCGTAAGCATAAAACCAACACTGACTCGATCATTCATGCCTTCTGGGAGTGCTGTAAAGTCTCAACGTAATGGGCGGAGTTAGAAAGTTGGCTGTCAGAAGTTTTAGAATATACATTTACTTTAATTCTGTCTGCATATTTCAAGACATGGCATATGAGGGTTGGTTGAGACCCAATGGGTTGTACTGTACTTTTCTCATCAATCATGTAGAAAACTTTTGCTTTAACTGAAAATCAAGTGGTCCTGCATTGTTGGGATGGTGGAAGAATCAAATGCATTATTATTTGAAGATTGAAAGGGTGTGGGCGACAGAAGGGCAGAGTGGTGCAGTTTGAGGCCATGTGGAGTAGAGTATTGCAGGCGCTGGATATTGTGGTGGTGGAAACGTGGGTCTGGGCAGATGCGATGTCGAAGTTTGCGTGCGTTTGTCTGTTGTCTTTTGTCTGTTTGGTTTATTGTTTGACAAACAAAATTAAATCTTACAAAAAAAGAGAGGGGAAATCTTTTGGCTGCTGGACAATGAAAGATAATTGATTTGAAAGCTAGTAGAACATGAGAGAAATAGGCTACTGGTTTCAATGGCATATGGAAGACTTGATAAAATATTTGCCTCCACGTTTGGTCATATTTTGGCTAGGCTACTTTGAAGCTAGGTAAACAAGCCTCATAATATGTAGTACAACATTCAGGTTTCAAACAATTAAGCATATGTTTAAAAAAAAATGCATACTGTTTCCAGATCATTGCAAAGTGGTGTGTGGCGCGCTGAAGCTTGCCTGCTGTTAGGTCCACTTGAATGGGAAGTGCGCTTCAATTATCAGTTGAGAAATAAAAATATCAGCTCTTTTTAATGGTGGCAATCAAAGCAGTTAACACACAATTTTATTAAGAATTGTTTCACAGTGATTGGGATTATAAAAGCTAATTTCACTCCAGGAGTTGTAGCAGCAGCTCTCGCACTGTCTGAGATTAAACTATTGCCAATTGAATTCCACCAAATTATGCAAATGAACCCATCGACCGATAAGCATGACATTGACTGGTATTTCCAGTAATGAATAGGCTAGAAAGAATTTTGCAATGGGTTTATTTTTATTCTCCAGTTGGCTTGCACCAATTTTATTTATCAGCTTTTCATTTTTTTTTATCGGCCAAAAGCAGGCTATTACCGACTAACGGAAACCCTGCTCCACATGTATACTTCTCTTTCTACCACTCCCTTTCTTCCCCCTGTACTGTGGGCTAGGCTGGCCCTCCCCAGCCTGCTCTAATCCAGCTGTCCACTGTGTTGTTGCAGATGCGGCAGGCCAGACGGCTGTCAAACCCCTGTATACAGAGGTATACGGCCCGAATCGGGGAGTGCAGCACGTATGTCAGCTCCTGTACCCCAAAGTGCCTTCTGTATACTGTTGGTTTTCACTCACTTTTTGTTTTTTTATGTCATGGTGTGGACTGGAGTCACCCATCTGCCTCCCTAAAAATCAAACTGTACATGTCCCTCCCTGTGTGGGCTTTAACCCCTCCACCCCGCTGCCCATTCCATAACTTCCATCTCAAAGTCCTCCTCTCCTCTACCTCTGCTTCTTTGCTTTTCCTGTCTTCCTCTCCATGCTCTACCTCAGCCCTGGGGTTAGTCCCATAAACTCATTCCCATTGACTTAATGTAGCTTAACCTCCCTGGACCTCTGCAGCTAGTCACAACCTCCCATTCTCTTCCACACCCCACTCACTCCCACTTCTTGCTATTCGTGCTGTTGTCACCATTGTTGAAGATGACAAAACTTTTTAAACATCCCTCTGTAACTTTGAAACCCTTACTACACACACACATACACACACACACACACACACACACACACACACACACACACACACACACACACACACACACACACACACACGCTAATGCCTCTCTTGTACAATGAAAGCTGTTGCACAGACCTGTTTCCTGTCACTTGTCTATGTCCTGTCATGTCTCTTCACATGTCTCTGACTCTCCTTGACTTTCTTTCTCTCTGCAGTCTCCTGCAGCTGTGTACCTGTCTTAGATGTCTCACATCCTGCCTGTCTCTAGTTCTACCTCCTGTCCGCTGCCTGTATGTGTGTTTACTCTCTCTAACTGTTGACTTGCATAACCCAGTTAACTTCTCATTTTCTAAGCCAAGACAACTTGCAAGTCTGAATGAATGTTGTCTTTGGGAACTAAACCCTAGTCTTCTTAACATCAATAACAGTTTAGCTGTTGGTATGTTTTGTGTTCTGCATGTTTGTATGGTGACGACTTCTGTATAAGCACATGTACTCTGAAGCTCTTAAACTAACCGCCCTGGCATACTTGAAGAATCACTCAGCCCTTTGTTTACTCACACATAACCCGTTACGGTGTAGGTGTTTCCGTTGCATGGTCTGTTTCAAGTCATGCACATATGTTTTGGCAAATGTTCTGTGGCCGGCTGCATGATGCAGAATTATGATGACTTTGGTGATGCTTTACATTTACATTTAAGTCATTTAGCAGACGCTCTTATCCAGAGCGACTTACAAACTTTACACAACAGATTTGGGAGAAAATATCTTTTTGAATAGCCAGCAAAGGCAATCAGGAGTTATTTAAGTGTCTGTCACTATTTTTCCTGGGTAAATGGATTGGGTAAGTAGGTGCAGCTGCGTATGTTGCCTCCCAATAACAACACCAACTGGTCACTGACATGTTTTTCTTTTTTACTTGCTTTATTCCCCACCCCCTCTTGTTTCTTTACAGAGATTGAAATCTGACAGTGAAATACTAACTTTAAAAAAATGAGCACTACCACTTCTTCTGCTTTTCACTACCACTGCACTCCTCCCAGCACCCGTCACTGCTCTGCTAGCACTTCTACGGTCTGCAACTGCGGCTACCACTACTTCTACTACTACCACTACTTCTACTACTACCACTGCTGCTGCATCAGCCGCTACACCAAAAGTCTGGCACGGGCTCTATTCACAACTCACCATTTTTCCCGTCTGACTGTGATTCTGTGGGACACATCCCTCCCTCCTCTCTCAGCAGGAGCACTGTGGCCGTTCCTCCCCTTCCACATTCTACCGCAGCCAACCGGGGCCCCCCGTCCCTCGTTCGCCCATATCTGCAGTGCCACCCTACCCAGGGTGCCCTTCTGTCGCGGGCAGTGCACGCTCGGAGCCTTGCGTGGGACAGCGAGCACTTCATGAGCCTCCTGCCGCGACCCAACCACGCCCGACTGTCCCTGCAGGAGACACGCCTGTCCAAGTGACCGCCGACACTGCCCTCGAGTCGCCATGGAGACGACGCAGCAGCTTTGAGCCCTACCCACCTGAACCCCCCCTTGACCTGGACGCTGACGACTTGCCGGTCAGTGAAGTCTGACCCATGATCTGCCCCCACACTACCCCATAACCTGGCAGAGGGGGTGGGCTGCAGAGGAGAGGCTGCATGACAACGGGGGAAATGAGAAGAATGCTTTTGAATATCTGATAGTAGCTGAACAGTGGGCCACTTGTCTCATTTCCACCAAACTGAACAGAAGTCATCTGGATGGAAATGACAGAAAGCAGGCACTGAATTCCAAGCCAAAGTTGGTCTGTATAATGTGTCTGACTTCCAACCATCTCAACCCCCTGTTCGTGAAGCTGTTAATCTACCCCAGCTAGTCAACCCCAGTCACATTAGAGTTGGAGGTCACTCGGACAAAGAGGCAGGGGGGGTTCTGTTCTCTCGTTTTAATTGTTAGGCATCTACTCAGTGGTTAAGGCATGTGGACACTCACATGTAGTCCTGGAATCCGCTGTCTCTGTGTGGGCTGGGAGGGTGAGATTCACACTGAACTCTACACCAAAGATTCTGCGCTATTTGCCATTGTCTCCCACCTGCTTGCTCTGTTCTTATTTATTTAATAGGGTTAATTCAGTTTAGAAAACGTTATGTTGATTTAAAATATACACACTGAGTGTACGAAACATGAGGAACACCTTCCTGATATTGAGTTGCATCCCCTTTTGCCCTCAAAACAGCCTCAATTTGTCAGTGCATGGAGTCGAAGGTGTCGAAAGTGTTCCACAGGGATTCTAGCCCATGTTTACTCCAATGCTTCCCACAGTTGTTTAGTTGGCTGGATGTCCTTTGGGTGATGGACCATTCTTGATACACATGAGCAACCCAACAGAGTTGTAGTTCTTACCCACTCAAACTGGTGCACCTGGCACCAACCATACCCTATTCAAAGGCACTTCAATCTTTTGTCTTGCCCAATCTCCCTCTGAATGGCACACATACACAACCCATGTCTCAATTGTCTCAAGGCTTAAAAATCCCTTCATCTACACTGACTGAAGTGGATATAACATGTGACATTAATAAGGGATCATAGCTTTTACCTGGATTCACCTGGTCAGTCTGTCATGGAAAGAGCAGGTGTTCCTATTGTTTTGTGCACTCAGTGTATACCTGCAGCTCATGACTACGTGGACTCACACAGATTAATTCAGACATGTGTGAGGCTAATATGTTATACCACTCTGTGCCAAGCAAGCTAGTAAGTGGATATTTTTAAAGGTCCAATGCAACATTTATCTCAATATCAAAGAATTTCTGGGTAACAATTAGGTGCATTACTGTTAAATTGACAAAAATAGCTTCTTAGCAAAGGGCTATTTCTCAATCAAGATTTTTGCTTGGTCTTTCTGGGAGTGGTCTGAGTGAGGGGCATAATTGGAAGACCCTAATGGGAGGGATATCTAACCAGAAAACAATCTGTTACTGGCAGAAGTTTGAAACTCCTTTTTGTTTGTAGTTTATTCATTTATACCATCACCAGGCAAGCCAATCTCATCCCACCAACTTGCATTATCTTCACAATTTCAAAGTATTATTCCAACCTCATAGTGTGGAAATATATACAAAACACAGAAAAATCATGTTTTTGACTGCACTGCGCCTTTAAGACAGCAAGCTATATTCTCTAATGACTGAATAGTTGTCAAGTAACATAGAACTAATCATACCTGTTCAGTTCATGCATTCACTGTTGTTTTTGTTGAACTAATGTTGTCTTTAGTTATTTACTTTAATTTATGGTGTATGACCAAATTATTCTAACATACATGTTCTTTATCTGACTTTAAAACCTACAACAATCCCATTCTCCCCACACCATAGTATTACAGTTAGAAAGTTGTTGGTAAACACTGTGGACTGGTACGAGACGACTGTGCAGTTCTAAACCAAGCCATGTACATTTGCCTAATCCTGCTGGGTACTGTAATGGGGTTTGGATTTGTACCAATAGGACTTCGGTGAGAGAGTGAGTTGTGCAACAGAGCGGGGTGGCTTCATTAAGGGGCCAAAGTGAAAAGCAGTTACTTCTAGGGTAGGGATGGTCATTGTCTTGCAGAGATGTTTAAATTAATACTCCTACTGGCCACCAACATGCTTGACCCCTGACCTCTTCATACCTGTATACTGAACAGTGGCTTTAACCATTTTTTTTTTTAGTTATGACAAAATTGACACTGACTGCTTTGTTCTGCGTGTGTGAAAACATGGTTTTCTTTGGTGACAGTTTGTTGGGATTGTTTTATTTTATGTTGTGATATGTGTTTAGATGTATATTTCCGTTTGGACTTCCCTGTGCCTGTATTGCAAGGTAGTGAAGGTCAACCCAACCATGCTACTCAATGGTCTTATTTCAATAGATCTCATTAGTGGTTCTGCAAAACCATATAGCTGCTCAAGTGCCTGCATAAATTCTATTAAAAAACAAAGCTGTTCTAATCCATTTTGTCTTGTGTACTAGATTTTAATTATCACTATTTATTATGTGGATGACTTGAAAGAAATAAACACTTAGAAAATGCTCATGTGTTGATTTGAATTATTGCAATTCTGTTCAACCTAGATGAGCAGCGGCTCGTGATCTGCTCATCCAACTTTCCCACTTGCCATTTACACAAATAAAATCAAGGACTAAATCCAGATGACCCAGACAATTACAATTCTATGAAATCATAAACCTGGCTAAATACTAAGAAATGGTTCAACCTCTGTTACTCAGCCTAATAGTTAATTGTATGACAACTCTGCCCTCTGGTGGTGAAATATTAACATTTTGCTTTCTTCCCAGAGTAGAACTGTCACTCCAACTCGCTCCTATACAGACTGACCTTTTGTAATAGTCCGTTAGCAGTCAACATTGTTTGGGTGTTCTGTGTGAGCAGTGTGTGATATAAGTTGTGTGTGTGTGTGGTTGAATGGAGACCCACGATGACAATGATGTCATACAGTTGCTTGTGGACAACAACAACATCTGGATAGACTGTGGGCCGGTACGGCTCTCAGCGCCTGGAGTAGCTCAGTCTCTGCCTTTATTGGCCTACAACGGGCTTTTGTGGGGCTTCTGAGAGACAAATAAAGCTGCAGTTGGCCCAAAGAGACCTTTGCATGTACTCATGCAGAATGATACATCACACCAACAATGTGTCCAAGTTGAGATTTGTCTTGCTTTATTTTGACTTATTAGGGTGTAACCTAAAGTCGATTTCATCCAAAGGTGTTTTATTGGGTTGATATTGACCCTATAGGTTGCCATGTCATTTTCACAAAATACATTCAAATGGCAAGAGCGTTTATAACACCAAATGTCATGAACTCCAATGTCAGTTCACTCCCCTTTTCTTAGCAATGCAAGACAAAGTGAACCATTATGAAAACAGGACCCTCTCCATTGGGATGGAGGAGGATGGTAGGCAAGCCCCATAGCACCACAGGGGGCCCTAGGCAACCTCCATCCCATTGCCTGGGCCATGAGTATTGGTCCAACCACCTCATTAAACCATAGTCATTAAAATATCCCATAACCAATCGTATGTGAGAGCGGTTTATGACCGTGATTCATTGGTCCATTGTTTGCTGGATCTTTTACAGCCCACCACAGGCATCTAACGTAACAGAGCTGTGTTGTTCACTACACTATATAAGCCACTAGCTATAACATAGGAATTTCCGCTTCTCACACATGCAATTGGCCTATATTTCCTCCAATAACAACAATTAGTTTAATCTTCAATATGTGCAACTTCAGAAAACTGTTTGGATTTCTTTTAGAATGCCACGAAGAACAGTTTGCTAATTATCAAAGGATCAACGTTTGTTGAAATAAAAAGCTTTGAATGTTAGCTTTGCTTACAAAATTGATTTTGATTCATCCCCACCCAAGTTCCCCTCAAATTGGTTTCTGTTTTGTTTTGTTTTGTTTATTTCTGACCACACATATGGCATAATTAATGAATTAAGAAATGGTGTATTTTTTTATAAGATTGAGCAATAATGATTTTATAACTGGCTTATAACCCACAGCCAACATAAAACCCCTCACCATCACTCGTTGTTGTTTTTGTAGCCTAATTACATGAGTTGAGTAAGTTGCTAAGAGTGACTAGTTCGTATAGGGAACAGTAAATAACTGGATGTTTAGGGCTGAAACTCCATAATCTCCCTGGCAGACCTATATACATGCTTAATGACCAGGGGTGTAAAGTAATTAAGTAAAAATACTTTAAAGTACTACTTGAGTTGTTTTTTGGGGTATATGTACTTTACTATTTAGATTTTTTGAATGTAGTGAAGTAAAAGTAATACAAAAAAATCTAAATAGTAAAGACAATTATCTTAATTATTAGCATTCAAAATGTAAGGAGTACTTTTGGGTGTCAGGGAAAATGTATAGAGTAAATGTAAAATGTACTTTTTAACTCCATACATTTTCCCTGACACCCAAAAGTACTCATTACATTTTGAATGCTGAGCAGGACAGGAAAATCATCAAATTCTGCCTCTGATCTGGCGGACTCACTGAACAAACATTCTTTGTTAATTAGTCATTTCTGAGTGTGCCCCTGGCTATCCGTAAATAAAACATTTAAAACACAAGAAAATGTTGCCGTCTGGTTTTTAAATAAGGAATTTGAAATGATTTATACTTTTACTTTTGATACTTAAGTATATTTAAAACCAAATACTTTTACCCTTGAAAGTTACGGTCACAAGACGCAGGCCTCCTTACTGTCCCTAGAATTTCTAAGCCAACAGCTGGAGGCAGGGCTTTCTCCTATAGAGCTCCATCTTTATGGAATGGTCTGCCTATCCATCTGAGAGACGCAGACTCGGTCTCAACCTTTAAGCCTTTATTGAAGACTCATCTCTTCAGTGGGTCCTATGATTGAGTGTAGTCTGCCCCCATGGGTGTGAAGGTGAACGGAAAGGCACTGGAGCGACGAACCACCCTTGCTGTCTCTGCCTGGCCGGTTCCCCTCTCTCTACCGGGTTTCTCTGCCTCTAACCCTATTACGGGGGCTGAGTCACTGCCATCCCTAGGAGGGGTGCGTCACTTGAGTGGGTTGATCTTCCTGTCTGGGTTGGCTCCCCCCTCGCGTTCGTGCCGTGGGGGAGGTCTTCGTGGGCTATACTCAGCCTTGTCTCAGGGTAGTAGGTTGGTGGTTGAAGATATCCCTCTAGTGGTGTGGGGGCTGTGCCTTGGCAAAGTGGGTGGGGTTATATCCTGCCTGTTTGGTCCTGTCCGGGGGTATCGTCGAACAGGGCCACAGTGTCTCCCGACCCCTCCTGTCTCAGCCTCCAGTATTTGTGCTGCAATAGTTTGTGTTGGGGGGCTAGGGTCAGTCTGTTATATCTGGAGTATTTCTCATGTTTTATCCGGTGTCCTGTGTGAATTTAAGTATGCTCCTTCTAATTCTCTCTTTCTCTCATCTCTCGGAGGACCTGAGCCCAAGGACCATGCCTCAGGACTACTTGGCCTGATGACTCCTTGCTGTCCCCAGTCCACCTGGTCATGCTGCTGCTCCAGTTTCAACTGTTCTGCCTGCGGCTATGGAACCCTGACCTATTTACTGGACATGCTACCTTGTCCCGGACCTCCTGTTTTGGACTCTCTCTCTACCGCACCTGCTGTCTCTAACTCTGAATGATTGGCTATGAAAAGCCAACTGACATTTACTCCTGAGGTTCTGACCTGTTGCACCCTCTACAACCACTGTGATTATTATTATCTGACCCTCCTGGTCATCAATGAACATCTTGGCCATGTTTTGTTATAATCTCCACCAGGCATTGCCAGAAGAGGACTGGCCACCCCTCAGAGCCTGGTTCCTCTTTAGGTTTCTTCCTAGGTTCTGGCCTTTCTAGGGTGTTTTTCCTAGCCACCGTGCTTCTACATCTGCTTTGCTTGCTGTTTGTGGTTTTAGGCTGGGTTTCTGTACAGCACTTTGTGACATCGACTGATGTAAAAAGGGCTTTATAAATACATTTGATTGATTTTCTATTAATGTATCTTTACTTTCACTCAAGTATTACAATTTAGTACTCTTTTCACCACTGTTTATGACCTCATAATCTCTCCTGATGTAAGGCAGTCTGTGTTTATAGCTTCCTGTTGGTTGGAGAATTATCATATCAAGTTAATCATTGTTATAATGGCCCACATCAATGAATGGGAATTTATTATTCACGATTTAATTTTCTAAACAGCTAAATTTAAATGGTTATCTAAAGGTACATATTTTGATTACTCCATCCATTACAGGTACAGTGCATAAGGAAAGTATTCAGACCCCTTCCCTTTTTCCACATTGTTACGTTACAGCCTTATTTTAAAATGGATGAAATGAAAAATGTACGTACAATACCCCCACAATGACAAAGCAAAAACAGGTTTTTAGATTTTTTTTTGCAAATGTATAAAAAAAAAAAAAACATACCTTATTTACATAATACAGACCCCGCTATGAGACTCGAAATGGAGCTCAGGTGCATCCTGTTTCCATTGATCATCCTTGAGACCTTTCTACAGCTTAATTGGAGTCCACCTGTAGTAAATTCAATTGACTGGACATGCTTTGGAAAGTCACACAACTGTCTATATAAGGTCACTCAGTTGACAGTGCATGTCAGAGCAGAAACCAAGCCATGAGGTCAAACTAATTGTCTGCAGAGCGTCAAGACAGGATTTTGTCGAGGCATAGATCTGGGGAAGAGTACCAAAACATTTCTGCAGCATTGAAGGTCCCCCAAAACACAGTGCCCTCCATCATTCTTAAATGGAAGAAGTTTGAAACCACAAAGACTCTTCCTAGAACTGGCCGTCCGGCCAAACTGAGCAATCAGAGGAGAAGGTCCAGAGTTCCTCTATGAAGATGGGAGAACCTTCCAGAAGGACAACCTTCTCTGCAGTACTCTACCAATCAGGCCTTTTTGGTAGAGTGGCTAGACTGAAGCCATTCCTCAGTGAAAGGCACATGACAGCCCGCTTGGAGTTTGACAAAAGGCACCTAAAGGATTCTCAGACCATGAGAAACAAGATTCTCTAGTTTGATGAAACCAAGATTTAACACTGTCCTAAATGCGAAGAGTTACGTCTGGAGGAAATCTGTCACCATCCCTATGATGAAGCATGGTGGTGGCAGCATCAAGCTGTGGAGATGTTTTTTAGCGGCAGGGACTAGGACACTAGTCAGGATCGAGATGAACGGAGCAAAGTACAGAGATATCCTTGATGAAAACCTGCTCAGGACCTCAGACTGGGGTGAAGATTCACTTTCTAACAAGACAACTACCCTAAGCGCACAGCCAAGACAATGCAGGAGTGGCTTCGGGACAAGTCTCTGAATGTCCTTGAGTGGCCCGGACATGAACCCGATCAAACATCTCTGGAGAGACCTGAAAATAGCTGTCCAGTGATGCTCCCCATCCAACCTGACAGAGCTTGATAGGATCTGCATAGAAGAATGGGAGAAACTCCCCAAATACAGGTGTACCAAGCTTGTAGCATCATACCCAAGAAGACCTGAGGCTGTAATCGCTGCCAAAGGTGCTTCAACAAAGTACTGAGAAATACTTATGTAAATTTGAGTTTTATTTGTTTATAGATTTGCCAAAATATCTAAACCTGTATTTGTTTTGTCATTATGGAGTATTGTGTGTAGATTGATGAAGGGGGAAAAACGTTTTAATCCATTTTGAGTTAGGCTATAGCTAACAAAATGCGGAAAAAGTCAAGGCGTTTGAATACTTTCCGAATGCACTGTATCTAACTACCATCGTGGGTTTGTCCAGCCTGTTCAAAGGGTCTAGTCATTCAGGCCAGTCCATTACTTCGATCCACTGTATATTCTATAAGTGTAGCATATTCCAAGTTAAACCTATAATTAATTCAAATAGGCCTAAATGCAACATAAATAAATACCGAAGCGTTAGGGCGTCACACTCATACACCAATTGCAATGCGTTTTATTGTCTGGAAAGTATGCCGGGTCATGTGGAATTGAATAGGCTTTAAAAATGCAGTGCCAGCAAAAACACGCTAAATCTCATATTGGTGCGCAGTGGAAGTGGAGCTTTCCAAATCCCGCTGTATCTGCAGTGGCTGCTCTGCACTACAATTTTCAGCTAACATATTCAAACGTAATGCACGTTTTAGAGTAGCCTTGACACTTTTTGTTTACTTCACAATTTTTGGGCAACAGTCCGTTTCACAGTAATCCACCATGTTTTGGTCACTATTGTGCGTAACCGTTTGCTTGGCATCCCTACCTGCCGAAGCACAGATCTCAAATAGGTACGTTATCGGCTGTCCCAGTCGTTGTGACAAGGCGATGTGCCCACGTATGCCAGTTGAGTGCTTAGCAGGAAAAATCCTCGACCACTGCAACTGCTGCCCGGTGTGCGCCTCTGGAGAGGGCGAAGCGTGCGGCGGCAATGGGAAGCTTGGAGACCCGGTGTGTGCAGAGGGGTTGGAGTGTTCGGTATCGGGCGGAGTGAGCTACTCTGCCACCGTCAGAAGAAGAGGGAAGAGCGGCGTTTGCGCCTGCAAAACTACCGACCCTGTATGTGGCAGCGACGGTGTATCATATCGTAACATCTGCGAGCTCAAGAGAGTCAGCAACCGGGCGCTGAAACTTCAGCAGCCACCTGTTCTGTTCATTCAACGGGGAGCTTGTGGAAAAGGTAATTTATTCATTAGGCATATTCTTTCATTCCACCACTTGAATGTGCTAATTGTTTTATCAGTCCTTCTGGTGGGTTCCTAACTTTAAATCAGTGCTCGTGTAACTCAGCTTTAGACGCAAATACAATGTCTTCAGAAAGTATTTATACCCCTTGACTTATTCCACATTTTGTTGTGTTACAGTCTGAATTGAAAATATATATTTTTCATCCATCTACACACAATACCCCACAATGAAAACGTGAAAACACGTTTTTAGAAATGTTTACAAATGTATTGGAATACAGAAATATCACATTTACATTAGTATTCACACCCCTGAGTTAATACTTTGTAAAATCACTTTTGGCGGTGATTACAGCTGTGTCTCTCTTTGGGTACGTTTCTAAGAGCTTTGCACACGAGGATAGTACAATATTTGCCCATTCTTTTCTAAATTCTTTAAGCTCTGTCAAGTTGATCATTGCTCGACAGCCATTTATTTTCAAGCCAATTTAAGTCAACTGTAACTCGGCCACTCAGGAACATTCAATGTCATCTTGGTAAGAAACTCCAGTGTAGATTTGGACTTGTGTTTCAGGTTATTGTCCTGCTGAAAGGTGAATTTGTCATCCCAGTGTCTGCTGGAAAGCAGATTGAATCAGGTCTTCCTCTAGGATTTTGTCTGTGCTTATAGCTGTATTTGGTTTCTTTTTATCCTAAAAAAAACCTCCCTAGTCCTTGCAGATGACAAGCATACCCATAACATGATGCAGCCACCACCATGCTTGAAAATATGAAGTCATACTCAGAGATGTGTTGTGTTGGATTTGTCCCAAACATAACATTTTATATTCAGGACAAAAAGTTAATTTCTTTGCCACATTTTGTGCAGTATTTCTTAAGTGCCTTGTTGCAAACAGGATGCATCTTTTGCAATATTTTATTCTCTACAGGCTTCCTTATATTCACTCTGCCATTTAGGTTAGTGTTGTGGAGTAACTACAATCTTGTTGACCATCCTCTGTTTTCTTATATCACAACCATTGAACTCTGTAACTGTTAAAATCACCATTGTCCTTACGGTGAAATCCATGAGCAGTGTCCTTCCTCTCCGGCAACTGAGTTGGGAAGGATGCCTGTATCTTTGTAGTGACTGGGTGTATGGATACACCGTCTAAAGCCTAATTAATAACTTCCCCATGCTCCAAAGGATATTCCGCGTCTGCTTTTTAATTTTTTTTTACATACTGTATCTAGAATCCGGTGTCTCTTTGAGGCATTGAAAAACCTTCCTTGTCTTTGGTGTAATATGTACTTGAAATTCACTACTCGATTGAGGGACCATACAGATAATTGTACTGTATGTGTGGGGTACAAAGATAGTGAATATTGATTTTTGTTAATGATTTATTAATGACACCCTATTGTTGAACACCAAATGAGTCCATGCAATTTGTTAAGCACATTTTTACTTGTGAATTTATTTAGGCTTGCCATAACAAAGGGGTTGAGTACTTACATTGAAAGTATATAGTGCACGTGATCAATGCTGTTCAAGACTCTTCACAAATTATTAAAGCAATTGAGAAGATCTCCACGGACCTGCAACCTTTGCATGCTATCTTGAACATGCACACTTTCTAATATTACATAAGAAAAGGTTTATAGTTAGACTACAGTAGGCTAGCCTCAAAATGTGGCTATGGATGTTACTCATTTGAAGGTTGGATAAATACTGTTAGGTAAGAGAGCCTTAGTTTCAGGCTTTTAACTGTATTACAAAAGTAATATTGAATTGTTTGGTGGACAACAAACAAATATCAACATTTAATGCTGTGATAGTTACATCTGAGCCACTGACTTAATCTTATGTTTTTACTTTTATTTTTTATTGATTTGAGGACATGAATCCAACATATATATAATTTGTTAGCCTATTAACTTGTCGACAAATTATTTATTGTATTGCAAAAGTGATATTGAATTGTGTTTGGTTCTCAACGCAACCAAATATCAACATTTGAAGATGTATATTCTATGTCACTGACTTAGTCTTGCTTGGATTCCAGTTTGTCGACAAATTAGTGATTGATACTTACTGTATGTTGGATTCACGTCTCCATCTCAACCAAACATCTACAGTTGAAGTCGGAAGTTTACATACACTTAAGTTGGAGTCATTAAAACACGTTTTTTCAACCACTCCACAAATTTCTTGTTAACAAACTATAGTTTTGACAAGTCGGTTAGGAGATCTACTTTGTGCATGACAAGTCATTTTTCCCAATTTTCTTTACAGACAGATTATTTCACTTATTCACTGTATCACAATTCCAGTGGGTCATAAGTAAACATACATTAAGTTGACTGTGCCTTTAAACAGCTAGGGAAATTCTGCAAAATGATGCAATGGCTTTAGAAGCTTCTCAAAGGCTATTTGACATCATTTGAGTCATTTGGAGGAGTACCTGTGGAAGTATTTCAAGGCCTACCTTCAAACTCAGTGCCTCTTTGCTTGACATCATGGGAAAATCAAAAGAAGTCAGCCAAGACCTCAGAAAACAATTGTAGACCTCCACAAGTCTGGTTCATCCTTGGGAGCAATTTCCAAATACCTGAAGGTACCACGTTCATCTGTACAAACAATAGTACGCAAGTATAAACCGCATGGGACCACGCAGCCATCATACCACTCAGGAAGGAGACGCGTTCTGTCTCCTAGAGATGAACGTTCTTTGGTGCGAAAAGTGCAAATCAATCCCAGAACAAAAGCAAAGGACCTTGTGAAGATGCTGGAGGAAACAGGAACAAAAGTATCTATATCCATTGTAAAACGAGTCCTATATCGACATAACCTGAAAGGCCGCTCAGTAAGGAAGAAGCCACTGCTCCAAAACCGCCATAAAAAAGCCAGACTATGGTTTGCAACTGCACATGGGGACAAAGATCATACTTTTTGGAGAAACGTCCTCTGGTATGATGAAACAAAAATAGAACTGTTTGGCCATAATGACCATCGTTATGTTTGGAGGGAAAAGGGGGAGGTTTGCAAGCCGAATAACACCATCCCAACCGTGAAGCACGGGAGTGGCAGCATCATGTTGCGGGGGTGCTTTGCTGCAAAAAAAATAGATTGCATCATGAGGAGGAAAATTACATGGATATATTGAAGCAACATCTTAAGACATCAGTCAGGAAGGTAAAGCTTGGTGGCAAATGGGTCATCCAAATGGACAATGACCCCAAGCATACTTCCAAAGTTGTGGCAAAATGGCTTAAGGACAATAAAGTCAAGTTATTGGATTGGTCATCACAAATCCCTGACCTCAATCCTATAGAAAATATGTGGGCAGAACTGAAAAAGCGTGTGCGAGCAAGGAGGCCTACAAACCTGACTCAGTTACGTCAGCTATGTCACGAGGAATGGGCCAAAATTCACCCTCCTTCTTTTGTGGGAAGCTTGTGAAAGGCTACCCAAAACGTTTGACCCAAATTAAACAATTTACAGGCAATGCAACAACATACTAATTGAGTGTATGTAAACTTCTGACCCACTGGGAATGTGATGAAAGAAATAATATCTGAAATAAATCATTCTCTACTATTATTCTGACATTTCACATTCTTAAAATAAAGTGTTGATCCTAACTCACCTAAGACAGGGACTTTTTACTGGGATTAAATTTCAGGAATTGTGAAACATTTAAAAACTCAGGTTATTTGGCTAAGGTGTATGTACATTTTCAACTTCAACTGTGTGTTAAAGAATAGGACTAAATCTAATTAAACTTGAAATGCACTTTAAAAAAAGTTTGATTTATTCCTATTCTTTAACTTAGATTTTTGGTTGAGATGGAGATATGATTCCAACACAATGATTAACTTCCAGATTACTTTTGAAATCAACCTAAGCTTAAAAACCTAGGCCGCCTATATGTATTGTCTATTTTAAGTTGAACCCTGGGTTGAATTGAAACACCAGCTGTCGATGACGTTGAAAATGCTATATAGGCCAAAATAGTATCGTTGTTGTTATACTGTATGATTTATTAAGTATGGTTAAGTTTAATTTCCCCTGTTAAATCTACCCTATGAAATGACTGATAGCATTAGTGAATATATTTAGCTATTAAAATGACTGTCAATAATCGTTCTCATGATACCACATTGGTTGTAGTCAGTGACAAACTTCAAAGCTAAGCAGAGCTGGGCTTGGTTAAAACCCTGGATGGGAGATCAAATGAATAGCTGTTTATAGATTAACTCTCCAGTAGGAGGTGCTCCTCAGGCTTTTTTTTTCTTCTCATGCTGGCTATAAATCTTCTTTGGGATAGGGGGTGATATTTTGACATCTGGATGAAAAGTGTGCCCAAAGTAAACTGCCTGCTACTCAGGCCCAGAAGCTATGATATGCATATTATTAGTCGATTTGGATAGAAAACACTCTGAAGTTTCTAAAGTTGTTTGAATAATGTATGTGAGTATAACAAAACTCGTGGAAGCCAGTTCCTATGTCTTCCACTAGATATGTCAAGCCAAGTATACTCTTTTGTTTGGGGCGCGCGACCTGGAGTTCGCTCCACTTTGATTTTATCTGCTATTGTACACAGTATATTCCGACTTAAATTGTATTTATTATTTACGTTTTAGGATACCTAAGGATGGATTAGGAAGGTTGTTTGAAATGTTTGGACCAAGTTTACAGATAACTTATTAGATCATTTGTAGTCATGTTGGGCGAGTTGGAACCGGTGTTTTTCTGAATCAAACATTTTGGGGATATAAAGAAGGAATTTATCGAACAAAAGGCACATTTGTGATGCTTCTGGGACATATTGGAGTGCCAACAGAAGAAGATCTTCAAAGGTAAGGCATGAATTATATTGTTATTTCTGACTTTCGTGTCACACCTCCCTGGTTGACATGCATTTGTATGCGGGGTGCTGTCCTCAGATAATCGCAGGGTTTGCTTTTGCCGTAAAGCCTTTTTGAAATCTCACATGGTGGCTGGATTAACAAGAAGTTAAACTTTATTTTTATGTATTACACTTGTGATTTCATGAAATTTGAATATTTATAGTAATTTAATTTGAATTTGGCTCTCCGCCATTTCACCGGATGTTGTCAAATTGATCCCGCTAATGGGATTTCATCCCTAAGAAGTTTTAACGTTGACAAAAGTAGAATTTCAACATTTTTACAAGGTTTGTCCATGTTGAAAATTGGTTACAATGATTACATAATCCTGTGTTTGAAATGTCACCCTCAAAACAACAATTGATTGTGTTAGTCTGAATTTGAAATAGATTAAATCAAGATTTTATGTCACTGATCTACACACAATACCCAATAATGTTAGAGGGAAATTTGGTTTGTAGAAGTTAAAATGTGCTCAACAAATTGCATATTAAGTTGCATGGACTCATTCCATTTTCAATAATAGTAGTTAACATGATTTGATAATGGCACCCTACCCTATTAGGGTACCTCAATCGACTACTGAATTTAAAGCACAGACCAGGGAGGTTTTTCAATGCCTCGCAAAGATAGACACTGGTTGTAGATACAGTATGCAAAAATAAATAAAGCAGAAGCTGAATATCCCTTTGAGCATGGTGAAATTATTAATTAGGCTTAAGATGGTGTATCAATACACCCAGTCGCTACAAAGATACAGGCGTCTTTCCTAACTCAGTCGTCGGAGAGGAAGGAAACTGCTCAGGGATTTCAACATGAGGCCAATGGTGATTTTAAAACAGTTCCGGAATTTAATTGTTGTGATGTCAGAAAACTGAGGATGGATGAACAACGTTGCATTTATTGCAATAGGTCATTGTTGTTGACTTTATCATGGAGTAGCCTATATTAATTTCCAGGATTAGATTAGAAAAATTGTCCATTAAGTTACACACAATGGAAAATTGTCTTTGGCGCTCTCGCTTACATAAAAAATATAAAAACAGACAAAAAACATACACATTAAACACATTGAGCATTAACTCACGTCAGTTCATCAGAATCTTATTTAGTATTGTCTCTGCGGAGGGGATAAATATTTTCTTAAAGGTCCAATGCTAATTATTTATGGGTAACAATGAAGTATCTTACTGTGATTGTTTTCAATGAAATGGTCAATGAGAAACAAAAATTGCCTCTCAGCAAAGGGCAATTTCTCAAGCAAGAATTTAGCTATTATTTGCAGAGAGGTTTGGAACTCTTTCTTATTGGTGATGTCACCATTGGCCACAATTGCATCCCACTCAAATAGGCTAAAATGTCGGGCCTTTTCAAGCAGCTTTTACACTAAAATGGCATTATCATAAATTTCACAATTTCATAGTATTATTCCAACCTCATGGTGTGGAAATGTAAATGGGTCTTTAATGCCATTCTTCCGTGCAAGTGGCACCTTTTGTTCTTCGAACGGACGCCATCATTTGGATGGAGGTATGCCGCTTGTGGGTGACCTGAAGTGCTTTCCTTGTAAAGTTTTTGGAGTTGTGGCTGATTGCCGCCAACTATTTTGCCGGCCTGATAGACAACTTGTGCCAGTTTACTCCTGTTTCTACTGAAACATTCTCATACCAGAAGATGTTGAAGGTTAAAACACTCTGTAAGTGATCTGTACACCATGGTCAGTGTGTGTTTGCTTGCATTAAAACTTCGTAGCTTCCTTTAGTATAAAAACACTACCTTTTGTATGGCCTCTACTCTGTGAGTCCTCAGTTTCAGCCAGTGCAGCTGAGCTGCAATCTGTGACGCTTGTAATCAGAATCAGTGGGACTCAACATAAACCAGACCGTCTATCCATCCCAGATATGTTTTTGTTATGAAATATAACATTAACAATTTGTGGCAACCTTTTAAGGGGTTGCTATTTCCCTCCTCAATTTTGTCATTGCTAGAGCATTGTGTCATATAGCCTTGTGAATTATCATGGCTGGGCTTGTGTCATATAGCCTAGTGGATTATCATGGCTGGGCTTGTGTCATATAGCCTAGTGGATTATCATGGCTGGGCTTGTGTCATATATCCTAGTGGATTATCATGGCTGGGCTTGTGTCATATAGCCTAGTGGATTATCATGGCTGGGTTTGTGTCATATAGCCTAGTGGATTATCATGGCTGGGCTTGTGTCATATAGCCTAGTGGATTATCATGGCTGGGTTTGTGTCATATAGCCTAGTGGATTATCAGGGCTGGGCTTGTGTCATATAGCCTAGTGGATTATCATGGCTGGGCTTGTGTCATATAGCCTAGTGGATTATCATGGCTGGGTTTGTGTCATATAGCCTAGTGGATTATCAGGGCTGGGCTTTTGTCATATAGCCTAGTGGATTATCAGGGCTGGGCTTGTGTCATATAGCCTAGTGGATTATCATGGCTGGGCTTGTGTCATATAGCCTAGTGGATTATCATGGCTGGGTTTGTGTCATATAGCCTAGTGGATTATCAGGGCTGGGCTTGTGTCATATAGCCTAGTGGATTATCATGGCTGGGTTTGTGTCATATAGCCTAGTGGATTATCATGGCTGGGTTTGTGTCATATAGCCTAGTGGATTATCATGGCTGGGCTTGTGTCATATAGCCTAGTGGATTATCATGGCTGGGCTTGTGTCATATAGCCTAGTGGATTATCATGGCTGGGTTTGTGTCATATAGCCTAGTGGATTATCATGGCTGGGCTTGTGTCATATAGCCTAGTGGATTATCATGGCTGGGTTTGTGTCATATAGCCTAGTGGATTATCAGGGCTGGGCTTGTGTCATATAGCCTAGTGGATTATCATGGCTGGGCTTGTGTCATATAGCCTAGTGGATTATCATGGCTGGGTTTGTGTCATATAGCCTAGTGGATTATCAGGGCTGGGTTTGTTTCATATAGCCTAGTGGATTATCATGGCTGGGCTTGTGTCATATAGCCTAGTGGATTATCATGGCTGGGTTTGTGTCAAATAGCCTAGTGGATTATCAGGGCTGGGCTTGTGTCATATAGCCTAGTGGATTATCAGGGCTGGGCTTTTGTCATATAGCCTAGTGGATTATCAGGGCTGGGTTTGTGTGATATAGCCTAGTGGATTATCAGGGCTGGGTTTGGTTAAAACCCTGGATGGGAGATCAAATGAAGAGCTGTTGATAGATCAACTCTCCAGTGGGAGGTGCTGCCCAGATGTTTTTTTCTTCTGATACTGGCTATAACGTTGAGCATCTGACGTTGTTTCAAAAGTAGAATTTCAACATATTTTTACAAGGTGGGCATAAGCAACATTAGAATAGTAGAATACATAAGGTGCAATTTCGAAATCTGGTTGTGCATCAGCAGTTTTTCTCTTGTAATGTCAATCACTGACAGTCACTCAATTAGCCATGTCAGCTAACAATTTTTAGCAATCTAAACTTGTAGTAATAGAGGGGGCCCCCATTGATTTAAAATGTTTATTTGTCATATACACATGTTTATCAGATGTTATTGTGGGTCTCCAACAGTGCCGTAAGTAAGTCACTCTCACCCAGATATCATTAAAGAGCAACAGACCCTAAAAAGCAACTTCTCATTTTGAAAATGTTCTATGTGGCATCAATATGAGTCAGAATATTCTAGTGTCAAAATGGACTACTAAGTATAAATAGGATCATTTTGGTCATAAAGTCGGCCTCGTCCAAAACTGAGATTTGCGAGATGATAGGAAAAAATGATATGTCAAGGAATGAAGGTTTCCATATCAGTTTTTCTGGCAGCACCCAAGTAATCATCAATTTGGATTACAGCTTCACGCGACCCAACCATAATGCAGTGGTCAATTTGTGTTGACATTCAATATCTCTATGGGGCTAGTTAGGTCCCATTTACATTACATAATGTAAATTGGACAATATTTTTAAATGTCAAAGGCACAAAATATTAATGACTTAATGTCATACCAACTATAAGTTGTAGAAAGTCATATACAAATATTGGCACTGCATCTGTTCCTAACATTTTCAAAATGTGAATGACTCTGAGGAGGATGATGCAGAGACGACCTTTACACTCACACCTCACCCACTGGTGGTAGAGAGATCAACAGTTCTTTAACTGTGTTCTTTAACTGTGTGTGTATGTCTGATGTGTTTATAGCAGAATCCACCTCTAGGCGAGGAAACTTTCACTGTGTCAGCTGCTGTGTGTGTGCATGTGCTCAGTGCATATCACAGTATTTGTTTTCAAAATGCTGCTTCATTGTCAGACAGTTAATGTAAGTGTACAGAAGGCTATCTGAAGCTTTTTGAAGGTCTCCATGTGTATGTATACCTTTTCCAACATGAGGACACACAAGGCAGGCCAAAGTGATGTCTGAGAGTGTCTCCTCCGTGATTGAGCAAACATTTGGGATGCAAATACTTGATCCAGCTCTTCTCCAGCTCCAGTCAGCCTAAAAAAAGCAAAGTGCAGCTCTGTGCCAAGCTACATGAAGGCCTCTGGCCAAGTAAAGAGAGGCTCCAGACTACTGGCCTCACTTAAAGCAAACGCATGAAATTACACTTGGTACATGATGTAATTTGCATCTAGTTTCTGAAGTTGTCGATTATGCAAGTTGTTTGAAGTGGCACAGGATTTAGGTAAAATGTTGCTGTCCCATGGGCCCCTCTTGTGTTTTCTCAACTCATTTAGTCACAGACTGGCATATATGACCTGCAAAAGCTAGTTTTAGATTTATTGGTATTTTACAAGAGGTAAGATAATACAAATGTTGACTTTAGGATGTTGAGAACAACCTTTTCATTCATTTAAATTCACACCCAAAGGAACAGCAACATTATGCATATCTCTGGTGAGTGATTGGGGTTTGTTGCTTTTACAATGGCAAGCTATGTTGATGTGCTTTCAAATCAAATGAAAGTTAATTGGTCGCGTTCAATGGGGAATGTGAATTGTCTTTGATTATGCTTGGTGGCTCATATACAGTATGCTGACCGTGCACATATTTCCTCCCAGCCTTCTCGTCTCTGCCTCGCTTTTGCCACTCTTCCCCTGTTTCTTTCTTTATCTATAACCATGTTTCCATCCACAGTTTTAGGGAGTCAAGTCATATTGTATATAAAAAAAAGTTTAGATCACGTCAGTTGTGATGGAAACGGGAGGTTTCAGTGTAATTGTATAAATGCCGACAGATAATGTGTTCGTTCTATATGGTGGGATCTTTTTGTGTTGTTAAAATGAATTATGCGGGAAATGGCATTGGAAACCCCTTTATGTGCAAATATTGATATAATAACTATCATATCGAAAGTACATTTGGAGTCATGCGATGATATGGTGTTTGGTCCTCCCACTAACATTTGGGAAACCATGCAGTTTTCAGGCTATAGATGAAATAAATGATGATGAACTTCACAAGGTGGTGTATGAGCATGATGCTCCTTTCCAATAAATGTTGAAGGTCCCATTCTGGTGACATGATGATCGATGCTTGACTGCCGTTTCACAAATACGAATATTCTTGCTGTTATCCATAATAGGTGAATCTCGTCATGTAGAATAGCCAACCTGCACAGCCTACCCGTACTGTCTGCGAGCTGTCGGCTAGAGCACATGTACTAAGACCGGAGGAGGCCATTTGGTATTTAACGCAACAGTTTTTGTGACAAAACTATCGGTAGAGTTGAAAATGCTATGGAAACACATGGAACTTTAGATTTGTATTCGGTACATGAGAAATTAAGCTAAAAAATATATTTCGTGTTCACTACATTATCACGCAGTGATTTTTATCTGCAACAAGTCCATTTGGTGAAAACATACTGTACCATTGGTGGAAAAAATGTGCATATTTTCTTTATGTGGAGTCTAGAATATTCTCATGAAAATATGTCGTCAATTTGAAGAGAACCTAGTTTACTCCTTCCTCTGCTTTATCATTCTCCATATTTCTTTCCCCATTCCTTTCCCAGTCTGATCCCAAATATAAGGCACATTCCCAGACTGTAGTTCACTACCTAGTCCTCTAGACTATACCCTTTCCAGTTTCACACTTTCAGTTCATCAGCAAGGGTCTAGGCCCTAGGGACAGTGACCAGGGATTGAATTGGGATTGTGCTTTTCTGTGTATGTTCACAGAGCTCAATGACTATGTTTCCTTTGACTTAGGGACTCTCTCAAAGGCTTAGTGAATGTGTATTCAGTGCAGCCAATGCATTTGCTACATCACAGCCTCGCAGCAAGGGACGTGAATTACAGTAGTACTGCAGAAGGAATGCAATCCATCTGACACTGCAAAACTCCCATCTGACACTGTGAAACTCTCATAAAGTAACACACTGACTGGTGTGTGTTGGGGAGTGCTTGATAGAAGAGTGAAGTTTGGTTTCTTGATGAGGTTAGTGAGTTGGAGTGTGTCTAATTAGAGGGAGAGATACATACCTGGGTGGAATGTCTCTTTGAGAGGAGGTTACTAAGCTGGCCCTTGGAGATCATGACCATGACTATCTAAAGAATCTCATTGTTTCATGAGCATTTAAGTGGTTTTGTGTGTTGCTACATGTTGCATAGACATAACGAGACATGTAGAGAGAAAATGTGGCTCCATCCTCCTCTACTCTTTCCCCCAGTTCCCCCACTTCTGAGGAGGTAAAGTTGAGGGCACAAAGTTGAGGGCACGGCCACTCTGCCAGACAGCCAGGCCAGACGAAGGTAACTGATAAGACAACGTGGACCACCATTCAGGGAGCCAGAAAAGACATGACTAACATGTAGCCTGCAGTGTAGGAGTGTTTTGCCAGTAACCGAAAGGTAAAAATCTGTTCTGTCCCCGAGCAAGGCATTTAACCCAATGTTTCATGGGTGCCATGGATGCTGTTTAAGACATCTCCCCACACCTCTCTGATTCAGAGGGGTTGGGTTCAGTGCAGAAGACACATTTCAGTTGAATGCATTGTTGTACAACTGACTAGGTATCCCCCCCTTTCACCCTTAGATGACGATGGGCTTTGCTTTGCTTCTGATGGTACCCCTCTCTCTTCCTCGGTCTCAGTCTGTAGTAAAGCATGCCTGCCTGGGGATTGAGCACTCAAATCAAAAAGCCATCTGTCTCAGTTGAACTATTTGTTTGTAGAACCTTTTTAAGTATATTTTATTTGACACAATTCAACATTGAAATAAATTTTGCTAGTGAATGTGGGTCGACTAAACTTATACAGTATATAATTCTGTAAGGAAGCGTATGCAGATGTCCTCTAATTCAGAACAGTAAAAACTGATAGTCGTTTTTCAAAGGCATTCCAATGATATTCACGATTTTGGAGGGAGTTTAGTTTCTTTTTTTTAAACCATTATTTAACTATGCAAGTCAGTTAAGAACAAATTCTTATTTACAATGACAACCTAGGGACAGTGGGTTAACTGCCTTGTTCAGGGGCAGGATGACAGATTTTGACCTTGGCAGCTCAGGGATTCGATTCACCAACCTTTTGGTTACCGGCCCAATGCTCTAACTACTTGGCTACCTGCCGCCCAGGTTTAAGTAGATGCTCTCCATCCTTGGTCCATATGCTTTTTGATTTGTCTCGTGGTCGACTTCATTCCATCCGGCGTTGACCTGATCTGAACCCCAGCTCCTCCGACAGTGTCTCATTAATAAATAACCTGTCACGGTCTACGTACAAGGCAACAGTACCTTACACTGCTATGGAAGGAGCGCACACTGACTACATCTGGTTTGTGATTTTCCCAAGTCCGCAAGAAAGGTTTCGTCATCAACTGGCACAAACCCACTCTCCTTCATTTCCACTGCAATGATGTGTCTGTGGAAACAAATCAGGTATGTCTGTCAAGAGGGAGAGCCAGGTATCATCATAACATTGAGAAGTGAAGAAGACAGGTTGTAAATTATGACCTCTAGAGAGACTTCAGACTGATCTTAGGTCTAGATGTGAGACTTATCCCTACTGTCCAATCCCATTGTGTTTGAGCTATGTTCTTTTCCATTCCGTGATTTTCTTGTTTTAAACTTTAAGGAGAATACTTCAGACCCTGACCTTCATTGCAGATCTACTCGAATTGTACTACACCAGCTTAGCTCAAATGCTCGTCGGATGTGGCAGGGCTTGCAAACGATTACAGACTACAAAGGGAAGCACAGCCGAGAGCTGCCCAGTGACACAAGCCTACCAGATGAGCTAAACTACTTCTATGCTCGCTTCGAGGCAAATAACACTGAAACATGCATGAGAGCACAAGTTGTTGCGGAAGACTGTGTGATCATGCTCTCCGCATCCGATGTGAGTAAGACCTTTAAACAGGCCAACATTCACAAGGCCTCAGGGCCAGATGGATTACCAGAACCTCTACCACAAGCATGCGCTGACCAACTGGCAAGTGTCTTCACTGACATTTTCAACCTCTCCCTGTCCGAGTCTGTAATACCAACATGTTTCAAGCAAAACACCATTGTGCCTGTACCCAAGAACATTAAGGTAACCTGCCTAAATGACTACCCATCCGAGGCACTCACGTCTGTAGCCATGAAGTGCTTTGAAAGGCTGGTCATGGCTCACATCAACACCATTATCCCAGAAACCCTAGACCCAATCCAATTTGCCGATGACACAACAGTGGTGGGCCTGATCAATGACAAGACAGCCTATAGGGAGGAGGTCAGAGACCTGGCCATGTGGTGCTAGGACAACAACCTCTCCCTCAACGGGATCAAGACAAAGGAGATAATTGTGGACTACAGGAAAAAGAGTACCGAGCACGCCCCCATTCTCATCGACAGGGCTGCAGTGGAGCAGGTTGAGAGCTTCAAGTTTCTTGGTGTCCACATCATCAACAAACTAACATGGTCAAAGCATACCAAAACAGTCGTGAAGAGGGCGCGACAAAACCTATTCCCCCTCAGGAGACTGAAAAGATTTGGCATGGGTCCACAGATCCTCAAAAGGTTCTACAGCTGCACCATTGAGAGCATCCTGACTGGTTGCATCACTGCCTGGTATGGCTACAGGGGATAGTGCGAACGGCCCAGTACATCACAGGGGCCAAGTTTGCTGCCATCCAGGACCTCTATACCAGGCGATGTCAGAGGAAGGCCCTAAAAATTGTCAAAGACTCCAGCCACCCTAGTCATAGACTGTTCTGTCTGCTACCGCACAGGAAGCAGTACCGGAGTGCCAAGTCTAGGTCCAAGAGGCTTCTAAACAGCTTCTACCCCCAAGCCATAAGACTCCTGAACATCTAATCAAATGGCTACCCAGACTATTTGCATTGTCACTTCAATGCATGGTCACTTCAATAACTACCTACATGTACATACTACCTCAACTAACCGGTGCCCCCGCACATTGACTCTGCACCGGTTCCCCCTCCTGTATGTAGTCACACTATTGTTGTTTTTACTGCTGCTTTTTAATTACTTGTTACTTTTATCTCTCATTCTTATATGTTCTTGTATTTTTTTGAAACTGCATTGTTGGTTGGGGGCTCGTAGGTAAGCATTTTCACCGTAAGGTCGACACCTGTTGTATTCGGCGCATGTGGCTAATACAATTTGATATGAATTAAGATACTATTGGGTGTAACAAACCCAGTCATTCATAGATGAAGTTTTAACATTGGCTTTTGTTAGACTAAAATGAAACAAGTTGCCTGAAGTTATCATGCTATATGACCCCCTTATTTGGGGGGGGAAATTACAGCTATGTTTACGATATGAAATATGAATTCCATTTAGGAATTTCCCCCCTTGAAGAGGAAAGAAATGGGTTATTCTGAACGTATAATTAAGTGCAGTATGTCAGGCTAGTGCTCATTCTACACCTGTCTTGGGCCTCAAGCAGAACGTTTTTGTTTTTTTCTCAACCCATCACAGTAATGTTAAAGTTAGACTAAAAAGATTTCGGAATAACTTCTAATCATTGGTAGACCTATTCTTCTAGGTTTATGCACACCACTTTGCATTGGATGGCGCGTAATATAACTTTATATGTCCGCTACAGCAAGGTGTAGGATTGTACGACAAAACATATTTTGTGCTCTCTTTCCATGTTTTTAACATAATTATTTGAGGAGGATGTGGAAAGATAAGAGTTGTTTAAAGCATGATTGTTGTATTTACTTAAATGGGCAATCTGCAGTTCAAATAATAACAAAGCGGACACCCCACCTCGGTTTTGGTCAACGGCTCAGGAGTTGGGTTGGAGAAATGTAACCTCTCTCACATTCATAGACTGAGCTATGAAAGCAAGGAATGACCGTCCATGATTTCAAAATTATAGTTTTAACCATGTTTTGAGGCTACATAGTCAATGTTGTTTACAATTACATTGTTTTACTCCAGTTTGTAAACAATCTTATATTTGGTGTTTCTGATCGGGTACAACAGTTGAACTAAGCTCATGAGGCATTTTTAAGTTATATTCTTCAAGAATCACCCCATTCACAAAAAAGATTTGTGTGATCGTGGCTTTCTAGGTAAAGCAGGCTGACAGGCATAGAGGCATTCAGTTACTGTTCGATTGAACGTTAGAATGGGAAAAACGAGTGACCTAAGCAGCTTTTGAGCATGGTATGATCATTGGTGCCAAGCGCGCCCGTTCCAGTATCTCAGAAACGGCCGGCCTCCTGGGCTTTTCACACACAACAGTGTCTAGGATTTACAGAGAATGTTGCGACAAACAAAAACATCCAATCAGCGGCAGTCCTGTGGGCAAAAACAGCTCATTAATGAGAGGTTGAAGGAGAATGGCAAGAATCGTGCAAGCTAAAAGGCGAACCACAAAGAAGCAAATAACGGCTCAGTACAACAGTAATACGCAGAGCGGCATCTCGGAACGCACAACTAGTCAGTCCTTGTCACGGTTGGGCTATTGCAGCAGACGACCACACCGGGTTCCACTCCTACCAGCTAAAAACAACAAGTGGCTCCAGTGGGCACACGATCACCAATTGAGGAGTGAAGAAACATTGCCTGTTCCGATGAATCCCGTTTCCTGTTCCGTCATGCTGATGGCAGAGTCAGGATTTGGCGTAAGCAGCATGAGTCCACGGCCCCATCGTGCCTGGTGTCAATGGTACAGGCTGGTGGTGTAAGGGTGTGAGAAATGTTTTCCTGGCACACCTTACATTTCGATACCTATTGCGCAATGTTTCCATGCCACAAAGAATTCTGGCTGTTCTGGAGGTAAAGGGGTGTCCAAACTGGGATGGGTTTACCTAATAAACTGGCCACCGAGTGTATATTAATTCAAAAGTAAAAATATAAATAATGTATGTTAACAATCACAGATTGCCGATTTAAAAAGCAAAATGTCTATGATAATCTTCAGAAAAGGCTTAATTCACAACCTGGAAAAAGACAGCATGATATAATTACACGGTATATCATCAACATTTCCTGACTTGTCTTCTTACAGAAGACTTCAAAAGGCACTTACAGACACAAACACAGGATAGTGTCTATGCCACAAACTGTCATCGTTCCCTTTCTCTTCAGATAATTACCAGTTTCATATGCTGGACTTATTCTTGCACTGCTGTTACATTTTGTCATTGTATTTGTATTTCTGGTGAGTAAATTCTTATTGCAACATCCTGTCTTTGTTGTATTTCTAGCCCAGGACAACCCTAACAGTCTGAGACACAAATACAACTTCATCGCTGACGTGGTGGAGAGGATCGCCCCGGCCGTGGTTCACATTGAACTCTACCGCAAGTAAGAGCTGTGTGTGTGTGTAGGTCCTTGAATATCTGTAGACAAATACCAGAGTTTACTTTACGACCCACCTGGTTGTAAGAATACACTAGTTGGAACAACACTTAAGTACTTATCCTTTTTCATTATCTCTGCCTCTCATTCTCTTTCTCCATATCCCCTGTCTCTCCATCACCCTTCTCCCTATTTCTATTTACCTCTCTCTCTCGCTCTCTCTCACTCTCTCCCTCTCTCTCTCTCTCTCTCTCTCTCTCTCTCTCTCTCTCTCTCTCTCTCTCTCTCTCTCTCTCAGGATGGCATATTCTAAGAGGGAGGTGGCGGTGGCCAGTGGCTCAGGGTTCGTGGTGTCGGAGGATGGACAGATCGTGACCAACGCCCACGTTGTGGCCAATAAGCATAGAGTAAAGGTGGAGCTGAAGAGCGGCGCCACCTACGACGCCAAGATCAAAGACGTGGATGAGAAGTCCGACATCGCACTCCTCAAGATCGACTCACCAGTAAGAGTGGTCACTAGAGGTCACGGTCATAGTTACAAATCAAATTGAAATAACTTTATTCAAACGACTTACCACATCAATAGTTAACATAGGAGCCAAACGGAGGCATAAGGAATGGGTTTGCAGTCAGAAACATTTGCAACATGTTAGTTTGCTTGTGTGTGCCACCCACTCCTTCACAAAGATTGTCACATTATTTCTTCAAATAGAAACTTTATGGAATATTATAAGCAGCATAAATAGTGGGTTTGAGGAGTGTGGCTTTACGCAGTAGCTCCCACGCTTCAGTCCTTTTTAATTCCTGCCTATGAGAGTGTGTGGGAATGACATTAACAGTTTCAACACCCGGGAAGCAGATTGGATTTTAAATACAACCTTCCAGGTCAACAGCAGCCATCTTGGTGCCGTACTTTCCTATATTTTACAACTGCATATCGAGACACCGTTGGCAACGTGAGCAACAATTACTCAATATTATTCCCTATAAAACAGCAGGGGAGTCAGAATTGCAAGATGTTATTGATAGAAAAGTGGTGTTCAGCTTGATAACATAGAGAGGTGATTGTTTGAGTGATGCAACCAAATGGTCCTTGTAAATGCTGTTGGCAAATGGCATTCAGAAGAAAAATACTTCATAAAACAGCAGTCATTACACAACGATTCTCAGAAATATGCCGTACTTGGAAGATATTTCGCAAAGACTCATTAACAGCAGATGAAAACCCATGTTATGCTCCAATGAGAAAAATTAGCAAAAAAAGTTTTGCTCATAAATGGCCTTACAGGCCAGGCCATGTAAGGTTTTTGCCACGGGAAAGTACAGTAATATTGAGAGGCTGTTGCTTTGTGGACCAGCGGGATACACATCCCACATGAATCATAGTCGACAACCATATGAAGGAATGCCTGGCACCTAGTCAAAGCCACGGGCTAGGAGGAACTGCACAGCAGAATGCCTCACCAAGCTTTCACTTGCTTCAATGCACAGCTGAAAAGACACTCACGACAAGAACAGGGCTACACACTGCATCAGCCCAAAACGTCAAGACAAGCACAAGGCTATGTTTTCTTTTATGCAGCCTACATTGGTTCCCCATACTGGCCCTGGAAGACCACTGTGCTATATTCTCAGGTCTACATTGAAGACCTATGCTAGACAACAGTCAGGTGATATCAGACCCAAGGCAGTGATCCATCAATGTCCGAAGAAAAGATTATGGATGGAAATAGTTGTTGTAATGAAAACCAGCATAAATATTATAGTTCTCAAAACAGGACCAGTTGCAAGACACTGAAAAGTCGAATGCTTTGTGCCATGGTGGTAAAGACTACCACCCAACGACTGGTGGACCATGACAGCCCAGCGCTGATTGTGGATTGACCATACACCCGGGGCCCCATTGTGGCTCCATAGCTAAGACTTCTTTATATTTTGTTTATTTGGATCCCCATTAGCTTTTGCATAAGTAGCAGCTACTCTTCCTGGGGTCCACAAAAAAACACAAAACATGACAAGTAACAAAACACTGATAGTCAAGGACAGTCACACCATTGATATACAAACAATACAACAACAAAAATAATACAAACAATACATATATATATATATATATATATATATATATATATATATATATATATATATATATATATATATATTGTGTGTTAGTGTGTCTGTGTTTGTTTGTGTCCCCATCACAGTCCCAGGAGTTATTATTTAATCTGTTTTTTAAGGTAATTTTGCTGTTTGCTTGAGTAATTGGAGGTGGAAGGGAGTTCCATGCGATGATAGCTCCGTATCATGCCATGAATTCGTTTTGAACATGGGGACTGTGAAGAGACCCTTGGTGGCATGTTTTGTGGGGTATGTATGGGTGTTTGAGCTGAATGTTGTTTGATTATGCAGACAATCTGGAATTTAAGTCACAGTAATATTTATCATAAAAACTAGAAGAGAAGCCGTTAATCTCTCGTCAACCCTCAACCAGGAAAGACTTGCATGCATGCTGTTGATGTTAGTTCTGTATGTGCAGTTAATGGAAAGGCCTGCTGTTCTGTTTTGAGCCAGCTGCAGCTCTGCAATGTCTATCTTTGCTGCACTGGACCATATTACCAGCCAGTAATCAAGATAGGACCAGAGCCTTAATGGCTAGTACAGTTGATTTTTGTGTCAAAAACAGAGGACTTACAGTGGGGCAAAAAAGTATTTAGTCAGCCACCAATTGTGCAAGTTCTCCCACTTATAAAGATGAGAGGCCTGTAAGTTTCATCATAGGTACACTTCAACTATGAAAGACAAAATGAGAAAAAAATCCAGAAAATCACATTGTAGGATTTTTAATGAATTTATTTGCAAATTATGGTGGAAAATAAGTATTTGGTCACCTACAAACAAGCAAGATTTCTGGCTCTCACAGACCTGTAACTTCTTCTTTAAGAGGCTCCTCTGTCCTCCACTCGTTACCTGTATTAATGGCACCTGTTTGAACTTGTTATCAGTATAAAAGACACCTGTCCACAACCTCAAACAGTCACACTCCAAACTCCACTATGGCTAAGACCAAAGAGCTGTCAAAGGACACCAGAAACAAAATTGTAGACCTGCACCAGGCTGGGAAGACTGAATCTGCAATAGGTAAGCAGCTTGGATTGAAGAAATCAACTGTGGGAGCAATTATTAGGAAATGGAAGACATACAAGTTCACTGATAATCTCCCTCAATCTGGGGCTCCATGCAAGATCTCACCCCGTGGGGTCAAAATGATCACAAGAACGGTGAGCAAAAATCCCAGAACCACACGGGAGGACCTAGTGAATGACCTGCAGAGAGCTGGAACCAAAGTAACAAAGCCTACCATCAGTAACACACTATGCCGCCAGGGACTCAAATCCTGCAGTGCCAGACGTCTCCCCCTGCTCAAGCCAGAAGTTTGCTAGAGAGCATTTGCATGATTCAGATGAAGATTGGAAGAATGTCATATGGTCAGATGAAACCAAAATAGAACTTTTTGGTAAAAACTCAACTCGTCCTGTTTGGAGGACAAAGAGTTGCATCCAAAGAACACCATACCAACTGTGAAGCATGGGGGTGGAAACATCATGCTTTGGGGCTGTTTTTCTGCAAAGGGACCAGGACGACGATCCGTGTAAAGGGAAGAATGAATGAGGCCATGTATCGTGAGATTTTGAGTGAAAACCTCCTTCCATCAGCAAGAGCATTGAAGATGAAACGTGGCTGGGTCTTTCAGCATGACAATGATCCCAAACACACCGCCCGGGCAACGAAGGAGTGGCTTCGTAAGAAGCATTTCAAGGTCCTGGAGTGGCCTAGCCAGTCTCCAGATCTCAACCCCATAGAACATCTTTGGAGGGAGTTGAAAGTCCGTGTTGCCCAGCAACAGCCCCAAAACATCACTGCTCTAGAGGAGATCTGCATGGAAGAATGGGCCAAAATACCAGCAACAGTGTGTGAAAACCTTGTGAAGACTTACAGAAATCGTTTGACCTCTGTCATTGCAAATACATTCATTAAAAATCCTACAATGTGATTTTCTGGATTTTTTTCTAATTTTGTCTGTCATAGTTGAAGTGTACCTATGATGACATTTACAGGCCTCTCTCATCTTTTTAAGTGGGAGAACTTGCACAATTGGTGGCTGACTAAATACTTTTTTTGCCCCACTGTATTTTTAATAATAGACATATATCCCTCCCCTTCTTCAGATCAACTTTGTCAATATGACTTGAACATGATAATTTGGGAAACAGACACCCTGGTTCAAATCCAGGCTGTATCACAACTGTCCGTGGTTGGGAGTCCCATAGGGTGGCGCACAATTGACTTCCCTACATAAATAAAGGTTAAATAAAAAAAATGTAACAATTGACAATCTAATGTTATACCTAGGAGTTTAGCTTCCTCAACTTGCTCAATGGTCACACCCTTTATGTACAACTCCAGTTGAGGTTTAGGTGTTAGAGAATGTTTTGAACCGAATACAATGCTTTTAGTTTTAGATCTATTTAAAACCAGTTGACCTATTCTGATACTGACTGTAGCTCCTTATTAGAATCTCAGTGAGCTCACTGGCTTTGGCTACTGACATGTAGAGTGTGGAATCATCAGCATACATAGTCATTCTAGTTTCATGTAAGATCAGTCGCAAATCATTTGTAAAAATAGAGAAAAGTAACGGCCCAAGGCAACTGCCCTGAGGGATTTGGCAATGTAGATATATGATGTTAGAGAAGCTTCCATTGAGGAACACACTGTGGGTTCTATTGAATAAATAACTCACCAAACATGTAATGGCAGGTGATGCGAAGCTATAGCAAGTGAGTTTTTTTTCAATAACAATTTAGGATCAATAACATCAAAGGCTGCACTGAAATCTAACAATACCGCTCCAACTATCATCTTAATATCCATGTATTTTAATCATCTGTCATCTGAGTCAGTGCAGTACAAGTTGAATACCCTTCTCTGTAGGCATGCTGAAAGTCAGTAGTTAACTTGTTCCCTGAAAAATATTATTCTATTTGGTCAAACAATCCTCTCCATCAGTTTACTAAGAACAGGCAGAAAACTGACTGGTCGGCTGTTAGAGCCAGCAAAGGGTGCTTTACTATTTTTAGGCAGTTAATTACTTCCGCTTCCTTCCACGCCTGTGGGCACCCACACTTCTTAAGGCTTTGGTTAAAGATATAGCAAATAGGATTGGCACATACAGTCTGCTACCATTCCCAATAGTTTCACATACCTGGTGGCATGTCATTATTGATGGATAACAATACTTTTTCCACCTCTCCCACACTAACTTGACCAAATTCAAAACAGCCATCCTTCTCTTTCATTAATATATATTTGAATTAAAAAAAAATATGATTGTTCACTGTTCAATGTTGTCATTTCACTTCTGAGTTTTTCCACTTTACGAGTGAAATAATTGTTAAAATGATTGGCAATATCGAAAGGTTTGTTATCGATAACCCATTACCTTCAATGGAGATTAACAGGGTTTTCTGCCCATGACATCATTTAAGGTACTCCAAAGTCTTTTTTCCATTGTGTTTTATGCCATTTATCTTTGGTTGGGAATATAATTCTTATTTTTTTATGTTTAGTCACAAAATGGCTCAATTTGTTGAGCCAGCTGTTGAAATCTTTGCCCCAGTTGTCCCTTCTATGTGAGACAGTGTCTACCCAGTTCCATGGGGGACAGCACATCCCTAATGCTAATGATACAGGGGTTAGGGGAGGGTGTTTGTGAGGGAAAGAGTCAAAAAGAGATGCAGAGAGTCAGTGAAAGAGAAATTAGAGGATGAGAGAGGGAGGGAGATAATTCGATGGGAAAATAAAGGGAAAGTTGGAATTTCTTAATTTGAAATGTAAGGGAAAATATAGTCAGTCGTCACAGTTTTGTCCTCAGTGCTTCAGGTCTGTACTCTTAAGTATTCATCTCTTTCCATCTTTTCCTCACTCTCCCTCCTTCTTTGTATCTCTCTTTCTTCAATTTAGAGTCATTATGAGAAGGGGTTACTATTGTCAAACTTTGTAGTGCATATAAGCCCACTGAGAAAGAATCAATCACACATGTGATCTTTGAAAATGTACTTTTTGGATGTAGAATACCCTTTCTTCCCCCTCGGTGCTCCATGAGAAGCAGAGTTTATTGGTGGCTGGGTTGGTCCGTTCCTGGGTTGTGGTGTGGTGTGGTGTACCCTCGTCTCTGGGGAAGACATTAGTCTGTCTGCAGCAGCTGGGACTTCAGAGGATGGGAAGGGAAAAAGTGCTACACTCCTTTCTGACAGAAAGAGAGTGGGATAGAGAGAAAGGAAAAGAGGGAAACAGTTCCATATGTCTGGAAAGCTAAGTGTGCTAATAGGCTAATGAGTTCTCTGTGTGATGTGGCGCTGGGAAGATATTGAGAGAGGTCATCATGTAGGGGAAGGAGCAGCTTGTTAACCCTATCAACTCACTGCCTAACTTGTCTCTCATACACAATAGTTCACTGACGATGTCCTCAATTTGGGCAGTGCCAATAAAAACTGAGGAAGTCATGTCGACAGACTGATTGCGGTTAAACATACCTAGCCAAAAGAGGATGCCACATCATCATCATCATCACTAAATACATTAGCTCTTATTGGTTTAGGAGTCATCCAGGACATGCTCTGCTCCTCATCTTGTGGAAAAAGTGGTGTTCTTCTAGAAAGAAGCAGAGGGTAAATGAATCACATCCTCGTCTCATCCTCCATTTCACTCGCTCTCCCACAATCGTTCTCATCCATTTCGATGCAGCGTGTGCGGACGAGGGCCAAGGAAAGCCGACTGGCCTTGCTCTTCTATTCCATGCTGCAGACTTGGCCTAGTTTGTAGGTGGTTGTTTTCCAAGCCAGCGATGCAGGGAAGAGAGACCCAAACATCCCAACCGCATCTCGTCAGGTCTGCATGGCCCAGAGATCAAAAGTGTGTGGCGTCTAGCCGCCGTCAGTGAGATGTCATCCAGGGTGTCTGTAAACCTGAAGGAAACACAGAGGGAGCATTTTGACCATGTGTTGGCTGGGATATTTACAACAATGTGCGCATATTGTTTTTCTGTCCGATATCAGTGAAGGTTAGGTTAGCCAGTATGGTTGAAAGGTGTTTATATTAACTAACCTATGCTATTAAATATTGTTCAGATGGCTAGCAATCAGTGAGGGAAGGGACATTTATTTTTCTTATGACATAGATTTTCCCCAGCCCCTGTGAAATAGTTGGGTGCGCGCGTAACTCTTTCCCTGAAACTAGCTGTTATGTTGAGCTCACACACATACGTTTCCTGCCACCCCTCAGCCAATGCCGATCCCCAGAGCTGATGGTTCTACAGGTGTGAGCATGTCGGATCACGCTTCTCTTTATTCATTGTGGCACAACCCTTGGGCTAAAAGTTCATGCGTAGCCAAAGTACTGTACACCCACCAACAGTCACACCACTTGCTAGTCCTCCCCATGATACCTACAGTATGTTCTCTGCGTGGTAGCACAGTGCTACAAAGATAACATAATACCCATTGCCTTGATTTCCCCTATAGGAAGAACACGGTATTGACCACAGTAAAGACCGCAGAAGTTGTAATAGGTTTAATCACCAAACAAAGGGTGTATGTATTTCACTAGCATGTCTCTTTGAACTAACGGGTGCCAGCTGTGTTGGTGTCAGTTTATAGTTGTGAATTTGTTGGGTTAAGTCAAATTAACCCGTTTTCATATATTTACGTGCGCCTTTTAAACTATTAGCGACAGTCCATCACAGCATGAAGCTTGACAAAACAAGTTTGCACCTAGGCTCAAGTCATAAAATAGGAGTTAATGTAGTAGGTTTTAAAAGCGATTCCAAAATGCCAAAGCTGTAATATGAAACAAAGGCTCGTCTATGGCAACAAAGGAGGCATTTTCCCTGTCGGTCCTTCCACCCCCAGCCATAGCAAACACTCTAGATGTACTGTACAATTTTCTAGAGATGGTTGAGATGATGAATATATGAATATCTGGAATGATACCACCACTTTTAGGTGCCCCTGTCATGCAATACTTTTTCTGGATGGCTACTAGTAAATACGGGCTTTTCTGTTGAAGTATACTGTCTCTGTCACTATCTCAGCCTCTATTAAAATCTGAAATTGTGCCATTCTCAGTTATGTATGAAGTAATCAAGAGCTTGGAAAACATTAATTGTTTAAGAATAGAGTGGTTGAAATTTCAATTTAAAAGTTTTAACTTGAGACTGAGGACCAGGTATTAGTGCCTTTAACTGAAAGCATCTCGCATGATGTCGGGGGGCGGCCAATGCAGGAGAGGGTTTCCTGCTCCTCGTCTTCTACCTTCAACCACCTCTTCTTAATGTGTAAAACCTGTTGGTAGATAAATCCGGAAAGATCTAGGACCATGAAGAAAAAAAACTGTCTGTGCAGTTGGCTTCTGCGCCCTCTCACCCGCTAGTGACTGAATGCTGATATACTTGGTTCTGACTCACTACAGGCTGTCCGACAAGAACAGTACGGAAGCTTCTCACAGTCCAGGACTTTTATTATCTTCATCACCGCACACTGTAGTGTGGTAAATGTTGGGGATGAGGGTTAAGGCATTAAGACCAACCCATAGTTCAAAATAACCTGGTGAGTCACTTATGGTCAAGTGAAGGTCAGAACCACCAAAAATTACATATACAGTATACGACACGGAATCCACAAGGACAAGAAAGTAGCTGCAAGTGGTTAGTAGGTGATAGCTAGACTAACAGTCATCACACATGAAGAGTCACTGCATTTAATGTTTCCTTTGTACCTATTCACACACAGACACTCCCACTCTCAAAGGGCTCATATCAGCTAGTCTAGGCATTCACAGTTTATGAGTGAATGTGTGTAAGCATGACTGTACCGCCCTCAAGACAGTGGCAGCATTGTGTGTAAGCAGATGGATATGTGCAGGTGTGTGTCAAGATGTGTTTTCATCATTCACTAGGCCGAGACATTTCAATAAGCACCAGTCGATTGTATAACAATCACGCTGTTATTACCACTATCACCACAGCAAGCGGCTGGCAGACAACCAGTCCTGACGGTCTCAGTGACTAAGACTCACCTGACCTCCTCTTGCCACCGTGTGCCTTTTCTATCTGGTTATCCCCTCACCCTGGTCAGGTCGGGGTAGGGGCGGTGTGTGTATTTCCTCACAAGGATAACAAAACAAAGAAAATTCAGACAAGTGGGGACATTTCCCTGAGGCGGCAGGGTAGCCTAGTGGTTAGAGCGTTGGACTAGTAACCGAAAGGTTGCAAGTTCGAATCCCTGAGCTGACAAGGTACAAATCTGTCGTTCTGCCCCTGAACAGGCAGTTAACCCACTGTTCCTTAGGCCGTCATTGAAAATAAGAATTTGTTCTTAACTGACTTGCCTAGTAAAATTAATTTAAAAAAGTACATTTTGCCGGGCCCCACAAGGAAAAATGCTATTTTAGGCTTAGGGGTTAGGTTTAGGTTACAATTAGGGTAAGGGTTCGAATTATGGTTCGGTTTAGTGTTTGAGGTTAGGGTTAGGTTATAGCTTAGGGTTTAGGCTAAATAGGATTTTGAATGGGAATCAATTGTTTGGTCCCCACAAGGATAGTAAAACAAACGTGTGTGTGTGTGTGTGTGTCTTTGTTCGTGTGTGTGTGTGTGTGTGTGTGTGTGTGTGTGTGTGTGTGTGTGTGTGTGTGTGTGTGTGTGTGTGTGTGTGTGTGTGTGTGTGTGTGTGTGTGTGTGTGTGTGTGTGTGTGAGGGTGGGGAGTCACAGACTGAATAGCAGTTCAGACTGCTATTCCGGTGTCATGTCTGGATGAAGGGAATGAGAGGGGGGAGGAAGAGAAGGTGGGATTGGGGGATGTGAAAAGTTCCCCTCAGTTACGTACTCATCTTCTCACTGTCATCTTCTATTAATACTTACGCTACAACTCGGGCCGAGTTCACATCGAGTTCCCACAAGCTAAAATGGCGTCTTTTAATTTACATCAATTTTTATGGATAAAATACTATTTGTAGGCCTATTCAGCTATTATAGGCAACAGTCAGCAGTAATAAGTGACTCCAATGTTGTGTAGGGATGCCAATCAACATGTGTATACACTATATTGGAAAGGGGAATGTAGCGTTGTCATATTTCATGATGGCAATATGAATACGCCTGGGTAGTTGACGACAGGGCGTGTTTTGGTGTTTGCATACATAGACTTTTGGCTGTGTAGACCTTTGGCTTGTTGGCCAGTCAGTCTCAGTTAACTTAGCTTCCCACACGGTGACTCTATTTATAACCCAGGGTAAACAAAATGGATACAAGGAACACATGGGAAAGGTCTCAAGATGGTGCTGTTGTCAGGGAATTCATGGTGGGCACTATCGGCTCAACGTGATACAGTGACGCTTTGGCTAGGACCATTCACTCATTGGCTATGACTGGACGGAATGGAAATTATTTCATGCAGAGAGAAACTGTGGCTAGATAAATATACCCTCTGTCTGTCTGTCTGTCTGTCTAGGCACTGTCTCTGGCTTGTCATGGTTGCCTAGCCATGGAGTCTGTGGTCCCTGAGTTTAACATAAATGGATTTGTACTGTTTCATGAGGTACTGGCCATGTAGTCACTTATAAAATAGATGCACTGTTGAGGGGGTGGACTGACCATAGAGTGAGAAGAATTGGAAGGGTCTATGGAATTGTGCTTGAAGGACTTTAGCTTCACTGTAAATATTAATGCTGTAAGTAAATATGCCCTCCCTAACTTGTCCCCCTACAGATCAAGCTTCCTGTGCTGATGTTGGGGCTTTCATCAGACCTGAGGCCTGGGGAGTTTGTGGTGGCCATCGGAAGCCCCTTCTCACTCCAGAACACAGTTACCACAGGAATAGTCAGCACGACCCAACGAGGGGGCAAGGAGTTGGGCCTACGCAACTCTGAAATGGAATACATTCAGACAGACGCTATTATCAATGTGAGTCTGTGAACACATGCACACACATCCCAAAGGATTGTGAACTGAGAACTGAAGTGATGTCCTTTTTTTGTTGACAGTATGGTAATTCAGGAGGCCCTCTGGTGAATCTGGTGAGAATACTCTTTGTTTATTGACTGTTAAACAGTAGTTCTACATGTCTAATAGAAGGCAGACACTGTGTCTGCATGATGGCACATTCTAGTTTGAAACTGTATGCAAATGTGTGATTGTGTTAGTGTTATTAGTGTGTCACTGGATTTCAGACACTAAATTGACTATTGTATATTGTTGTTGGATGATTGTATTATTGACTTCATTATTGGCGGTGTTATTGTAGGATGGGGAAGTGATCGGGATCAACACTCTGAAAGTGACAGCTGGTATTTCTTTCGCCATTCCCTCCGATAAGATCAGAGAGTTCCTGACTGAATCCTACGACAGACAGTCCCGAGGTAGGACGTTGAATCCCTATAATCATCCTGGGTGTAACATCTAAATATGTCCCCCTAGTGTATGGACCTGTTTACACGGAACCTAATGGCGTGAGCCATCGTGCGCTATCGTGCATAAATGTATTTTGTCCCCCTACACCAGACGCAATCACGACACACAGGTTAAAATGTCAAAACAAACTCTGAACCAACGGCATGAATTTGGGGACAGGTCGAAAAGCATTAAATATGTATGGCAATTTAGCTAGTTAGCTTGCACTTGCTAGCTAATTTGTCCTATTTAACTAGCTAATTTGTCCTATTTAGCTAGCTTGCTGTTGCTAGCTAATTTGTCCTGGAATATAAACATTGAGTTGTTATTTTACCTGAAATGCACAAGGTCCTCTACTCTGACAATTAATCCACACATAAAATGGCCAACCAAATAGTTTAGTCATCTCTCCTCCTTCCAGGCTTTTTCATCTTTGAATTTATATAGTGATTGTCATCTACACCATATTTCCACGACAACCTGCAAAACATTTCGTCTTTCAATCACCCACGTGGGTATAACCAATGAGGAGATGGCACATGGGTACCTGCTTCTATAAACCAATGAGGAGATGGGAGAGGCAGGACTTGCAGCGCGATCTGCGTCAGAAATAGAAAGGAGTTATATTTTAGCCCTGGGCATCGCAGACGTTCGTTGCCGCGCGCGAGCAGTGTGTGTGCAATAATTGAATAACATGGATTTCTACATTTATTTTGCAACGCTCGCGCACACGACGTGTCCGGTCTGGTCAGCATGTTAGCCATGTTTTGAGGATAACCATAAACACTTACAGACATTTTGATTCAGACCCCATTATATCTAAGCATATTCCATGACTCACATCAACACCATCATCCCAGACACCCTGGACCCAATCCAAGTTGCAAAAAAAGATCCACAGATCACCAATCTCTATTGCACTCTACACCAGGGGCATTTCTTGGATTTGAAGACATTCGGGCCCAAAGCCAGTAGGGGCGTCCAGGGGCATTCTTCCCTGGCCCCCAAAGAAAGGAATTTCAACAGCTAAATGCTTGAATTTGGCGCATTTTGACACGAACACAGAGATTAGAACATTGAGAGCTTAGGAAATGTTCAGGTAAATTGTACCTTCCTACCTGCCACAGCAGACACTGCCAGTACTCAATTACAGTTGCTACTGTGGGGGTCTCTACTCTGGAACACATAGATCTACAGTGTATTGCCAAAAACCACTCAACAACTTCAAACACAAACTGAGAGGGACACACGCACACAAACTGTGTCGTAATTAGAATCCATAGAGCAGCTTTAAGTGATACTGTCTACTGTGTGCTCACCCCTCCTCTGCCTCTCTACATCGCTTTCTTTACATCACTTTTTTTCTTGTCTGCCTCATCAGAAAGGTCTCAAGGTAGAGGTGCAGCATGTCATTAGTTAGTTTTAAAGGGTGACTGCATTATAGATTTTGATTATTAAGAAATGCTGGCGTCAATGACTGAATTCAAATGTGAGTTGGTTTCGGGGTGTGGTTTGATGTGGGTGTCCCCTGTGTGTGTTCGCTGGTGGGAAGAGTTAGCCAAATTATTTAGCCAATTAGCTTCAGCCGGCTGGTGCACAACCTTTTTCTCATTTCCAGATTTATGTATGCATTTCTGAAATGTATAGTTGGTTTGAGGTTTTTAAGTAATTGATATTTGGAGCTATTGAAATTTTAACATGTTGTCCCATTACATTTTGTAATTAACCGATTGTCCCGAACAAGCCCCATAGGGATATCCAAAGTCAACCCAAATTTACTACAGGATTTAAGATCATGCCGCGTGCAGCTGCACTCCGAATTGATGATTACTTGTGTGCTGCCCACTTGTGTGCTGTGGGCATGTAGGAGGGATTGAAACAAACCCAACCATAATTTATGAGGTCACGACCACAAGTCTTACAAAACTCTCTTTTGGACGAGACTGACTTTAATTCCCAAAATTATCCTATTTACTGTTTTTAGTCAATTTTGACAGTACAATAAATGTTTCTGACTCATATCAATGCCACATAAGCTGTTTTATAAATGAGAAGTTGGTTTATAGGGGCAGTTGTCTTTAAAGTTACTAATGGGCAGTTTTCTTTTACAAATAGTTACTTAGCCTATATGGAAATAACAGACATGAGCCAAGCATGTTTACCTTTAGAATGGAATAGGTTATAAGACCTCTGTGATTCATTTAATTTAGTCAGTTCTACCAACTCAACATTGCTCATTTTCAACAGGGGTAGCCTTTCCTGCAGTCGAATAACCAAAGTGCCCTCTAGTGGCCTCATGAGTGGTATTTTATTAATATTTTTCATAATTTCATAATTAATGAACATGTATTTTTTTTAACGGCCCAAAATCCGGTGTTTCTATGTCAAATGGTTTTGTTATATTTCATTCTTCTGCTATGTGTATAAAGTGTAATATTAGGATGCAAACTCAAAATTGAATACATTTCAATTCTATACCTGACATGGTACAGGTGTCTTCTTTTTTGAAGCCCATAACCATGTGTGTGAGGTATATACTTTTGTTTCAAAGGAGATTAGTTTAAGACTACCAGGAAACACTCTGTGCGACCCTGATTTAGCCCACTGCAATAAAAGGTTAAATGTAAAGTTGAGCTTCAGTCCACAGATACTGTATGTGCTTCAGTCAGAAAAATGTCTTCGGTCTCAGCTAGCTAGCCAGTCAGTAGCTACCGAAGTGGCTAGCCATCCAAGCTAGCTACAGATACGAAACCCATTAAATACACTCGCAGTAAATAAACACTTGTCCTAATACGACTTATATCAACATTCTTTGCTTGCCCATTCACTAAATATACTGTTAAATAACTGGATGACACCCAATAGCTTTAGGATGCTGAGCGCTAAGGCTAGCTTATTAGCATTAGCCAGCCCTTACGCTAAAGGAGACTAGCTACTGTTTACTATCTGTCACTTTCTTCTTAGTTATATGTACATGTCTACCTCAATTACCTCGTACCCCTGCAAATCGACTCGGTACTGGTACCCCTTGAATATAGCCAAGTTATCATTACGGATTGTGTATCTATTGCTACTTTTAGTATGATGTGTTTTTCTTTTCTATTATTTCTCTATTTTCTTTCTCTCTGCATTGTTGGAAAGGGCCCGGAAGTAAACATTTCACTGTTAGTCCACACCTGTTGTTTATAAAGCATGTGACAAATAACATTTGATTTGACCCAGGCTCAGAATCACCCAGATATTCTTTGAGTCAAAAGGAAACCCCTTTTGCATATGATTAAAGAGCTACCCTCTTCCTGATTTTTTTTTCTCCTTCTCATTGTGTTCCCTTAGGAAGAGTTGGGGCAAAGAAGAGATACATTGGTGTGAGGATGATGACACTCACTCCAGCGTAAGTAGATCCTAATTAACTGGTCATATTTGTAATGAAAAGGATGGGACGTTTTCTTTTGTCAACTTCTGATAAATACAATGAAAGACTTGAGACTGTGAAAGTTTCCACTAAACTGGAGAATGTAGTTATCCAAAGCTGTCAAAAATAACATGTTTGAACTGGGCCTGGTAAACTGCATTTCAGTTGGATACAGACAACGAAGCACTTTTTCCTAATGGGTTCCTTAATTTCTTCCCCTTCACTCTCTAGGTTGACCAAGGAGCTAAAGGTGCGACACAAAGACTTCCCTGATATCACCTCTGGAGCCTACGTCATGGAGGTGATCTCCAAAACGCCGGCCGCAGCGTAAGTACAAACTAACAGGGAAAGAAAGTACAAAGACACTCCATCTCACCAGTAATATGAGTTTCTTATGATTTTGAGGACAAGTTGTCTGACTTTTTATGTGCTCAGGGGTATTGTCTTTGGCTCTTTCCACTGTATGTACACGTTTAAAATGTATATAGACCTTCAACTCCCATTTTCACGTGCAAATGCATACACATAGACACATACAACCGCCCTTAATAAAACATTGCTTGTTCACCCACTCAAAAATCCTCCTCCTCCCACATCCTCAGCAGCACATTCAGTGTGATCATCTCTGGTGACCACAGTTCTACCAGAGAAGGGTTGTGGTTGGAGAGACGCTGAGGTCAGCTATTCCATTCATCCCTCAAGTAGCAAGGGGTTTGCTGTGGTTTTCCTGGTCCCTCTCACCCTGCCCTAGTTCTTATATTAGGCCTTCTGTGTCTCATTGGTGGTGTAAGTGTTAGTCCTGTTAGCCTGAGTACAATGAGGGGAATGTGGAAGTATTATCAGTGGTGGTGGGAGCGTAGTTGTGTGAAAGTGGAGGCTTTGATGTCACTTCTGGGAACCACTCCAGTCTTTGTGTAATTTGGTTTTACTAGATTTCTATTCCGGGTGTGTTTGGTCTGTGGGAGAGTGTTGCACAAAGCACTTTCCCCTGACTAATTATTGTGGTCCGGATGAAGGATACATATATGTTGTCATTTAGACTCTTATCCAGAGCCACTTATAGGAACAATTAGGGTTAAATGCCTTGCTCAAGGGCACATTGGCCATTTTTTTATCTCTCGCCTAGTCGGCTCAGGGATTCGAACCAGCTACCTTTACGGTTACTGGCCAAACGCTCTTAACCGCTTGGCTACCTGCCGCAGATTTCAGTTAATTCCAACACATTTGTCCTGCACTACAGATTAAAGCATCAAATAATGTGTGAACTATATTTACCTTCTAACAAGAAATATAAAGGCAACCCGGCCAATTGAATCCATTCCTAGCGGAATGTAGGTGCAATAAAGAGCAATCAATACCTTGAAATAACAATCTTATTATTATAGCTAACCGTTCTATCAAGCATGTTTGTTGCTGTAGTTCTCATTCTGTTGTGTTCCTCCTCTCTTAGTGGCGGTCTGAAGGAGCATGATGTCATCATCTCCATCAACGGCCAGCGGATTTCCTCTGCAACCGACGTGAGCACCATCATCAAGAAGGATGCCACGCTGCAGGTGGTGGTGCGCCGTAGTAACGAGGATGTCATCATCACCATCGTTCCCATGGAGATCGACCCCTGACCCCCCAGCCCCACCCATGAGCTGATGCTCATTAGCATCACCAATGGACCTTATATGGACATGTGTGTTTAATCGCGCCCCAATCTGTGGCCTTTAGGGCTTTGTGGCATCATGCACCTGGACTCCGCCTTGAAAAGGAACGATTGTATAGAGCATCTCAGCAGAGTTGTACTTCCTCATCCATGTGTATTACACTTTTATTATTGTACGCTTCTAGTACTGTTAACTGTTAAACACTAGCTAGTTGACCTGTTTTGACTTGTTTGTTCTGTTTTTTTATACTGACTGATTGTTCAGACGGAGGCCCACCGTGGCAATGTAAAACAATGTAGAGAGCAGCTCTGAGCGAGTTGTGCAATTATTTTTTTCTAAATTCCTATTCTAAGTACTGTAGTTTTATGGTGTATTTGTTGATGACATTTACAGAGAAGAGAATAAAGTGTTTTATGATGGTAACTTTGATGTTGGAGATGAAAGGATCAATCTGAAGAGCTCACGTATCACAATCTTTTTCAAGCACTTTCTCTCCCCACCTCTCTTTCTGTATCGCTTTCTTTCACTCACACGCACACACACACACACACACACACACACACACACACACACACACACACACACACACACACACACACACACACACACACACACACACACACACACACACACACACACACACACACACACACACACAAACATACAGACACACACACACTGTGATGGACTGCTCCCTGACTGAGATTAGATTTACAATATTTTCTTTGCATGTGTATGAGTTGAGCCATGACACACATACACACACACACACACACACACACACACACACACACACACACACACACACACACACACACACACACACACACACACACACACACACACACACACTCACAAGGAGGACATACAATTGATGTGGGGCTGTTTTATATTTAGTTTTACTGCCCCCATAAGGGTTTGATACTGGCCCTCTTGTGGCAGTTGGGCTGACCTCACAGAGAGGATAATGGTCCATACACGTAATCCAGACAAGGTCCTACAGATGAGACACTCACATGAACACACCGTAAATGATACAGACAACATCTTAGTGTCATTATACTCCTTATAGTGTGTTGTAACATATCAAGTATTTTAGTTCAGAATCTAGACACATTTCCCATTGATTTATTCAACATTAAAAATATTAATATTTCAAAGGTAGATTTAGATTTAGTTCATTTTAAGACTTACTGTTTGCAACAATATACTCTACAAGTACATCAAATTCACAGAGTGGGCTCTCTGCTAATTCTGAAGCTCTGATGAATTTTATGATCACCAATAGAGTGAATGGGAAAATGGATTAAAAGAGACCACCCTCTGCTGGTGATTTTCAGAATGTGCAATCCTAAAAGAGGACTGTGATTGGTTAATGACCTGTAATGTACATTTCTATGTGTGAAATTGGTAATGTAATTAAAAGTACCAGAGAGCCCATTCTGTAAATTTGATGTGTTTGAAGTGTATATTGTTCCAAATAATATGTCAAAAAATAAGACTTGAGAAATCAATATTCATAGTTTTTATGTTGAATAAATTAAGGTGAAAAAGTATCCCAAAAATGCTGGAGTTCAGTTGGTGTAGGCCTAGATTCTAACTGATTTCAGTGGATGAATAACATGATCAAGACCACTTAATCACACCTAGAGGAGATAGTGCAGAGGGTGAGGCTCAGGATTTTAATCTTCCCAATTCAGTATTCACATGCTACACATCAGAGTAACATGAAGAGGAGAGCTTATATAACATGATACACTAGATGTTGTAGTGCATTTTCAAGTACAGTAAAAAGGAAACATGTTAAGCAACTGCTGCCATCTAACGGTTCTATGAAACACTACATCCTGGTACACAGAATCAAAACACTTCACTTTTTCAGTCTCGGTCACACAGATGTTTCAAAGTGTTGCATTGATAGCCTTCACTCTGCAAAAACATTGTTTCAGTGGGGTTGCTAACTGCCCCAGAGACAGTGAAAACATCATGCATATGTCACTCCATGGGTGTAGTCGTGGATTCAGCTGTGAAGGGAAGGGTGTGCCTATGTATGAAGTCTACTAATGCTCTGCCAGGGTTTGTGCCCAAACCATCAGTCATAAGGGTCATGATTCATGAGGGCATTAACTAATTTCTCTACAATCTAGAACCTAAAAGGGTTCTTAGGCTGTCCCCATAGATGCCTTTGAATAACGCTATTTGGTTCCAGGTAGAACCCTTTTGGGTTCCATGCATAGCCCTTTCCACAGAGGGTTCTAGATGGAACCCAAAAGTGTTTCACCTTGAACCAAAAAGGTTCTACCTGGAGCCAAAAGAGGGTTCTCCTATGGGGACAGCCGAAGAACCCTTTTGGAACCCTTTTTTCCAAGAGTGTACGCTTTGCCTATTAGCCCTGAGGGGTATCCTACGAAGCAGAATTGAGGAGTTAGCAAGGTAACTTTGATCAACTCTGAGTTCATACGAAAGTGGCTCACCTTTTAGCCAAGTCAATTTCTATGACACTGAATAAAATAACCTGCTTCAGAACTAACCTGCACCGGGGCAGGCTAACTTTGGGCTAACTCCATTTATCCTGAATGAAGTGTCTGAGCCACGAGTTGAGTACCAATGAAATCAGAAAGCCTCCCTCTCACAAAGATGGTGTCATCATCCCCTTCATGTGAGGAAGATGACAGATTAAGTATTTTAGTAGGGTAAATAATCTTGAAAATAATCTTGGACGCAGTTTATGTTCTGTTCAGTTTGAGAAGGAGAGCGCGAAGACAACGACCAGAGGTCAACTTTGATAACGCGCTACTCCTATATTGATTTTTATTAAAAACAATATGTTTTTTTTGCCGATGATGTAGGCCTATTTATCGTAGTTATTGACCTGAAAATAAAACATATTTGAGTAACTTACATTGTGCTGCTGAAACTTGAAGCAGCAGACATGGCACATTCAATCAGAAATGGACAGCTCATGGTGCTGAAAGTAGGCAAATTCAAGTAAGTCATAATTCATTTAAACTGGTTTCATTTTAATTAGACTTACAAACAACAAGAGGGATTTGTGTTGGAGCCTATTTCTTCCTATTTAATAAATGAGAGGTAATGTACATTTACCTGTTAGACAGACTAAATTAGGTTATAGGCTGCTATATCCATAGATTGTTGGTCAATTCCTCCACCCACCATGCACTCTTTAAATATTTTACCAAGACTCAAATTGAAGGGGTTCTATTTATTAAAGAGCATTTCAAAAAGCACAGGCCTACCCCTTGTTAGCTTAAGATTTTAAAGAAAATTAAACGGATATGATTATATAAATGTATCTCGAACAGCGCCTTGGTCCGTATATCTTTATGCTAGAAACAAGCAGTAAAATACCCTGGAAAGACGTGACTCCGATGCATATGGGGATATCATTATTTAATTTAGTTGACATTGAGAGGCTGAGCTACAACCTTCTATAGCCGAGGATACAAAAATGTACTTTGCTTGGGAAGTGAACTAATTCTGTCACTATCAATTGATTAAGCTGTTCACATTCTGTACAATGACAAACAGATGTTTAAACCGAGACAGCTTTTAGGGAAACACGTGTGACCTTCTCTCATTGGGTTAAGCTACGGAAGAGAAGCCAGCAGTTAAAACTCACATTCATCTGTAGGCATTGCCTGTCTTGGGTGCAAAGGTAGGCCGAACTTTTGAAAGTGGGATACCTAGTCAGTTGAACATTTGGATTGTGTCTTCCACATTTAACCCCACCCCTCTGAATCAAAGAGATGCAAGGGGCTACCTTAATCAACATCCACAGCACCCAGGGAACAGTGAGTTAGCTCAAGGACAGAACAACAGATTTTTACCTTGTCAACTCAGGGAATTGATCCCGCAACCTAGGCGACCTGACACCCATGTTCAGATTCCTAATGATGTTGTAGATTTAATTAATTGCAAACAGGGACAGTTTCATTACTAACAAGACGTTTGGCATTGGAGAAGTATGATAAGATGTACACATCTCTATCTCTCTACTCATTCTTAGCCTGTCATTTCAGTAACTTGTGTGGTAAAATTGTTTCTTGATAGAATTGCATGACATTTTTATAAAGTGCCATTTTTTCTCTGATCTGCAAATACGATGAGATACTCATGCAATGCTTTTACTTTAAAGGAGATCTTTCCACGCCTACTCTTGTTCACGGTTGTCCCACAACCTTCTGGCCTGCAGTCCTGTACACTATCAAAATACCTGCCTTGCCATGTAATGCTTACAGGAAGAAAAACATTTCCTAAAACTGCCAGTGTGTGGGTGAAATCACTGGGAAAGCCAAGCCAGAAAAAAGTCTTAGTACAACCTAAACTCAGCAAAAAAAGAAACGTCCCTTCTTCAGGACCCTGTCTTTCAAAGATAATTCATAAAAACCCTATTAACTTCACAGATCTACATTGTAAAGGGTTTAAACACTGTTTCCCATGCTTGTTCAATGAACCATAAACAATCAATGAACATGCACCTGTGGAACGGTCGTTAAGACACTAACAGCTTACAGACGGTAGGCAATTAAGGTCACAGTTATGAAAACTTAGGACACCAAAGAGGCCTTTCTACTGACTGCGTGGACGTGCCTTAGGCATGCTGCAAGGAGGCACGAGGACTGCAGATGTGGCCAGGGCAATAAATTGCAATGTCATTACTGTGAGACGCCTAAGACAGCGCTACGGGGAGACAGGATGGACAGCTGATCGTGCTTGCAGTGGCACACCACGCATAACACCTGCACAGGATCGGTACATCCAAACATCACACAGCGGGACAGGTACAGAATGGCAACAACAACTGCCCGAGTTACACCAGGAACGCACAATCCCTCCATCAGTGCTCTGACTGTCCGCAATAGACTGAGAGAGGCTGGACTGAGGGCTTGTAGGCCTGTTGTAAGGCAGGTCCTCACCAGACATCACCGGCAACAACATCGCCTATGGGCAGCAACCCACCGTCGCTGGACCAGACAGGACAGGTAAAAAGTGCTCTTCACTGACAAGTCACGGTTTTGTCTCGCCAGCGGTCGGATTCACGTTTATCGTCAAAGGAATGAGCGTGACACTGAGGCCTGTACACTGGAGCGGGATCGATTTGGAGGTGGAGGGTCGCTCATGGTCTGGGGCGGTGTGTCACCACATCATCGGACTGAGCTTGTTGTCATTGCAGGAAAACTCAAAGCTGTGCATAACAGGGAAGACATCCTCCTCCCTCATGCGGTATTGTTCCTGCAGGCTCATCCTGACATGACCCTCCAGCATGACAATGCCACCAGCCATACTGCCCGTTCTGGGACCTGTTGGATCGGAGGGTGAGGGCTAGGGCCATTCCCCACAGAAATGTCCGGGAACTTGCAGGTGCCTTGGTGGAAGAGTGGGGTAACATCTCACAGCAAGAGCTGGCAAATCTGGTGCAGTCCATGAGGAGGAGATGCACTGCAGTACTTAATGCAGCTGGTGGCCACACCAGTACTTTTCATTTTGACCCCACCTTTGTTCAGGGACACATTATTCCATTTCTGTTAGTCACATGTCTGTGGAACTTGTTCAGTTTAAATCTCAGTTGTTGAATCTTATGTTCATACAAATATTTACACATGTTAAGATTGCTGACAATAAAGACAGTTGACAGTGAGAGGACGTTTCTTTTTTTGCTGAGTTTATGTGTTGTGGTAATTGCTTTGTTTGCTCTATAACCTGTTTGTTCACATGCCTTCCAACATTGATACTGTATATAGGCCTAAGGCCGAGACAATAAGGAGACACAGTAGCAGAATATATTCAACCACACTTTTGTTTCATCACAAAACTGGAGAGCAACATCTATTGCGTGTAACAGATAGTTACATGACCTACAACATGGTCCATCAAGTTAATGTTTAGATTACTAAACAACTAATTTAGAAACCACAAGTCGCAAAGAAAACAGCAGCTGCCTCCTATTACAGCACCATTTCCACTTCTACAAACTACAACATCATCAAATCACCTAGCTATGCTTAGTCTAATACAATGACAACTAAAATATACTAAAAACAATTTAAGCTAAATCTGATATTGGTGTCCATGGTTTTGATTTGTGTGTGTGTGTGTGCAAGTAGTAAAAAACATGTTGACTCTTGATGTCATAGGCTACCTGTCTAAAATACTTGCTAGCTAGCCTAACTTCCATTCATGGACAACGTTAGCGATTAGCCAGCTAGTCAACATTAGCCTTCTACATCTAGCTACATATTGAATTTCTATCCTCTCCACCCAGGGGTAAAATGTGTATGAATTTATGGTTGGATCAGAATGGCCCTTATAATAATGGGCGAGGGGACGGTCGGACAAGCAATATCCACCGTCATAATTCGGGTGAAGCCTGAGCTGGAATCTGAAGCTGGTTAGTTTTAGAGAACCCTTCGTAGATCTAGCATGCTTCTTAGGCTACCCCTCAGCTGTGTCAATATGAGTTAATTGCCTTACATTGGTAAATTGTGTTTCAAACTCAGAGATGGATCTAGATACAAAAATGGCTCAGACCTTCTAGTGTAAAATGGAGCCTTTTAAATGTAGCTACCTAGACTCTTGTTAGTGATGGGGAAACAAAGCTTCCTGAAGCATTGGGGCTTTCCGGCCAATTGTGTCAAAAATAGGTTCATTACTCTAGGCTTTGATCAACAGTGTACAGTAGTGGCACCTGCTGGTCAAAATCATTTAGAACAGACACATTTTTCAACATAACATCCCACATGCCGTAGCACTTGTGCGGTGTAGCCTTTTTGTCTTCTACCGAAAACAATACCAAACCAATCAGGTTCAACTAAATGAAGCTTCGGATGTCATTGATCACGTGCTTCTGATAAAGTGATAAAGGCATCGACACTCTGCTTTGAAGTATACTGCTTAGCGATTTCGACGCATGCCTCGGAGCTCCGTATCAAACGTGACATCACTAACCATTGTCCATGTTTAACTCAGAAATTGTTTCAGTTGATCATATAGACCTTGTTAGCCTGATGTAGGGGCCCATAGGTCAGAGGTACTGATCCAAATACATTGCTTTGGAGTTTGAAATAACTTAGGGTCAACCTTCGCTATGTGATGTCATGCACATAGCTGAGCTAAACTGAATTCTAGGGGTTATGAGACCTGTGTTTAAAATTAGTCCCGTGGGAATCTCTACCAGTCACAATGAGTCATGTTCCACATGAGCTCCCCTCTGTTTTTGTTATTGTATAGTCATTAACAAAAAGCTGTCCTCTCCTTGTTCAGATGTTGGCCTACATGCCATAAAATTGTTCCATGTAATTAAAGACTAATAACTAGAAATTTCAGTGTTGATACAGTTGGTACAACTTGCCTCAGAGATGTTCATGAAGCAGTGTTCATTTAAAAACCTCTGGGTCCCAGTTCAGTGCCAATGTTTGTACTTTCTTACATATGCCACAATTTTCTTTCCAACTTCTACTCAGCGCACAGATCATCAACTAGATTCAGCCACGGGGCAATTTCTTCTCTAGCTGATGGTCGGGGGCCGGAACATAATTACAAATAATTTGTAGACTGCAAATGAACCGCAAGAAGTCCAAATAGATATAAATGGTTGACTAAAACATAATAATTTCAAACCCTGCTTACATTTGTATCCAATCACATGTCTCTCTATTAAGAGTGGGAATGCTTGGGAACTGATTTATTAAATTGAAATCACTTGTTTTTAAAGTATTTTATGTCCAACAATATTTCTTTTTTTTATAAAAAGTTATTTTTTTTTCCAGAAAACTAAGGGCTAATAAAACCACAATTCGAACCTATAGGCCCTAGGTTACAGTTGGTATAATTACACAACCTGCCATGAAGTTTATTCATTTTCAGCCAGTTTGTTAATTGTGTCAGTAATTGATCATATCATGTGAGTTTGTGGATTATCCATTCTTCTTTTTCTTGTTTGTTTCTTTGGCTGAAGATAGTGGTGCTGTTTATTTATTATAAAAGGGGGTATACTATACTACAAATCAGTATCAGTAATTTGCCAGAATTTTTTTTAAGACAGGTTTGAAATGCACATGGTCTACGAAGACAACAGGGGCTGATTTTTCTTTTAATGTCAAAGAAGAACTTTAAGATTTACATTTGACAAACATCTCAAATTTCTGGTAATGTTTCCGTAGTTGTGTGCTCATTCCACACTGTGGGCAGTAGACTTCAGCAGAACTGTGGGTTTTCTGTCCGTTTTTATGCAATCACACACGTTTACTATCACAACGCATCAAAGTCGTTGGGGTACTAGAAAACATTGCATTTGATGGTTGGTCAACTGTTATCTTGCGGTGAAGTGACCGATTTTCTTGGCTGTGTCCAAAGGAAACAGGAGTGTACATTTTAATTGCAGTCCTTGGGTGATGAAAACTGCATCGGAGGAGGCCAAGGCCAGAAAGGAAGAAGATGGTGGATGGCGAGAAGACGCAAAGCAAAAATAAGGGCACGATGTTCAAAACCCAAAGCAACATCTGCGAAATACAAGCCAAGGACATTGTCATTTTGAGATAATTACATGTTACGCTCCTGAAAACCCTGAACAGTCAACGGAGAGTGAACTCTCAGAAATTGAACCTGACAGAAGTGAAGACGAGGAACTTGCGCCGACAGGTGAGGTGAAGACTTCCAAGCCACACCCCAATGATCAGGAAAATACCTGAGATGACTCTGGCCCAGTGGGAGCATGATTCGTGGAGAAACTGAATCCAGGACATTTACATTTTAGTCATTTAGCAGACACTCTTATCCACAGCAATGTACAGTTAGTGCATTCACCTTAAGATAGCTAAGTGAGACAACCACATATCACTGGGGTGGCAGGACAGAGAAGAGCTTGGGCAGAGCGGTAGTTGCCCTCCCATAGGTGTGGGAGTGCCAAGAGACCAGAGGTGGCAGGACCTCTGGGTTGGGTGTAAAGTTTGAACAGACCCTGAAGGTATAGGGCAGTTCCTCTTGCTGCTCCATGGGCAAGTACCACGGTCTTGTAGTGGATGCGAGCTTCGACTGGAAGCCAATGGAGTGTGCGGAAGAGCGGGGTGACATGGGAGAATTTAGGAAGGTTGAACACCAGGCGGGCTGCAGCATTCTGGATAACTTGCAGGGGTACAGATGTTGTAGAGCATGAACCTGCAGGATCGAGCCACTACTTTGATAGTTTTCAGAGAACAAAAGGGTGTTGTCCAGGGTCACACCAAGGTTCTTTTCGCTCTGGGAGGCGAACACCGTGGAGTTGTCAACCATGATAGAGAGGCATTTTGGCCAATCTGTTTGTGGTATCAGACTGGGTGAAGAAGGTTATATCAATATGTCAAAGTATCCAGAAGTGGACTTGTGTTTATTTTTTGTGTGTCTGCTGCCCAGAGGGAGAGGGCCAATGCGTTTCGCGACTCGAGATGAGAGTTTTGTCCTGCTTTGCTCTCGGCAGCAAAGCAAAGCTAAAAGGAGTGATAACTGGGGTGACCTTGCAGCAGTATGTCAGAGGGAGCATTTGTTTTCAATAGTGAATACCCACCTACGCATGTAAAGATAGAATATAAGAGGTAAGGAGTAAGATCTTTTGTGTCAAAACCACAACAATGCAAAATTGTTTCAAATGTGTGCAGATGGAAGGAGTATACGGAGAGATCGAAGTGAAGAACGGCCATGTTGCAATTGTGGATCATGACCCAGTGTTCATGGAGTGCTCTCTGAGGGTGAAGGAAGTTAAGGTGTCTAAAGTTAGGGTGGTCAATTGGATCTGCTATGTGGAGGCAATCAAAAGTATTGAGAGTGAAAGTGACACTAGTGTTTAAGAGATGGTTGTGAATGCACCATAGCCCATAGTGAATGTTTGTCAACTAAGAAAACCAGACATGCTGTATGTAAAGGAAGTGGATTTTGTGGCGTTCATTGCAACTGTGATAAACTGCAAGGCTCAAGTAAGCATGGAAGTCGAAGAAATTGGACATCATTGTGGCTGCGGCGGGAATGTATTTGGGGCTTCATGAATTCACAGTGGAAGAGTTGCAAGGGTTATTAGCAACAGAAGATGTGTCCCCATCCCAGGCTCCTAAGTTGGTTTTGGGGGTGACTAGAGAGATATACCTGCTGGAGCATGTGCTACAGGTGGGAGATGCTATGGTGACCAGCGAGCTGAGATAAGGGGGGACTACTTAGCAGGGTCTTGTAGATGACATGGAGCCAGTGGGTTTGGCGACGAGTATGAAGCGAGGGCCAGCCAACGAGAGCATACAGGTCACAATGGTGGGTAGTATATGGGGCTTTGGTGACAAAATGGATTGCACTGTGATAGACTGCATCCAATTTGTTGAGTAGGGTATTGGAGGCTATTTTGTAAATGACATCGCCAAAGTCGAGGATTGGTAGGATGGTCAGTTTTACAAGGGTATGTTTGGCAGCATGAGTGAAGGATGCTTTGTTGCGAAATAGGAAGTCAATTCTAGATTCAACTTTGGATTGGAGATGTTTGATATGGGTCTGGAAGGAGAGTTTACAGTCTAACCAGACACCTAAGTATTTGTAGTTGTCCACGTATTCTAAGTCAGAGCCGTCCAGAGTAGTGATGTTGGACAGGCGGGCAGGTGCAGGTAGCAATCGGTTGAAGAGCATGCATTTAGTTTTACTTGTATTTAAGAGCAATTGGAGGCCACTGAAGGAGAGTTGTATGGCAAAATAGAGCATATTGAGTGACTTTCTGGTTGTCAGTATGAGTATTTTTATCCACATGCTGCAATTGTTGTCTTTTGGGATCTTTTATTTTCATCCCACACAGTAGGAGGCAGCAATACAACTTTTGGATGTAGTCCTCTGTAAAACCCCTATAAAGAAGAAGATGAACGTGTTGGGTCAAGGAAAGGGAGGCTGAAGGAAGCGAGACAGTGGATGGCGGTTGGAAGAGCGTGGTTGTTTAAAATATTAAATCGTCGCGGTAGCTATTGATAAAGAAGAACATCAACACAAGGCAGCTGCTTTATAAGTGGGATGCACTGGCGAGCGATACATCCCGAGGGGTTTGTGCTGATTGTACGGAGATTGTGACAGCCGATTAAATTGCGTCCCCTTGAGAAGGCAAGAACAAGATGTATTTCAGGAGAAGTGCAATATTATCATAAGGAGACGTATACCTGGAATACGGAGGAGGAATGGAGGGAAAAAGAGAGGCAGAGGAGGTCTAAGAGAGGGAGGGAGGAAGAGGGCGAGCTTGAGTCGGTTAAACAATTGTGGGAAAAAAGGAGGTGGTTTGTTAAATAAGAATAATAGAAAGTGTAAGCAGAGTGAGCTGAAGACAGGTGGAGAAATGGAAGTGAATGAGGGCAAAGTTTCGGAGGTGGTAGGAGTGGTGAAGTTAAAGATAAAGATGGGATAAAGATGAGTCTGTGACAATTTTTTTTTTAAACTTTTATTTAACTAGGCAAGTCAGTTAAGAACAAATTCTTATTTACAATGACGGTCTACCCCATCCAATACATAACCCGGACAACACTGGGCCAATGGTGTGCCGCCCTATGGGACTCTCAATCCCAGCCGGTTGTGATTCAGCCTGGAATTGAACCAGGGTCTGTACTGATGCCTTGAGCACTGAGATGCAGTGCCTTAGATCACTGTGCCACTCAGGAGCCCTAGGAGTAAAGTTTTTGGAGAAAGTGGAATCGGTGAGGGTAACCACAAGTAGTCTTGTGATAATTGTTTGTGTTTCTGCTGATCAGAGTGAGCAGCTCCCCCCCCCCATGTTAACAAGTGGGTGCAAGAGATGTGAATTGTTTTGCTCTCAAGAAAAGGGCGCTATTGAAAAGAGTGATTACTGGGGCAGCGATAAATGTAAAAGTTGACCAGCTGAAGGGGAAGATTCCCGGTGTTTGTGATGCTCGTCGTTTAGTGCGACGCAGACGGGGTGGCATGAGTGGTGAAACAGAAGAGTTGTTGTCTGTTCTTTTGAGTTTTGATGTTGAGTGTTTGCCCGACCAAGTGATGTTAGGATATATAAGTTATCATGTACACGCTTTTGTGCCGAATACATTATGTTGTTACAGGTGTCGAGCTTATGGGCATGTGGCAGCAGTGTGTGGGAGGGAGGTTCCTGGGTGTGAGAAGTGTGCAGAAGGGCATGAGACAAAGGAATGTGTAGCATTGGGGAAACTATTGGTATGTGTTAATTGTAAAGGTACCCATGGGGCTGGGGATTAGAAATGTCCCGTGCGAGAGAGGCAGGTTGAGGTTTCCAGGGTTGGAGTAGTATGGAAGTTGTCATTGCTGAGGCAGTGAAGAGGAAAATTGGTCAAGGCGGAGGGATCCTGTGAGGAGTGGTGTGAGTAGTAGATCTATACCAGTACAGAGAGATCAACCAACAAGTGATATACACTACCAGTCAAAGATTTGGACACACCTACTCATTCAAGGGTTTTTCTTTATTTTTTAAAACAATTTTCTACATTGTAGAATAACAGTGAAGACATCAACACCTTGAAATAACATAAATTGAATCACGTAGTAACCAAAAAAGTGTTAAACAAATCAAAATATATTTAATATTTGAGATTCTTCAAAGTAGCCACCGTTTTACTTGATGGCAGCTTTGCACACTCTTGGCATTCTCTCAACCATCTTCATGAGGTAGTCCCCTGGAATGCATTTCAATTAACAGGTGTGCCATGTTAAAAGTGAATTTGTGGAATTTCTTTCCTTTTTAATGTGTTTGAGCCAATCAGTTGTGTTGGGACAAGGTAGGGGTGGTATACAGAAGATAGCCCTATTTGGTAAAAAGCCAAGTCCATATTATGGCAAGAACAGCTCAAATAAGCAAAGAGAAATGCAGTCCATCATTACTTTAAGACATGAAGGTCAGTCAATTTGGACAATTTCAAGAACTTTCAAGGTTTTTGTGACTGCACTTGAACAAACAATCAAGCGCTATGATGAAACTGTCTCTCATGAGAACCGCCACAGGAAAGGAAAACCCAGAGTTACCTCTGCTGCAGAGAAAAAGTTCATTAGAGTTACAGTTACCAGCCTCATAAATTGCAGCCCAAAGAAATGCTTCACAGAGTCCAACTAACAGACACATCTCAACATCAACTGTTCAGAGGAGACTGCGTGAATCAGGCCTTCATTATCGAATTGTAGCAAAGAAACCACTACTAAAAAACACCAATAATAAGAAGAGACTTGCTTGGGCCAAAAAACATGAGCAATGGACATTAGACTAACGGAAATCTGTCCTTTGGTCTGATGAGTCCAAATGTGAGAATTTTGGTTTCAACCGCCGTGTCTTTGTGAGATGCAGAGTAGGTGAACGGATGATCTCTGCATGCGTGGTTACCACCGTGAAGCATGGAGCAGGAGGTGTGATGGTTCTTAGCTGGTAACACTGTTGGTGATTTATTTAGAATTCAAGATGGTGTGTCGATGCAGAATGCCAGAATTCAAGGCACACTTAACCAGCATCACACCATCTTTATCTGGTTTGCGCTTAGTGGGACTATCATTTGTTTTTCAACAGGACAATGACCCAACACACCTCCAGGCTGTGTAAGGGCTATTTGACCAAGAAGTAGAGTGATGGAGTGCTGCATCAGATGACCTGGCCTCCACAATCAACCCAATTGAGATGGTTTGGGATGAGTTGGACCATAGATTGAAGGAAAAGCAGCCAACAAGTGCTCAGCATATGTGGGAACTCCTTCAAGACTGTTGGAAAAGCATTCCAAGGTTATTTTACTAGGCAAGTCAGTTAAGAACAAATTCTAATTTTCAATGACGGCCTAGGAACAGTGGGTTAACTGCCTGTTCAGGGGCAAAACGAAAGATTTGTACGTTGTCAGCTCAGGGATTTGAACTTACAACCTTTCAGTTACCAGTCCAACACTCTAACCACTAGGCTACCCTGCCACCCTGAGTTGAGAGAATGCCAAGAGTGTGCAAAGCTGACATCAAAGCAAAAGGTGGCTACTTTGAAGAATCTCAAATATATGTTTAACACTTTTTTTGGTTACTACATGATATGTGTTATTTCATAGTTTGATGTCTTCACTATTATTCTGCAATGTAGAAAATAGTAAAAATAAATAAAAACCCTTGAATGACTGGTATTGTATGTTTCAGTAAGATTGGATTTTTAGCATTTATAGGAATGGTTATCACCTGTACTGCAGGGATGGAATATAAGTCGCAGAACATTGAGTTTGTGGTGGCAGCTGCAGAGTGGTATTTGGGTGTGTGAGACTTGATGTCAGAGGACTTACAGGGTGTGTTCAGTGGTGGTTTCCCATCCTTTCAGGCTGTTGGCCTGAAGTAGTACTAAATAGATTTAAATAGTGGAGTAGGGTGGTGTTATTTTGTATTATTATTACTTTTTTGTGAGTGTCGTGTTTGATGGTAGGGTATTTCTTTATTCAAGCAAAGTATAAGGGAGTTGTACTCCAGTCTTATAGGTGGCTGTCATGCAACATTTATTGGATGCCAACTGCAGTTAAACCTCATCGAAGAAGAAAGCGTCTAGTCGGCTGGAAAACCACACGAAGAAGAAGCAGAAGAATGGGAGTCATTGGCACTACAAAATAAATAAAGTCCAGAATCAGGAAAGAATTTAAAACAATGCCGGTCATCTATGTACCGCTATAAGCGCAGTTTTTCCCATTGGTACATTCTGTATCGTGTTTGTAAACTGTGGCTATCTTTGCACGGAGTTAACGCTTGTTTTGTGTGATTACGCCGAAGTCTAAGAAGAGGCCTAGCCGGGTGCAGAAGAAGCGGTCCCACTGTCTGAGTTGAGTGTTTTCCGGTGTTAGCGATATCGCACCATGTCTTGTTTTAATGTGTAACATTGCTAATTTTGAGAAATACATTTCCACACGTTTTGTTACAGAAAATAACCAATCATCTTCAAGGCTGCGTTTACTGGCTAGCTAACGTTAGAAAATGTAGCTAACTAGGCTAATATGTAAACATGGCTAACTAACGTTAACTAACCAATGACAGCGTTTCTAAACCATCTTGCTATTGGCTGTGCTGTCGCTCTTCTTCACAACTGCCTAGCTTATCCTTGCATTGGCCCAATCAACCAGCCAGTCGTGCCATGGTTTGCAATTACTAACTCAGTCAAAGTTGTGTAGTTAGCTCACTAGCCAGTTAGCTGGCTATGCTACATCAATGAGGAAAATAACGACGTTACTGCTCAATTACATCTAGAACTAGCTAAATAGCTATAACTATTAGTGCTAAATATAGTGTTAAAAGGCTATCGTTAGCGAACTAACACCGTTAAGTATGTAGCCAGCAGATCCGACCCGTTTGCTTACAGCTGCATTAGGGTCGAACAGACTAATGCCTTGTGTTTTTGCTGGATGTCTAGACCGTGTTTCCCGTACTTGATGCAGAACGGGTTGCATGCAGCATGTAAAAGATCATTTTCGCCCATAGCTAATAATTATAATGGATGAAGTTATTTTCCTATCGACCTACTGGTTTCATACGCTGACAGAGCTACAAACAGACGGCGTGCATAAGGGCACATTTACAACAATTAATCTAGTTTGTTTCTATTCTTCTGTCACTCATCTCTAGCAACATCAATACATTAAACTGGTTGTTTCCAAAGATAGGACTGATTTTCAAATCACTAGCTTGCCCTGCATGATGGCATGCTAAATTACACACAGAACAGTTCTGTGCATATTCATTTTGCACACCATTCTGCTGGATGGTTTTGTGAAAACTAGCCAACAGGGCACACTACCCAAGTGTAGTAATGTTGAATTGTGTCATTCATTCCAGAGACACATTTCCAGTCATTCAACCAGTGTATGTATCTTCTCCTCTCTAACTACACAATAGTCATCATCATTTGGCCTCTGTATGGTTCCATCCCGACCATGGAACTTTTATGAACTTCTGTTTGTACCACCGCATGGAAATGCAGCGCACGAGTTGAAAATATTGAGCACTCCACAGAACACACCGCAGCCTAATGTGGCATCCCAAACGTAGCTTTGCTGACGGCTCCATTGACACTGAATGACTTCTGCCAGAATGCAAAGAATTTGACGAGTCTGGTGGACATGAAGCTTAAGTGGGTGTGTAGATTAAAGACACTGTAGAGCAGGGTTGCCAGGTCTAGCACAAATGTATATCCCAAGGACCCAATAGTGTGCAATTTGGGGTGCACCCTATTGGTTCCTGCATGAATCGCCTCGAGCATGGCATCCTCATGCTTGTGACACTTTTGAATGTGGTTCAAAAGGGAAATAAAAGTATTATCTGACTTTTTTTCTGCCCCTGCCTCCCGGAGTCCTCCCGCTAACACAACCCTAGCTAGTTAGGGACACCATATGCTAGCTAGCATGCTAGTTAACTAGCTAGCACACAGTGTCGCTCCCGCCTGCTGTTTTCTGGTAATTGTGCCGTTATTATTACGTGCCAGATATTGAGACTACAAAGTACAAAATGTTGTAAATGTCCTGTTTGCGGGATTGACTTGTCAGTAGACTATACCAATGAAATGACAAAAGTGGGTTTATGATTGTAATTCAACTTTAATGGTTTGCTTAGCTAGATTCAGTTAGACTATCCCCTGATTGGTCTACATTAGAGGTCTACCGATTATGTTTTTTTCAGCACCGATACCAATTATTGGAGGACCAAAAAAAGTCGATACCGTTTAATCGGACTCATTTTATTTATTTAATTATTTGTATATATTTTTTATTTGTAATAATGACAATTACAACAATACTGAATGAACACTTATTTTAACTTAATATAATACATAAAAATCAATTTATGTTCAATTTGGTTTAAATAATGCTAAAACAATGGGTTGGAGAAGAAAGTAAAAGTGCAATATGTGCCATGTAAAAAAGCTAACATTTAAGTTCCTTGCTCAGAACATGAGAACATATGAAAGCTGGTGGTTACTTTTGAACAATATTTAATATTCCCAGGTAAGAAGTTTTAGGTTGTAGTTATTATAGGACTATTTCTCTCTATACCATTTGTATTTCATATACCTTTGACTATTGGATGTTTTTATAGACACTTTAGTATTGCCAGTGTAACAGTATAACTTCCAGGGCTCAAACCAGGAACACATCGACAAGTCACCCTCGAAGCATCCGTTACTCATTGCTCCACAAAAGCCGCGGCCCTTGCAGAGCAAGGGGAACAATTACTTCAAGATCTCAGAGCGAGTGACGTCACCCCGCTAACTAGTTAGCCATTTCACATCGGTTACACCAGCCTAATCTCGGGAGTTGATAGGCTTGAAGTCATAAACAGCTCAATGCTTGAAGCACAGCAAAGAGCTGTTGGAAAACACACGAAAGTGATGTTTGAATGAATGCTTACGAGCCTACTGCTGCCTACCACCGCTCAGTCAGACTGCTCTATCAAATCATAGACTTAATTACAACATAATAACACACAGAAATATGAGCCGTAGGTCATTAATATGGTCAAATCGGGAAACTATAATTTCTAAAACAAAACATTTATTCTCTCAGTGAAATACGGAACCGTTCCGTATTTTATCTAACGGGTGGCATCCCAAGTCTAAATATTGCTCTTTCATTGTACAACCTTCAATGTTATGTCATAATTATGTACAGTTCTGGCAAATTAATTACGGTCTTTGTTAGGAATAAATGGTCTTCACACAGTTCGCAACGAGCCAGGCGACCCAAACTGCTGCATATACCCTGGCTTCTTGCACAGAACGCAAGAGAAGTGACCTAATTTCCCAAGTTAAAATTCATGTTATGTTAGCAGGCAATATTAACTAAATATGCAGGTTTAAAAATATATATTTGTGTATTGATTTTAAAGAAAGGCATTGATGTTATGGTTAGTTACACATTGGTGCAACGACAGTGCTTTTTTCACGAACATCACCTGTTTGGCGAAGTAGGCTGTGATTAGATGAGAAATTAACAGGCACCGCATGGATTATATGCAACGCAGGACAAGCTAGATAAACTAGTAATATCATCAACCATGTGTAGTTAACTAGTGATTATGTTAAGATTGATTGTTTTTTTATAAGGTAAGTTTAATGCTAGCTAGCAACTTACCTTGGCTTCTTGCTGCACTCGCGTAACAGGTAGTCAGCCTGCCACGCAGGCTCCTCGTGGAGTGCAATGTAAGGCAGGTGGTTAGAGCATTGGACTAGTAACCGGAAGGTTGCAAGATCAAATCTCAGCGTTGACAAGGTAAAAATCTGTCGTTCTGCCCCTGAACAAGGCAGTTAACCCAACGTTCCTAGGCCGTCATTGAAATTAAGAATGTGTTCTGAACTGACTTGTCTGGTTAAATAAAAGGTTTACATTTTTTATTTATTTTTTAAAATCGGCCACAATCGGTGTCCAAAAATGCAGATTAATCGGTTGACCTCTAGTTTACGGTAGAGGCGTCCCAAGGATCCCGGATAGCACTGACCATTGGACATGGGCATCTCTAATGACAAGCTAATTAGCCTACCTACTTACAACTGGTAAAAAGCTGTCACGATGTGCATGCTTGCTGCTCTGTCTCTTCTCACTCACAAGACCTGAAATTGTTCTTTTCGTCCTCATGCTAGGTTATGGAAGTCACAGCAGCCATTTTGGAATGGCAGTGTCAGCCAACCAGCTCCTTTGTTGTTCAACTTGGTGCCATTTCAGAATGGCTGCTGTGTATATTGCTAGCTAACATGAGGACTAAAATGGCAGTTTCTGAGAAAAAATAGCAGTCTTCTTGGTTTAACACTAAGGATAATGTGCCTTTCTCATTATTAATATTTGTTGTGCCTTAATCTACACTGGAAGGCGTTCCGACCCTAGTGCAGTTGTATGCAAGCGGGTCGGATCTGTTGGCTAGATAAATGCAGTATGTGACCCCCTCCAGTTAATTAGCTATCTGTAGGTATGCTAATTGTCTGATCACAAATAGTCAGGGAAAAACATTCAACCTATTTTGCCTGTAGACCTACACACCCTCCCCCAGCTTTGTGTGAGATAAATATTGATAAACTAATATTGTTTTCTGGTGTTACAGAGAATATGTAACATACATCAATCACCATGACATCCAGATTTGGTAAAACCTACAGCCGTAAGGGAGGGGAGGCAAACTCCAAATTTGAAGAGGTCTTCTCCAACAAGGCCACACTTAGCACCAAATGGGGAGAGACCACTTACAAGGCCCAACTGGGCTCTAAGCGGCCCACTCTGAAGCCTGAAGTAGTCGAGTTACTCAAGAGGCCCCGGATTGAGGATGATGACAGCTCAGAAGATCCTTTTGGTTTTGACAGCGACGATGAGTCCAAGCCTGTCACCTCCTTCGGTGTGCCCCAGTCTAAACCGACTGAGGGTGAGGCCAGTAACCTGCCTTCTGCTACAGCCACAGTACCAGTGGATACCAGTAGGAACTCCAACAGCACATCTACAGGTAAGAACTGGATGGCAGATAACTCTGACTGTTGGCCATAAACATGTTGGATATGTTCATTCGAGAGGATGCTCTCAGAAGTTTAGAATGAGATGTTGTGTGCACTTTGTCACGAGCTAGATTTCCATCCAATTAGCAACAGACTTTCATGAGAACATTCTAAAATCTGAATGAAAAAAATATGTGGCTTTTCCAGAGATGTTTCCATCAAATTGAGTTGTTGTGGATAAAAGGATGTGCTTGATGCCGTAGTGCACATAAAAATAACTTTTGCGGTTAAATTCTCATGTACCAAAAAAAAAAAATCCAAGTTAAATGGGTTTCCATTGCTTTTTCAGCTCTACTGAGGGGTTTTGTTACAAAAGAAATGTTGCTTTTTTTCAGGGCTCTAAAGTGCAACAAAATATTTTGCTGTGTGATCAGGAGTTTTATTTTGGGAGCACTGAGCGGCTAGGAAAAATATCTCCCAGGTAATAATTGTTGTACTGATAAGGCTTCGCTGTACTGTTGTTTTTTTTTTAAAAAGGTGAGTTCATATTTAATTGCGTCATGTTTGCACCATTACTAGAGCGAAAATTGCTTGCTTTAAAAAAAATCTTAACCATGTCGTGGCCTGTTCTCAAACAGATCACATTGATCACATTAACTCATTGGCTAGCTAGCTGGCAACCTGGTAACCTTACCATTTATATCCAAGCATTTGGAGGCACAAAAAGACAATAGAAAGGATAGCTTCAATGATCATAGCAATGAATGAATGACAGATCTCTTGCATGTCGTCACCACAAACCTGATGTTTTTAAAGAGACTACAATTTTAAATGTAATGCATCGCAATAGGAAAATTGTGCTTTTTTTATTTATTACATTTTGTTTTCTTAACACAATGTGGACACCGAATTTCCCACAAATGACTTTGTAATTTCAATGACAGGTGTTCGTATCAACATTTTAGATTTTATAATAAACAAATGTCTTTTACAGTGTTACATATTCGTTTCTAGGGCACATGTGCTTCAGAAGTAGCTAGAATTCATATAGTCCCAATAAATACTGAGTATACCAAACATTAGAAACACCTATCTAATATTGACTTGTCCCCACTTCAGAACAGCCTCAATTCGTCAGGGCATGAACTCTACAAGGTGTCAAAAGCGTTCCATAGCGATGCTGGCCAATGTTGAATCCAATGCTTCACACATTTGTCAAATTGTCTGGAGTCCTTTGGATGGTAGACCATTCATGATACACAGGGGAAACTGTTGAGCATGAAAAACCCTGCAGCGTTGCCGTTCTTGACACAAACCAGCTCATCACCGTGCACTTTCACCACCCTGTGATGTTCATCATAACTTATTTCATCTGTAGCCTAATAAACTGTGTGCTTTTCCCGAGTCGTAGTGGGAGGACCACACAACATACAGTGCCTTCAGACTTTTTCCATATTTTTGTTGTTACAGACTGAATTTATAATTGATTTAAATAATTACATTTTGTGTCACTGTACTACACACAATATCCCATAATGTCAAGGTGGAATTATTTTTTTAGAAATGTTTACAAATTCATAAAAAAATGTACCGGTAAGCTGAAATGTTTTGAGTATTCAACCACTTTGTTATGGCAAGTCTAAATAAGTTGGAGTAAACATTTGCTTAATAAGTCTCATACGTTGCATGGACTCACTCTGTGTGCAATAATGGTGTTTAACATGATTTTTGAATGACTACCTCATCTCTGTACCCCACACACAATTATCGGTCGAATAGTGAATTTCAAACAGATTCAACCACAAAGACCAGGGAGGTTTTCCAATTTCTCGGAAAGAAGGGCACCTATTGGTAGATGGTTAAAAAAGAAGACATTGAATATCCCTGCGCATGATGAAGTTATTAATTACACTTTGGGTGGTGTATCAATACCTGCAGTCACTACAAAGATACAGGTGTATTTCGTAACTCGGGATTTCACCATGAGGCCAATGGTGACTTAAACAGTTACAGAGTTTAATTGCTGTGGTAGAAAACAGGATGAATTGACAACATTCTAGTTTCTCCAAGTGTAATGTTTGGGGCAAATACAACACATTACTGAGTACCACTCTCAGTATTTTCAAGCGTAGTGGTGGCTGCATCATGTTATGGATATGCTTGTAATCATTAAGGACTGGGGAGTTTTTCAGGATAAAAAAGAAACGTAGGGAGCTAAGCACAGGCAAAATCCTAGAGGAAATCTTGGGTTTGGTCTGTTTTCTACCAGACACTGGGAGATTAATTCACCTTTTCAGAAGGACAATAACCTTCTAAAACAAGGCCAAAACTAGAGTTGCTCACCAAGAAGACCGTAAATGTTCCTGAGTGGCCGAGCTAGTTTAGACTTGTATGGTAATACCTGAACATGGATGTCGAGCAATGATCAGTTTACTGACAAATTTGGTGTTTCCATCAGACCTGTTGTGAAGAAAACAACATAATTATCCGACATGTACTATACTTGAATTAAAAGGTTGGATGGAAACCTGGTTTTGTTTCCACAGGCGCTTGTAGAATAATTGTGTGTATGTGTGTGTATACAGTAGCTAAAGAACACCTGCCTGTCTCTTGTATTTCAGTTTTATTTATTGCAGTTTTTTTTTATTATGGAAGGAAAACTGTGTCTGTGATAATGGGGACGATAGCTGTGGTGCGTGGAAGTTTCTGGAGAAGATAAAGTGATGGGCTCCCCTGTGGGCTTTTAGTCTCTGCTGCCAGCTTCTGTGTCAGCTTATCTCGTCTCTATCTGTCCCTGACTGCTCACTAAAGATAAATTGGGCTTTACTGCAACGCCATCGTCTCAATAGGCCTGTACCCCTTTCATTTAGAATTAGATTACTGATTAGAAATGACACAAACCAAACAACCGTGTTGAACAAAATCTGAAACAGTAATTTACAATATAATGCTTGTCTTGTAATGCTTCCTTTTTGTTAAAATGCTCTTTTTGTCTCTTTTGTGCTCCCAGGCAAGCAAACATTGTCCAATGAGGGTGCAGAAAAGAGTAGACAGTCCTTGTTCAGAAATAAATCAGAGAGTAACCAGAAGCCTATTGCTCAGTCCTCTGTTTCAAAGACGGTGCCCAAGGACCCCTATGTGGAATGGAGCCTAATAGGAACCCAGGAGTTTTCTACCTCCTCCCCTAGCATGGATCCTCTCCAGGAAAAAGACTCAGCTGAGGCACCAAGGTTTAGTGGGGACCCCCAGTCCTCATCTTCCATGGATGGGCTCTCCTCAGGTGGGATGAAAAGTGCTGAACACGAGTCTCCGGCCGAACCGGTTGTTGACAACATCCCTCCCTCCCCGTTCCTCCTCAGGCCGTCCAATACTAGGAAATACATCCGGCCCAAGCCAAACAAGGCCTCCGATGTTCTAGATGCTTCTGCTACTAGCGACAGCAAACTGCCCGTAGCCACCAGCAGTCCGGCTGCACTGATTCCCAAAAGTGTGTCCACTGCCAGCGGTTGCACTAATGCTATCACAACAGTGGCCAAACCGGCGACTAAACCTGCTGGCAGGGGTCGGGTACGGGACTATACGGTGCTGCACCCATCCTGCCTGTCGGTGTGTAACGTCACCATCCAGGACTCCATAGAGCGCAGCATGGACGAGCTCATCACCAGCGCACCCCCTGCTGACCTGGGGGAGGCGGGACGGCTGAGGAAGAAGGCAGACATACCTCCAGCCAAACCCACCAGGTAAACGACTCCACTGGCTGTGGCCCAGACCATACACTCAAGACTCTTGCCTGAGTTGCCTCCCACTGGTCCTTCATGACATGCTTGATACTGCTTAATATTTTACAACTGTATATTTACAGGTAAGCGCATAACGACCCTTGTTATACCCACACAGTTCACCCTCATGTGGTTTACCAAATGTTTCCACTATACCTAAACCTAGGTGAATCTGTTTTCTCGATTTAAGCACCTGTTCTGTTTAAGAAGACAGTTAACCTTTGACTATTGTTTTCGTGTTTTTAATGTCAGCTGCTGATTTGAAATTGATTGATTTTTCCTCTTTTAACCGTCAGGTCCCGAACCACCCAGAGTAAGACCAAGAAGGAGACCAAGCTGGAGTTCTTTGGCTTCGAGGATAAAGGTGACCACGAGGGGGAGGAGGGAGTTGACCACGTGGCCGGCGGAAGCAGCAGCTACAAGATCAAGTACTTTGGCTTTGACGACCTCGGCGAGAGCGACAGTGATGAAGAGGAGGGCTCCCAGGCCAAAGAGAAGAGGAAGGCCAAGAAGGCTGCAGCAGCTGCAATGGCAGCTATTGTGGACAGCCCCCAGCCCAGCGACTCTCAGGACAGCCAGGGCAGCAGCAGTACAGGTGACATATACTGTTGATGTTTGTGTTTGTCTAAAGGCAATAAAGAGTTTAGCTCTATGAAAAACACAGGTGATTTGAGAAGCTATGTCATATACAGTGTAAATAGGATGTGTTACTTAGTCAGTTTTCCTTCAACATGTAACAGGATTTCTATTGTACATGTATTTCCATCATGTTGATTCCACCTTATTGTGCTGTTTCCCCCCCTCTCAGATATTCTGGAGTTTTCTGATGACTCGATCCCTGGTGGGTCTGAAGGGCAGAAGGGTCGCTCAGGAAAACAGGGGGAGAAATCCATGGAGACTGGCAGGAAGATCTTCAGTGGGCCCAAAAAGGTGAGGGATCTATGAAGTCTGATTTTATTTTAATGTGTGTGTATGGGAAGAGTTGTTTGATTCATAGTGTATTTGTAGCGGTGCTCATGAGGTAACCCGGATAGAATTGCTGTCACTAAGAGGAGTGAGTACATGTTCAATAATGTTTTAAGCAGTCACGGTTGAGCAGTGGGAGAACGTTCCCAATAAAGGGATTTCTGTGCTGTGATATTGTATTTGATTCCTGCTGCTTTGCGTCTCTGGATATAGAACACTGCTTTTTTTGCAAGGCAGATGAATGGGATAGGCCTAATTACATGCATCTTCAGAAACATCACAAGAACCTCTCGCCTCAACTCAAGCATTTGACCAAATCAAGCGCAAAGTCACACTATTGTCATAGCACACATGTCTAGACTGACCATCAAAACGAGTGATTTTAAGCCTTGAAAGAGGACCACTAGATTTGTTTTAATTCCAATAATAAGTATTAACTGCACCCCCCACAGTAGCTGAGTTTTTCAGGAACAATGGTATGGTACACAAACACAGTAAATGTGTCAACTCTGGTCTTGGCAGTGCGTTCTAGCCAACAGTTCGCAGATGCAGTGCAGAGATGGGCGACAGTTGAAGTCGGGAGTGTACATACACTTAGGATGGAGTCATTAAAACTCATTTTTCAACCACTCCACACATTTCTTGTTAACAAACTATAGTTTTGGCAAGTCGGTTAGGACAATTTTTCCAACAATTGTTTACAGACAGATTATTTCAGTTAGAATTCACTGTATCACAATAACAGTGGGTCAGAAGTTTACATACACTAAGTTGACTGTGCCTTTAAACTGTTTGGAAAAATTCCATAAAATGATGTCATGGCTTTAGAAGCTTCTGATAGGCTAATTTACATAATTTGAGTCATTTGGTGGTGTACCTGTGGATGTATTTCAAGGGCTACCTTCCAACTCCGTGCCTCTTTGCTTGACATCATGGTAAAATCAAAAGAAATCAGCCAAGACTTCAGAAAATAAATTATAGACCTCCACAAGTCTGGTTCATCCTTGGGAGCAATTTTCAAACGCCTGAAGGTACCACGTTCATCTGTAAAAACAATAGTATGCAAGTATAAACACCATGGGACCACGTAGCCGTCATACCGCTCAGGAAGGAGACGCATTCTGTGTCCTGGAGATGAACGAACTTTGGTGTGAAAGGTGCAAATCAATCCCAGAACAACAGCAAAGTACCTTCTGAAGATGCTGGAGGAAACGGGTACAAAGGTATCTATATCCACAGTAAAACAAGTCCTATATCGACATAACCTGAAAGGCCGCTCAGCAAGGAAGAAGCCACTGCTCCCTAACCTCCATCAAAAACCCAGACTACGGTTTGCATCTGCATATGGGGACAAAGATTGTACTTTTTGGAGAAATATCCTCTTATTTGATGAAATAAAAATAGAACTGCTTGGCCATATTGACCATCGTTATGTTTGGAGGAATATGGTGGGAGGCTTGCAAGACGAAAAACACCATCCCAACCGTGAAGCACGGGGGTGGCAGTATCATTTTGTGGGGGTACTTTGCTACAGGAGGAACTGGTGCACTTCACAAAATAGATGGCTTCATGAGGAGGGAAATTATGTGGATATATTGAAGCAACATCTCAAGACATCAGTCAGGAAGGTAAAGCTTGGTGGCAAATGGGTCTTCCAAATGGACAATGACACCAAGCATACAAAGTTGTGGCAAAGCGGCCTAAGGATAACAAAGTCATGGTATTGGAGTGGCCATCACAAAGCCCTTACCTCAATCCCATAGAAAATTTGTGGGCAGAACTGAAAAGGCTTGTGCAAGCAAGGAGGCCTACAAACCTGACTCAGTTACACCAGCTATGTCAGGAGGAATGGGCCAAAATTCACCCAATTTATTGTGGGAAGCTCATGGAAAGCTACCAAATACTAATTGAGTGCATGTAAACTTCTGACGCACTGGGAATGTGATGAAAGTAGTAAAATATTAAATAAATCATTCTCTCTACGAGAGGTCGACCGGTTAATCGGAATGCCCGATTTAATTAGGGCAGATTTCAAGTTTTCATAACGATCGAAATCGGTATTTTTGGACACCGATTTGGCAGATTTTTTCCATTTATTTAATTATTTTTTACACCTTTTTATTTAATCTTTATTTAACTAGGCAAGTCAGTTAACATGTTCTTATTTTCAATGACGGCCTAGGAACGGTGGGTTAATTGCCTCATTCAGGGGCAGAACAACAGATTTTTACCTTGAATCCCTCGGGGGATTCAATCTTGCAACCTTACAGTTAACTAGTCCAAAGCTCTAACCAGCTGCCTCTCATTGCACTCCACGAGGAGACTGCCTGTTATGCCAATGCAGTAAGCCAAGGTAAGTTGCTGGCTAGCATTAAACTTATCTTATATAAAACAATCAATCATAATCACTAGTTAACTACACATGGTTGATGATATTACTAGTTTATCTAGCATGTCCTGCGTTGCATATAATCGATGCGGTGCGTATGGTTGCTCCAATGTGTACCTAATATTAACCAGGTGAAATTGTCACTTCTCTTGCGTTCATTTCACGCAGAGTCCATGTATATGCAACAGTTTGGGCCTCCTATTTTGCCAGAATTTTACGTAATTATGACATAACATTGAAGGTTGTGCAATGAAACAGGAATTTTTAGACTTAAGGATGCCACCCGTTAGATAAAATACGGAACGGTTCCGTATTTCACTGAAAGAATTAACGTCTTGTTTTCGAGATGATAGTTTCCGGATTCAACCATATTAATGACCTAATGCTCGTATTTCTGTGTGCTATCATGTTATAACTATGTCTATGATTTGATAGAGCAGTCTGACTGAGTGATGGTAGGCACCAACAGGCTCATAAGCATTCATTCAAACAGCACTTTCGTGCATTTGCCAGCAGCTGTTTATGACTTTAAGCCTCTCAACTCCCGAGATTACGCTCGTGTAACCGATGTGAAATGCCTAGCTAATTAGCGGGGTGTGCGCTAATAGCGTTTCAAACGTCACTCGCTCCGAGACTTGGAGTAGTTGTTCCCCTTGCTCTGCAAGGGCTGCGGCTTTTGTGGTGCGATGGGTAACGCTGCTTCGAGGGTGGCTGTTGTCGATGTGTTCCTAGTTCGAGCCCAGCGAGGAGAGGGACGGAAGCTATACTGTTACACTGGCAATACTAAAGTGCCTATAAGAACATCCAATAGTCAAAGGTTAATGAAATACAAATGGTATATAAATATTCCTATAATAACTACAACCTAAAACTTCTTACCTGGGAATATTGAAGTTTCATGTTAAAAGGAACCACCAGCTTTCATATGTTCTCATGTTCTGAGCAAGGTTCTGAAACGTTAGCTTTCTTACATGGTACATATTGCACTTTTACTCTCTTCTCCAACACTATGCTTTTGCATTTTTTTTTTACCAAATTGAACATGTTTCATTATTTACTTGAGGCTAAATTGATTTTATTGGTGTATTATTTTAAGTTAAAATAAGTGTTCATTCAGTATTGTTGTAATTGTCATTATTACAAATACATTTTAAAAAATCGTCCGATTAATCGGTAGCCACTTTTTTTTGGTCCTCCAATAATCGGTATTGGCTTTAAAATCATAATCGGTCGACCTCTACTCTCAACTATTATTCTGACATTTCACATTCTTAAAATAAAGCGGTGATCCTAACTGACCTAAGACAGGGAATGTTTACAATGATTAAATGTCAGGAATTGTAAAAAACTGAGTTTAAATGTATTTGGCTAAGGTGTCTGTGAACTTCCGACTTCAACTGTACATGATGAGACGATGGATCAGAGCGCAATCATTTTATTTGGCAGACAAGCACCGATAATCATGTCACCATTATACAAATTAAGACTTTTATACATAATTAGATTTCTGGGAAATAAGCACCAAATTCATTGCTGTGCACTTTCACCACCCTGTTAAGTTCAACATCCATGTATTTCATATGTAGCCTAAGTAATAAACTGTGCATGCTTTTCCATGTCCTAGTGGACCACACAACATAGCATCGTGTGACTGCAGTTTACTTCGACGTTCGGGTTGTTCTAGGGCTGGGTCGATAACAGTATCACAATATTTTTTTCCATGGAAACACGAAGCTCACCAAACTATTTGGTTCTTTAAAAACTTGCTGTATGTAAAATATTGTGCTATAGCTTGGAAAATTAAATGTGAATCTGAATCTGAATGACAACAGATGTCTGTTTCAAACATTAGTGCTGTTTTCCCAAAAAGTTCATTCTGAATCATGTTTTGTTTCCTTGCCACGATACTAACGAGTATCGCAATACTGGTATTGGCCCGACCCTATGTTATTTTACCAACAATTGCGCAAAAAAACATTTCCAATGTCATTTGTCACATTATCTATTTATGTTACAGGAATTAAATTGCTCTGTTTTAATACCCAATTAAAATTAAACACTTTGTCAATTCATAAGGATTTGTAAGACCCTTATTTTATAATAATGGACAGAGCCCAGTCTTAAAGTCAAACAGCAGAGTTTATTCACGAGAGTACTGAACAGGATACAGTTTACCACAGGTTATAAACTGAAAATGATGTCATTAGTTTTCAAACTGTCCCGTCTCTTCTCCCACCCTGGTACAAAGGCAGTATCTCAAGCCTTCCCACATCGTCTCTCTACCAATTTAATATAATTCATGACCGAGCCAAGGTCTTCTTGTGTAGATAAGCATTCTAGCCAGTCTGAAGATATAGTTCATTCATTTCTACCAAGGAACAGACAGTCATTGTTCTAATTCTTGATTATATTTACACACATTATATTCAGTAATAGGATTAAAGAAAAAAAAATCATACATATACAGCAACATAATAGTATTCTGATTAGTACATCTACAGTAACATAATAGTATTCTGATTAGTCAGTCCTGATTGAAATGTATACATAATTAGTCATTATTGATAAAAATTCCCTTAACAATTTAACAGACTAAATATTATCCACCCCTGTGTAGTGTGTGTTTGTTTTGTCGACATTTGGAAAGTTTACAGATATTTGCTGTTTCCATCAGGCCTGGCATGAGATTCTGACATGTACTTAACTCACATTGTTGGATAGAAGCATGCTTTATGGGTTATATAATCATAACATCTTCTCAATAAAGGCCATTTCATATTCAGGACATGCTCTGGACTAATTAAAAAATGTATGGTTTTTCATTAGAATGCAATGTTAGAACATACTGAAAGGTCTACCTAGGAAATTAAGATAATTCAGACATACAAGTATCTCTGATTTTTGTATTCCTTCCATCACCAACTCACCACTCTATCAGATCTAATGTTTTGATAATGACGAAGTGAGCTTCCTCAGACCTGGATAGGCTAGAATGATAAGATTGGATGAACATAAATGTCTCAGAGTGGAAATATAGGGGATTTATGTATTTATTTCGGAAGTAGTCACGTTTCTGGTAAATGTTTAAAGTGACCCAGGTCTAGTTGACCATTTTTGTCCTGGAGTCTGATTCTGAAAGCAAGGTGTTGATGAAACGAGCCATGCAGGGTCATAAGTGTAGACGTTATGAAGTTGCGTTCAGCAGTCTCCACCATTCCGCTCGTATGGTGATTATGATGCTAATAATAACAACACGTCAGATGTGTGTCTTGCTCACTGTTCCCAAAACTGAGGACACAGGTCAAGTATGCCTTTGGTTTTAGGCAATCATGTTGAATCTTATCCACTGCTACTGAAACCTATGTCATCATTTCTACTGCTACTGTACTTACCCTGGATCTGTGGTTGTTTTTGTTGTGTGCAGTCCCCTGCTAAAGCTGTGTACAATGCCCGCCACTGGAACCAGCCCGAGCCTGAAGAGATGCCCATGCCACCCCTGGCCCGCGCGCACACTGCTCCGGTGAGAACTACTCTAGGACACTAGCAAGGCACACACATTCTCTCTCTCTCCCTCTCTCTATTGAATTTGCTATCTCTAGCACGAAGATAACCATGTGTTGTCTAACAATGTGATGTCCTAGAATAATGCATTGACCTAGGGCTGCACGATATTGAAAGGTAATTACATTTTTACTTGCAATTTTAGATCAAAACAGCTTGGGTAAGCTGAAATAGAATGGTCATTCAAATTGTGTGGTTGGACAAGTGTGCACTTGAAATGCTGTTTTTGTTTGGCATTACAACAAATGAAAAAACAACTAATGGAGGAGATGGTTGTAACCATAGAGATCCTATATGAGAGATCACAATGTCTCACAACAGATGTAGTTCCGCGTGGAGAAAGTTACATTCTGTGCATGATTCTCTGTATAGTTGTCCTCTGTATTTACAAATCAGTAATCACCTGGGGTAAGGAGCCGGCAAAATCGACTTTGACAATGGATTATGTTATTGCAATGTCGCAGTGCTATTTCATGGTGTATCTTGAAATGATCAAGCAAATGGTTATTTTTTAATTTATTGAACCTTTATTTAACAAGGCAAGTCAGTTAAGAACAAATTCTTATTTTACAATGACTGACTACCTCGGCCAAACCCTAACCCAGACGACACAGGGTCAATTGTGCACTGCCCTATGGAACTCCAATCACATCGAACCAGGGTCTGTTGTGACGCCTCAAGCGCTGAAATGCAGTGCCTTAGACCACTGTGCCATTCGGGACACACAGCCTCACATTAGTTGACTAAGTCCAAAACCGGTTTGTTTTCAATAAACAACAATGGTAGCCTTTCTGTTCACTCATTCATAGATGGACATTACAGTCAAGAAATAAAATATTTTAAACAGAGGTTATTTTCTATGTATAACATTCAGTTACTAGCAATTAAGCAGGCAACTAGTCCAAACCTGGTAGCTAGATGGCTAGCAGAGGAAAACAGTCAAATTGCAATGATTATAGGTCAACATGTAGGCTAGGCTTATGCCAGACAAGTAGCTAGCTAGTACACTTCCTGATAGCCTGCCATTCGCTGAGCTGGGGCTACGAGGTTATGGAACCATCATCGGCACTGGGTAAGGATATATTTGTGTGCTGATGTAGCTACCAAGCCATCTTATTAATTGAAAACGAGGGTTGTCTTTGCTTGCTAACTTTACATGACTAACATCTGCATTCATCCATGCGTGCTGGCACGATAGCCAATGCAATGGCAAGGCAGGACTAGCTAGCTACTGCACCCACTGGCAGGCAGCTTGTGGTCATTCGGTGTTCCAACAAGATGGCTGAAAAATAATGACAATAACTGGAACTCGGCTAGCTAGGTCGTTGAGGGCTACAGATGGGCTAGGTAACATTAACTGGCTAACGTTACTGTTTTTGAGTAATGGATGCTGCAAAGTGCCAGTGGCTGAAGATTGGGTAAGTTAAAATATGGTGAGATAGATGGAACCGATTTTAGCTATCCAACATTGTATTTAGAGCTAGCTGGCTGGCTATGTGTTTGTTTATTTATTATTTAAAAAATGTATGCATATAAATACATGGCCCTGGCTAGCATACAGGTCAGCCGCAAATGTAGCTAGCTAGCATTTCTTCCATGAACGAAGCAAACAAGCTATCTGGCTGACCTCCAGAAAAATGGACACTTGATAACAAGAGTAGTGTTGATGATTGTATATAAGTGCTAGAAAACGGACTAGATTCATTATGCATTAGATAATCTAGCTAGTCCGGCAGTGGTCCGCATATGATTTTCTATGCTTTGACACGCGGAACCCGAAACTACCAGAACGGCTTTGTTCAAAAATATTCAAATTTGGTCTAAATTACTGGAAGGACTATGTCATAAACCTTAAAAGGTCAGTGATAAATCCCAACCAGTCTAATTGGAATGAATGGCAGTAGAGGCATAATCCAGTTTTTTTTCTTATGCAAGAAAATAATAGTAAGGCATGTGATATATCAAATTGTGTATGGTCATATAAATGGTCATATATGGTCATATAAATGTTCTGTATAAATAGCCTTTTTAAAATATGTAAACTGACCATAAATGTCTCATTTTTTGTTTTCTTGGAAAGTTGAGTGCTATTTGATGATACAATATCAGTACTTGTTGCATTTACAACTTGTTTTAAGTCCTACCATCAACTGATTTCAGCCAGTGTATGGCTGTGGATTGATGGCATTGTTTGAATGGAATGTTGGCACATTGGCAGTTCATTTGAAACATTAATGGAATCATTCCTCTTAAACTGGCTGGCTAGCTAGCTAACAAACATATAGTGCAGATACTTTCTTAAAATGCATTATTTTACACGTCTCACAGGTTTGGAAAACCATGGTTGACCAAAGGGATGACCTTTTGACTATCATAAGGTTCATGTCCTTTCTAGTATTTTAATTCTATAGTTGTGACAGAGTAGGAAGCAAAGTGTTGGTCAGTGTTTCCAAGGGGAACCTAATTAGATTTAAATGGGTACATTCAGACAGATTTTTTAGAATATTCTTTTCCTTTTCCTCTCTAAGAACAAGTTGTTGCACAAACAATACTGATATACTCCCACAGATACTGGCCTGTATTAGAGCAAATGTTTCTCAGTGGATTTTGCGAGCCAGCTAGTTAGCCCCTAATACTAATCATTAGCTATCTCAATTTTTGGCAACATCTGCAGCTTGCTAAAATCAACTAACTAGCGTTTTGCAGAATAAGCAAAGTGAAAAGCTGCGTCGTTCTTGGTTTGAAAAAATCTTGACTGCATGCTTATTTTTGCTCAATGTGGAGTGAATCTTGAGCACGTGCGACTGCCTGCTTGAGTGACAGTGGGTGGGGCTTGGTGTGTGGCACTGGGAAGCAGAAAAAAGAGGAGCAATGAGTGGGAACTCGAGCAATAAAGTAAAACAAAACAAGCGGGTGTTAGACAGCTAAGTCTCATTTCAAAACAGGGAGGGATCTCATAGTCCAGATCTTATATTTCTGAGGCTCTGTATCCAAGTGTGCAAATTCTTGCAGTATCTAGTGGGAATTTGGAAATGGACTCATTTCCTCATGCCAAAACCGGATTAGATACATACCGGTAGTTAAATGCCCAAAATATAATATTCACAATGTCACTAAGCAAGAAACTTGATTTTGACATGCGTTCAGTACCATTTTCTTGATTTTGCAGATCTATGACTATGGTGTATAGACATTAGCTAGCTAGTCATCATAAGCTTCTACATGATCATCAGCTCTGTTAGCTAGCCAGTCTAGCAAGCTCTACTCCAATGGAAACTGATGCAACTCTGCTGGCTACGTGGCTAGCTAGATGGCCAGTGGTGACAGTGAGGTCCATATGAGATTCAAGGCTTTAATAAGTGCAATCATGCAGAAATAGCAAAGGTAATACTGGTTGATGAGCTAAGTTGGTTAGAAAGATGGCTATGACAGTTAGGCTACCAGTGTGCATGCACAAAAGTATGACGACACATTGTATCGAAATCAAGAAGGCATGCAGAACGGACAGCCTCTGGAACTGGACCTCCCCATCTAGCTAGCTAGTAGAGGGGTACAAAAACGGCAGTACACAGATGTATAGCTCATACAATTATATTTTGTTTGTCAATTACAAACATGTTGTAAAGTAAATACCCGCTTCAACTATATCTCATTGCATGCTAGTGCATAAAATCTCTAGTTGGGTTTTTTTTGGCATAGGAAAGGGGACCCATCCAACATCAAGTTTATGATGGCTAGTGACCAAGGATGATAAACCCGGTGCCCACTAGTTGTTCTCGTCTACCCATATTTAGGTCAATGTTCTACATTTTACATCAGTACTGTGTAAATGACATGCCCATTCAATCTATTTTGGGGTATAATTATCTTCATTTTTTATGATCAGCAGGTAGGGGCGTACTTCAGATCAATTTTTTCATGACTGGTTTTATGTGAGATGGGTTGCATTCTCCCATCTTCGTGTAAGAAGACATTTGATCTCACAAAGTATGTTCTATTTCAATATCTACTGGATTGCCATTTCTTATGTTAGCCCCACCTCACCCCAGAAATGCAAATCAGTTGTCAAATCAGTTTACAGTGAATGTCTGTCTCTGTCTGTCGAACAGATTCATAGATTTTCCAGATATGTTAATATATACAAGTCATATGCAATAGTGACATGTTACACCAGTGCAGTAAACTAGTGGACTCTATCAATACTGTTAAAATCAATTTGATCTGTGGGTATACGATGACACTTTGTAGTGGTAGTATGGTTGATTTTTTTCCCTAACCATTTTTTATCTCCCCACGCTGTTTACTGTTTGTTGTGTTCTGGTAGGCCCCTGAAAACTGTCCACTTCTTTCCTGTGCAAGAACTACGAGCCGAATGTCTGAGAGATTGTGGACTAAAAATGCTGTATATTGAGACATTTTGTTGTGTGCTTTATGTTTTATGTGATATATAGCTATGGCTATGGGTATGACGCATCTAGCTAGCTACAATTTACGACATGCTCGCTCATGGCTATGTGAATTTATGTGTACTGACTATTATTAACTACAGATAATAAAAGGTCTTTGCATTGCATGAGAGCTGTGTCTGTGCCGGCGTTTTAGCTTCCCATTGGACAGTCCGTCCTGGTTGAAATTAGAGGTCGGCCGATTAATTAGGGCCGATTTTCAAGTTTTCATAACGATCGGAAATCGGTATTTTTGGGCGCCGATTTGCTGATTTTATAATAAATATATATATTTATAAAAAATATATTTATTTTTTATACCTTTCTTTAACTAGGCAAGTCAGTTAAAAACACATTCTTACTTTCAATGACGGCCTAGGAAAGGTGGGTTAACTGCCTCGTTCAGGGGCAGAACGACCGATTTTCACCTTGTCAGCCCTGGGGTTTCAATCCTGCAACCTTACAGTTAACTAGTCCAACGCAATAACGACCTGCCTCTCTCTCATTGCACTCCACAAGGAGACTGCATGTTACGCAAATGCAGTAAGCCAAGGTAAGTTGCTAGCTAGCATTAAACTTATCTTATAAAAAACAATCAATCATAATCACTAGTTAACTACACATGGTTGATGATCTTACTAGATATTATCTAGCGTGTCCTGCGTTGCATATAATCTGACTGAGCATACAAGTATCTGACTGAGCGGTGGTAGGCAGAAGCAGGCGCGTAAACATTCATTCAAGCAGCACTTTCGTGCGTATTGCCAGCAGCTCTTCGTTGTGCGTCAAGCATTGCGCTGTTTATGACTTCAAGCCTATCAACTCCCGAGTTGAGGCTGGTGTAACCGAAGTGAAATGGCTAGCTAGTTAGCACGCGCTAATAGTGTTTCAAACGTCACTCGCTCTGAGCCTTCTGGTAGTTGTTCCCCTTGCTCTACATGGGTAACACTGCTTCGATGGTGACTGTTGTCGTTGTGTTGCTGGTTCGAGCCCAGGGAGGAGCGAGGAGAGGGACGGAAGCTGTCCTGTTACACTGGCAGTACTAAAGTGCATATAAGAACATCCAATAGTCAAAGGTTAATGAAATACAAATGGTTTTGAGGGAAATAGTCCTATATTTCCTATAATAACTATAACCTAAAACTTCTTACCTGGGAATATTGAAGACTCATGTTAAAAGGAACCACCAGCTTTCATATGTTCTCATGTTCTGAGCAAGGAACTGAAACGTTAGCTTTCTTACATAGCACATATTGCACTTTTACGTTCTTCTCTAACACTTTGTTTTTGCATTATTTAAACCAAATTGAACGTTTCATTATTTACTTGAGGCTAAATTGATTTTATTGATGTATTATATGAAGTTAAAATAAGTGTTCATTCAGTATTGTTGTAATTGTCATTATTACAAATAAATAAAAATCGGCCGATTTAATCGGTATCGGCTTTTTTGGTCCTCCAATAATCGGTATCAGCGTTGAAAAATCATAATCGGTCGACCTCTAGTTGTAATGTTGACATGACACCAGAGATGGGTCTAACTTCTTTGACAACGCTGGTCCTGCCATGCATGCAAAGCTAGCTAGAACCTCTTTGATAACTGGTATAACTTGCTAGCTAACTTAGCTCATCAAACAGTATTTTCTTTGCTATTTCTACACAATGTCACTTATTAGAACCTTGCATCTCATTTTGAAGTCCCAAATTCCCACAAGATACTGCGAGAATTTATCGTGCTCATGTGTATAAAATCTGGTCATGGATTAGGAGCCACTCCCTTCAAAATATCACAGCCTCTTGCGATATGGATATTGCACATGTCAATATCGCAATGTTTATTAAAATTGGAATAATCATGCAGCCCTACATTAACCCAATAGCAGCCTCACCTAAATTAAGTTTCAGAGGAGGAAATCTAAATCAACATTAACCATATTCTGTTTAGTCAAGACCTGAAAACAATTCAGATAAGGGCAACTGGAATGAAAGTTATTTGTCTTTTTTAACTTTTTCAAATGTTTTCTGCTTTTTTACTCTCCAGGCCAGCGTATTGAGCGGAAGCAGCAAGGACACCAACTCCCACAAGGATGACGGTCTGTTCAAAGCTCCTCCCCCACCGCCCAAAGTCATCAAGTCTGTGACCATCCCCACTCAGCCTTACCAGGACATCGTCACGGCCCTCAAATGCAGAAAAGAACACAAGGAGGTGAGCCAGCCATGCTGGGGGATACTTCACGCCCTCAAGACAGTCAACATTATATTTTCACTGTAAACATCCCCCAAACACTCATCTGCTATTTTCACAACTTGTTTGCATGCTGTTAGAGATTTATTAGTCTCATTATTCATTTCAGACACAGTTTAGCCTGTTAATGTCCATTTGGAGCGCAGTGTAAAGATTGTCTTTGTTCATTTAAAACACAGCATGGGCTGGTCATGGCCTGAGGAGCATCTTGTTTTATTAAAGCACCACTGCCCCTACAAAGCAACTTCTTGTTTAAAAAATGGCCAATGTGGCATCGTTATGAGTGTACGACAAAGTGTAAATAGGATAAATTTGGTCATGAAGTCAATCTCGTCCTAAACAGAGATTTGCGAGATAATAGGAAAAATGTTATGTCACGAAATGAAGGGTACTGTAACAGTTTTCCTTGGGTTGGGTTTATTTCAATCCTGACCACAACTGGCATCACCTAAGTATTCATCAAGCGGCTGCATTTCTTAATAACCAAGCCAAATCGGGAATTTCAGCCCCCCTTTAAGGCCGAGCTATAGCAAGCAGATCTGCCTTCTGGTTCTTGACCAGACGGTTAGCTGCACATCCCCCTTGCCAATTGGGACTGAAGCTAAGCTATCTCGTTGGGCAGTTCCTTGGCCACACACACAATCGCGTGCCTAGGTCCAATCACTAGCCAGTAAACACAGACATGGTCTAATCTCTAGCAAGCAAACACACACAGCTGTTCAGACACTTCCACTCCCAGCGGTGTTCTTGATGAGGGGGTATTATCCCAGTCAGCTAATAGAACTGATGGAGTGGAGCTGCTTGGCATGCTGGGTGACTTTTCTTTCCTTCTCTGGACACACATGAATACACAGAGAAACATTTTGGAACTTGCATTGGATAATATTCCTTCTATTTTAAATATAGGGTTTTTTTCTGGATCAAAACGAGTCTTAGGTGGTTGGACGTGGCAGAAGGCATGAGGGGGGCGTCGCCGACCGGACATTGTAGAGGCCCTTGATGATCTTTTCTTCATACTTTATATCTTGTTTTAGTTTAAGTTTACACCAAACAGTTTTCCATCCCTGAAATGTAAAAAATGTTTTAAAAAAAAGAAAGTATTTTACTGTTTGGACATAGGCAGCCCGGAAAAAAAATAATAGGCGGTTATTATTGCTCTATGCTCGGTACCATTTGCTTGTGTAAATGTCACTCATCATGTCATTATTGCTCCCCCTTGCAGCTGTACACGGTTGTGCATAATGTGAAGCACTTCAACGATGTGGTAGAGTTTGGTGAGAACCAGGAGTTTACTGACGACTTTGAGTACCTGGAGACTGGCCTGAAGAGCAGCCAGCCACTCAACACACGGTGCCTTAGGTAAGACAAATCCACTCAAAATTGTCCACCTCGGGAAGGATCTTACCTGATTTAACATCCGTTCAATACATTTCCAGCTATATGCTCACGTCTAGAAGACATGAGCAGATTTAGTATTATTTAAACTTGTACACTTAATCTTCTATGTACTCTTCTCCTCTGAACTTCTTTAAACAACCTCCCCCTCTCTTGCTCTCTGTCTAGTATAATCAGTCTAGCTGCAAGGTGTGCAATGCCCAGTTTCCGGATGCACCTACGGGCCAGAGGGAAGGTGGCTCAGGTCTTCAAGATGTTGAATGATGCCCCGCAGCATCCGGTAGGAATCTGTTCTAATCTACAACCACAACTGACCCAAAATAAAGGGCTTCAGTAGGGTTACAATTAACCTCCCTCTGCTTATTTGTGGTGGCAGCATGACCTACTATTTGTCTTGTAGATACTTAAAAGTTCGCTATTTGAATATATAAGTGAAAGATTCAAGGACTTCCCCTGCCACCAGTTGCTTCTGAACTCATTGTTGCCCCTACCCGCTCTCCCTTCACTTGTCTCCAGAACCTTGCCCTGTGTACGGCCTCTCTAATGTACATCCTAAGCAGAGACCGGTTGAACATGGACCTGGACCGGGCCAGTCTGGAGTTGATGATCAGACTGTTGGAGCTGGAGCATGATCACTTGGGCCACCACCAGGACCAGCTGACTGCCAAGGAGATGACCAAGGTCAAGGAGAAGATTCGCAAGTTGTGTGAGACGGTCCACAACAAGCACCTGGACCTGGAGAACATCACGGTATGCAGGGACAATCAGAATAATGATTATGTTTAATATTTATATTGATGATGATTGTGGGTTGGAGTTCTACAGCACTTTATTTTGTTTGTTTTGCAGTCGTGTCACTTGGCCATGGAGACCCTGTTGTCGCTGACCTCAAAGAGAGCCGGCGACTGGTTCAAAGAGGAGTTGCGCTTACTGGGAGGCTTGGACCACATTATAGACAAAGGTGGGTGTTTGTGTGCGTGCATGTTCTGTTAAACTGTCGGAGCAGCTTTCTGCGCCAGAAGCATACTTTTTTTAGTTGTCCTAGTTCCTTTATTTGACAGTTGCATCTTATCAAGTTCAACTCACTTTGTTAGGCTATATTCATTGGCATATACACTACCATTCAAAAGTTTAGGGTCACTTAGAAATGTCCTTGTTTTGAAAGAAAATTTAAATTGTCCATTAAAATAACATAAAATTGATCAGAAATACAATGTATACATTGTTAATGTTGTAAATGACAACGGTAGATTACTTTTATAAATGTATGAAATATCTACATAGGCGTACAGAGGCCCATTATCAGCAACCATCATGCCTGTGATGGTGCCAATGGCATGTTGTGTTAGCTAATCCAAGTTTATAATTTTAAAAAGCAGCCAAGAAGTGCTCAGCATATGTGGGAACTCCTTCAAGACTGTTGGAAAAGCATTCCAGGTGAAGCTGTTTGAGGGAATGCCAAGAGTTGCAAAGGGTGGCTATTTGAAGAATCTCAAATATATTTTTGATTTGTATAACACTTTTTTTTACCTACTACATGATTCCATATGTGTTATTTCATAGTTTTGATGTCTTCACTATTATTCTACAATGTAGAAAATAGTAAAACTAAAGAAAAATCCTTGTAGGAGTAGGTGTGTATATGTACAGTTGAAGTTGGAAGTTTACATACACTTAGGTTGGAGTCATTAAAACTCGTTTTTCAACCACTCCGCAAATGTCTTGTTAACAAACTATAGAGTTGGGAAGTCAGTTAGGAAATCTACTTTGTACATGACAAAAGTAATTTTTCCAACAATTGTTTACAGACAATTCCAGTGGGTCAGAAGTTTACATACACCAAGTTGACTGTGCCTTTAAACAGTTTGGAAAATTACAGAAAATTATGTCATGGCTTTAGAAGCTGCTGATAGGCTAATTGACATAATTTGAGTCAATTGGAGGTGTACCTGTGGATGTATTTCAAGGTCTACCTTCCAACTCCATGCCTCTTTGCTTGACATCATGGGAAAATCAAAAGAAATCAGCCAAGACCTCAGAATTTTGTTTTATCACCTCCAGTTGTCTGGTTCATCCATGGGATCAATTTCCAAGTGCCTGAAAGTACCACGTTCATCTGTACAAACAGTAGTATGCAAGTATAAACACCGTGGGACCACTTAGCTGTCATACTGCTCAGGAAGAAGACGCGTTCTGTCTCCTGGAGATGAAAGTACTTTGGTGTGAAAAGTGCAAATCAATCCCAGAACAACAGCAAAGAACCTTGTGAAGATGCTGGAGGAAACAGGTACAAAAGTATCTAAATCCACTGTAAAACAAGTTTGTACTTTTTGTAGAAATGTCCTCTGGTCTGATGAAACAAAAATAGAACTGCTTGGCCAAATGACCATCGCTATGTTTTGGGGGAAAAGGGGGAGGCTTGCAAGCCGAAGAACACCATCCCAACTGTGGAGCATGGGGGTGGCAGCATCATGTTGTGGGGGTGCTTTGCTGTAGGAGGGACTGGTGCACTTCACAAAATAGATGGCTTCATGGGGAATGAAAATGATGTGGATATATTGAAGCAACATCTCAAGACATCAGTCAGGAAGTTAAAGCTTGGTCGCAAATGGGTCTTCCAAATGGACAATGACCCCAAGCATACTTCCAAAGTTGTTGGCTTAAGGACAACAAAGTCAAGGTATTGGAGTGGCCATCACAAAGCCCTTACCTCAATCCTATAGAGAATTTGTGGGCTGAACTGGAAAAAACATGTGCGAGCAAGGAGGCCTACAAACCTGACTCAGTTACACCAGATCTGTCAGGAGGGATGGGCCATAATTCACCTAACTTTTTGTGGAAGGCTACTTGAAACATTTTACCCAAGTTAAACAATTTAAAGGCAATGCTACCAAATACTAATTGAGTGAATATAAACTTCTGACCCACTGGGAATGTGATTAAAGAAATGAAAGCTGAAATAAATCACTCTCTCTACTATTAATCTGACATACATACAGTTGAAGTCGGAAGTTTACATACACCTTAGCCGAATACATATCAACTCAGTTTCACAATTTCTGACATTTAATCCTAGTAAAAAACACTTTATTTTAATGTGAAATATCAGAATAATAGTAATGAGTGATTTATTTAGGCTTTTATTACTTTCATCACATTCCCAGTGGGTCAGAAGTTTACATCATGCTTCACGATTGGATGGTGTTCTTCGGCTTGCAAGGCTCTCCCTTTTTCCCCCAAACACAACGATGGTCATTTGGCCAAGCAGTTCTATTTTTGTTTCATCAGACCAGAGGACATTTCTCCAAATGTGCAATCTTTGTCCCCATGTGTAGTTGCAAACCGTAGTCTGGCATTTTTATGGCTGTTTTGGAACAGTGGCTTCTTCCTTGCTGAGCAGCCTTTCAGGTTATGTCAATGTAGGACTTGTTTTACTGTGGATATAGGTACTTTTGTACTCATTTCCTCCAGCATCTTCACAAGGTCCTTTGCTGTTGTTCTGGGATTGATTTACACTTTTCGCATCAAATTACGTTCATCTCCAGGAGACAGAGTTTGAAGGTAGGCCTTGAAATACATCCACAGGTACACTTCCAATTGACTCAAATGATGTCAATTAGCCTATCAGAAGCTTCTAAAGCCATGACATTATTTTCTGGAATTTTCCAAGCTGTTTAAAGGCACAGTCAACTTCTGCCCCACCGGAATTGTGATGCAGTGAATTATAAGTGAAATAATCTCCATTAATAATGACTCAAACCTAAGTGTATGTAAACTTCCGACTTCAACTGTATGTTCATTCATTGTCATTCATTCATTGTGTGTGTCTCCTGCAGTAAAAGAATGTGTCCAGAACCTGAGCCAAGAGGATGACAAGGAGAAGCTGGTGTCATCGTTATGGGGGGCAGAGAGGTGTCTAAGAGTACTAGAGAGTGTAAGTACAACATCAAGGAGTGTTAGTAGGCTCAGATGTTTTAAATCCATTCATTGAGTACAAAATGGGAAAGTAAATAGACTGCACTCTCAGCCTCATCTAACCACTTTTTATTTGACCATTTTAAAAGGTATTTTAATGTCTTCCTGTCCTTCCTTTGCAGGTGACTGTCCAGAACCCAGAGAACCAGGGCTACCTGATCGCCTACAAGGACTCTCAGCTCATAATGTCCTCTGCCAGGTGAGAGTGACTGGAACACATGCTCATCTTTTGGTGACTGAGCCCTGATCTTTCACTCCACCTCTTCTCGCTCTGCCCAGTCCCCACCTCTAGTATACTAGTATAGAGACCAGTCCCTGTAAAGGACCCTGTGTTAAATCTCTGTGCCCTCAGTTTTTCTGGGACTCAGATGCTTTGACACCCTTAGGTGGCCAAGGAAGTCCCATTTAATTTGTATGATCTAATCCCATTTCTCTCTCTCACCCAGAGGTTTGCGGTACTGTGTGGAAATGATCCAGTGCTACAGCCGGGAGGTGAACAGCTCTTTGTGTTCGTCAGGCACGGCGCTGCCCCACTCCAGCTTTAGCAACGTGGGCAAGGCCGTGGAGGACTGCATGAGGGCTGTCATAGGGGTTCTGCTCAACCTCACCCACGACAATGGTAATATCACTGCATCAGCACGAATTCTACATTCGGCAACACTGTAGCTAGCGCATTGCGGTCCCTAGCTAGTGCCTTGTGCTCTCTGCTCTCCGTTGTCCCACGGACCTCATCACAGCTGTGCTAGAGTTCCCCATAACACACACCTTCTTGGTGTGTTTGGGCTGTAGTACTTAAGCCTGACTGGTCTCAGGCCACAGCTGACTACTGCAGGGTGGAGGGAGAGTGGTAACTGTGGACTGTACTGTGGTTTTTAGAGTGGGGAAGCACTAAGACTGGAGAGCAGGACCAGCTTATCATCACAGCACTCAACTGCGTCCTACTGGTCCCACGCTACATACCTCAGGAACAACGCTTTGACATCCGAGTCCTGGTGAGCGTGTGTATGTGTGTGAGAGGCCTTTATGTAAATGATTACACAAATCCAATTACCTGTACGATCTCTGAAAAATGTGGGTCCTTTGTACCCACTTTATTTGAAGTGCCCACAGGTTGAGGAGACCTTGAACGCTGACAATAGCTTGAATGCCAAAATATTTTTTCGGTCCTCTAATCTTAATGAATGACTAAGTAGTTATTAAAACCGAAGCTTCAATGTAGTAATTTCAGGGTTGTTTGTACTCACAATGTTTTGTTATGGATCTTATTGAAGTGTATGTCCTTGAGTGCTTTTTTTAACAGCATCTCTCGTCCGGTGTGTGTGCTGGTACAGGGCTTGGGGCTGCTGATTAACCTGGTGGAGTACAGTGCAAAGAACCGCCACAGTCTGGTGGACATGGAGTTCAACACAACCAGCCCTGAATGCAACCAGGGAGAGGCAGGAGGAGATGAGACCCAGACCCCTGAACCAGTCCCAACCTCTACAGAGATCGAGAACGGGGCAGAGCCACCTACAGCAGCCCTTTCAGAGGGTGCTGAGGAGAAGACCAAAAACTATTCCTCAGGTGCCCTGGCTGCTCTGGTGCAGGTAAGAGTTTTGTTATAACTACATCACGACTTCAGAATAACTTAAAGAGAAATGAGGCCAAATAACACAGGAAATGGAGTTACTCTTATGATTTTTGTGTCTGTCTTTTCCTCCTTCCACAGTTCTTCCTGGAGCGGGAACGAGCGGCCATATTGGCCGAGGCACAGACTGATGACCTCATCAGTGAGGCGCCCAAACCCCAGGACCAGAGTGGGGAGTGGCAGGAGACATCGGGCGAGATCCAGTGGGTCGCCACGGAAACCAACGACAGTGAAAATGACAAGGAGAAGGACACAAAGAAAGAGGAGGAAGAGGAAGAGCTGGACCTCAACAAAGGTAAAGATGTGTGTCTCTGTGTAAAATCCTATTTTTGCAACAGCAGTTTTCAATGCTCTCATTGTTCCATGTTGAGTGTTGTTCTCACTCTGTGGTGTTGTAGCTCTGCAGCATGCTGGGAAGCACATGGAGGACAGCATCGTGGCCTCCTACACAGCTCTGCTCCTGGGCTGTCTTTGTCAGGGCAGTCAGGTAAGCTTCCGGCAAATTAGCTATAACCCTGTTCCTTGATCCTGCCATTGGGGGTGCAGGCTTTTGTTCCATCTCAGCACCCACACACCTGATTCAATGAATCAATTAAGGGCTTGATTTCTGAGCTTGCAGGATTGAAGTGTAGGCTTCTGCAAACCAGTGCCATTCGTCTGTCTTGATGGCAGATCTCTTAGGGTGCTTCACACTTGTGCGTGAAGTTGAAGCTTGTCAAATCAAATGTATTGGTCACATACGTCCACGTGTTTAGCAGATGTTATTGCGGGTGTAGCGAAAGGCTATTACAATATTAGTTGCAACATAAATAAAGTATACATATTAACAAATAAGTGAAAAGGTAAGGCAGCTGCAGTGCGGTACGTTGTTCATGGTGAAGTAAAGAGGACATGATCGTGGTCTAAGACGCTGCAGCATGTGTTCGGATCCGGCCCACTTTTATTTCAGCAACTCTCTCGGTCCTCTTTACCTCTGTCCTGTCCAATGAACAAACACAAGTACAAGAGGAGTGGGGCTTGAAGGAAAAATTCCAAAATAAAAGTGAACCTGATCACTGATGCATAATGCTGTATCAGAATTCACTTGTGTTAATAGTTAGCTATTAAACAGAACATAATGAAACAATACATTCACATTAAAACAACCTGTTTTTGGTATTTAAGAAAAAAACTTAGTTTGAAGCTTAAGTGTCTCGTTGTAGCCTATTGCTAAATGGAAATCTGTGGGAAAAGCTAGTATCCTACATCTCATTGTGACACTGATATTCTGCTCCACCTACATCGGTGCAGAGTTGACCAAGAGCTCTGCCGACTCCAAAAACCAAACTTCTTATTGCTCAGGTTTTGTAGCCGGTTGCACATATATTTTCGGCGAGAGGAAAATGTTACAGATTGCCACTTGATGTGTATTTGCTCATCTCTCCTCAGGTTAATGTGATTAATGTACGGGGAAACCTACCCAAGGGAGATTTCTCCATCATGACGGAAATGCTGAAGAAGTTCTTGAATTTCATGAACCTCACTGTAAGTGGGAAATGTCTTTTTGATAATGGCCTAGCGTCTTACATGACTTAAAACATTATATACCAGACACACAATACAAGCTAACTTGCTTACCACCCTCTCTTTTTCAACAGTGTGCATTTGGAACCACAGGGCATAAATCCATCTCTCGTGTCATAGACTACCTGGAGCACTGTTAGCTAATCCTTCTTTGCACTCTGACTGCACATAACGGTCCTGCTAGATCTGGCAACCCCAGCAGGAGGGTTGTACAGAGAATCCACCAGAGGTCAACAGTGTTCCCCTGCAACGCTTCAACCTGCGTCCTCATTCTGAAGAGCAAGACACACAAACTCAGCACTTTCTGAACCAAAGCCACGTAAACATGTACCGTTGATTTTAATCAATGCTGTTTTAAATCTTCACACCATCCAACTACTGGTAAGATTCCTAGTTGCAGAGGACAGCTTGAGACAGCTGGCATGTGGAGTGAGTTTTTGTAATTTTTTTTATATATATATATATATATATATATATATATATATATAGAATCATGGATGTAATCAATGATGAGCTTGAAAATAGCACTCATGGACACGTGTCAACAATGTCTCTTAAGTTGTGTGGAATGGTTGAATGCAAAAGATCAGTGTAGCCATTTACATGTTTGCCTCTGACGGTTGTAGAAAAGGGAAGGTCATTGTGGAAGACCCCTGTAGTTCTCTCTAAGCTAAGCTTCAGCTCTGAATATGTCTATTATCTGTATAAGCTTACTGTCACATCGAAATTCACCTCTGTTGAAATGTTTTTTTCTTCAGTGCATCATGCTTGTTTAAGTTCTTAGAATGGCGTGTCATTTAACAATCTAAATAGATTTAAAAGAGCTCAGCAGCTCTGGATGACTGTTAATGTTATTTAAATCTTTGTTTTTAAATAATGGCACTTGGCATTGTTTTCCTTCCTGCCTTTCCCAATTTGACTTTACAGTAAAGAAATTCGAGTTTTGTTTTTAAAATAGCAGTTCAGATGATTTTAATGATTGTGGTTTTCATGTATTTATTTTACCATTAATGATCCAGATCTGATGCTGCTTAAGATGTTTCAAGTCTCTGTGCACTTCTTTACCTTTTACATGTTCCACCGAACATGTCACTTGAAGTGGCTGGGTATAATAACTGCTGTATATACGGTTTTATTAGACTCAGAGAGTCCTTGGTAAACCGGCCTGACATTAATAATAACCAAACCTCAGCCAACTGGCATAATCCTCACTGAAAAGGATTGTTCTTTGCCTATTATATTGTAACATTTGTTCTGTGGGCATTGTATCTAACCACTTCAAGTAGTGCCTATCCGGAAAGTCCTGCAATAACACACCTGATTTTTATATATATATATATATATATATACAATAAAGATCAAAACTAATCAATTGTTACTGCAAGGCTGGATTGCAAGCCTATATACCTAGTACCCTGTGTTGGTGACCCCTGTCCTAGCCCCAACCCCCTAGGTACTTGTGGAGGTCTGAGAGGACTGGATGGTAAAATTCTACCTAGCCTAACAGAGGGAAAAGTGAAGTTGCTACCATATCTTTTTATGCATATCCTTTCGGCTCTACACAAGTGGTGGCAGTGGTTGGCTTTGTGTCTTATGTCTAGTTGGACCTGACCTTCCTACTCTGAGTGGTGAATCCCCTTAACATCCTTCCAGCTATACTATAACTAGTCCTTGTCCTCCAAGAAGATAGTCTTTGACTGATAGCGGTTTCATGTAATTTCCCTCTGATTTGTAGAGCTGCAGTTGAACAGACACGTTTCTTGCGAGTTGATTTGCAAATCTGGTCATGGATGGAATTTCAGAATGTAAATAAAAACATCTGTAAATAGTGGTTAATGGATGTTAGAATGCTAGACTACTTTTCTGAAGCTGATATTTTTATTTTATACAACATTTCTCAGTTGTCATTTGAAGTAAAAACAAAAAAATGTATTAAAAAAAAGACAACTGCAAGGCAAAAAATGTTTGTACTGGTTTTGAGGAGATTCTTTGACTACATGTAAAGAATTGTAACTCAAATAAAAAGTTGCTACTTTCAGTATACTACTGTATCTTTCTCATGTATTTTTTGAGAAATATTTGTGTATGCATTCTGCCATTACCATACTGATGTGTTTAGCCTCATGAGGCAGACACTTAAAAACAATATGTAATAGAACTTGATATTGGTATTCGTGTGAAGAAGAGACCATATGCATGACTGTATTCTATCTTGTTTATCCTTATTTTTTCACCCCTATGAGGCCATGACTTTTGGCAGTGTGCGTGTGTGAAGCTTCTCGTCTCACTCGCCCTCTCTCTCTGTGTCTCTGTGTGTGTTCATTCACCCTGACAGACTCACAGAGCTGACAACGACTGTACACAGACCGAGTGAGTTACACAATAGAAACAAGCGTTTTATACTTAACAAAGCACCACATATTGACAGTTGGCCTTCTGCTTGACTGGCAGCTGTTTAATCGAGACAAATATGCTGGTATGTGTTAATACCCCATTCTCTTAAATCAACAAAATGCTAAAGGAAGCCTTCTGGGAATTATTTGAATATCTGGTAACCTGACAGACAAATACACATGATTATGTCTGAACCTGACAAGACATGGCAACATAAGCTGTGAAAATGTAGCCATGCAGCACAACTACCTTGACTTAATGTACGAGGCCAATGTGAGATCATGGAGTGCAACGTCTCGATGGCGACAGTATGTCAATGGAAGGGATAGACAGGAGTTCCACGTGTTCTCTTTTTTTTCATAGCTCATTATTGTGTTTGAATTCCAGGCAGGCAAGGGAGAGATCTATTCTCAATTCAAATGTAATCAATGTCAGAAGTGATGGATGCTGGATACTTAAGTGTAGAAAATGTGGATGAATATGAATGGAGAGGTAGTATTACCAAATATGGCAGATTAATGAAGATGTTTTACTCAGGCTGTTTACCATAGACACCAATGTGATTGCAGCGGGGTCTGGTCTGGTTAGTTCAGTGACCGTATATGAACCAGAAGAAAAGGAGCGAGTGAGATGTCTCGCTTCCTCTTCTGTCTCTGGTTTTACCCAGAGGCTAATTGGATTGATGTTAATTCCCTCAATGAGCATCGAGATCCTGCTGGGAGGATGGGGGGGGGGGGGGGAAATCATCCTCTCTCCTGTCTCTCCCAATCAGCCCGTTATTCTCCGTTCACCTCTCTCTGAGTGGTTTTCAATTGGGCAGAATGGCCACCAGGTGGCGAGAGCACTAAAGCACTGACCATATGTGCCTCATTATACCGGTGAACAGGTAGAGAGATACCCTCTAGATTTGATCTTACACTGGAAGACTTGAGTTCCTCATTTGTGCCTTCACACACTCAGCAGCCTTTTCTCACACAGGCCAAAAACACCAAATGAAGAAGACAATACACAAGACGCAGAAGTACACACTAGGAACCAGGGGAAAATTGACACTTTCCCATGACCGTCATCAATGCACAAACACACACACACTTGGGGGCTCTTTAATCTTGCACCTTAAATTATTGACTGGCACAGCAGAGTCAATAACCCATCTGTATTCCTGAGTGTGCATGACCTGCACTGTAATGGAGGGCTTTCATGTCTTCAGACCAGCCAGATGACTATTTGAAGGCAAGGTAGATATGAGCCATGCTACGGTTGTTTCTACTTTTCAAGTTTTTATTTCACCAGGTAGGCTCTCTCATTTACAAGATAAAGCAAAGCAGTGCAACACAGAGTTACACAACCAAACGTACAGTCAATAACACAATAGAAACGTCTGTACAGTAGTGGCGAAATAATTACAATTTAGCAGTTAAACACTGGAGTGATAGATGTGCAGAAGATGAATGTGCAAGTAGAGATACTGGCGTGCAAAGGAGCAAAAAATAATAATAATATGGGGATGAGGTAGTTAGATGGGCTATTTACAGGTGCAATGATCTGTAAGCTGCTCTGACAGCTGATGCTTAAAAGTTAGTGAGGGAGATAGGAGTCTCCAGCTTCAGTGATTTATGCAATTTGTTCCAGTCATCTGCAGCAGAGAACTGGAAGGAAAGGCAGAATTGGCTTTGGGGGTGACCAGTGAAATATACCTGCTGGAGCGCGTGCTACGGGTGAGTGCTGCTATGGTGACCAGTGAGCTGAGAGAAGGCGGGGCTTTACCTAGCAGGGTCTTGTAGATGACCTGGAGCCAGTGGGTTTGGTGATGAATATGAAGCGAGGGCCATTTAACGAGAGCATACAGGTCGCAGTGGTGGGTACTATATGGGGCTTCAGTGACAAAATGGATGGCACTCTGATAGACTGCATACAATTTGCTGAGTAGAGTGTTGGAGGCTATTTTGTAAATGACATCGCCAAAGTCAAGGATCGGTAGGATAGTCAATTTTACAAGGGTGTTCGGCAGCATGAGTGAAGGATGCTTTGTTGCGAAATAGGAAGCCAATTCTAGATTTAATTTTGGATTGGAGATGTGAGTCTGGAAGGAGAGTTTACAGTGTAACCAGACACCTAGGTATTTGTATTCTAAGTCAGAACCGTCCAGAGTAGTGATGCTGGACGAGCGGGTAGGTGCTGGCAGCGATCAGTTGAAGAGCATACATTTAGTTTTACTTGCATTTAAGAGCAGTTGGAGGCCACGGAAGGAGTGTTGTATGGAATTGAAGCTCATCTGGAGGTTAGTTTCTCACGGCAGAAGTGAGTCAGTCTTAATTGAGTGAGGAGGAGAAGAAGAGGGATGTGCGTGCATGTGTGTTTGCGTTCATGTACAGTATAAGAGTGTTGATGTGAGATTGTCAACCCAATGGAGTGTCTTGGTTCAGCCTCAGCAGATTATCTGTGGGATTGAACACGCATAGTTTCAATGCATTGTAAAAAGGAACACTTCATCCTTCAGAAAGTATTCAGACCACAATTTGTTACAATACAGCCTTATTCTAAAAAAGTTTTTTTTTATAATCTCATAAATCTACATACAATACCCCATAATGACAAAGCAAAAACAGATTTAGAAATTTTAGTAAATTTATTGAAAATAAATACCTTATTTACATAAGTATTCAGACCGTTTGCTATGAGACTCGAAATTGTGCTCAGGTGTATCTTGTTTCCATTGATATTCCTTGAGATGTTTCTACAACTTGATTGGAGTTCACCTGAGGTAAATTCAATTGATTGGACATGATTTGGAAAGGCACACACGTCTATATAAGGTCCCACAGTTGACAGTGCATGTCAGAGCAAAAACCAAACCATAAGGTCGAAGGGAATTGTCCAGAGAGCTCTGAGACAGGATTGTGTCGAGGCACAGATCTGGAGAAGGGTACTAAAAAAAAATGTCAGTAGCATAGAAGGTCCCCAAGAACACAGTGACCTCCATAATTCTTAAATGGAACAAGTTTGAAACCACCAAGACTCTTCCTATAGCTGGCCTGCCTGGCCAAACTGAACAATTGGGGAAGAAGGGCCTTGGTCAGGGAGGTCATCAAGAACCCGATGGTCACTCTGACAGCGCTCTAGAGTTCCTTTGTGGAGATTGGAGAACCTTCCAGAAGGACAATAATCTCTGTAGCACTCCACCAATCATGCCTTTATGGTAGAGTGGGCAGACGGAAGTCACTCCTCAGTAAAAGGCACAACAGCCCGCTTGTAGTTTGCCAAAACGTACCTAAAGACTCTCAGACCACGAGAAACAAGATTCTCTGGTCTGATGAAACCAAGATTGAACTCTTTGGCCTGAATGCCAACCGTCACATCTGGAGGAAACATGGCACTATCCCTACGGTGAAGCATGGTGGTGTCAGCATCATGCTGTGGGGATGTTTTTCAGAGTCCGGGACTGGGAGACTAGTCAGGATCTAGGAAAAGATGAACGGAGCAAAGTACAGAGAGATCATTGATAAATCTGCTCCAGAGTGCTCAGGATCTCAGACTGGGGTGAAGGTTCACCTTCCAACAGGATAAAGACACTGCCAAGATAGCTGTGTAGCAACACTCCCTATCCACCCTGACAGAGCTTGAGAGGATCTGCAGAGAAGAATGGGAGAAACTCCCCAGTTGCAGATGTGCCATGTAGCATCATACCCAACAAATTTTGAGCCTGTAATCGCTGCCCAAGGTGCTTCAACAAAGTGCTGAGTAAATGGTCTGAGTACTTATGTAAATGTTATTATTTTTTACATATTTTGTCAAAATAAATTAGCAAACATTTCTAAAAACCTGTTTTTGCTTTGTCATTATGGGTTATTGTGTGAATATTGATACGATTAATTAAAAATATATATTTTAGAATAAGGCTGTAACGTAACAAAATGTGGAAAAAGTCAAGGGGTCGGAATACTTTCCGATTGCACTGTACATGTTAAATAAACAGACTTTCCATTCTTCTCTGATAAAATCCTAGTTGACCCTGACACTCGTCTCCCTGGACAGAGGTTAAGCGTGTGGATAGGATCTTAAGGGAGGTGAGAGACTTTATAATTCTTATGACAGTATGTTTGGGAACATGGAATAATCTTAGACGTAAAGCCTCATGTACTGAACAATATCATACAGGGACCAGAGAGTGCAGACTGTCGTCTATATCTTTCTCCCTCTCTCTACTCAGTATTATTTTACTCTTTGCTTATGCTATTTGTTTCACTCTGTCTCCATTTCTCAATCAATGTCTGTCTCTCTGTAAGCTTTCGGTCTCTTGATCCCTTCTCAACTCGGTCCTCTCTCCTCCATTTTCTACTGTCTGTTTAATTTACCCTGCATGTTTTGGAGATGTTTCTGATTGACTGCCAGTACACCACATCTGAAGGCCCAGCTACTAGCTTGACTGTATGAAATAGCTGAGGTTCTACTGACTTCAGAGGGGCTGACAGTCAGAAACATATCTCGGGGCACTCTTGAGTCTCAGAAGTAATACACAGGGAAGTGGACTCATCTGAACAGGACATTCAGTGGGACGAGCCTTGATGGCAGCAGAATGTTTGATATTGAGTTCTGTTAGAAGCCAGTGCCAGATATCCGTTGTATTATGTAGCATTAGCACCGGTAATACCCCTAAGATGCTAGCCCCCCTTTAGTGAGACACTTCACAGAGAAGCCCATTCGTTCCCATGTCACACGAAGTACAAAGAGAAAAGTGTGGGACTAAAGGATGAGCAGCTGTGTCAGTTATCCAGGGGATGCTATTTAAAGAGGCGTATTTCTGAGAAGAAAAACAGACCTGAAAGGCCTTGTATTTGCATTATCTTGCATAATTGAATCTGAGTAATTCAAAAGGAAATTCATACTAATCCTCCCCTCTGCCTGGTGCCCTGTGAAGCTGCGCTGCCTGGGGGAGAGGAGACAACCACACATGGGGAGGCCAATGGAAGTTTCTTTCCATCTTAACTAGCAGGGGATGGACAATTTTCCACCAACCTTCCTCCTGGAGAGCTACTGGCTTGCAGGATCGTCCTCCAACCCTGCTCTAACACACCTTATTTTGTGCAGGGCTGGGGCAAAAGCCTTCATACCCAGAGGCTTTCCAGTGCAGGGTCAGCCACCCTCTGGGTGGTAGCTCGTACTGTATTTGGAATGGAGGTCATGTAGGGGGACGGAGACATCAATCAGAGTGAGATCCTTAATGTTGCCCATTGTGGAGCTATACTCCCTGCCCTTAATGCATTAAAGTATAGATGGAAGTGAATATACTGATATTTGACAGCGTACATTATCCTTAAAGAATATGATGTGAATTTATTTGGCATAAAAGGGATCTTGTAGCACAGGTCAACAATAAACTATTGTGCTCCTGGAGTCATATGAGACTTAAAACTTTGCTTGGAAATCCAAAAACAATGCGTGCCTCCATTTTTTGCTAAGCTCTTGGTTTAATTAAGAATGCTCGGTAGAGTATGGACAGTTCACTTAGATGATCTTCATTCTGTCTAGTTCAATTTAACAACCCCTTCAGGTACAACTACACCTGAACCACAAATAAGTCTCTGACATGGAACAAATTAACCATCAAACAGAGCAGATATCTCTGCTTCTCTCCTGTCATGTCTATCTATTCCCCCTTCACCCCTGCTCACATATTAAATTCCTCTCATTCTCTCCATCTCGAACACATACAGAATGTAGATGGGCAAATAGAAATGGGAACAAAGAATTGCTTATTAATCTGTTTTATTCATTGGAATGTCGTGGAGAACGTTACTCAAGGTGTGATGCAAACAATTACAATTACATTGTGTTCACATGTGTGTGTTTATGCAGAACAACTCAACTGTGTGCGTGGTTGTGTTTGTATACAGCTGCCTGGTCCCCTGAGTGTGTAGTCAGCTGGGGACGACAGAGTGTGCTTAACACTGGGCATTCAGATTCAGATTTTATTCCTCATTATTATTCCTATTAATGAAGCTCTCTCTCTCTCTCTCTCTCTCTCTCTCTCTCTCTCTACGTTTACTTACCTTCATTGTAGCGCCGGCCCAGCCTGGACCACATGGTCCTGGGACTCTACAGCCCTCCTGGGTGGATGTGGCGTCTACTTTTAGGCCTGCTGCGCTGTGAGGGCATCATAACAGTGACTGTGCGCTAGTCGTCCTGGGCTGTTTTTGTGATGATTTCATTGGCCAATGGATGGTGATGTGAGCCCTGTTCTGCTTCAGCAGGATGAGAGCGGTGTGGACCTCCAACTTGAGCTGATTCAGACTCGAGTAAACACTGTGGGTTTAGTCATAACCCTTCAGAGATACAAAAAACTGTAACACCTGCTTTGATCCAAGATGGAAATATACAGAGCAGGGTTCTATTTCAATGATTTTTTCCCGATATCTCACGTGGGGGTTCGCTAGGACTGCCTACTCTCTCGGAAGTACCTATCAAAAGCGTCTGTTGGAGACAGGAACCACTCTCCCACCCTCTGGTTATTCTCGCTTCTCTTCCTCACAAAGAGTCACTACTCTAGCTCTCCTCATATCGACTAGATACCGGTTTGTCTGCTTAATCTAATAGTGAAGGACATCGCTGTCGAGCATAGGTCTTCAGAGCTTGTCAAGAGGTTGAGTACTAACCGGAAGGCTTTTGTTTTCGAGTATAAATTACTTTCCTACTTCTCAGTCTCCATTGGTAGCTAGCGTCACTGCTAGCTATTGAGACCTAGTTGGCCTGCATTTGAGACCTAGTTTACATTTGAGTCATTGAGCAGATGCTCTTATCCAGAGCAATTTACAGTTAGTGCATTCATCTTAAGATAGCTAGGTAGTACAACCTAGTTCTGCCAACAGCGAGTTGCAGTAGACCAGATTAGGACCTCTGACGCTTCCTGTGGGAGGTAGGGTTGTACACTGCGGAGGTGGTAGAGCATGAACCTTTAGGAGCGAGTTACTGCTTTGATGTTTGCAGAGAATGACAAGATGTTGTCCAGGGTCATGCCAAGGTTCTTTGCATTCTGGGAGGGTGACACTGGAGTTGTCAATCAGGATGGAGAGCTCTGAGCGGGCAGGCCTTCCCCGGGAAGAAGAGCGGCGGCATCTTGTTGAGCTTGAGGTGGTGGGAGACAATCCAAGCTGAGATATCTGCCAGGCACGCAGAGATGCATGTCACCACCTGGGTGTCACAAGGGGGGGGAGAGAGTAGTTGAATGTCATTCGGATAGTAATGATAGGAGAGACCATGTGAGGATATGATGGAGCCGAGTGACTTGGTATATAGAGAGAAGAGGAGAGAGCCAAGATCCAAGCCCTAGGGGACACCAGTAGTGAGAGTACATGGTGCAGACACAGATCCTCTACACATCACCTGGTAGGAAAGACCTGCCAGGTAGGATGCAATCCAAAAGTGTACACAGCCTGAGACGCCCAGCCCTGAGAGGGTGGAGAGGAGGATGTGATGGTTCACGGTGCTGAAGGCAGTGGATAGATGTAGGAGGATGAGAACAGAGGAGAGAGAGTCAGCTTTGGCAGTGCAGAGAGCCTCCGTGACAGAGAAGAGAGCAGTCTTGGCTGCGTGACCCATCTTGAAGTCTGACTGGTTAGGGTCAAGAAGATCGTTCTGAGAGAGATAACGAGAGAGTTGATCAGAGACAGCACACACAAGTGTTTTGGAAAGAAAGGGATACAGGTCTATAGTTTTTGACATCAGATGAGTCCGTTTCTTAAAGAGGAAAGTGACTCCGGCCATGTGGAAGTCAGAGGGGACACAGCGAGTGGTCAGAGAGTAGTTAATGATGGAAGTGAGGAATGGGAAAAGGTCTCCAGAGATGGTCTGGAGAAGGGAGGAGGGGATGGGGTTGAGCGGGTAGGTTGACAGTCGGCCAGATCTCACTAGTCGCAAGATTTCATCTGGAGAGAGGGGAGAAAGAGGTCAAGGCGCAAGGTAGTTCTTTGTGAGTGGGACAAGTGGACTCAATAGGCTGAGTGAATGAGGAGCAGATGTCATCAACCTTGTTTTCAAAGTGGGGGAGGGAGAGGGTGGAGGATTAAGAAGGGAGAGGAAGGTGTAAAACAGTTCTCTGGTTAGAGTCAGAAGCTTGACGTTTAGATTGATAAAAGTTGCTTTAAATCAGCAGATACAGAGGAAGTGAAGGTAGAGAGGAAGGAGTGAAAGGATGATAGGACCTAAACATCCGGAGGACCTTTTCGCTCAGCTGCCCACAGCCCTGTTCTGTAAGATTACAACAAGTCACACAGCAAGAAGGGAAGGCCGAGCCGGGCCAGGATGAAAGGGGACAGTGCAAGTCATAGGATGCGGAAAGGGAGGAGAGTAGGGTCATAAATCCTTCTCTCTCCTGATTCTGCATTTAACAGAAGGGGGAGATATGATAGAAGAGGAGACAGCAGTTCCACTCCTTCATTGTCCAGTCAATGAAAAACAACAAATTCACAACAAATGAAAGCAACTGTCCAAGCAGAAAGTAACTCATTGAACAAGCAAATATGAGGTCAAGCGTATTGTCTGGAGGAGTTGGAGGGGATTGGGAAAGAAATGAATTGAAAGCAGACGTCGGTTGAGGTTATCAAGTACGAAGAGCAGTAAGCCATCGTCAGGAAATTAGCTTATCAAGGTGCCAAGCTCATTGAGGAACTCTCCAAGGGAACCTGGTTGGCGGAAGATGACAACAGTGTTAAGCTTCAGTGGACAAGTGACAGTGGAAGCATGGGATTCAAATTAGGAGATGGACAGGTGAGAGCGGGCGAAAAGAGAAAATCTCCAGTTAGGAGAAATGAGCAACCCTGTGCCTCCCCCGTTACCAGATGCTCTTGGACTCAGAGAAAATGTTGTCAGATGAAAAGAGAGGAGATGTAGTAGCAGTGTTCTCTGGGGTGATCCATGTCTACGTCAGGACCAAAAAGTCAAGGCACGGAATGGCAGCATCAGCTGAGATGAACTCTGCATTTTGACCGCAGGTTAGCAGTTCCAAACACTGCCAAAGACCCAGATTTCTACATGGGTTGTGCACGCAGGGTACAGTAAATTAGAAGGGTTGCAGCCAAGGTGTGGGGAGTGTCTGAAAAGCCTACAGGGAGAGGAGTGAACAGGTATAGAAAACACATCGTTGCCAAAGCTACTAAATAGCTAATTAGATCATCAGAAAATAACTAGGTAAGATACTCAAGTGTGAGAGTGATGTGGAGCTTTCCTTTCCATCCTTACTCGAAGGACTTGACTGACACGACTGCCGCTGAGAAACCTCTGCTAGGCATATTGCCTGCACTAACTGTACTAATTGCTGATTTCCTAGGAGAGAAGAAACCACTCCCCCTCCAATTAAGCCACTGATTACCAAAACAAGTCGCAGATTGCCCTGCCCCTTAACCTTGTATGATGTGTCAGCAATCATCTGCAAGTTATGAGCAGTCAGCAGTTCACACACCATGTACTGGGAAGACAGGCAGCACTTAAAGAAGATGGGCCCCAGCTAGCAAAAATGCAATACTAGACAACAGATAAAGACAAAAGTTATACTTATCACTCCTGGAGATATCAGGAGTCTCCTAGCTACAGAATGAAGTAACTCACTACCATACCCTATCTGCAATATGGTAGAATTGTTAGCTCCCTTCTCTAGTCTAGTTAACCTACACAAAAGTATGTGGACACCTGCTTGTCAAACATCTCATTCCAAAATCATGTGCATTAATATGGAGTTGGTCCCCCCTTTGCTGCTACAACAGCTTTCACTCTTATAGGAAGGTTTCCACTAGATGTTGGAACATTGCTGCGGGGACTTGCTTCCATTCAGCCACAAGAGCATTCGTGAGGTTGGGCACTGATGTTGGGCGATTAGGCCTGGCTCGCAGTCTGCATTCCACTTCACAATAACAGCACTTACAGTTGATCAGGGCAGCTCTAACAGGGCAGAAATTTGATGAACTTACTTGTTGGAAAGGTGGCATCCCATGATGGTACCGCGTTGAATGTCACTGAGCTCTTCAGTATGGGCCATTCTACTGTCAATATTTGTCTATGGAGATTTCATGCCTGTGTGCTCAATATTATACACCTGTCAGCCACGGGTGTGGCAAAATAGCTAAATTCACTAATTTGTAGGGGTGTCCACATACTTTTGGCCATGTCATGTACTTTCACCTATTGTGTTAACTAGACAGACCATCTCTTCCTTCACAGCACTGTTGGTCACCGGAGCACTCTTTATGAAAGCTAACTCAGTCATTCGGTTTCTTTAAGCCAGCACTGAGCTAGCCATGGCATACTTTCACCAAGAGGTAGCTTCCAGCTAGCGAGCTAATGCCCCACTAGCCTCACTGCTATCGGGTTATACAGTGCTCAATACTGTTACAGTAGATGTTATCCACAAGGCTCCTAACTATATATTTTGGTACGCCATTTACACAAGCTAATATTTGACATTGAGTGGCCGTCTTCTGTAAGGGCTCAGCTCCCTTCAAGGGACCTATACGATGGGAAGAGACTGCAGTCCCATTCAGCTCCGCTAAAGTTACTGCTCCCTGCAGTACTAGCTTGCCTCAGGGAAGCTAAGAGCTTGTGTGAAAAACTAACTAGGTTTCTTGCTAACGATACCCCAAGCCTGGACATGCATAATATGGAGGAATCCCGGTTTGGAAACCCTCCCATGGTGGAGCCGTCACTGGATTACCAGCACCTCACTTCCTGGGAAGGTGGAGCGCTTTACTGCCTTCGTTTTTCAGAAGGCAACAGCCCAAGAAAGTAGAGCTCTCAACGTGACCTCTTTCTTGTTGACATATTAGACTGAGTTACAAGAGAAGGTGGGGAAGCAACTGGACTCGGAAACCCAAGACCCAGATACTTGGGAGGAGATCTGTATGATTACAGACCTGAGCCCCCGGGCCTCCTGTTGTGCCATCCAAAAAGGACACTTTGGCTGAGCTTATCCAGCTTAACAGACAAAGACAAAGTGTTCCTCCTGGATGCCCCAGTGACACTCAATGAGTTGTTCTGTCGCCTCCAAAAAGCAAGGCGAAGCCTTCAACCCCTGCTTGCCTCGCAGACCCGGGCTCCTTGGCAGCCCGTCGGTTCCTGAATTTCTCCCCAGCCTCACAGCTGGTAGGGGTCAACAAGCTGGCCTTGGTGGACCAAGGTCCCCGGCGACACAGCAATCTACCAAGACTCAGGCAAGGCCCCTGATCCAGGCCGTACCTGTAGGGAAGCAGTCATACACGCAGCAAGGATCCACCCTGCTGTCCCTCCTAGGGGAGGTAAGAAACTCTCTCTTTGGATTTAATTGTTGCTTCTCCTTCCCCTCTCCGATTTTTCGCAGCAGTGAGAAGGCAGGGCTGTGTTAAGACAAAAACTCTTTTTTTAAGACAAAACAGCTCACATTCGTGACCGTGTTCACATGAGAAAATTAAGGAAACATACTTTTTGTTCCCCGGGCGTGCCTCCCTCCCTCAGCCTCTCCCCTCGCACCTTCTCAAGTTTATTTATCCGTCAATCACAGTAAAGCCAGTTAGGGTATGTGCTGCTCCAGTTTTCTCGCCAGAGGGCATTGCTACTCTGTACAAGGTAAGGGGACCCTAACCATTCCGCTCCACCATTTCATGGGATGACAGGTTTCCAGCGTTCACTGTCAAACCCCCTCAGCACAGGATTCTGAGTGGTGCTTTTTCCTCTACTTGGCAAAGACGACTTGACTTCTCCGTTGAGCTAGTGAGTTCTCCGTTGAGCTAGTTAGTGTCGTCATTTATTCCTTACGTTCTGTAGAAGGACTGAGAAGCGTAGTTCTGGTGACTTTTTAATATGAGGACAGTCCAAAATTAATTTAAAAAATGTTGCTGACACCATTTAAAATAGAATTTCCACATCCTGATATGAGCCAGTAACATATTGGTAAAATTATTTGTTTAAATTATGCATGTAGCCTATGCATGGTTCATATTATCAAGTATGCTATTGGCAATAAACATTATGACCTGTAGCCCAACTCAAGCAGCATAATGGCTCTATAAAAATTATAGGCTGAAGTATGGGGTGGCCTATCTGCATTTATCCTATTGGGCTAATCATTAGCTAGAACCCAAATGTGATCTTTTAACTAGTTAACATCCTATTGATGAATTATATGTCCCAAAAACACAGTGAATATAACATAGCTTGGGTCAATTGTAGGATAACTTGGGGTAAACCGCCAAACGGGGTAACACACCCTTTTCCTCTATTTCATGTCAAAAAGTTCCCTGGTTGGCACTACTCTTGCTCAACAAAAAAATGTAATCTGTCTCATCACAATTTTTAAAGTCCCTCCCCCCCAAAATATTTCCATAAACGGCCACATAGAGAAGTCAGATTTGAACATTCCTACTATAGTCATCACCTTTGTGCACAAAACATAAATTGAATAGATTTTTTGTATTCACTTACAGCCAAAGATATGAACATTTATATTCATCCAATGTCTGCCATGCTTTTGGATGATGTGATGAAGTCTTCGCTGCTTGTACTGCTCCCTGTGCGCACTGAGTGCTATTGCGCATGTAAAGTTGGATCGTGTAAACCGGATGCAACCCAGATATCAACCTGGTCTCAGAGCATTTCTTATTATGCTATAATAAATCCGAGACACTCCATTTACACTGAACAAAAATATAAACGCCACATGTAAAGTGTTGGTCCCATGTTTCATGAGCTGAAATAAAATATTTGTTCCATATACACAAAAAGCTTTTTTTCTTTTAAATGTTATGCCCAAATTCGTTTACATCCCTGTTAGTGAGAATTTCTCCTTTGCCAAAATAATCCATCCACCTGACAGGTGTGGCATATCAAGAAGCTGAATAAACAGCATGATCATTACACAGGTGCACCTTGTGCTGGGTACAATAAAAGGCCACTCTAAAATGTGCAGTTTTGTCAAGCTTTGAGAGAGCGTGAAATTGGCATGCTGACTGTAGGAATTTCCAACAGAGTTGTTGGTGGGAGGTAATTGGATGTTCATTTCTCTACCATGAGCTGCCTTCAACGTCATTTCTGAGAATTTGGTAGTACGTCCAACCGGCCTAACAACCGCAGTCCACATGTAACCACGCCAGCCCAGGACCGTCTGAGAGCGTCTGAGAGACACCACACAGCTGATGAAACTGTGGGTTTGCACAACTGAAGAATTTCTGTACAAACTGTCAGTTTTCTCAAAGAAACTCATATGCGTGCTCGTCTTCCTCACCAGGGTCTTGAACTGACTGCAGTTCAGCATCGTAACCGACTTCAGTGGGCAAATGCTTACCTACAATGGCCACTGGCATGCTGGAGAAGTGTGCTCTTCATTGATGAATAACAATTTTGTCTGTAAAGGGCAGATGCCATTGTGTGGGTGAGCATTTTTCTGATGTCAACGTTGTGAACAGAGTGCCCCATGGTGGCGGTGGGGTAACGATATGTGCAGGCATAAGCTACGGACAACGAATACAATTGCAATTTTATCGATGGCAATTTGAATACATAGAGTTATTGTGACGAGATCCTGAAGCCCATTGTCGTGCCATTCATCTGCAACCATCATCTCATGATAATGATAAAAATGGTGGTCACACCAGATACTGACTGGTTTTCTGATCCACGCCCCTACATTTTTTTTAAGGTATCTGTTACCAACCGATACCTTAAGCAGCGAGTTGGAGTCTGAGGCCGAGCCTTCTCTGGTCTCTACTCCTCCCGTTACGGGGTCTGAGACGCCGAAGCTTCCCACCATTAGCTCTGACAAATTGAAAACCCTAGTCATTGGCGACTCCATTACCCGCAGTATTAGACTTAAAACTAATCATCCAGCGATCATACACTGTTTACCAGGGGGCAGGGCTACCGAGATTTAAGGCTAATCTGAAGATGGTGCTGTCTAAGACTAAAACTGGCGAGTGTAGAGAGTATAGAGATATTGTTATCCACGTCTGCACCAACAATGTTAGGATGAAACAGTCAGAGGTCACCAAGCGCAACATAGCTTCAGCCTGTTGTTTCTGGCCCCCTCCCAGTTAGGGGGAGTGATGAGCTCTACAGCAGAGTCTCACAACTCAATCGCTGGTTGAAAACTGTTTTCTGCCCCTCCCAAAAGATAGAATTTGTAGATAATTGGCCCTCTTTCTGGGACTTACCCACAAACAGGACCAAGCCTGGCCTGTTGAGGAGTGATGGACTCCATCCTAGCTGGAGGGGTGCTCTCATCTTTTCTACCAACATAGACAGGGCTCTAACTCCTATAGTTCCACAAGGAAATAGGGTGCAGGCCAGGCAGCAGGCTGTTAGCCAGCCTGCCTGCTTCGTGGAGTCTGCCACTAGCACAGCCAGTGTAGTCAGCTCAGCTATCCCCATTCAGACGTGTCTGTGGCTCGACCTAGGTTGGGCAAAACTAAACATGTTCACCTTAGCAATCTCACTAGAATAAAGACCTCCATTCCTGCCATTATTGAAAGAGATCGAGATACCTCACATCTCAAAATAGGGCTACTTAATGTTAGATCCATCACTTCAAATGCAGTTATAGTCAATGAACTAATCACTGATCATAATCTTGATGTGATTGGCCTGACTGAAACAATGGCTTTAAGCCTGATGAATTTACTGTATTAAATGCACTTGCACAGTGCTCCTTGGGATGTTTAAAGCTTGGGAAATCTTTTTGTATCCAAATCCGGCTTTAAACTTCTTCACAACAGTATCTCGGACCTGCCTGGTGTGTTCCTTGTTCTTCATGATGCTCTCTGCGCTTTTAACGGACCTCTGAGACTATCACAGTGCCGGTGCATTTATACAGAGACTTGATTACACACAGGTGGATTGTATTTATCATCATTAGTCATTTAGGTCAACATTGGATCATTCAGAGATCCTCACTGAACTTCTGGAGAGAGTTTGCTGCACTGAAAGTAAAGGGGCTGAATAATTTTGCACGCCCAATTTTTCAGTTTTTGATTTGTTAAAAAAGTTTGAAATATCCAATAAATGTCGTTCCACTTCATGATTGTGTCCCACTTGTTGTGGATTCTTCACAAAAAAATACAGTTTTATATCTTTATGTTTGAAGCCTGAAATGTGGCAAAAGGTCGCAAAGTTCAAGGGGGCCGAATACTTTCGCAAGGCACTGTACCCCTATGTTTTCGTCTTTTGAGCTTCTAGTCATGAAATCTATGCAGCCTACTCAATCACTTCGCAATCACTCTTTATAGCTACTGTTTACAGGCCTCCTGGGCCATATACAGCGTTCCTCACTGAGTTCCCTGAATTCCTATCGGACCTTGTAGTCATAGCAGATAATATTCATATTTTTGGTGATTTTAATATTCACATGGAAAAGTCCATAGACCCACAGAGCCATCATCGACTCAGTGGGTTTTGTCCAACATGTCGCTGGACCTACTCACTGTCACAGTCATACTCTGGACCTAGTTTTGTCCCATGGAATAAATGTTGTGGATCTTAATGTTTTTCCTCATAATTCTGGACTATCGGACCACCATTTTATTACATTTGCAATCGCAACAAATAATCTGCTCAGACCCCAACCAAGGAGCATCAAAAGTCGTGCTTTAAATTCTCAGACAACCCAGAGATTCCTTGATGCCCTTCCAGACTCCCTCTGCCTACCCAAGGACATCAGAGGACAAAAATCAGTTAACCACCTAACTGAGGAACTCAATTTAACCTTGTGCCATACCCTAGATGCAGTTGCACCCCTTAAAACTAAAAACATTTGTCATAAGAAACTAGCTCCCTGGTATACAGAAAATACCCAAGCTCTGAAGCAAGGTTCCAGAAAATTGGGATGGAACTGGAAGTCTTCCGAGTAGCTTCGAAAGACAGTACTGTGCAGTATCGAAGAGCCCTCACTGCTGCTCAATCATCCAATTTTTAAGAACAATCAGAAATGTATTTTTGATACTGTCGCAAAGCTAACTAAAAAGCAGCATTCCTCAAGACAGGATGGCTTTCACTTCAGCAGTAATGATTTCACAAACTTCTTTGAGGAAAAGATCATGATCATTAGAAAGCAAATTACGGACTCCTCTTTAAATCTGCGTATTCCTCCAAAGCTCAGTTGTCCTGAGTCTGCACAACTCTGCCAGGATCTAGGATCAACGGAGACACAAGTTTTTTATTACTATATCTCTTGACACAATGATGAAAATAATCATGGCCTCTAAACCTTCAAGCTGCATACTGGACCCTATTCTAACTAAACTACTGAAAGAGCTGCTTCCTGTACTTGGCCCTCCTATGTTGAACATAATAAACGTCATTATATCCACCGGATGTGTACCAAACTCACTAAAAGTGGCAGTAATAAAGCCTCTCTTGAATAAGCCAAACATTGACCCAGAAAATATAAAAAACTATCGGCCTATATCGAATCTTCCATTCCTCTCAAAATGTTTTGAAAAATCTGTTTGCACAGCAACTCACTGCCTTCCTGAAGACAAACAATGTATATGAAATGCTTCAGTCTGGTTTTAGACCCCATCATAGCACTGAGACTGCACTTGTGAAGGTGGTAAATTACCTCTTAATGGTGTCAGACCGAGGCTCTGCATCTGTCCTTGTGCTCCTAGACCTTAGTGCTGCTTTTGATACCTTCGATCACCACATTCTTTTGGAGAGATTTGAAACCCAAATTGTTCTACATGGATGAGTTCTGGCCTGGTTTAGATCTCATCTGTCAGAAAGATATCAGTTTGTCTCTGTGAATGGTTTGTCCTCTGAAAAATCAACTGTAAATTTCGGTGTTCCTCAAGGTTCCGTTTTAGGACCACTATTGTTTTCACTATATATTTTACCTCTTGGGGATGTAATTCGAAAACATAATGTAAACTTTCACTGCTATGCGGATGACACACAGCTGTACATCTTAATGAAACATGGTGAAGCCCCAAAATTGCCTTCGCTGGAAGCCTGTGTTTCAGACATAAGGAAGTGGATGGCTGCAAATGTTCTACTTTTAAACTTGGACAAAACTGAGATGCTTGTTTTAGGTCCCAAGAACCAAATAGATCTTCTGTTGAATCTGACAATTAATCTTGATGGTTGTACAGTTGTCTCAAATAAAATTGTGAGGGACCTCGGCGTTACTCTGGACCCTGATCTCTCTTTTGACGAACATGTCATCTACGGAACATTGCAAAAATCAGAAACTTTCTGTCCAAAATGATGCAGAAAAATGAATCCATGCTCTTGTTACTTATAGGTTAGACTACTGCAATGCTCTACTTTCCGGCTACCCGGATAAAGCACCAAATAAACTTCAGTTAGTGTTAGCTACGGCTGCTAGAATCCTGACTAGAACCGGAAAATTTGATCATATTATTCCAGTTCTTGCCTCCCTAAACTGGCTTCCTGTTAAGGCAAGGGCTGATTTCAAGGTTTTACTGCTAACCTACAAAGCATTACATGGGCTTGCTCCTACCTATCTTTCCGATTTGGTCCTGCCGTACATACCTACACGTAGGCTACGGTCACAAGACGCAGGCCTCCTAATTGTCCCTAGAATTTATAAGCAAACAGCTGGAGGCAGGGCTTTCTCCTATAGAGCTCAATTTTTATGGAATGCTCTGCCTACCCATGTGAGAGACGCATACTCGGTCTCAACCTTTTAGTCTTTCCTGAAGACTCATCTCTTCAGTAGGTCATATGATTGAGTGTAGTCTGGCCCATTAGTGTGAAGGTGAACGGAAAGGCTCTGGAACAACGAACCGCCCTTGATGTCTCTGCCTGACCTGTTCCCCTCTCTCCACTGGGATTCTCTGCCTCTAACCCTATTGCAGGGGCTGAGTCACTGGCTTACTGGTGCTCTTCCATGCTGTCCCTAGGAGGGGTGTGTCACTTGAGTGGGTTGAGTCACTGACGTGATCTTCCTGTCTGGGTTGGCACCCCCCCTTGGGTTGTGCTGTGGAGGAGATCTTTGTGGGCTATACTCGGCCTTGTCTCGGGATGGTAAGTTGGTGGTTGAAGCTTTCCCTCTAGTGGTGTGGGGGCTGTGCTTTGGCAAAGTGGGTGGGGTTATATCCTGCCTGTTTGGCTCTGTCCGGGGGTATCATCTGATAGTGTCTCCTGACCCCTCCTGTCTCAGCCTCCAGTATTTATGCTGCAGTAGTTTGTGTGTCAGCTAGGCTTGGGTCAGTCTGTTATATCTGGAGTACTTCTCCTGTCTTATCCGGTGTCCTGTGAGAATTTAAGTATGCTCTCTCTAATTCTCTCTTTCTTTCTCTCTCTTGGAGGACCTGAGCCCTAGGACTATGCCTCAGGACTACCTGGCATGATGACTCCTTGCTGTCCCAAGTCCACCTGGCTGTGCTGCTGCTCCAGTTTCAACTGTTCTGCATGCGGCTATGGATCACTGACCTGTTCACCGGACGTGCTACCTGTCCCAGACCTGCTGTTTTCAACTCTCTAGAGACGGCAGGAGTGGTAGCTTCTATCTCAAGGCCATCAGACTGTTAAACAGCCACCACTAACATTGAGTGGCTGCTGCCAACACACTGACTCAACTCCAGCCACTTTAATAATGGGAATTGATGGGAAATTATGTAAAATATATCACTAGCCACTTTAAACAATGCTACCTAATATAATGTTTACATACCCTACATTATTAATCTCATATGTATACGTATATACTGTACTCTATATCATCTACTGCATCTTTATGTAATACATGTATCACTAGCCACTTTAACTATGCCACTTTGTTTACATACTCATCTCATATGTATATACTGTACTCGAGACCATCTACTGTATCTTGCCTATGCTGCTCTGTACCATCACTCATTCATATATCTTTATGTACATATTCTTTATCCCCTTACACTTGTGTGTATAAAACAGTAGTTTTGGTATTGTTAGTTAGATTACTTGTTGGTTATTACTGCATTGTCAGAACTAGAAGCACAAGCATTCCGCTACACTCACATTAACATCTGCTAACCATGTGTATGTGACAAATAAAATTTGATTTGATTTGATGTAGAGATACTCTTAATGATCGGCTATGAAAAGCCAACTGACAATTACTCCTAGGTGCTGACTTTTTGCACCCTCGACAACTACTGTGATAATTATTATTTGACCATGCTGGTCATTTATGAACATTTGAACATCTTGGCCATGTTCTGTTATAATCTCCACCCGGCACAGCCAGAGGAGGACTGGCCACCCCTCATAGCCTGGTTCCTCTCTAGGTTTCTTCCTAGGTTTTTGCCATTCTAGGGAGTTTTTCCTAGCCACCGTGCTTCTACACCTGCATTGCTTGCTGTTTGGGGTTTAGGCTGGGTTTCTGTACAGCACTTTGAGATATCAGCTGATGTAAGAAGGGCTATATAAATACATTTGATTTAATTTGAGATGCATATCTGTATTCCCAATCATGTGAAATCCATAGATTAGGGATTAATGAATTTATTTCAATAGACTGATTTCCTTACATGAGTCAATAAAATCTTTGAAACAGTTGCATGTTGCATTTACATTTTTGTTCAGTGTAGTATGTGTCCATCACCCATTTCGTATGATATGTTACAAATTAAAATTCGTATTACAGTGAATTCAGAATGTATTCAAACGCCTTCCCTTTTTCCACACGTTGTTACGTTACAACCTTATTCTAAAATGGATTCAATTAATTGTTTTCCCTCATCAGTCGACACACAATAGCTCATAATGACAAAGCGAAAAGATGGTTTTATACATTTTTGCACATTTAGAAAAAATGAAAACAGAAATAACTTATTTACATAAGTATTGAGACCCCTTGCTATGAGACTTGAAATTAAGCTCAGGTCCATCCTGTTTCCATTGATCATCCTTGAGATGTTTCTACAACTTGATTGGAGTCCACCTGTGGTAAATTCAATTGATTGGACATGGTTTGGAAGGGCACACACCTGTCTATATAAGGTCCCACAGTTGACAGTGCATGTCAGAGCAAAAACCAAGCCATGAGGTTGAAGGAATTGTCCGTAGAGCTCTGAGACAAGATTGTGGCGAGGCACGAATCTGGGGAAGGGTATCAAAAAATGTCTGCGGCGTTGAAGGTCCCCAAGAACACAGTGGCCTCCATCATTCTTAAATGGAAGGAGTTTGGAACCAACAAGACTTCCTAGAGATGGCTACCCAGCCAAACTGAGCAAAGTGTACTGTGCACCTGCAATTTGATGCATGGAAAGAGACATCTGTTAGAAAACACCTATGTGAATTATAATGACATTCTGCGATTGTCATTAGGCCTACGGTACACTTAAAGACTGAATTGAATCCACTGTTGTGTAAGTGTTCTCGTTGAACCACAACTCAATTTGAAGCGTTTAGCACCAGATTTCCAGTAAATGTTTACATTTGTCATGCGGCTGACATGCAGTAATAGTGGTGTAATAGTCACGTCATAGGTTGCAACTCCGTCACTCGGTCGCGTCATGCCATTGTTATGAATGTTCTCAAGCTGCCGTTCTCAAGTCTGTTGGCGGCGCCATAGTGGTGCCCTAATGTGGTGATAAGCCCAGTCACCCAGGCACATTTTTATAGTGCCTGGAAATACTATGACATTGCTAAAGGAGTCAACTATTTAAAACACCAGATCATGACCTCCTTACTTTCACCCCTGATTGTAGGAGAGCAACATAAAGCATCTAATTATTTTCTTTACGTTCATCCTGTTTACTATCCCAACCACATCATCCTGAGTTTCTGTAAAATAGTGGCCTGCTGTTAACCAAATGAGGAATCATTGAATGGAGCAAGTGAAGAAGACCAAAGAGCTGTATGATGGAAAGCCTCCTCTCTCTGTTTCCATGGCGGTGTCGAATCGCAGATTGAAATGTTAAACCCTGTGTGATGTAAGCTGGTTGCTCTGTACCATGTACGTTATGTATGCCTTCATCTCTCTCTCTCTCTCTCTCATAAGGGAAAATCAAGTCTGACATTTCTAAGTGGAAATTACAAACTTTATAAGACTTTTTAAACCTTTTTACGTTTCACCTGCGACAGGGTGATCAAATTAAGATCCTACATCTGTATCTCTGCCTCTCTCTCCTTTTCCTCCTCTCTCTCATATTTTTCTCCATCTCTCTCCCTCTGTCTCTCTCTCTCACTCTCCATCTCTCTCCATCCCCATCTCTCTATCTATCATAGCGCTCCCATTGTGGGTGTGCTGTCCGTTCCTGTTCCATACAATAACCAAAATATGCCCTCCACCAGGCAGACCCTTGAAATATGCATTGTGCTTACAAAGTCCAAAATTGTGCTTACAAAATCCAAAATTTCCAGTCTCCAGTAAACTGGGGTTTGAGTGAAAATCCACTCTGATTTGCTCCGTGTGTTGTGTTTGTGTCTCTGTGTGTTGTGTTTGTGTCAGTGTGTGTTGGTTTAAGCTACTGTTTACAGCTATGATTTTTGGGGGGCATAGTAAGTTATCCATACTTTAGAATGTGAAGTATGAAGGATTGGCCATGACACACATCTGTACCATAAAACCACTGGAAGCAAGTTTGCTAGTCTTGCAAAGTAAACATACAGAAATCAAGAATCGCAAACCAATCCTCAAGGAACTATAGGGGGAGTAGGTAGCCTAGTAGCTAAGCTCGTTGAGCCAGTAACCGAATGGTCACTGACCCAACGTGTGCTCTTGAACAAGTTACTTAACCCTAATTGCTTCTGTAAGTCGTTCTGTATAAGGGCATCTGATAAATTACTAAAATGTCAATGTAAATGGTGTAGGGGATAGAGTCAGGTTTAGGGGTGGTGGAATGATCAGGAAGGTTTGGCCCTGTGAAGGGTGTTCAATCAAAATCTCTGTCTCTAATGACGGGTTGTGAAATTGACTTGCAAGCTCTTGACCCTTCCAGAGCCAGACCACTTTGATGTAAGTGCTTCCTGGTATCACTGTATGTAGTAGATATTCATTTGATGTCACGATAACACTCTACATGAAGTTGCGTCTATTACTATGTAACTACACAGTAGTAACTGTATTAACAACATAGTAATTATTTAGGTGTTACTATGTAATTACATGTAATAAGGTTGTAGCGCTATCAGTTATTACACAATTGGAACAAGGAATGTGTAATTACAAATCCACTTGATGTTATTATACATTTTCTCTTGTTCCACTTTGTAAGTAAATCTTTTCTAAATACATGTTGAAAAGTCACCTGTGAATTACCATGTTAATAACTCAAACCAAAATCTGACTTTCTTACATGTAACTAGGTGCCACTACCATTGAATCCACCAGAGTTGATAATTAGTTCAGGACCTGGTGACAACAACTGTAACAAGGCACACCCTGTCGTTAACTACTGGTCATTTTCAATAAGTTCATTTCTATGTTATGACCTGGCTCAAAGGCTATACAGAACCAAGTGTAATGTTAGAGCAATGTAGTTACTTTAGGATGTACTTGTAATGACCATGTACCTAGTGACGAGCAAGGAACTTAATGTCAAGTGAAACCCAGTAGGGTATAACTTTTATTTTGACTCTGTGGTGACAATGTAACAACCTTTGCAGACAATTGGCTAACCAAGAGGAATTAGGAGACAGGAAAACAGTACGAGGTATAACCCTTTTAATTACATTGTACTTCCAATGTAACAACCAACTCTGTAATTACAATGTTGCTACAAGGGATACACATGTTTTTACATGTTTTTACAATGTACTGTAATGTAAAACGAAGTGACATTTCTTATTACACGAGGCGAAAATGGTCATTATCAGGGGATATCTAGATCTATATATATGTTTTTTCAGATATCTGACATTTTATTAGATATAAAAACCATACATGCTCCAGTTATGCATGTGCTTAATTTCATATAAGGTGCTAAGATACTCTCCGTAATGGAACAGTTTCTACATGCAACCAATCCGGACCTCCAAAATCTCCCTGTCTCAATGGACATCTGGGGTGAGATACGTGTGCACCCGCTTACATATTTGTCGAATATTCTATCTCCGGAAAGAGTATGAGTCAACATGCTGACATATGTAAGCTTTTATATTCAGAAGTGTCTCATATCTGTAGTCATTACCTGATCAATTATGTATCTGTATTTTTAAACAAATTACCAGCTCAATAGATATCTTTACATGATATGTGAATCATAGATATGTTAATGTTTCACCCTCCTATGTCCAATTTAAATTGGGCTAAATCCGACCCGTGAAATGCTCAGCGGAAAAGATATTTGAACTGTTCTGGTGGCGAAAATCATTGTGCTTCTTTACATGAAGGGACATATCAGAGCATACATGTTCCACCTATTGAGTAGTAGGCAATACAAGGCACGGAAAGACAAACATCATCATATTTAATCCAAGTTGCATCTCTGCTATTTTTGTTTAAAAATGCTGCAAGTCAAATCCTGAGCTCCAATTACAGCACAAGTTTTCTGGAAAGATGCAAACGTAGACTAATCTTATTAAATTAAATGTTATTTCATTTATTTAACAGAAAATAAAAGTTGCACACCCTCAAAGTAAAAAATGACAGTTGGAACTCTGCAACCGAAAACATGTGATTCATGTTGCTAAGCTACCAGTTACAGTGCTTTCAGCTTGCGTCTTTACTTGTGTTTTATCTAGAGCTGTCACTGGTGTAGAGAGGAGTAGGCAGGAGGCAGTTGCAGGTTTAGAACTACGGAATTTATTTAAGCACCATAGATCAAAGTGGGAAGAAACCCAAACGCTGTTGTGCTCAAAATATATCTTCATAAACAAAAAGGCACAGGGCGAACCTAAAGTGCAAAATATAAAGTACTCAGGAAATAGTAGCAGAGATTCTTCACAGAAAAACAAGTAACATTTACAATGACCGACAAAGACAAATGGCAGAGGGAGTATACACTACAATTCAAAAGTTTGGTGTTGCTTTGAAATGTCCTTGTTGTTGAAAGAAAAGCACCAAAAAAAATCCACTAAAATAACATAACATTTATCAGAAATACAGTGTAGACATTGTTAATGTTGATTTTTTTATGTAATATCTACATAGGCGTACAGAGGCCCATTATCAGGAACCATCACTGCTGTGTTCCAATGGTACGTTGTGTTAGCTGATACAAGTAAATCATTTTAAAAGGCTAAATGTGAACGGGATGGCACCGACAGAGATGGTCGCTTCGCGTTCTTAGGAAACTATGCAGTATTTTGTTATTTTATGTATTATCTCTTACACTGTTACCCCAGGCAATCTTAAGTCTTATTACATACAGCAGGGAAGACCAGGATTATGACCAGGAATACGACTTTCCCGAAGCTGATCCTCTGTTTGGACCACCACCCAGGACAATGGATCGGATCCCAGTAGGCGACCCAAAACTATTCGCCAATGTCCAGTCTCTTGACAACAAGGTCGACAAAATTCGAGCAAGGGTTGCCTTCCAGAGAGACATCAGAGATTGTGATTAACGAGTCGTGGTGTGATCATAACAACATACAGGAACTCAAGTCCTTTTGTTCACCTGACCTAGAATTCCTTACAATGAAATACCGACTGCATTATCTACCAAGATAATTCTCTTCGATTATAATCACAGCTGTGTGTATCCCCCCACCCCCAAGCAGACACCTCGACAGCAAATGGAAACCATATATCCTGAGGCTGCATTTATTGTAGCTGGGGATTTTAACAAGGCTAATCTGAAAACAAAACTCCCTTAATTTTATCAGCATATTGAATGCGTGGTGAAGAAGAAGCAATAGCACCTCTTCAACCTCAGGATGCTGAAGAAATTTGGCTTGTCACCAAAAACACAGACTTTTACAGATGCACAATCGAGAGCATCCTGTCGGGCTGTATCACCGCCTGGTACGGCAACTGCTCCAACCACAACCGTAAGGTTGTTTGGATGTAATAAAAGTATTACTAGTCACTTTACTAAACAATGCCACTTCATATAATGTTTACATACCCAACATTACTCATCTCATATGTATATACTGTACTCTATACCATCTACTGATCTTGCCTATGCCGTTCAGCCATCGTTTATCCATATATTTATATGAACATATTCTTATTCATTCCTTTACGCTTGTGTGTATAAGGTAGTTGTTGTGAAATTGTAAGATTACTTGTTAGATATTACTGCACGGTCGGAACTAGAAGCACAAGAATTTTGCTACACTCGCATTAACATCTGCTTACCATGTGTATGGGACCAATAAAGTTGGATTTGATTTGATCTAGAAAACCATTTTGCAATTTTGCCATCACAGCTGAAAACTGTTGTGCTGATTAAACAAGTAATACGACTGGCCTTCTTTAGACTAGTTGAGTATCTTGAGCATCAACATTTGTGGGTTCGATTACAGGCTCAAAATGGCCAGAAACAAAGAACTTTCTTCTGAAACTCGTCAGTCTATTCTTGTTCTGAGAAATGAAGGCTAGTCCATGCGAGAAATTGCCAAGAAACTGAATATCTTGTACAACGCTATGTACTACTCCCTTCACAGAACAGCGCAAATTGGCTCTAACCAGAATAGAAAGAGGAGTGGGAGGCACAACTGAGCATGAGGACAAGTACATTAGAGTGTCTAGTTTGAGAAACAGATGCCTCTCGAGTCCTCAATTGGCAGCAAACTCTTAAGGATTGGACCCATTTTTTCAATTTTTGCCTTAAATGACATACCCAAATCTAACTAAATGTAACTCAGGCCCTGAAACGAGGATATGCAGATTCTTGATGCCATTTGAAGGGGAAGACTTTGAAGTATGTGGAAATGTGAAAGGAATGTAGGAGAATATAACATATTAGATCTGGTAAAAGATAATATAAAGAAAAAAATCAACAGTTAAAAATAAAAATTGTACCGTCATCTTTGAAATGCAAGAGAAAGGGCATAATGAATTATTCTATCCCAGGCACAATTTAGACTTTAGCCACTAGATGACAGGACTATATATGCAACGCTTTTGAGTGATCCAGTGAAATCTTGCATATCTATTCAAAATGTTGTATCAAGACGGCCCAAATATGCCTAATTGGTTTATGCACACATTTGTGCACTCTCAGACAATAGCATGGTGTTCTTTCACTCTAATAGCTACTGTATTTGGACAGTGCAGTTAGATTAAAACCTCTTTGGGCTAGGTGGCAGTATTTTCACGTCCGGATGAAAAGCGTGCCCAAAGTAAACTGCCTGTTACTCAAGCCCAGAAGCTAGGATATACATATGCATGGTAGTATTGGATAGAAAACACTCTAAAGGTTCTAAAACTGTTCAAATAATGTCTGTGAGTATAACAGAACTGATTTGGCAGGCGAAACCCCGAGCACAATCCATCGAGGGATTTTCTTTTTAGGTCATTTAGGTCATTTAGGGCCCAGATTGCAGTTCCTATGGCTTCCACTAGATGGCAACAGTCTTTAGAAATTGTTCAATGTTTTTCTTTTGAGAAATTAAGAAGTAGTCCTATTCTTTCCATGTGTCACTCAGATCGACTCAAGTCTTTTGGTGTGCGTGAACAGGAGCGCGCTCCTCGTTAATTTTCTCCGGTTTTGGAAACAGTTTATCTCATCTTAAATTTTAGCGATTATATCCATTTTAGGGTACCTGAGGTTGGATTAGAAACATTGTTTGAAATGTTTGGACCAAGTTTACAGGTAACTTATTAGATACTTTGTAGTCATGTTGAGCGAGTTGGACCGATGTATTTCTGAATCAAACGTGCCAAATAAATTGAAATTTTGGGGATATAAAGAAGGAATTTATCGAGCAAAATGACGTTCATTGTGTCACTGAGACATTTGGGATTGCAAAAAGGTGAAGAACTTCAAAGGTAAGGCATTAATTACATTGCTATTTCTGACTTTCGTGTTGCACCTGCCTGGTTGCAAAATGGTTTTCATGTTTTTGTACGCGGGGCGCTGTCCTCATATAATCTCATGGTGTACTTTTGCCGTAAAGCCTTGAAATCTGAAACAGCGACTGGATTAACAAGAAGTTAAGCTTTATTATGATGTATTAGACTTGTATTTATATGAACGTTAAATATTTATATTTCTGTAGTTTGAATTTGGCGCGCTGCAATTTCACTGGATGTTGTCAAATCTATCCCGGTAACGGGATTCGAGCGGGATTCGAGCTTAAGGCATCCCTAAATTAATCACATTAACCTACGTTAGCTCAACCGTCCCACGGACGGGACCCTGATCCTGAAGATGTTTTAAATAGTACCCACAAAACACCCGTCTCAACGTCAACAGTGAAGAGGCGACTCCGGGATGCTGGCCTTCTTGGCACAGTTGCAAAGAAAAAGCCACATCTCAGACTGGACTATAAAAATTAAAGATGAACTTCTTGGATATAGGGGGCGCTATTTTAATTTTTGGATGAAAAACGTTCCCGTTTTAAACAAGATATTTTGTCACGAAAAGATGCTCGACTATGCATATAATTGACAGCTTTGGAAGGAAAACACTCTGGCATTTCCAAAACTTCAAAGATATTGTCTGTGAGTGCCACAGAACTGATGTTACAGAAAAAAAACAGATAAAAATCCAATCAGGAAGTGCCGCATTTTTTGAAACCGCCTCATGCCAATGACTCCTTATCCATATGGGGTTACTGGTTCCCAACTAGGAACCCCTCCTCCCCCTTCAGTCCAAACGGTGGCGCAGGGAAAGCAAAAATATTCTTACAAATATTTAACCTCCACACATTAACAAGTCCAATAGCTTACTTCAAAGATATTGTCTGTGAGTGCCACAGAACTGATGTTACAGAAAAAAAACAGATAAAAATCCAATCAGGAATTGCCGCATTTTTTGAAACCGCCTCATGCCAATGACTCCTTATATGGCTGTGAAGGAGCTAGGAGTCAGCTTACGTTTTCCACGTTTTCCCCAAGGTGTCTGCAGCATTGTGACGTATTTGTAGGCATATCATTGGAAGATTGACCATAAGAGACTACATCTACCAAATCAAATCAAATCAAATCACATTTTATTTGTCACATACACATGGTTAGCAGATGTTAATGTGAGTGTAGCGAAATGCTTGTGCTTCTAGTTCCGACAATGCAGTAATAACCAACAAGTAATCTAACTAACAATTCCTAAACTACTGTCTTATACACAGTGTAAGGGGATAAAGAATATGTACATAAGGATATATGAATGAGTGATGGTACAGAGCAGCATAGACAAGATACAGTAGATGGTATCGAGTACAGTATATACATATGAGATGAGTAGGTAAACAAAGTGGCATAGTTAAAGTGGCTAGTGATACATGTATTACATAAGGATGCAGTCGATGATATAGAGTACAGTATATACGTATGCATATGAGATGAATAATGTAGGGTAAGTAACCTTATATAAGGTAGCATTGTTTAAAGTGGCTAGTGATATATTTACATAATTTCCCATCAATTCCCATTATTAAAGTGGCTGGAGTTGAGTCAGTGTCAGTGTGTTGGCAGCAGCCACTCAATGTTAGTGGTGGCTGTTTAACAGTCTGATGGCCTTGAGATAGAAGCTGTTTTTCAGTCTCTCGGTCCCAGCTTTGATGCACCTGTACTGACCTCGCCTTCTGGATGATAGCGGGGTGAACAGGCAGTGGCTCAGGTGGTTGATGTCCTTGATGATCTTTATGGCCTTCCTGTAACATCGGGTGGTGTAGGTGTCCTGGAGGGCAGGTAGTTTGCCCCCGGTGATGTGTTGTGGAGACCTCACTACCCTCTGGAGAGCCTTACGGTTGAGGGCGGAGCAGTTGCCGTACCAGGCGGTGATACAGCCCGCCAGGATGCTCTCGATTGTGCATCTGTAGAAGTTTGTGAGTGCTTTTGGTGACAAGCCAAATTTCTTCAGCCTCCTGAGGTTGAAGAGGCGCTGCTGCGCCTTCTTCACGATGTTGTCTGTGTGAGTGGACCAATTCAGTTTGTCTGTGATGTGTATGCCGAGGAACTTAAAACTTGCTACCCTCTCCACTACTGTTCCATCGATGTGGATAGGGGGGTGTTCCCTCTGCTGTTTCCTGAAGTCCACAATCATCTCCTTAGTTTTGTTGACGTTGAGTGTGAGGTTATTTTCCTGACACCACACTCCGAGGGCCCTCACCTCCTCCCTGTAGGCCGTCTCATCGTTGTTGGTAATCAAGCCTACCACTGTTGTGTCGTCCGCAAACTTGATGATTGAGTTGGAGGCGTGCGTGGCCACGCAGTCGTGGGTGAACAGGGAGTACAGGAGAGGGCTCAAAACGCACCCGGAGGTGATATGGTCCTTTACTAGTCTCTCAAAGCACTTCATGATGACGGAAGTGAGTGCTACGGGGCGGTAGTCGTTTAGCTCAGTTACCTTAGCTTTCTTGGGAACAGGAACAATGGTGGCCCTCTTGAAGCATGTGGGAACAGCAGACTGGTATAGGGATTGATTGAATATGTCCGTAAACACACCAGCCAGCTGGTCTGCGCATGCTCTGAGGGCGCGGCTGGGGATGCCGTCTGGGCCTGCAGCCTTGCGAGGGTTAACACGTTTAAATGTTTTACTCACCTCGGCTGCAGTGAAGGAGAGACCGCATATTTCCGTTGCAGGCTGTGTCAGTGGCACTGTATTGTCCTCAAAGCGGGCAAAAAAGTTATTTAGTCTGCCTGGGAGCAAGACATCCTGGTCCGTGATTGGGCTGGATTTCTTCCTGTAGTCCGTGATTGACTGTAGACCCTACCACATGCCTCTTGTGTCTGAGCCGTTGAATTGAGATTCTACTTTGTCTCTGTACTGACGCTTAGCTTGTTTGATAGCCTTGCAGAGGGAATAGCTGCACTGTTTGTATTCGGTCATGTTACCAGACACCTTGCCCTGATTAAAAGCAGTGGTTCGCGCTTTCAGTTTCACGCGAATGCTGCCATCAATCCACGGTTTCTGGTTAGGGAATGTTTTAATCGTTGCTATGGGAACGACATCTTCAACGCACGTTCTAATGAACTCGCACACCGAATCAGCGTATTCGTCAATGTTGTTATCTGACGCAATACGAAACATGTCCCAGTCCACGTGATGGAAGCAGTCTTGGAGTGTGGAGTCAGCTTGGTCGGACCAGCGTTGGACAGACCTCAGCGTGGGAGCTTCTTGTTTCAGTTTCTGTCTGTAGGCAGGGATCAGCAAAATGGAGTCGTGGTCAGCTTTTCCGAAAGGTGGGCGGGGCAGGGCCTTATATGCGTCGCGGAAGTTAGAGTAACAGTGATCCAAGGTTTTTTACCCCTGGTTGCGCAATCGATATGCTGATAAAATTTAGGGAGTCTTGTTTTCAGATTAGCCTTGTTAAATTCCCCAGCTACAATGAATGCAGCCTCCGGATAAATGGTTTCCAGTTTGCAAAGAGTTAAATAAAGTTCGTTCAGAGCCATCGATGTGTCTGCTTGGGGGGGATATATACGGCTGTGATTATAATCGAAGAGAATTCTCTTGGTAGATAATGTGGTCTACATTTGATTGTGACAAATTCTAAATCAGGTGAACAGAAGGATTTGAGTGGTCGCTCCGTTGCAATTGTTGCGTAATCTCCAGCTGCAGTATTTTTCCGTTTGCTTCTGATGAGAAGCCGACTGCCACCACTGATAGATTATCGAATAGATATGTGAAAAACACCTTGAGGAATGATTGTAAACAACGTTTGCCATGTTTCTGTCGATATTATGGAGCTAATTTGGAAAAAAGTTTGGTGTTGTAAATGACTACATTTTTCGGTCTTTTTCTTAGCCAAACGTGATGAACAAAACAGCTATTTCGTCTACACAAATAATCTTTTTGGAAAAAATGAACATTTGCAATTTTTTATTTTTACCTTTATTTTACTAGGCAAGTCAGTTAAGAACAAATTCGTATTTTCTATGACGGCCTAGGAAGAGTGGGTTAACTGCCTGTTCAGGGGCAGAACGACAGATTTTGTACCTTGTCAGCTCTGGGATTTGAACTTGCAACCTTTCGGTTACTAGTCCAATGCTCTCACCACTGCCGCCCCCTATCTAACTAAGAGTCTCGTCATTGAAAACATCTGAAGTTCTTCAAAGGTAAATTATTTTAATGGAATGCTTTTCTTGTTTTTGTGAAAATGTTGCCTGCTGAATGCTAGGCTTAATCCTATGCTAGGCTATCAATACTCTTACACAAATGCTTGTGTAGCTTTGGTTGATGTCACGAATATTACCGAAGGTGACTCCCCTTCTTGTTCAGGTGGCGCTCGGCGGTCGTCGTCGCCGGTCTGCTAGCTATCACCGATCTGTTGTTCTGTGTTCCTTTGGTTTTGTCTGATTGGTATCACCTGTTTCTTGTTTGGTTGTTAGGGTGGGGTTATATATAGTTTGTTCAGCCCGCTTCTGTTTCGTGCGGGCTTGTTCGTCTGTTCTGTGTTTGAGTGTATTTTGTTTGTATTTTGGGTTTCGCGCTGTCCGTTATTATTTCTGATAATTTTTTTTCCTACTTTTGTTCATGTTATTTTTCCTGTACATTAAAGCGTGTTTTTTCCCACATCTTTTGCTCTCTGCGCCTGACTCCACACCTCCTCACTCATTTGTCGTAACAGAAGCCCGCACCACGATATGGAGTCAGCAGGAGCAGCAACCACTCCTCTTCCCACTATGGAGGAGAGAGTCCTTTATCACACGTCCATCCTCCATCGCCTAGGATCAGCGATGGATCAAATGATGGAGAGGATGGATTGTTGGGAGAGGAATGGTCTCCCTACTACCCCACCGACCCTCCCACCAGCAACTCTACCATCTCCCCCATCTGGATCCGGTTCCAGCGCTCTGCGCATTACGCCTCCGAGGGAGTACGATGGAGCAGCGACGGGGTGCCAGGGATTCCTGCTTCAACTAGACCTCTACCTGGCCACCGTTCGGCCGGCTCCCTCGGACGAGGAGAGAGTGTGGGTCCTCATCACATGCCTTACGGGTAGAGCCCTGGGGTGGGCTAATGCGGTCTGGAACGGGACCGACTCAGCGAAGGACAATTACCCGGAGTTCACCCGCCGTTTCAGGGCCGTGTTCGATCACCCTCCAGAAGGTCGAGCGGCGGGTGAGAGATTGTTCCATCTCAGACAGGGGACGAGGAGCGCGCAGGACTTCGCGATGGAGTTCCGGACCTTGGCCGCTGGAGCAGGGTGAAACGACAGGGCCCTGATAGACCATTACATGTGTAGCCTGAGAGAGGATGTCCGCAGGGAGCTGGCCTGTCGGGACACTACACTTAGCCTGGATGGACTGATAGCCCTGTCAATCCGGTTGGACCATCTGCTCGCTGCTCGCGGACGTTCTGAAAGGGTCCTGTCAGTTCTACCTCCTGACCCTCCTGCTCCTATCCCGATGGAGCTAGGAGGGACCGCGTCTAGGGAGATCGGAGGAGGAAGCTCCTCCTGTACCAGTTGTGGCCAGAGAGGGCACACGTCTTGTCGGTGCTGGAGGAATTCATCTGGGAATCGAGAAGGCAGGCAGAACACTCCTCGGTCACCCCAGGTGAGTAAGCACCACACTCTCCCAGAGTTTCCTGTTGATCACATGTTCTTATTAATTTGTTTCCTTAATTATTCTCCTTCTCTCCAGCATAAGGCACTGGTAGATTCAGGCGCAGCTGGAAACTTTATAGATCGCGGACTCGCTCAGAGGTTGAGGATTCCATTAGTAAAAGTAGATCCCCCTTTTCCCGTGCACTCTTTAGATAGTCGACCATTAGGGTCAGGGCTGGTGAGGAAAGCCACAATTTCGTTGGAGATGATTACGCAGGGGAATCACAAGGAGCGAATTAGTTTGTTCCTTATCAATTCACCTGCGTTTCCAGTGGTGCTGGGGATTCCCTGGCTAGCTATTCATAATCCTACGATTTCGTGGAAACAGGGAACTCTCCAGGGGTGGTCTGATGAGTGTTCAGGCAGGTGTGTAGGGGTTTCCATCGGTGCGACAACGGTGGAGAGTCCAGACCAGGTTTCCACCATGCGCATTCCAGCTGAGTATGACGATTTGGCTATCTCTTTCAGTAAAAAGAAGGCGACCCAATTACCACCCCATAGGCAGGGGGATTGCGTGATAAACCTCCAGGGTAACGCTGCACTCCCCAGGAGTCATGTGTATCCTTTGTCCCAGGATGAGACGGTGGCTATGGAAACTTATATCACCGAGGCTCTGGGACAGGGGTACATTCGGCCCTCCATGTCACCTGTCTCTTCGAGTTTCTTTTTTGTGAAAAAAAAAGATGGTGGTTTGCGTCCGTATATTGATTATAGAGGTCTAAATTCCATCACGGTGGGTTTTAGTTACCCACTACCTCTCATTGCTACGGCAGTGTAATCATTTCACGGAGCGCAGTTCTTCACTAAACTGGATCTCAGGAGTGCTTATAATCTGGTGCGTATTCGGGATGGAGATGAGTGGAAAACTGCATTTAGCACTACTTCTGGCCATTATGAGTACCTCGTCATGCCATACGGTTTAAAGAATGCTCCAGCTATATTTCAATCCTTCGTGGATGAGATTCTCAGAGACCTGCACGGACAGGGTGTAGTGGTGTATATTGACGATATTTTGATCTACTCCGCTACACGCACTGCGCATGTATCTCTGGTGCGCAAGGTTCTTAGACGACTGCTGGAACATGACCTGTATGTGAAGGCGGAGAAATGTGAGTTTTCCAAACGATCAGTTTCCTTCCTGGGTTATCGCATTTCCAGCTCTGGGTTGGTAATGGAGGGTGACCGCGTAAAGGCCGTGCGTAATTGGCCGACTCCAACCACGGTAAAGGAGGTGCAGCGGTTCTTGGGGTTTTCCAATTACTAAAGGAGGTTTATCCGGGGTTTTGGTCAGGTAGCTGCCTCTATTACCTCACTGCTGAAGGGGAGGTCGGTGCGTTTACAGTGGTCAGCAGAGGCGGACGGAGCTTTTCGTAAGTTGAAGGCGATGTTCACTGAGGTGCCGGTTTTGGCGCATCCGGACCCTTCTTTGGCGTTTATAGTAGAGGTGGACGCATCCGAGGCTGGGGTTGGAGCGGTGCTCTCACAGCGTTCGGGTGCGCCACCGAAGCTCCGCCCCTGTGCCTTTTTTTCGAAGAAACTCGGGCCAGCGGAGCGGAATTATGATGTGGGGGATAGGGAGTTGTTGGCTATGGTTAAGGCCCTGAAGGTGTGGAGACACTGGCTTGAGGGGGCTAAGCACCCTTTCCTTATCTGGACTGACCACCGTAACCTGGAGTATATCCGATCAGCTAGGAGACTGAATCCTCGTCAGGCAAGGTGGGCCATGTATTTCACTAAGGCTGACGCGCTGTCAAGACTCTATGACACGGAGGACAGGTCCATCGATCCTACTCCCATCATTCCGGCAGCTAAGCTGGTGGCACCAGTAGTATGGGATGTGAACGCAGACATCGAGCGGGCACTAAGGGAGGAACCTGCGCCTCCACAGTGTCCGGAGGGTTGTAGGTAGGTGCCGCTTGCTGTTCGTGGTCAATTGATTCGATGGGCTCATTGTCTACCCTCGTCGGGTCACCCGGGTATTTTTAGGACAGTGCGAGGTCTTCAGAGGAAGTACTGGTGGCCCACTTTGAGGAGGGATGTGCGATTCTATGTCTCCTCCTGTTCGGTGTGCGCCCAGAGTAAGGCTCCTAGACACCTGCCACGAGGTAAATTACAACCTCTTCCCGTTCCACAATGGCCGTGGACCCATCTATCGGTGGATTTTCTTACTGACCTTCCCCCCTCTCAGGGTAACACAACGATCCTGTTCGTTGTGGATCGGTTCTCTAAGTCCTGCCGTCTTATCCCATTGCCCGGTCTCCCTACGGCCCTACAGACTGCGGAAGCTCTTTTCACCCATGTCTTCCGGCACTACGGGGTGCCCGAGGATATAGTTTCTGATCGGGGCCCCCAGTTTATCTCCCGTGTATGGAGGGCATTTATGGAACTTCTGGGGGTCTCGGTCAGCCTGACCTCAGGGTATCACCCGGAGAGTAATGGGCAGGTGGAGAGAGTGAACCAGGAGGTGGGTAGGTTTCTGCGGTCGTATTGCCAGGACCTGCCAGGGGAGTGGGCGAGATATATTCCCTGGGCAGAAATAGCCCAGAACTCACTAAGCCACTCCTCTACCAACATGTCACCATTTGAGTGTGTGTTGGGTTACCAGCCAGTCCTGGCACCATTGCATCAGAGCCAGACTGAGGCTCCTGCGGTGGAGGAGTGGGTGCAGCGCTCTAAGGAGACCTGGAGGGCTGCCCAAGAGTCATTACGCCAAGCGAATGTAAGGCAGAAGAAGAGCGCTGACCGTCACCGCAGTGAGGCCCCCGTGTTTGCACCTGGAGACAGGGTCTGGCTCTTGACCCGAAACCTGCCCCTCCGCTTGCCCTGCCGGAAGCTGGGTCCGCAGTGTATAGGGCCATTTAAAGTCCTGAGGAGAATAAACGAGGTTTGTTATCGATTATTACTTCCTTCGTATTATCGCATTAACCCCTCGTTTCATGTGTCTCTTCTCAGGCCGGTGGTAGCTGGTACCATGCAGGAAGGTGAGGTTCCGGAGGTTCCTCCGCCCCCTCTGGACATCGAGGGGTCCCCGGCGTACACGATACGAGCTATTCTGGACTCGAGACGCCGGGTGAGGGGCTTGCAGTACCTCGTTGACTGGGAGGGGTACGGTCCGGAGGAGAGGTGCTGGATTCCTGTGAGGGATATTCTAGATCCATCTATGTTGAGAGAGTTCCATCGCCTCCGTCCGGATCGCCCGGCGCCTCGGCCCCCGGGTCGTCCCTGAGGCCAGCGTCGGCGCGCTGCGGGAGCTGCGCGTCAGGGGGGTACTGTCACGAATATTACAGAAGGTGACTCCCCTTCTTGTTCGGGTGGCGCTCGGCGGTCGTCGTCGCCGGTCTACTAGCTATCACCGATCCGTTGTTCTGTGTTCCTTTGGTTTTGTCTGATTGGTATCACCTGTTTCTTGTTTGGTTGTTAGGGTGGGGTTATATATAGTTTGTTCAGCCCGCTTCTGTTTCGTGCGGGCTTGTTCGTCTGTTCTGTGTTTGAGTGTATTTTATTTGTATTTTGGGTTTCGCGCTGTCTGTTATTATTTCTGATCATTTGTTTTCCTACTTTTGTTCAAGTTATTTTTCCTGGACATTAAAGCGTGTTTTTTTCCCACATCTTTTGCTCTCTGCGCCTGACTCCACACCTCCTCACTCATTTGTCGTAACAGTTGAAAAGCATATTTTGAAAATCTGAGATGACAGTGTTGTTAACAAAAGGCTAAGCTTGTTTTTGAATATATCTATTTCATTTAATTTGCGATTTTCATGAATAGGAAACGTTGTGTTATGGTAATGAGCTTCGAGGCTATGATTACGCTCCCGGATACGGGATTGCTCGACGCTAGAGGTTAAGATGGGCAAAAGAACACAGACACTGGACAGAGGAAGATTGGAAAAGAAGTGTTATGGACTTACAAATCTAAGTTCGAGGTTCACAAAGAAGAACATTCGTGAGACGCAGAAAGATGTAAAGATGCTGGAGAAGTGCTTGATGCTATCTGTCAAGCATGGTTGAGGCAATGCAATGGTATGGGTGTGCTTTGGTGGTGGTAAAGTGGGAGATTTGTACATGGTAAAAATGATCTTGAAGAAGGAAGGCTATCACTCCATTTTGCAACGCCATGCCATATCCTGTGGATGGTGCTTAATTGGAGCCAATTTCCTCATACAATAGGACAATAACCCAAAGCACAGCTCCAAACTATGCAATAACTATTTATGGAAGAAGCAGTCAGCTGGTATTCTGTCTTCAATAGAGTAGCCAGCACAATCACCGGATGTCAACCCTATTGGGTGTTGTGGAAGCAGCTTGACCTTATGGTACGTAAGAAGTACCCATCAAGCCAATACAATTTGTGGGAGGTACATCAGGAAGCATGGGGTGAAATCTCTTCAGATTACCTCAACAAAATGACAACAAGAATGCCAAAGGTCTTCAAGGTTGTGATTGCTGCAAATGGAGGATTCTTTGACAAAAGCAAAGTTTGAAGGACACAATTATTATTTCAATTAAAAATCATTATTTATAACCTTGTCAATGCCTTGACTATATTTCTTATTCATTTTTGCAAATAATTTCATGTGCAGTTGAAGTCGGAAGTTTGCATACACTTAAGTTGGAGTCATTTATACTTGTTTTTCAACCACTCCACAAATGTCTTGTTAACAAACTATAGTTTGAGCTAGTCGGTCAGGACATCTACCTTGTGCACTACATGTCACGAATATTACCGATGTTGGCTCCCCTTCTGGTTCAGGTGGTGCTCGGCGGTCGTCGTCGCCTGTCTACTAGCTGCCACCGATCCTTTGTTCTGTGTTCGTTTGTTTTTGTCTAATTGTTTTCACCTGTTCCTTGTTTGGTTGTCAGGGTGGGGTTATTTAAGTTTGTTTAGCCCGCTTCTGTTTGTGCGGGCTTGTTCTACTGTAATTGTGAGAGGTGTTAGTATTTGTGTTGGGTTTTTACACTGTCCTAGTATTTTACCAAAAGGGTACTATTTGTTTTATAGTTTCACCTGTGTTGGGTAAATACTATTTTGATCTTTTGATTTTGGACATTAAAGTGTGTTTTTTCCCGCATCCTTTGCTCTCTGCACCTGACTCCACACACACTCACCCATTGAGCATTACACTACACAAGTAATTTCCAACAATTGTTTACAGACAGATTATTTCACTTATAATTCACTGTATCACAATTCCAGTGGGACAGAAGTTTACATACACTAAGTTGACTGTGCCTTTAAACAGCTTGGAAAATTCCATTAAATTATGTCATGGCTTTATAAGCTTCTCATAGGCTAATTGACATCATTTGAGTCAATCGGAGGAGCACCTGTGGATATATTTCAAGGCCTACCTTCAAACTCTGTGCCTCTTTGCTGGGATATCATGGGAAAATCAAAAGATATCAGCCAAAACCTCCAGGAAAGAATGGTCGACCTCCACAAGTCTGGTTTATCCTTGGGAGCAATTTCCAAATGCCCGAAGGTACCACGTTCATATGTACAAACAATAGTATGCAAGTATAAACACCATGGGACCACGCAGCTGTCATACCGCTTAGGACGGAGATGTGTTCTGTCTCCTAGAGATGAATGCTCTTTGATAAACGTGCAAATAAATCCCAGAACAACAGAAAGGACCTTATGAAGATGCTGGAGGAAACAGGTATAAAAGTATCTATATCCACAGGAAAACAAGTCCTATATTGATATAACCTGAAAGGCAAGGAAGAAGACACTGTTCCAAACCCACCATAAAAAAGCCAGACTACGGTTTGCAACTGCACATGGGGACAAAGATCGTACTTTTTGGAGAAATATCCTCTTGTCTGATGAAACAAAAATAGAACTGTTTGGCCATAATGACCATCGTTATGTTTGGAGGTAAAAGGAGGATGTTTGAAAGCCTAAGAACACCATCCTTCCAAGCAAAATTTGTCCTATTTGAATAAACCTATTTTGCTCCCCCTGATTTGCTTTGGGGTCTGTGTTATTAAAGAATAACATCAACTGCTAACACTTGGTGCCATGACCCGGATGTATTGGTCTGAACAAGAAAAACTGAACTGTGTTGATCCAGAAGATCCAGTCTCCTGATTGATGGCATAATTGCTCCGTGAGTCGAGACCAATATCATTTTAAAATAACCAAATCAGGTGAAAAATTGTGCATGCAATGAGTGATATGTATCTGTGATGTATAAGGGTTCAAGTCCTTTGTTTTATTACAGACTACCTTTGTCTGCTCTGTTAGGGGTTTGAGTCCTCTGCTACAGGTTTATTCTCTATGAAAAGGTTTGAGGCCTTTGTCCTCTATTATAGGGGTTTAAGTCTTCTATTAAAAGGTTAGATTCCTTTATTTTTTGAAACCTTATTGCATAGAAGTGAGTTGCAATTTTTTACATGTATGGTTAATGTAAGTCTTCAATAAGCTTTTTGAAGTGAACATAAGTTTTATGGGTAGCCAGGCCCTATAGAAACGATTTGTGTTCGAGATGAGGGCTGAGTCCTTAAAAGGGGCTATATTTTGAGGTTAAATAAATATATAAACATGGAGATATATATTATATAACTTTTGAAGTTAATATAATACCATTGATAAGTGAGAAAACCACTCTGGAAAAGGGCAGAACAGCTCCTCCGGATGTGAACATGAAATAGATTTTAAATTCACTGTCTACATAGTGATATGAAGAACCATTTCAAAGTAGAAAAGTGTAGGCATGTCACGGCATTCATCAGGAAGAAGAAGAGGAATCGTCAAACCAAAATGCAGCGGGGTACGTGTTCATCTTTAATATACTGACCACTACAAAACAACAAAAGAATAGCCGAAACAGTTCTGCAAGGTGCAACCAACACTAAACAGAAAATAACCACCCACAACTAACAGTGGGAAAACAGGCTACCGAACTATGGTTCTCAATCAGAGACAACGAAAGACAGCTGTCCCTGATTGAGAACCATACCCGGCCAAAACATAGAAATACAAACATAGATTGCCCACCCACATCACACCCTGACCAAACAAAAAAATAGAAACATACAAAGCAATCTACGGTCAGGGCGTGACAAGGCAAGAGATAATAAATATATATTCCATCATTGTTGACAAAGATGGAATATGGAATCTGTCTGATATACAAAAAGATTGGGGAAAAAACAGAGGATGTCTCATTCCTTGACAAAAACAAGAAAGTCTTTAACTGCTCAAGCTGAAGTAAGAAAACAGGATAAGAAATTATTTCTGGAAAATCATGACAGGACATTGAAGAGATAAAGAAAGTTTGAAAGCTCTTGGTGAACAGATCAAACCTTGAAAGAAGAGATTCAACAATTACAAAGGGTAGTAAAAAAAGACCATTTGTTTTCTCAATCTACCCTCAGGCTGAGTTTCGCAGGGATGATCGGGTTTCAAGCATCTGCTTAGCATTGCCTAGCTTTGAGTCAACAGATACTAACAGTGGTGACAAATTATGTCTCAGGCCAACCAGAACACAGACTGTAAAAGGCAGTAAAGACAACCCTCTGGTGACAGTAATCACACATAAATCAGCATCACCAAAACAGTTGGATGAATCGTCAAAAATGTTGAAACATCTGCGAAAAGTGGGTATGAAAGCATGGGACCATTTGAACCGTTATAAGAAACTCTACAATCTATATCCTTATGATGGGTTCCAGTTATTAGCCTTTGTTTTGAACAACCATGAACATGGTGTACTTGAAGAAATTGTTTATCGAGCTGTGGGTGGTGAAGAGCAAGATGTGGCCGATGGATGGATAGCCATACATGTTTTCCGCAAGTGTCTGTCCATTACAACCACCAATTGGGGAGAGATAACCAAATGTGTTCAAAAACCGAAAGAACCGTTTGTTGAATTTGAAGAAAGGTTTCGAGCAGGAGTGGGTTACCTGACATGGAAGATGAAGATACATTCAATTCCTCCAAAAATGGGTCAATCAATCACTCATCAGTTGATGCAATCCATACATGATGATTTTCAAAAAACTTTTCCTCAACGAATGACTGGGAGAGACAAAACTACAGCGACGTCATCGACAGGTTGTCGCGACTGGAGAGAGACATCAATCAACATAATAAACCGGCTGTTATCAGAGTTGTGCAGGTTCCCGAGTGAAACCAACAACATTATTTGTTCAGTAGAAGAGAAACCTGGTCAATGTCATTATTGCGGGATTTCTGGTGACTGGCAAATAGAATGTCGGCGAAGAAAATGTGTTTTTATGAGAAGTTGCCGGGAGAAGCAGGGTCCGTCGAAGGGAAATGGAAACGGAACGCCAACCACAATGATACAATGCTGATGCATACATTTTGGAAGTTCTCCACGGCTCAGCTGCAGTGTTTGCTGGATGCTCCGGAGGAAAACAAATAGACCCCTTCTTACATCCCATCTCAGCTGGTGTACATATGACATCGGATGGAATATGTGAACATGATGGTTAATAACATTGCAGTAGATTTTTTAGTAGATACAAAACATGTAGTATGTCCTCAGTACACGTATGTCCTAAGTACACAGATGTCCTCAGTATACAAAACATATATCTCCTCAGTACATGGGCAAGAAGATGAGAGCAACAGGAGTGGGGGGGGGGAGACAGATATGAAACAAACCAAACCATTATCAATTTATATTGGTCCAATGAAGATTGATGCAGGGGTGAGAATAGGCTCATTTGAACAACCTATTTTAAGCATTGATGTTATTATGCAACTTGACGGATCATTTCTGAAGGGAAGGTGACGTGACAACTGACAATTAGACAACTGTAGGGCTCTACAGTTCAGAACCATCCTACTTGGACAATTAAGAAGAATTAGTGTGGAACTTTGGATATGGAACCAGTGTGTTTGACAGGTGTTGCTCCACCTTGCACAAAACAATATCCCATTAGCAAAGAAAGCTATGGCTGCTATTAAAGTCGTGAAGGCTCCTAACATCATCATACAACGTGGCACACCATGTAATACAGCTACTCTGATGCTTCCTCCAGATACCACATTTCTTGAACACGACTGTTGTGTGTTGGTTTTGGATCAGCTCTCTGATGGGTTTATTAAGAGTCATCCGTTGGAAAACCCTGAGTTTATCTCATACACTGTCACTCCCTGGTTGAAATATATTGTGTTTGTCTGCATTTATTTGGTCAGGCCAGGGTGTGACATGGGTTTTTTGTGGTGTGTTTTGTCTTAGGTGTTAGGTGTTGGGTGTGTGGCTTAGTGGGGGTATCTAGCATAGTCTATGGCTGTCTGGAGTGGTTCTCAATCAGAGACAGGTGTTTATCTTTGTCTCTGATTGGGAACCATATTTAGGCAGCCATATTCTTTGAGTGTTTCGTGGGTCTCTATGGTTCCTGTCTCTGTGTTTATTGTCACCAGATAACCTATACAGCCTTTCACACATTTATTGTTTTTGTTTAGTTATTTCATGTCGAGTTCATTTATTAAAGAACATGAATAACCACCACGCTGCATTTTGGTCCGCTTCTCTTCCACCAGACGAAAGCCGTTACATACACAAACGGTTCAAGCAATGCAAGGTTGTCCATTTTGATGACAAAGCAGAGCCTGCAGAATAAAGAACTGATTGATTAGCAATTGGGGGCCAATTTCAGGTGAAGAAGCATAGTGAGATGATCCGAACCTGATAAGCATCTATGTTGTACACCACAGTCATCATATTAGGGATATGTAGGTGAAATGTCCAACTTTTCCCTGAAAATTTAGACATGCTTTCTTAGGGAAATCTATGTGAAATATCAATTTCTCTTGAAACCAGGACATGTTGTCGTGGAAATTTCCTGTATTACTAAATAAGGAGAGTTACAAACCACACACCAGTCAGAGTTATACATAAACTTCATATTTTAATTAAATGAGCTTCACCATAGCCCTGTGACTCTCTGATCAATTCAGTGTCTATAAATTAATTCTGAGAGAGTCAACATAATGGCAACTGAGATCTTTTATAGCAAAGACACACCCCTCTCAACTCACAATGACGAACCACAGGTCTTAGGAACGTCACAAAGTGCCTTTTACTTGAAAGAGGAGTATCCCATAGCCAGGTAGCATTAGCTATAAATTATTGTTCAGTTTGGTCTCCTAAACCAAGATTCTTATCTCGTTCTTGGTACAACATTGTAACAAAACATTACCTCATCCAATGGCATATATCAATTGTCAATTCTAGATACTCCCATCTCAAATATCCTCCTCCTGGATAAACTCACAGAGGGGAGTGACTGGCACACAGACATTGTGGAGCCCTTCACATGGTTTAACAGATACCCTCACATATGAAGACAATCCTGACCTCTCCCCTCTCTGGGCCCCAAGTGACTTTTCCCTGGAGAAGAGAGAGGAAAATGCAACGACCAACAGTATTATCCAAAAGAAGACATTCTAATGACAAATATCTCACATAAGCCTTATTTTGTAAATAAAACATCTTATTTATCAATGTTACCTAACTAATTCTGATTCTGCTACAACAATGTTACTTTCACTTTTATGTTTCCTTCCTTACAGGTTATGAGAATCTACCGTCTTAAGCTGAAGCAATATTTCTTGACCCAAGGACTGAACCTGAAATTATACCGGTGAAGTTCACCGGTGAAGTGTTTGTTAGAAAAGTGCAAAACCTCACTACCGGCAGAATGTCAAATCATCATTTCTAATAGTTATCTACGTAGGACTGATACCAGTGAGGAGGAGCTGGTCACTTTTAAAGGACTTGGTGAATGATTACCTTGCCATTCAGACAATTGAATATTATTGTCTTGTCGTGAGTTTCCTCCTAATACAGGATGTGATAGGAATCGTAAGGGACATCATCATTACACCTGTTAATACTTATTTTATTCAACTTTGTTTGAAATGTATTTCTTATTATAACAGCAAGTACAATATGCGCTTTGTGTTTTATAGAAATGCAAGGTGTTTAATGTAAATGATTTTATGCTTACCGCTAATGTTTTTTTATACTGTCTATTTTTTTCATGTTTTCTATTGTTTTCTAAAAAATACATTTGAAGTATATCTCTTTTTAAAATGGTCTAGGGGGAGTATAAGAATATTTTTGAAGATAAATACACAACGCCGAGACAGAGGACGAGAGGTCAATAGAGTAATAACGATCAATGGAAATATGCTTTGGGGTCTGTGTTATTGAAGAATAACATCAACTGCAAACAGGAGCATACATTCTACAATTGTAAAATATCAAATCATTTTTCAAGTTAAAACCCATGTATATTATCCAACTACATAAAGGTCCATTATCTGCTACCTGGACTATAACCTTTTTTTGTTCACTCCTTAGATGACTAAAAGTGTATGTTGGCACATTCAAATTAATTAAATGAGATCACACCGACCTCTCACCTCTCATATGCTCCTCTGCAGCCAAAATGGAAGCCACATGCTATTTCTGTCTCTTAATGTTTTGTTAAAGATTGTTACAATGTAAGAACAATGTAACTTAAAGGGTCACACCTAATGTTCTCCTGTCTACTAATGTCTCCTGGTCAGCCTATTGTCTGCAAATGTTGTTACATTGTCACAATATAGTAATTATAAAGTTGAACCTACTGGGTTTACATTAAGTCGCTTGCTCGTCGGTAGGCACATGGTCATTAAAAGTACAACCTAACAACTACATTGTTCTTACATTACTCCTCATTCGGTATAGCCTTCGAGTCAGGTCATAATATATAAATAAACTAAATGAAAATGACGGGTAGTTCATGACAGGGTGTGCCTTGTTACAATTGTTGTCACCAGGTCCTGGCCTATTTATTAACCCTGGTATTACATGTGGAATCAATGGTAGTGGCACCAAGTTACATGTAAGAAAGTCAGATTTTGGTTAGAGTTAATAGCATAGTAATGCACAGGTTAATTTCAAATGTTAATAGCATAGTAATGCACAGGTTAATTTCAAATGTGTAACTACAAAACCATTCCTAAAAAGGTATAACAAGAAAATGTGTAATAATGTCAATAATTACATTTGCAGAATAACCTTCAGCGGATGTGGAAGTGGATGTGTACTTACTGATAGAGCTGCAACCTTATTACCATGTACTTACATAGTAATGCCTATGTAACTACTGTGTTACTACAGTTATTACTGTGTAGTTACATGGTAATAGTGGCAACGTAATGTAATGCGTTAACTTACGCCTCTACTTTACCTTCTTTTCAGGTCTGCTAAACGGAAATGATGAGAAAACAATAGTCATGGAATAGGCATAGGAAAAGAGCATTCTACTACTCTGGATAAGTGATAAATCTGCACATTTCTGACGTACTAAAATGTCTGATCATTTTAGTTAATAAAAAAAAAATAGACATGGATGCATTTGCATTTTGTTTCGGTTGTGTCTGCTAGGCTGGTGTGGTTACACGTGGTCTATGGTTGTGAGGCCGGATGGACGTACTGCCAAATTCTCAGAATTATGTTGGAGTCAGCTTATGGTAGAGAAACAAACATTTAATTATCTGGCATCTGCTCTATAGGACATTCCTGCAGTCAGTATGCCAATTGCATGCTCCCTCAAAACTTGAGACATCTGTGGCATTGTGTTGTGTGACAAAACTGCACATTTTAAAGTGGCCTTTTATTGCCCCCAGCACAAGGTGCACCTGTGTAATGATCATGCTGTTTAATCAGCTTCTTGATATGCCACACCTGTCAGGTGGATGGATTATTTTGGCAAAGGAGAAATGCTCACTAATAGGGATTTAAAGATATTTGTGCACAAATTTTGAGAGAAATAAGCTTTTTGTGCATATAGAAAATGTCTGGGATTTTTTATTTCAGCTCATGAAACATGGGACCAACACTTTACATGTTGCATTTATATTTTTGTTCAGTGTATATTGTGTCATTTTGGAGTCACTTTTATTGAAAATAAGAATATGTTCCTGAACACTTCTACCTCAATAACGGATAATCATGAATGAATCGAGAATAATTATACGTGAGAAAGTTGCAGAGGCACAAAGATCCCCAAGACATTATAACCTCTCACCATTACCAATAACAGGGGAGGTTATCATTCAAAAGCGTTTGATATTAATGCTGATATTAATGCCTCTGACTTTCTCACTCATCATTTAATCATGATCCGTTCTTGATTATCCGTTATTAATGTAGAAGTGTTTAGAAACATATTTTATTCTTAATTACAATGAAAGTGACTACAAAATGACTACAAAATGTATTATTTACAATTCATTTCTACTGGGCAGAATATAATCTGAAACACAACCAAAACAAACTGCAAATGCATTCAACAAGTTTGTGGAGTCACAAGCTTGACTTAGTCATTGCGTGCTAGGAATATGGGACCAAATACTAACCTTTTCGACTACTTTTATGCACATATACGGGAATTTGTCCAAATACTTATGACACCTTCAAATTGGGGGCCTGGATGTGTAAAGTGCCCCTCAAATAAAAGTGGACATTCTATACTGTCGTCTCATATGAAACATTTGATCTGAAATCCAAAATACTGGAGTATTCAGACAAATTTAAAATACGTAGGGGAGTGTACCTGTGACAAATTTAAATACACATGGCCCATGCAGAAAACTGAATTCCTATGTTTTTATATCTGTTTCAGATTTACCTAGGGGATGATGGCAGAAAGAATAGAATATTCCAGCAGTTGGAGACGGGATCCTTTGTGTTGGTATGCTGGTGTTGAATACAGATCAGGGGATAGCAGGCTTGAAGAAACAGCTATATTCCAACATAAAATGTTGCAGATTTGTCTTTGCTCCCATTCTGAAGACTGAGAAGCTACACTGTTAGAGTGAAAGAGGCACAGCAATCTCTGGGCTCATTGGCTGTGGGGCCGTGGGGGTTGTGATAATAGTCAAGACGCATTAGCGCCACTCAGCTAGCTGACCCAGACCAGTCCCTGGGCACAGAGCAGCTGCTCCAGGCTCACTCAGAGGGATCCATACTGGGCTGTATGGGCTCGCTGCCTGGCCTTTCTGGATCAACATCCATGGTGCACCCAGAGCAGAGCTGCCATGATGACAGTCAGGTACCCAGGACCCTCGCTTCATACTGTTGAGAAGGCTTTTGTGGGATATTATCTTCCTCTCTTCTCTGCCCTCTGTGAAAAGCTCTGTTTCACTCTCTATGTAGGTGCCTGTCTGTGGTCTTTCTCTTTATCTCAATATCTCTATAAAGAACGATAAAGTATTGGATAGCAGCCGTCTTACGGATCCTGAACAATTCTCTCGGCGAGGAAATTTGCCCTCTGTTCTATTGGCAAACGTGCAGTCACTGGAGAACAAACTGGTGATTTTCATGTAAGGAAACTGAAATCCGTTTTACCTCATATTTACCAGCATGTCACCTGTGCAACTAGAGGCAACAAACTCTAGATCCCTTTTACTCCACACACAGAAATGCATAAAGCCCTCCCTCAATCAGACCATAATTCTATCCTGCTGCTTTCTGCGTACAAGCAAAAACTCAAATAGGGAGTACCAGTGACATGCCAAATACGGTTGTGGTCCGATGAATAGGCTGCTAAGCTACAGGAATGTTTCCCTAGCACAGACTGGAATATGTTCTGGGATTCATCCGATAACATTTAGGAGTTTACCACATCAGTCACCAGCTTCATTAATAAGTGCATCAACGACGTCATCCCCACAGTGACCGTATGGACATACCCCAAGCAGAAGCCATGGATTACGGGCAACATCCGCACTTAGCTAAAGGCTAGAGCTGCCGCTTTCAAGGAGTGGGACACTAAGAAACCCTGATACGACCTCAGACGAGCCATCAAACAGGCAAAGCGTCAATACAGGACTAAGATTGAATCCTACTATAGCGGCTCGATGGATATCGCAGGGCTTGCAAACTATCATGGATTACAAAGGGAAACCCAGCCGTGAGCTGCCCAGCGACTTGAGCCTACCAGATGAGCTAAATGCCTTCTATGCTTGCTTTGAGGCAAGCAACACTAAACCATGCATGAAAGCACCAGCTGTTCTGGACAACTGTATGATCTTGCTCTCCGTAGCCGATGTGAGTGAGACCTTTAAACAGGTCAACATTCGCAAGGTCATGGGGCCAGATGAAGTTCCAAGACACGTACTCACAGCATTTCCCGACGAGCTGGCAAGTGTGTTCACTGATATTTTCAACCCTTCCCTGACCTGGTCAGTAATCCCAACTTGTTTCAAGCAGACCAACATAGTCCCCGTGCCCAAGAATGTCAATGGAACCTGCCTAAATGATTATCGCCCCGTAGAACGGACTCTATAGCCATGAAATGCTTTGAAAGGATGCTCATGGTTCACATCAACACCATCATCCCAGACACCCTGGAACCACTCCAATTCGCATACAGCCCCAACAGATCCACAGATGACGCAATATTTATTGTACTCCTCACTGCCAGCAACCATTTGGACAAATTAATACCTACAGTGTGTAAGAATGCTGTTCATTGACTACTGCTCAGCATTCAACACCATAGTCCCCTCCAAGCTCATAACCAACCTCAGGACCCTGGGATTGAACACCTCCCAGTGCAACTGGATCCTGGACTTACTGACGGACCACCCCCAGTGGACCACCCCTCGCCACAGGGTGTGTGCTTAGTCGCCTTCTGTACTTCCTGTTCACCATGACTGCATGGCCCTGCACAACTCCAACACCATCATGAAGTTTGCTGATGACATGACAGTGGTAGGACCTATCACTGACGACAATGAAGCAGCCAATAAGGGGAAGGTCAGAGATCTGGCAGTGTGTTGCCAGGACAATAACCTCTCCATCAACGTATGCAACACAAAGAAGCTGATCAGGGACTACAGGACATGGAGGGGCGAGCACGCCCCCGTTCCACGGGGAATGGGGAGCGGGTCAAGTTCCTCTGTGTCCACATACCTAAGGAATTGTCCACACATGGTCCACACCCACACAGTTGTGAAGAGGGCACATCAGGAGGTTGAAAAGATTTTGATGATACAATTAAAGAATTCCTAGGGCCAGGCACGCTCAGTGTCCTCTGTTCCTGAAAGAATCGGCCTAGCAAATGTAAAATTGAGGCGTTGCCTCATTTCCCAGCAGTGACAGCAAATCTTTCGCTCACACCTGAGAGCTGAGAGTGGACTGGGACCCAGCAGTGTGTGTCTGGCATGGTAACAGCCTGATTTAGACTACTGTGGTGTATGTCAGACTACTGTGGTATAAATCAGGCGGTTACCATGGCAGACACATGCCGCTGGGTCTCTACCTGGGATCAAATACAGAAGTTAATAGAAGAAGTGGATGCAGTGATTTATCTGTTTCATCTAAAGTACTGTACAATATATTTTTTAGGTACTAGTCATGGGACAAGGCCTCCCTCTGATCTGTTGACAGATTCAGATTTATCTCCATAGCAGAGCAGCCCTCTGAGCAGTCTGGAGGCTTTTGGAACAGGATATATTTTTAAACATAACGATAAAGGGGCTTATGGGTGAGGGGAGCAATAGCACAGTGGCTGTGTCTGAATACCCTTACTTGCATTCTTAATAGTAGTAATTTTGGGTATGCAAAAATATAACGTTTTATAGTATGGGAAATGTTTAAAATTGAGTAGGCTTATACTTTAAATGCCAAGATGTCAATCTTTTTGGCTTTTCATCTAGTAGATTAGCAGCAGCATGCTCTTGAGGAAGAGAATCATCTTTTCATACCCACAAATGTTTGACAACAGCTGATAATGAGCTGGAAGGGCAATAGTAAAGGACTTACATGGGTTCCATATATATACTGTACGTTACAGGAGAAGGTCAATTTGGGAATTGTGTACGTTCCTCGTAAACAAATTTGAAACAGGCAAGGAGCCAACATATATTACAAGTTAAATCAGTTGACAGACAGTGAGCTGGTATGGGTCGTATCAGGACAACTTATCTGGGAAACAAATAACACAAATGATTCAAGATAGACTGAAAAGCATTTAATCAAATAAGGGGACTCATTGTACCAAAATGGAACAATGCAACTGTGCATTAGATGACCAATTCCAGTATGATTCTAATAAGTTGACATTTTTTGCTTACTGCATACATTTTACAATATGTTCTAAATAGTATGTGATATGATTAGTAGGCCGACACATTATGCCGTTTTCGTCAGTAGCCTTGTAGGCAAGACGGAATTTGGACAAAGCCATTGTTGTTTCCTGTGTGTGTTCTGTTGGCAATTGAAAGGAGAAAACTGTCAACTACACACAGAGGGATCCTCCTGAACATTGCCAGGGCAATTTAACTCTATTTAATCTGTTAACAGTGTGTTAATGCGGTACATGATCAACATCTCCAGGGAATAGCCATGTTTTTCCACAAGTAACATTTGATTAAATGCTTTTCAGTCTATCTTGAATCATTTGTGTTATATGGTCAAAGTGTTGGTAAAGACTATCAAGCATTCAGTGTGAATTGGAATGTACAGGTGTCAATAAGAACAGGTTGTTCTGCTCCGTCAAAGTGTTTCTACACTCAATGTGCTGTGGAATGCTGGGTAACAACTATGTAGTGGTAGATGTGGGCAGAACAACACACGTGTCCTTTATAAAAGCTGTTGGGTTCCTTGTAGGTGTAATCATGTTAGAGTTATGTTGCGTCAATCAGGTGGAAGTAGATTGTTATTTTCTCAATCTCCTTGGACAGATGCACGTAACATAAAAGGGAATTGTAGCATCTGTCAACTGACTGTGGAATGCGAGGTCTAAAGAGGAACTTTGTTCTGGTGTGCAGATTTCTTTGTCACTGATTAATTTAATAAATCACTATTTCGCAGATGTTCGCATCTTTAGAATTTCGGAAGGGATGCAGATATTTTGCTATCCTGGGTGTCATCTCTCTTCATCTATTACATTGTACTCCTGTCATTTGGCAAATGAATGGCGTGGCAAGGAGTGGAATGTTAGCTAAAAAAAGACTAGAACCCAGACTAACATTTCGCCCATAGACTTGGCCGAAACATGCAAAGACATAAGGTTGGAGATACCGCCCTACTTCCACTCCTCGTTATAGTATCTTTTCTAACCCACATTTTATTTATTATTAACGGAGGTAATTAAGGTTTTCAGCAACACCTGTGTGGATAAAGCCATTATAGAAAACCCTGTGCTGTATACAGGGCATTCGGAATGGATTCAGACACTTTCACCTTTCCAAAATGTTGTTACGTTACAGTCTTAATCTAAAATTGATTACATCTTTTTTTCCCTCATCAAATCGACACACAGTACCCCATAATGACAAAGTGAAAACAGGTTTTTAGACATTTTTGCTAATTTATTACAAATAAAAAACAGAAATACCTTATTTACGTAAGTTTTCAGACCCTTTGCTATGAGACTCGAAATTGAGCTGAGGTGGATCCTATTACCATTGATCATCCTTGAGATGTGTCTACAACTTAATTGGAGTCCACCTGTGGTAAAATCAATTGATTGGACATGATTTGGAAAGGCACACAACTGTCTGTATAAGGTCCCACAGTTGACCGTGCATGTCAGAACAGAAACCAAGCCATGAGGTCAAAGGAATTGTCCGTAGAGCACCGAGACAGGATTATGTGGAGCAACAGATCTGGGGAAGGGTACCAAAACATTTCTGCAGCGTTGAAGGTCTCCAAGAACACACTGGCCTCCAACATTCTTAAATGGAAGAAGTATGGAACCAACAAGACTCTTCCTGGAGCTGGCCGCCCAGCCAAACTGAGCAATTGGGAGAGAAGGGCCTTGGTCAGGGAGGTGACCAAGAACTCTGACAGAGTTCCAGAGTTCCTGTGTGGAGATGGGAGAACCTTCCAGAAAGACAACCATCTCGACAATGCTCCACCAATCAGGCCTTTATGGTAGGGTGGCCAGACAGAAGCCACTCTTCAGTAAAAGGCACATGACAGCCTGCTTGGAGTTTGCCAAAGGGTACCTGAAGGATTCTCAGACCATGAGAAACAAGATTGTCCGGTCTAATGAAGCCAAGATTGAACTCTTTGGCCCGAATGCCAAGGGTCACATCTGGAGGAAACGTGGCACCGCTCATCACCTGGCCAATACCATCTGTACAGTGAAGCATGGTGCTGGCAGCATCATGCTGTGGGGATGTTATTCAGTGGCAGGGAGGCGAGTCAGGATTGAGGGAAATTAGAACGGGGCAAAATACAGAGAGATCCTTGATGAAAACCTGCTCCAGAGTGTTCGGAACCTGGAGCGAAGTTTCCCCTTCCAACAGGACAACGACCCTAAGCACACAGTCAAGAGAACGCAAGAGTGGTTTCTGGACAAGTCTCCGAATGTGCTTGAGTGGCCCAGCCAGAGCCTGGACTTGAACCCCATCAAACCACTCTGGAGAGATCTGAAAATAGGTGTGCAGCGACGCTCCCCATCCAACCTAACAGAGCTTGAGGGGTGTCTGCAGAGAAAAATGGGAGAAACTCTCCAAACACAGGTGTTCCAAGCCTGTAGCGTCGTATCCAAGAAGACTTGAGGCAGTAATCGCTGCAAAAGGCGCTTCAACAAGGTACTGAGTAAAGGGTCTGAATACTAATGTAAATGTGATATTTCAGTTTTTATTTTTAAAACATTTGCACGCAAAAAATGAAAACCTGTATTGACTTTGTCATTACAGGTTATTGTGTGTAGATTGATGAGGATTTTTATTATATATATTTTTTATTTTAGAAGAAGTCTGTAACGTAACAAAACGTGGAAAAAGTGAAGGGTTCTGAATACTTTCTGAATGCACTGTATGTGCTAGATATGTCACACAGTTTGCATAACAGAGTCCTTGTTTAAGTTCTTTTGTGTACTAAGGTAAGACAACAGAAAGTACACCTGCCAGGTTTCATTGTTGAATGCCCTGGTCATGGTAAACATGATCAAATTGGTCCAGAATTGAAAGCATCATTATTTAGGAGTGCAATTGTCTGGATTGCTTCACGAGTGTATTTCAGAGAATCAGAGGACAACCCGCCTTCACCGCTTCCTAACAATTCACAGGCCGTTTCCGCTGTCTCGCCTGAACCTGCAGTTCAATCAAAAGATCTGAAACCCAAGCAGAACTCATCAATTCACGGTAAGGCATGAAACTAATTCCTCTGACTCCCCCTGCCAAGGGAGGAAACAATTCATGCTAATGGCCTCCTAAGACCATCGAAATACTACAAAATATTCATAACGCTCCTTTCTGTAACTATTTGCATGATATCATTTCAGTTTTTAATAAAGGGAAAGGCAAGAGAGTATTATTTAGCATTAGTGCAAAAATAAAAACATTTTAATGATGTTTGTGGTCAAATCCTTGGGTAGAATGATATAGCTGGTGCTGCACAATAGCAGAATATGTGCCTGTATGGGTGCATAGATAGATGGATCGATGTCTCTCAGATATGGCATAAACTTAAGGAAATGTAACACATTGAGTTATTTCTGATGGAGAGAGAGTATGTGCCGTTGATAGAGAACCTATGTGGAAAATAGCGTGTGTGGGGGGTGGGGGGGTGGGTGAATTTGATCACAGATTGGCAAACTGGCCGTGGGCTCAGGGCAAAACTTCTACATTTTCCTGTCAGAATATTAATCTGTTCACTCCACTCTGCTCGCTGTCTTCATAGGATGGAAAGTTATTGTTGACTCCCACTTTTTTCATTCTGGAGGTTTATTTAAGCAGTTTGGTTCTGTTTCCACACACTGCATATGAAGTGCTATAAGCTCTGGCAAAACAGAGAAATCAAACAAAGACACCCCTTGTGAGTTTTCCTAGTATAAACAAATGCCAATTATCAAATCAAATCAATGTTTATTGGATGCATATACAGACTGGACGGAGAACCCAGCGGGTGGGTTGGATGTTAATGCTGAGCGATTAACCTACATTTCTGGGGCTTTTCTGTTTTAAACAATTACGTTTACATTTTACATTTAAGTCATTTAGCAGACGCTCTTATCCAGAGCGACTTACAAATTGGATTGACCCAAGTCGGACAATGAATTGACCCAAGTCGGATAAATAATTTTAATTACATTTCTTTCCTTTTTTTACTGGGAGCTCAATGCGCACAATGCACAGTTTCTCTAGAGCTAAATCAGAGTCAGCCTGAACTGTGTGATGTAGTAGGGAGTTGTAGTTTCCAACAGGCCAATATTCTACATAGTTTAGCGCATAATATGTGGAAATTGAATGTTTCTTTTACGCCTGCTACAGAAGAATGCATGATTGTGAGGGGAAACTGTGTGGCTCAGTCGGTAGAGCATGGCGCTTGCAACGCCAAGCGTCGTGGGTTCGATTCCCGCTAGGGCCACCCATATGTAAAAGTAGTGGCCCCAGCCGACTTGTAAGTCGCTTTGGACAAAAGCGGCTGCTAAATGGGATATATTTTTATTTATAAACTAGAGAGCAGCTGCTGCGTCGCTAGGTATCTCTACCTGAAAGTACATGATGTAAGTGATTGATAGTAAACCTATGCCTTATTTACATAGAATAACTACAAAATACTGATTTTGTCAGACGGCAGCTCTATAGAGACGATATGACTTGGAATAACTAATAAATTCATCAAATAAAACAAATGTAATATACACAACAACTGAAATATTTTATGTAAATAATGTGAATAAATGGCTATCCAGAGCGGCATACAGTTAGTGCAATCATCGAGATAGCTAGGAGGGACGTATCACAGGCATAGTAAGTACACTTTTCCCTCAATGAAGTAGCTATCAGCAAAGTCAGAGCTATAAAAGGGGAGGAGTCAAGTGCAAGTGTTGATTCAGGGTCGAGGTGAGGAGGGGGATTATTTAAGATACTCTTTGAAGAGGTAGGGTTTCAGGTTTCTGCTGTCCTAGCTTCAGAGGCAAGCTGGTTCCACCATTGGACTGGGCTGAGCAGAAGCTACCCTCCTGTAGGGGTGGGAGGGCCAAGAGAACACATGTGGCAGAATGGAGTGCTTGGATTGGGACGTAGGGTTAGAGCATAGCCTGCAAGTAGGGAGGGGCAGTTCCTCTTGCTGCTCCAGAGGCAAGCACCATGGTCTTGTTGTGGATGCGAGCTTCAACTGGAAGCCAGTGGAGTGTGCGGAGGAGCTGGGTGACATGGAAGAACTTGGGAAGGTTGAAAACCTGGCATGCTGCAGCGTTCTGGATAAGTTTCAGGGGTTTGATGGCACAAGCGGGGAGCCCAGCCAACAGCGAGTTGAAGTAGTACAGATGACAAGTGCCTGGATTAGGACCTGTACCACTTCCTGTGTGAGGTAGGGTCGTAGTCTACGGATGATGTAGAGCATGAACCTGCAGGAGCAAGTCACTGCTTTGATGATTGCAGAGAATGACAGTGTTCCCAGGGTCACGCCAAGGTTATTTGCACTCTGGGAGGGTGACATTGTGGAGTTGTCAGCTGTGATGGAGAGGTCTTTGAGTGGGCAAGCCTTCCCCAGGAGGAAGAGCAGCCCCGTCTTGTCGAGGTTTAGCATGAGATGGTGGGCCAACATCCAAGCTGAGATACCTTTCAGGCATGCAGAGATGCATGTCGCCACCTGAGTGTCACAAGGGGGGAAGGAGAAAAGTAGTTAAGTGTCATCGACATAGGAATGATAGGAGAGACCACATGATATGTGATAGAGCCAAGTGACTTGGTGTATAGAGAGAATAGGAAATGGCCTAGAACTGAGCCCTGTGGGACACCAGTAGTGAGAGTACGTGGTGCAGACACAGATCCTTTCAGGTTACCTTCTAGATGTGGTCTGCCAGGTAGGATGCAATCCAAAAGAGTGCAGAGCCTGAGACGCCCAGCGCTGATAGGGTAGAGAGGAGGATCTGATTGTTCAAGGTGTCGGAGGTAGCAGAGAGATCTAGGATGAAAACAGAGAAGAGAAAGTCATCTTTGGCAGTATGGAGAGCCTCCGTGACACACAGAAGAGCAGTCTCGGTTGAGTGACCCATCTTGAAGCCTGACTGGCTAGGGTCAAGAAGATTGTTCTGAGAGAGTTAACGAGAGCATTGATCAGAGAAAGCATGCTCAAGTGTTTTGGAAAGAAAATAACATTTTTTGATGTCTGAAGAGTTGAGTGTTGGTTTCTTGAGGAGAGCGACTTGTGCAATTTTGAAGTCAGAGGGGATGCAGCCAGTGGTCAGGGTGAGTTGAGGGGGGAAGATAGGAATGGGAAAAGGTCTCCAGAGATGGTCTGGAGAAAGGAGGAGGGGATAGGGTTGAGCAGGCAGGTTGTCAGGCAGCCAGACCTCACTAGTTGCAGGATTTCTTCTGGAGAGAGAAGGGTGAAAGAGGTCAAGGCGTAGGATAGTTCTGTGTGAGTGGGACAAGTGGACTCAACAGGCTGAGTGAGTGAGGAGTGTACGCCTTCAACCTTCTTTTCAAAGTGGTTGACAAAGTCATCCACAGAGAGAGAGGATGGAGGGGGTAGAGGATTAAGGTGGGAGGAGAAGGTGGAAAAGTTTCCAAGGGTTAGAGGCAGAAGCTTGAAATTTAGATTGATAGAAAGTGGCTTTAGAACCAGATACAGAGAAAGAGAATATAGAGAGGAGGGAGTGAAAGGATTATAAATCCTCCAGAAGTATAGTTTTCCTTATTTTTTCCTCAGCTGCCCACAGCTTTGTTCTGTAAGCTCACAATGAGTTCCTCAGCCACAGAGCAGGAGGGGAGGGGCGAGACAGCCAGGAGGAAAGAGGACAGTGCGAGCCATTGTATGCAGAAAGGGAGGAGAGTAGGGTCGAAGAGGCAGACTCAGGAGACAGGAGGGAGAAGGATTTAGCAGTGGAGAGAGATGATAGGATCGAAGAGGAGAGAGTAGTGAGGGAGAGTGAAGATTGAGATGGCATATGACCATCTGGGGAGCGGCTGAGTGGCTAGGCATGGAGGAAAGCGAGACTGAAAAGAAAACAAAGTAGTGATCAGAGACCTGGAGAGATGGTTGCAGTTAGATTAGTAGCAAACAGCCTCATTAAGGAACTCTCCAAGGGCAGCTGTTGGGGGATAGATGACAATGTGAAGCTTGAGTGGTCAAGTGAAAGTGACAGCATGGAATTCACATGAGGAGATGGACAGGTGAGAGAAATGAGTAGCCCTGTGCCATCAACTTGACAACCAGGTGTTTTTGGACTATGAGAGAAAACACAAAAAGAGAGCAGCTGGATTAGCAGGGTACTCTGGGGTGACCCATGTCTCCGTCAGGACCAAAAAGTAAAAGGGACTGAAGGGCAGCATAGGCTGAGATGAACTTGGCGTTCTTGACCGCAGATCGGCAGTTCCAAACGTCGCCAGAGACCAAGAATTCCACATGGTTTGTCCACGCAGGGTACACTAAATAAGGAGAGGACCAAGGTGCAGCGTGGTACGTGTTCATGATCGTTTAATACACTGAACACTAGACCAAAAATAACACAAATGAAACAAACGAAACAGTCCTGTCTGGTACAGAGACCGAAAACTACCCACAACTCCAGGGTGAAACCAGGCTGCCTAAGTATGGTTCTCAATCAGAGACGATTGACAGCTGCCTCTGATTAGGAAGCATACCAGGCCAAACACATAGAAATACAAAAATAGAACAAAACATAGAATGCCCACCCCAACTCACGCCCTGACCAACCTAAAATAGAGACATAAAAAAGGAACGAAGGTCAGGACGTGACACTCTCCGTGAGCTAATCTGCCTTATTGTCCAGAGATTGTATATTAGCAATCAATATACTTGAAATTCTGAACCTGACTAGGATACCGGCTCTCCTTCCTCTCCTCCAGCAGCAACAGTTTCTACTGAATCTACATACTGCCACAGGCCCCATTCATCCATCATGGTATATACCTGTGGGCCTGTTGCGCCAAGCCTCCCCTACAATTCCTCACAAAGGATATACTACCGAGACGAAACGGAAACAAATAAGGGGAAATGAGGAGGACTGAGGTGTAAATTAAAGATACCAAACAGTGAAAATCATGTTTTTCATCAAATTGGATGATATTTGGATAAAACAAGTTCAAAGTAGGGTGACCCAGGTATACAAAATTACTGTCGCTGGTACATTGATAAAGTTTGATCATAAAGTTACTGGTCCTCTCCTATGTCAAAAACTTGGATTCAGGAGGCAGGCATTGCCAAGGATTTACTTCTGACTTCATTGCAACTCGCATAAAGCCGGAAATGTAATACACTAATGTTAGTGTCATATCATCTTAACTAATTAAAATGTATGTACCGCCTTAAACCCGTCATCACATGTGCTTCTACGTCTTGCTTTGGCTTTGTTTACAAACTGTATGCTAGATCAAGCAGAAAGTGATGATGAGACTTTTCTTGGTTTCCCAGACCAAGATGTGCCTTCCAGGGCAATGGTCGGGTTTTTTCCAGTGGGGGAGGGGTGTGACGGCCCTGAATTTCTCTGAACCGTCTCAGTGCTTCTCCTGCCGATGGGGAGCGTCCCCTTTTATGACCTATTAAATAGCCGGCATCAGCTGTGCAAAAGTGGGTTGTGATAGTGGCGCGAGAGAGGAAATGCTCAAACCTCAGTTTGGAAGCTTCATACCCAGTGTGTTTTGTTGTATTTAAAAGTGTGTACTGTAGCCGTGTTGCAGGTTCTACCAGTATCGGATCTGCTTATGTCTATTGTTGGACTACTGGTCCACGTTGGTCTCCTTTGCCTTTCTCTGCTGGAGATCTGATGGCGGATTGGATTGTCTAACTGACCGATGGACTACCACTTTTTTGCATATGGTATTTCATTTGATTTGGGGTGATTTATACCATGTTGGTTTATGTGTTCAGTTGTTCAGTTGAAGACTACTAATATTTCTGATATGGGAGTTTATTGCAATATCATTGTATGAATGAGACCGGTTTTATACAGAACTTTATGGAAGAACAATTGAGTGACTGAGATCATTTGGGTTCACTGCACTCATTTACCTGGTTGGAATGATTTTATGCCTGAGGTACAGGACATTTATCAATGAACCAAGGTTGTTATTGTTTAGTGACTTATATTCATTGTGTGATCATACAACACACGAACACAGCTGTTTCAAGGTTATTTCCAATGTTTTAAGGGTTTATGAAAAGTGTATTTCCGTACAGACTTTTACACGAGTCCTTTGTATTAGTGTAGACTTGACGGACCGGACAGGACTCATTCCCTCACAAAACAAAAAAGAGAAATCAACATTTTCTCTGGTAGGCACAACCTACCTGGAACCCTTAGACACACCTAACCTCAAGTTAAAACCATTACAGTATGTGTAAGGACATGGTATACTGTGTATTATTTAGGTTAGGTTTTACTTTGTGTTCGCTACCGTGTGCTGGTAAGGGCACAGATGAGACGGGTAGGATTCCAGTTGAGGTGGTTAAATAACGCTGAATATGAACAGGCACTGAACAGCACCGCACAGTGTATGTAGTACGGATGGCCTAAGGCACTTAGTGGTCTAACAACTTGCTTCAACCAAAATGTGTGTGTGTGTGTGTGGTCTGCAAGTAAAGAGAGAAATAAAGACACAATAGTGAATTAAAGGGGTACAGCGGGATGTGTGGGATGTGTGGTACAAAGCATAGCACAATCTTCAGTACAGGTCTACAACTGCACAAATACCTCTAAACAGTGAAATACAATGTAATACCCATGTAATGATGTACCATACACATATACAATTACAGGGCATATAAACAATGCACTGGGGGACAAATACAGGGTTAAATGTCCGAAATGATGACAGCCAAAACAGAGCTGGCCAGCTCACAATAGCTAGCGCCGTAGTAGAAATGACTAATTAGCATAACCATAAATATGACATTATCATCGCAGAGTACATCTTCAGACATAAACACCTGAAAGATATTACATATGCACTTACATATCAACAAGGACGCACACTGGCCTTGGCTAACACAATGAATGCTAACTATTTGGAAAATACAAGGATGGCTGGAACTTTCTCTCACTTGACTGCTCTCGAGCTGTTCTTCTTCTCTAAGCTGGAGATCGCCCAGCATGCTCTGCTCCACTTCACTTTATGGGAATTTAGAATTCCTCTAACAGAACCTTACACTATTTTTGGAAGAAAGAAGACTACCAAATGGATAGCAGGGGCTGCTTTTAATTTCAGGTAGACAAGCTGCACCAAAAATTACGATCATGTCACGCGTGTGCAATGCACATTTCAAGTGAAGTTGCTTTATCAATTGGGAGAACATTCAATGGGTCTTGCCAGGAAGCTAATCCTGAAGATGGATGCCGTAACATAATTGACAGTGGAACATTGCATGCACTGTATCAGAGGTTGATGAGTCTGCCACCGTAGCCAACATTGTAGGGGGATAGCGGAGCTGATGTTAGATAATGTAACTGTGGCTGCTTTGAGTTGTGAACCATATCTTTTCTGTAACACACCTGATAGTCACTATATGTTTTTTGTTCATCCATCCCTGAGCCCCCCTGCATTGAGTCTTAGAATTGCCAACACACAGCTGGCATGAAGGAATGTTGTCCACAGAAGGAGTTGTGGTGTGTATAATATTTAATTTACCCCTGAAAATCATGTTTAACCATTCCATTGTGTGGAGGGTTGTCTTACAGTTGATGTAGCTTGTGTCATTGGGCCTCATCATTATTTCACTTTCCATATCCTTTTGTCTTTCCACTATTGTCAAGATGTAATGATAGACATTTTAGAAAAGGAAAGATCTACTCTGTCTGCACAGCTTCCCAAGCAACCACCACAGCATGATTGCTGATACACAGCTTTCCCAAGGCAAAGAAGGGGGTATATGCTGTGAAGACAGACCGGACATATTGTAAGTCATAGTTATTCATTTAAAATCTGCATCAATAAAGCATTTCAGGCACACAAAAAATCCAAATACAAACATTGAAAAGTTTCACAAAGTGCAAAACCAAATATTGCATATTTCAAATTGAGTACTTCCAAAAACAACAGAAAACACATTGTAGAATGAGTAGATCACAACATCAACGAATTGATAGCATCATAACTGAGACCAATAAGTAAAAGAAAATTACCCATTTCACTACCCATTTAACAAACATTTCCCTTCTCAAAAACATTAGACTACGTAGACAGGCTCCTGGATCTCCTCTTCAATGAGGTCACCCTTAATCCAGCAGCGTATTTGGGGAAGCTGTGCGAGATGTCCATCCCAGGACCCCTGTCTGTCCAGTGTGAGAGGCCTGACAAGGAGGAGGCCGTAGCTGGATTTGTCTCCCGCTTCAATCTTGGGGGTTACTGAAGCCTGCTTAATTGAAGCTGGGTGCATGAGTGCCCCTCTTTTCCCGCTCCTCACCCATCAATATCTGTAGTTGGTTGCATTTCTGAAAGCCTAACTAATTAACTTTTGCATCATATGATATAACATTTTGGGAGATGAGTTTTAGAAATTGTATGAATCAATGGGTCCTGCACACCTTAGGGTGGCCAGGTGCCTAAATTAGGCTTATATTTCAAATTATTTATTTTTAGGTCAAATGAAATCTCACAAATTCTCACCTTTATTTATTGTCATGACGCTGGCCTGGGGGTAGGTTTATGACAGTCATAAATACCTCTCCTCCCCTTTTTTTCCTCTCTCTACCCAACTGATGTGACTATTGAAAATCCCTTGGTTAACATAGAGATTCTGGGAACATCAGAAGGTGGGGGGAAATGAACCATATTTTGGTAATCCGACCAGTTGAACATACGCATTGGTACTTAATGAATATGGTATCAGTTCGTTTGTCATCTGAGACATTCTCATCAATGATAGGATGACATAAACGGTACAGTGTAAAGTCTACACATTATAGTTATCAGATTCACATGGAATTGTTGTGCAATTACAATTATTGGTGAAAAGATTCAATGTAATTTTCGCTTCCAAATGAGAGATTTGGGTTTTCATAAGGTTAGGGCTCTGCTCAATCAGTGGCATGCCCCTGTGAAGAGACATGGGTTATAAAACTATGAAAACACACCCTTCTCCCTCCACTATATAAGCCCTTGACGAAAATGTAACCCCCTGTTCCGAATACGTGAGGACGACGGTCCATACGTTAAAAAGGACTAACATGTCAACTACAGAACTAAGCCAACCTCAGCGTGAGCTTTGGTTGTGAATGGTATGAACTTTGAACTCTTATTCACTAAAGAAGTGAGCTGTAAACGTGGTCTAGGAAAGGACAGACAGAGTATCCCTTCTACCAAACAACGACGACACTACAACATATCCCGTTCACCATGAGAGACACTCTTCAAAAATGACAAAGGACTCAGTTGGGCAACATGACCTTCCATCTACTACCAACCTATTGAAGCGCAGCTCAGAGTAAATATTTATTGCATTTTCCTTTTACAAATGGGCGGTAATTTAGAATGCATAGGATATTGTATTTAAGATAGCACAGCTTCTCCCTTTGTTCCTCAGTCTTCCCGCTCTTTTACTCAAACCCAATCCACTTTCCTTTGTGTAACCAGCTGTCATATCTGCTCCGTCCGCTAGGGATGTTTTCCTTTATGACATAATTTGTAATCAAGGTATGATTCATTCTGTGTATATGTAATTCGGTGTGATTAGTTAGGTATTTAGTAAATAAATAATTAAACCAAATTTTACATTGCTGATTCAACTTGTTAGCCATGGTTTGTGAAGTTAACCAAGAATTTACAACTTTCAGATGAGACTGAAATAAGGTGACGATTACTATTGACTGCTATTGATGTAAAATATTACTAGGTCTTTAAGAGTTTATTCGGAAGATAACAGCTCTATACATATTCTTTCATGGTGCCCCGACTTTCTAGTTAATTACATTTACATGATTAGCTCAATCAGGTAATATTAATTACAGAGAAAGGATTTTATAGAATAGCATGTCATATTTCTTAATCTGGCATAGCCAAAGACATGACAGTATCATGAGTGATCATGTTGATTAATATTTTGGCTATGCTGGCCTATTGTAAATTGTAAAATAAATGTCTGATCAATACATACAATTCTGAAGATATTGTCATTTACAATGCTAATGCAGAGCAGTACACTTATTGTATGCAGTTTGCATGTACATTCCATTATGTCTAAGGTCACTCAAGCTCTACTAATTATTGTGTAGAAGTGTACATGTATTGCTGGTTTTGTCTGATATCCAACAGTCCATGATCAGCTCTGTTGACCACGAGAACATTTTGCTGAGAAAATGGGTTGAGGCACGCTATTTAGGCTCGGAATGACATGTGGCCCATTGTTTACCTTGTTACCTGACAAGGATGTTTCAAAGAGCTGTCCGTCTAGGAAATCTCATGAATATAAACTCCCCGCCCTCCCTGACAGCTAGAGATGAGACAAAAGGTACAATATTTTCAATTCTGAGCATTTTAATATTGTACACATATTATGGGTGATGTTTTGGTAATTCAAAGGCAATCTTTACTTGGGAAATAGGATGAATGTGCGGAACCTTTAAGCCTTACCAAAAGGTCTCCACTGCCTGCTGTAATCCTGGGAAATGTTCGCTCACACTGTCACAAGCAGGACGAGTTGCAAGCAAATGTGAACTGCCTGCTTGAATGTATTTATGAATGTGTTTTCACAGAGATACTTGTTTGGATAGCGGAGTGGGTGACAATGGCCTTTCCAGTGATGGATTTGGCGCACCAGTCCGTTTGGATAGAGACAAGTTGAGGACTGGAAAAGAACGAGGCGGTGGGGTCTGAATTTACAGTACTGGTGCAACACAGTATTAGTGCCAGACAAAATCTATGAAGCTGATTTTATCTGCCTCTTTTATCTGCCATGTGAATTCCCCCAACTATTCTATGTTGTTGTTTATATCCACCCACGCACCAATGTTGATGAAGCCACAGAGCTCTTAGCAAAAATCCTGTATAAACTTGATACCATATTGCCAGATTCTTCCAAGTTAGTCTTTGGGGATTTTAACGATTGTACCATGGTTAAAGCACTAAAATGCTACCAAATATGTGACCTGTGCCTATCACCACAATAGGATTCTGGACTTATGCTATGGCTCAGCCCCAGGAGCCTATAGGTATAAAAACAAGATTAAGCAGACGTTTGAGCGGTGGAACTACAGGGCAGCCTTGCAGGGTATTAAAAACATGGCCACTGTTAACACACAGTCAGAAAGGAGGCGTGTGAGTGTGGAGGGTGTCAGTGAGTCCTCTATGCCCAATGAGCTGATCAAGTTCTTCACTGGCTTCGAGAGGCCCGACTTCAGTCCTGACGCGGTACAGCTCAAGCAGAGTTTCACGCCATGTGCCACGTTCACCCCTCAACCAATTGATGTGAGGAAACTGCTCAAATCCACACCAAAGCTCTGGGACCAAATGGTGAGGAGGTGGACATTGTGGACTAGTATAAATGTCTTGGTACCATCTTTGATAACACCCTGAAGTTTGCGCAAAATACAGACGCCATCATCAAGAAATCCCACCGGAGACAATACTTCTTCAGGAAACTGAGCTCATTCAGTGTCCTCAAATAAATATTGCAAACCTTTTACAGTTATTTCATCGAGAATGTTCTATGTTTCTCCTTCGTATGCTGGTTCACATCCTTCTCTGTCACGAACAAGAACTGCCTCCAAGCCATTGTGAACACCTGCTCTAAGATCACCGGGGTGCCTCTCAGAATCCTGTCCTCATTCTTTGAGCAGCAGGCCAGGAAAGATGCCTATGACATTCTGGGGGACAGCACTAATGTCCTCAACCCACAGTTCCAACTGCTCCCCTCTCGGACACCACCTGCACTGTCTCAAGTGCCCCACAAATAGGTGCAGGGCCTTGTTTATGCCCGATGTCATCCGCCTGGTTAACAGGATCATTAAGGAAATGGTGGGGATTATTCTACAGATAGTTTAGCCCTGCCATTAATTAAGAACTGTGGTTACCATGGTCTTTAAGTTTCTTAAATTGCACCATGTACGTTTAACTGATGCCTTAACCCTGCCTGTGTGTGTTTGTCCTGTCTGAAGCACCCTGTCAGCCCTGAACTAATTGTCCCTCTGGGATTGATAAAGTCGTATTGTAATACATAAGAATGCTGTTATAATCTACTAGGTTAAGTTTACAATGTACTTAGCAGTAATTGTGTTCACACGTTGTCAGGGTCCCGATCTTATTATATCATGAAGAACATCTCCTCCCCATGGGGAGACAATAACACATAGATGTTCTGAACATGGGTCGTCTCACCACTCAACTGTGATGACGAGTGTTCACATATTTTACATTTATTCAAGAGCTGTATGAGAGTTTTATTTGAGACCTTAGTAGAATAGACTGTCATTTTATAATTGAATTTATGAATATGTGACCTTTATAAGAAGTTGACAATGCCGTGTCATGTAATACCATCAGCCTTCAAATGCCACTATCACTGTTTGACAAGAGACAAATATTTTAAAGAAACTATATATTGACTTGCTCTGTATGACAAGATCAGATGAGTGGTTCATTTACATACATTTGCAATGCAAACAACAGCATGGCAGTGCATCTGAATGAATTCATGCATTCATTATTGTAGCTCTATAGATGCCAATTATGTTATCTATGAGTAGCAACTTCAAAACAAGCACACAAGTAATAGGATGTGTGAGGATTGTAAATCAGTGTATGCTAAATAATTGGCTAATAACGACCATTAAGTAACAATAACATGATACTGAATATGTGTGACGGGGTGAGTGACTGGTTGCCGGGAAGTCAGGCACAGGAGAGCAGAGATGGGTGATAATAGAAGAACTTTAATATACACCCTGGCCCAAAGGCACAGGCGAGGCAGCACAAAGCACAACCATGGTAACATGAACCGGATTAAACAAAACAAACAAACCTAGGTTTGAAATAAACCTAGCGCAAGCCAGCCTGTAGCGTAACACCCTACACAAAGAACAATTACGCATACAGACATGGGGGAAACAGAGGGTTATATACATTTAGTCTGATGAGGGAATGTGAACCAGTTATGCCGTAAAACAAGACAAAACAAATGAAAAATGAAAGGTGGAGCGGCGATGGCTAGAAGACCGGTGACGTCGACTGTAGAACGGCACCCGAACAAGGAGAGGGTCCGTCTTCGGCAGAAGTCGTGACAATATGACTCAATGTACAGTGCAGTGTGGTCATGTGCTTATATGTACTTATGTTGACAACAGCAAGTACATACTGTATCTGTCATATTTCATGGTTCTGTGCACTGGCCATGGTACCAAAGAACAATTACAAAGAAATAAAATTATCTTTGGTGCGCAATGGCCTGGATTTCTTCACAAATGTACACTGAGTATACCAAACATTGGGATCACCTTCCCCTATCCTCGGAACAGCCGCAATTCGTTGGGGCATGAACACTACAAGGAGTCAAAAGCGTTGCACAAGCGTTCCACGTTGACTGTAAAACTTCCCACAGTTGTGTTAAGTTTGCTGGTGGTGGACCATTCTTGATGTACACGGGAAACTGTTGAGCGTGAAAAACCCAGTAGCGCTGCAGTTCTTGACACAATTCGTTGCACCTGGCACCAACTACCATACCCTATTCAAAAGCACTTAAATCTCAACCAAAAATCAAAGTTAAAGGATAGGACTCAATCTAATCTATTCAAACGTTTATGCACTTTAAATAAAGTTTGATTTGAATCAGTCCTATTCTTTAACTTTGATCTTTGGTTGAGATAGAGATGTGAAGCCAACATTAACTTTTAACTTGAATATTAAATTTGAATGTATGCATTGTCTATTTTTAGTTGTACCATGGGTTGAATTGAAAAGGTAACTTTTGATGACTTTGCAAAAGCAGTGTAGGCCTAAATAGTATCATTGATAACATACAGTATGACTTATAAAGTATCGTTATGTTTACAAATCCAATGAATTTCCCACGTGTATTCCACATCACTATACATTGACAAATTATGTTGAAACAATGTTGATTCAACCAGTTTGTGCCAGGTGAGTACTGTATATGGTTGACACGTATGTGGCTCACGTCCAGATCCAATCAAGTCCAATGTCTATGAAAAGCCAATTGAATATTCTTCCTGTCTTGTAAGAATTGGCATTTGAATGAATAAACATCACACAGCAAACATTGTTGTATTTATTTGATTGAATCCGAAAGTGTCTTCGTGTTGTGTTGTATTTCCCTGGAAAGTCATGGTTGCTGGATTTAATGAGCGGGGTGCTCGGTATTGAAAAGAGTGCATTGGGCAACACCTCTATCACATTGGCATTTATAGAGACCATTTGTTTCAAATAATGAACTAATCTGTGACAATTTGCGAAACATATCCGTGTGGTTCGGCTATGCCTTCGGCCGTGTGGTTCGGCCATTTCTTGTACCATAATAAAAGTTAGAGACATCCTTCCAGACCACTGTGCGATCAAAGAGCAGTCAATAGCAGGCCTCAGTGTTTCGCTGCATTGCAGTAGCAAGAGTGTAAGTAAAAACATTACCAGTGATTCAAAGAAACGAATATAGTCTCAAGGCTGCCTCACCAATACTGCAATGAAGCCTTACTTATTCAATCCACCTCTCCAGGCTCTACTCCTCAAAATGTGCTTGTTTACTCATCCCTTGCCTTTTGAATGCAATAATTTAGGAATAATGAAAGAAATGGCACACTCATGTTATTTATTTGAGCTGTGACTGAAGTACTCGGGGTCATATTCAGTCTCTCTGTGGTCAGCTGAGCAGCACAATGGGGCAGACAGAAGACAGAATGGATATAATGACCAGCCTTAGGTAGGAAGAAAAGAGAGGGCGACGAGGAGAGAGAAAGAGAGAGAGAGAGCGAGAGATGGCAGAGGGCCATTACAGGGATTTAACCTCTCAGACAGAAGCGCACATCTAAGGATAAAGAATTCAAGAAAAACAGATGAAATTCTCTTATTTGAGGGATTCCCAGAACATTATAGTGCAATATCAAGGTCCAAATTGACCAATACTGGACCGCCTCACTTTGCACAGACAGGAATGGTGTAAGGCCTCTGCTGCTCCCATTACTGCTCTCAGGGCATAATGAACACATAGGCCTACTGTTTCTACAAATGACATCATTTGTTACTTCTCTGTGTGAGACAATGGACTGAATGGCTCCTTCCGCTACACCTGTCAACACCGTCACTAAGTACCACCCGGTACCCTGCACCTTAGAGACTGCTGTTCTATTCAGTAGCCATATGTACATAGTCATTGAACACTGGTCACTTTAAATATACTGTTTTACCCACTATGTACATACTGTGTTATAGTCATGGCTCATCCAATATAACTACTGCTATACACACCTTTTCTATTCACTTCCTGTCCATACTGTCTATACACACACGAGGTCTTAAAAATATATATATATATATATCCCATTTAGCAGATGCTTTTGTCCAAAGCGACTTACAAGTCGGCTGGGGCCACTACTTTTACATATGGGTGGCCCCAGCGGGAATCGTTGCAAGCGCCATGCTCTACCGACTGAGCCACACAGGACTGAGGCCTGCCACAAAGGTCTTCACGGATCCATCTGTACTCGAATACCCGAACGGGACCGGATCAAGAATTTGAAATAATGTCACAGGTCTGGGTCGGATCTGATATCATTCTAACGGTTCTATGGGTATTTGTCATTTGAACTTGTTTGTCCAGAAGGGTCCGTACAGATCCGAACGCTACTGCTGCAGTAGAGAGAGAGAGAGAGAAATTGTGTAATTTTTGCTGCTGCTGCTTTTGCTTTTCACAAGAGTGGAGTGTGGCGAGTATAGCTTGTTGTTGTTGGCCAATCATAAGTCATCAAAGTGGAAATAGGCTACAGTCATAGAGCCTCCGTGTGTGGTAAAAGTTAGGCGATATCTAATCAATGGAAGATGATATTAAAATGACGTAATTAAAAGTTAAAGGAGAAGGATAGGCTACAACGACCAAGAGACAACAGGTAGGCTGCTACTAAATATTCTGAATGGAGTTGTTGTACTGCAGCCTCAGTTAACCTAGCTAGCTTGATTAGCTTCTCCCGGCTTGATGGAGTCAAGGCTGGTACTATCTAATTTAATCTGATGATAAATAACCTAGCTATGGCAACAAATAGTCTGCTATAGTGCGAGTCGGCTTGGTTGGTTGCTGTCTCTCGTCTCTCCATCCTCCCCCTCCCCCACCCCCCCCCCCCCGTCCTCCCTGCTCCCCCTCCCTTTCACTCACTCACAGTATGGCCCCTACCCTGCCTGCTAGAGCGGCACCTCGGCCTCTCTCTCCCTCTTCTCAAGAAGTAGCTCCGGCTAATAATGTAACTTAAAAAATATATTTTCTGCTGCTTCCATCACTCGGATCAGACCGGGTCTAGAGACGAACAGGTCTATACGGAACAGGTCAAGTTGCAAACCACAAGGAAAATCAAAACTACATGGATGCAAACATGGATAACAAGTTGAATGCATGTTGTGGCTTAAAGAATTCGCTTGAATTGCATACAGTAGCAAGAAAACGTATGTGAACCCCTTGGAAGTACCTGGATTTCTGCATAAATTGGTCAAAAAATCAGCAATATTCTTTGGATGTCTGGTGTGAACTGGTCTCATTAATTTTTTTTATTTTTTTTAACCTTTATTCAACTAGGCAAGTCAATTAAGAACAAATTCTTATTTTCAATGATGGCCTAGGAACAGTGAGTTAAGTGCCTGTTCAGGGGCACTTGTACCTTGTCAGCTTGGGGATTTGAACTTGCAACCTTTCTGTTACTAGTCCAACACTCTAACCACTAGGCTACCCTGCTGTCTCTTGAGGTCATGCCACAGCATCTCAATCGCGTTGAGGTCAGGACTCTGATTGGGCCACTCCAGAATGCGTATTTTATTCTGTTGAAGCCATTCTGTTGTTGATTTACTTCTGTGTTTTGGGTCATTGTCCTGTTGCATCACCTAACTTCTGTTGAGCTTCAATTGGCGGACAGATAGCCTAACAGTCTCCTGAAAAATGTCTTGATAAACTTGGGAATAAATTTTCCCATCGATGATAGCAAGCTGTCCAGGCGCTGAGGCAGCAAAGCAGTCCCAAACCATCATGCTCCCCCCACCATACTTTACCTTTTTTTCTCCACACATAGTGTTGTGTGCTCCTTCCAAACAACTGTAGTTTCATCTGTCCACAGAATATTTTGCCAGTAGCGCTGTGTAACATCCACGTGCACTTTTGCAAACTTCAGACGTGTAGCAATGTTTTTTTTGGACAGCAGTGGTTTTTTCCATGGTGTCCTCCCATGAACACCATTCTTGTTTAGTGTTAAATATATCGTAGACTCGTCAACAGAGATGTAAGGATGTTCCAAATCAAATCACAACAAATCAAATCTTATTTGACACATATACATGGTTAGCAGATGTTAATGCGAGTGTAGCGAAATGCTTGTGCTTCTAGTTCTGACCATGCAGTAATATCTAACAAGTAATCTAACCTAACAATTTCACAACAACTACCTTATACACACAAGTGTAAAATAATGAATAAGAATATGTACATAAAAAATATGAATAGTAGATGGTATTGAGTACAATATATGAGATGAGTAATGTAGGGTCTGTAAACATTATATGAAGTGGCATTGTTTAAAGTGGCTAGTGATACAGTTATTACATCAATTTTTCCAATGTTAAAGTGGCTAGAGTTGAGTCAGTATGTTGGCAGCAGCCACTCAATGTTAGTGATGGGTGTTTAACAGTCTGATGCCTTGAGATAGAAGCTGTTTTTCAGTCTCTCGGTCCCGCTTTGATGCACCTGTACTGACCTCGCCTTCTGGATGATAGCGGGGTGAACAGGTAGTTGCTTGGGTGGTTGTTGTCCTTGAGGATCTTTTATGCCTTCTTGTGACATCGGGTGGTGTAGGTGTCCTGGAAGGCAGGTAGTTTGCTCCGGGTGATGCTTTGTGCAGACATCAATACCCTCTGGAGAGCCTTGCGGTCGTGGGCGGAGGAGTTGCCTTACCAGACGGTGGTACAGCCCGACAGGATGCTCTCGATTGTGCATCTGTAAAAGTATGTGAGTGTTTTTGGTGACAAGCCAAATTTCTTCAGCCTCCTGAGGTTGAAGAGGCGCTGCTTCTTCACCACGCTGTCTGTGTGGGTGGACCATTTCAGGTTGTCCGTCATGTGTACACCGAGGAACTTAAAACTCCCCACCTTTTCCACTACTGTCCTGTCGATGTGGATAGGAGGCTGCTCCCTCTGCTGTTTCCTGAAGTCCACGATCATCTCCTTTGTTTTGTTGACATTGAGTGTGAGGTTATTTTCCTGAAACCACACTCCGAGGACCCTCACCTCCTCCATGTAGGCCGTCTCGTCGTTGTTGGTAATCAAGCCTACCACTGTAGTGTTGTCTGCAAACTTGATGATTGAGTTGGAGCTGTGCATGGCCACGCAGTCATGGGTGAACAGGGAGTACAGGAGGGGGCTGAGAACCCACCCATGGGGGGCCCCAGTGTTGAGGATCAGCGGGGTGGAGATGTTGTTACCTACCCTCACCACCTGCGGGAGGCCCATCAGGAAGTCCAGGACCCAGTTGCACAGGGCGGGGTCGAGACACAGGGTCTCAAGCTTAATGTTTGCAGGGTACTATGGTGTTAAATGCTGAGCTGTAGTCGATGACAAGCATTCTTACATAGGTATTCCTCTTGTCCAGATGGGTTAGGGCAGTGTACAGTGTGATTACGATTGCGTCGTCTGTCGACCTATTGGGGCGGTAAGCAAATTGGAGTGGATCTAGGGTGTCAGGAAGGGTGGAGGTAGTATGGTCCCTGACTCGTCTCTCAAAGCACTTCATGATGACGGAAGTGAGTGCTACGGCGTGGTAGTCATTTAGCTCAGTTACTTTAGCTTTCTTGGGAACAGGAACAATGGGGGCCTTCTTGAAGCATGTGGGAACAGCAGACTGGGATAAGGATTGTGCCAGCTGGTCTGTGCATGCTCTGAGGATGTGGCTGGAGATGCCGTCTGGGCCTGCAGCCTTGCGAGGGTTAACACGTTTAACTATTTTACTCACATTGGCAGCAGTGAAGGAGAGCTCACAGGTTTAGGTAGAGGGCCGTGTCAGTGGCACTGTATTGTCCTCAAAGCGAGCAATGAAGTTGTTTAATTTGTCTGGGAGCAAGACACGGTGGTAGTCTGTGATTGACTGTAGACCCTGCCACAAAACTCTTGTGTCTAATCCACTGAATTGCTACTCTACTTTGTCTCTATATCGACGCTTACTTTGTTTGATTGCCTTGTGGAGGGAATAGCTACACTGTTTGTATTCGGTCATGTTTCCGGTCACTTTGCCCTGATTAAAAGCAATGGTTTGCACTTTCAGTTTTGCGCGAATGCTGCCATCAATCCACGGTTTCTGGTTGGGGAATGTTTTAATAGACACTGTGGGTTCAACATCACAGATGCACTTGCTCACCGAATCAGCATATTCATCAATGTTGTTGTTCGACGCTATGCAGAAAGTATCCCAGTCCACGTGTTCCAAGCAATCTTGAAGCATGGAATCCGATTGGTCGGAGCAGCGTTGAACAGACCTGAGCACGGGTGCTTCCTGTTTTAGTTTCTGTCTATAGGCTGGGAGCAACAAAATGGAGTCGTGGTCAGCTTTTCCGAAAGATGGGCAGGGGAGGGCTTTATATGCGTCGTAACAATGATCCAGGGATTTGCCAGCCCTGGTCGCGCAATCGATATCCTGATACAATTTCGGGAGCCTTGTTTTCAGATTAGCCTTGTTAAAATCTCCAGCTACAATAAATGCATCCTCAGGATATGTTGTTTCCAGTTTACATAGAGTCAAATGAAGTTCTTTCAAGGCCGTCGATGCGTCTGCTTGGGGGGGAATATAAACGAACGTGATTATAATCGAAGAGAATTCTCTTGGTAGATAATGCGGTCAGCATTTGATTGTAAGGAATTCTAGGTCAGGTGAATAAAAGGACTTGAGTTCCTGTATGTTGCTATGATCACACCACGTCTCGTTAATCATAAAGCATACACCCCCGCCCTTCTTCTTACCAGAGAGATGATTGTTTCTGACGCGCGATGCGTGAAGAAACTAGGCGGCTGTACCGACTCAGATAGCGTGTCTCGAGTGAGCCATGTTTCCTTGAAACAAAGAATGTTGCAGTCTCTAATGTCTCTCTGAAAGGCAACCCTTGCTCAGATTTTGTCAACCTTGTTGTCAAGAGACTGGACATTGGCGAGTAGTATGCTTGGGAGCGGTGCGCGATGTGCCCGTCTACGGAGCCTGACCAGAAGACCGCTCCAGACTGCCCCTTCTGTGGCGCTGTTTTTTGGATAGCCGGCTGGGATCCGATCCATTGTCCTGGGTGGTGGACCAACCAGAGGATCTGCTTCGTATTTCTGGTCGTAATTTTGGTGAGTTGACGTTGCTCTTATATCCAATAGTTCCCCCTGACTGTAGGTAATTAAACCTAAAATTCCCTGGGGTAACAATGTAAGAAATAACACATAAAAAAGCGAAATACTGCGTTGTTTCCTAGGAACGCGAAGCGAGGCTTGGTGGTTGAGTGATGGGTGAGGAGTCAAACGCAGAGAGCAAAGTAAATGGGAAAAAAATGCTTTAATGTCCTTAAAGTTACAGGTCCAAACAATGGTGAATCCCCTAAAACACAGGTGCAAAACAAACCCCAAAACCTAGTTACACAAACCCGGACAGCGAAAACCCAAAACCGATGATACACCACAAACGTAACAAACACAACAAGCCCGCACAAACACAAGCGGGCAAAACTAACTTAAATAACACCCATCCCAAAACTCCAACAAGGAACAGGTGAAAACAATTAGACAAAAACAAACTAGAAGGAAAAGGGATGGGTGGCAGCTAGTAGACCGGCAGCGACGACCGCCGAGCGCCACCCGAGCAGGAAGGGAGGCCACCTTCGGTGGTATTCGTGACACTGTCGGTGCCGGAAATGGCTTCCAGAGATTTCTGTAAGTCTTTAGCTGACACTCTCGGATTCTTCTTAACCTCGTTGAGCATTCTGCGCTGTGCTCTTGCAGTCATCTTTGCAGGACGGCTTCTCATAGGGAGAGCAGCAACAGTGCTGAACTTTCTCCATTTGTCGACAATTTGTCTTACCGTGGACTGATGTACATCAAGGCTTTTAGAGATACTTTTGTAACCCTTTCCAGCTTTATGCAAGTCAACAAGTCTTAATCGTATGTCTTCTGAAATCTCTTTTGTTTGAGGCATGGTTCACATCAGGCAATGCTTCTTGTGATTAGCAAACTCAAATTTTGTGAGTGTTTTTTACAAGGCAAGGCAGCTCTAACCAACATCTCCAATCTCGTCTCATTGATTGGACTCCAGATTAGCTGACTCCTGACTCCAATTAGCTTTTGAAGAAGTCATTAGCCTAGGGGTTCACATACTTTTTACAACCTACACTGTGAATGTTTAAATGATGTATTCAATATAAGTGAAAAGTTTGGGAAACACCAACTTACATTATGCTCTGCTCTTACAGGCGTTATTCACCAGCTACCCACTTATTTTCCCCACCAAATACCAGACATCATATACCATAACCTGAAATGCATTATTTTCACCCATACCAGATAGCATCTTCTTAGAAACATTGTAATAAACCCAATACTTCTATCCTTGCTCCATTCCAACATGTTAACCACAAACACTTTGTGACTGTAGTTGCCAAATCGTAATTGAACCCAGGTTATAGGTTCAATTCAACCACTAAAGCTGATAACATTAACCATTTGAGCTACAGCCAAGGCATTAGCACTGGGACTAACAGTTTTCTTCGGGTATCAGGCATGTTGATGTCACCACCGCAGTGAACATCACCTTTGTAAATTAGCTCTACAACATGATGATACTCGTAACAATGAACAAGGTTTGATACCAACATGTGCTTGCCTCAAGTAAATCAATATCTGATATACCCTCATGGATTCTGGGATGTAAGCAGAATAGCCATCGGCTCTCCATCTCCCTCTTATACTTTTATCACCTGAAGTAGATATACAGCATGAGGCGGCGTGTAGCAATAACTCTGCAAGTCTCTGGGGAGGCATTGTCTTAGTCAGGCCAGGCCTTATGTCTGGCAGGGATAAGGGAAACATATGCCAGGTTTGGCACACTCCTCTTTGGATTGATCCTCCATACCTGCGGCCATATTGCTCAGACAGAGATGGATTGTACTTACTGGAACATACCACATTTTGGAAATATAGGGGACAATCATTCCCACTACGCTATTTTATTTCCTTAGACCTCCTATTTTCTAAAGTGTACATCAGTGACAGGAGGTGATATTACATTTCATTGCCCAAGAGAACATTGTGAAAATGTACTCAAAATCGCCACCTTGTAATTGATAACAATGTGATGACATACTATGTCATGAAAGAGGTGTTAACATGTGTAAACACGCTAACATGAATCCAGCCATTCTTTGGTGAAGTGTTGGGTAGGTTCCTTTCTAAATATAATCTGCTACGGTTACTAGTTACCAGTCCAAAATTGTAATCAGTAATGTAATTTTGTAATTACCCAAACTCAGTAACATAATCTGATTACTTTCAGTTACTTTTGTATTAATTTTACCTTTATTTTACCAGGTAAATTGACTGAGAAACATTCTCATTACAACAAAACCTTTTTATTTATTTTTATTTCACCTTTATTTAACCAGGTAGGCAAGTTGAGAACAAGTTCTCATTTACAACTGCGACCTGGCCAAGATAAAGCAAAGCAGTGCGACAAAAACAACAACACAGAGTACACATGGGATAAACAATCATACAGTCAATAACACAATAGAAAAAATCTGTATGCAGTGTGTGCAAATGAAGTAAGGAGGTAAGGCAATAAATAGGCCAATAGTGGTGAAGTAATTACAATATAGCAATTTACACTGGAGTGATATATGTGCAGATGAGGATGTGCAGGTAGAAATACTGGTCTGCAAAAGAGCAGAAAAACAAAAATAAATATGGGGATGAGGAAGGTAGTTGGTTCTCAATTATCGTGTATTTATCAGTGGTGACAGTGTTTCCTAGTCTCAGTGCAGGTGGGAGGAGGTACTCTTATTCTCCATGGACTTTACAGTGTCCCAAAACTTTTTGGAATAGGCGCTGCAGGAGGCAAATTTCTGTTTGAAAAATCTAGCCTTTGCTTTCCTAACTGACTGTGTGTATTGGTTCCTGAGGAATAGGAGGGAGATGAATGAGACAATTGAATGCCAGGGAATGATTAGGTGGCCATGATGGTATGAGGGCCAGATTGTAATTATTTTCACCCTAAGAGACATTAGAAGAAGACAAAAATTATCCATCAAATGCATTTGGTGTGTCATCATAGTGGTCTCTGACTTGTAGTCAGACTCGTTCAGGCGGAGCAAACTTACACTTGCACCTTCTTTCAATGCTGAACGGAATGTCATTGAGAAAATAGAAAGGTGTAAATGTAAACATCCTTTCTGTGTTTAAAAGTAATCCAAGAAGTAATCATCTAGTTTTTTTAAATGTATTTGTAATCTGATTCCAATATTTCTGCTGGTAACATAATAGATTACAGTTAGTTTTTTGTAATCCGATTACATTTAACTGATTACATGTAATCAGCAGTGTTGGGGTCGTTACTTAAAAAAAGTAAGAAATGACCCATTAATCGTGACTTCTTTCAACAATAACAAATGACTTTACTTAGTACTCCCTGGGAAAGTAATTAGTTACACTACTCATTATATTATTTTTGCATTACACCCCAAGATGTTGCACGTCCCCACTCAATGTAAACAATGTCAATGTTACATTACATAGGCCTGTACAGCAACACAAGTAGCCTAGTAATGACAGATTCTACTGTGGATAAGGGCAGCATTTCCTCTACAAGCTTGTTCAGCTCTCCATGGGTTACAGCCTGTCCTTCTGAATGATTAAAATCAAGCTTTGGTTGTTTGGATGAGGTCGTCCTACAGTCAAAAGCAATGGTCAGGTCTTGGGGTTCTTTCGCTACGAATTTTGTGTTGACGTGTTGCCTATGCAGGTGCTTCAAGAGATTGGAAGTTGTGTTTCTAGCAGTGGAGAGGTGTTTCTCATATGGGCACAGGTAACGTTTTACAGTGTTGTTCTTGTCATTTTGTCCTACCAATTCAAAGTAATGGGAGTGCTTCCAAGCTGAGAAAGTCAGTGTTTAAGACACTTCTGCCATTTTTCATATCCCTCACTAAAGCAGTTAGTAGTTGTGCACGTGTGTGTGATCAGCAACTTGGTAAGAGGACTAAAACAATAAGTATCTGCTGTGGGGAATTTTTAAATATTGCGCCAACAAATAGGGAATAATAATAATCATACATATTTATTTGGATTAATAACTGTAATAGGAAGGGAATGATAATAAATTTAACAACATATTTATTTTATCAGTAACTGTAATATTAGTACTCAAATTGGTACAGTAACTCCATTATATTACTCGTTACCGCAAAAAATAATATTATTACTGTAACGCATTACTTGTAATCAGTTACTCCCCAACTCTACATTGGTGTGATCTATGTTGTCAATCGCCTTGATGAAAGAGGTTTCATTCTATTTCGACTTAATACTGACTTTGTAGCAGAGAGAGCCTTGGGGCACTTCTTTTATGAAGAGTGATACATAATTTATGCTGAGATTCACTCTCCTAGAATGCTTCTCAAAGCACGTTCAAAGAGAAGTTAAAAGTTTACAACCAAACAATGTACAGTTTGATCCGCCTCATAACAAGGAGACAAAGGGACAAATGTAATTTTCACTCCATTTACTTTTAATGCAGAACTCAAAAGCCGCCAGTCATTAGGATTAATAGTAAATTAATTCTATATTTTAAATAACCCCCATGAAATGAATTGCTTGGCCATAAGTTTTATGAATAAAACTATTTGACATGGTGGTTAAGTGACTGCCATTGTGGCCTTGAGCAAGCCGTTTAACACTGACACTGCAACAAGGATAATGCACTGAGATTGTTGTGTGAATATTGTGTCAGAGAGTTGGGTACTGTGGCTGCTAAAAAATACAATTCCACAGTATATCTGCTGCAGAGACATGAAGCTACCAGAGCTAGCTCATCCATCTCTTTCTCCGATAAAAAAACCCAGAACCAGTCAGTGACACCACATCCTTTCCAGAATGCGCTTCCCGAACACCTTCAGGGAAGCAAAGAACACAGCCAGCTAGCCATTTCTTGGTAGTGATACACATCTGGTAATTGAACCTTCAGTCTTCCAGATGACAGGTGGGAAAAAACTCTGACCACAAACAATAGAGGGCCTTCTCCAGTAACCCCAATCTTCCTAAGAATTCAGGGTACAAGAGAGTCTGAACTCAACTGGTCCAAGCCAAGGCAACAGGGCAGCACTTGTGATTATCTTATAAGGGCGCAAGGCGAGACCCAGATGCAGACACTGGAGGCAGAGGGTTTGAGTCTTTGATATTTATTAATAATTCAAAAGGGGAAGGCAAGAGAATGGTCGTGGACAGGCAAAAAAATCAAAACCAGTTCAGAGTCCAGGAGGTACAGTGTGGCAGGCAGGCTCGAGGTCAGGGCAGGCAGAATGGTACAGGGCAGGTGAGTACAGAGTCCAGAAAAAAGGCAAGGGTCAAAACTGGGAGGACTAGCAAAAGAGACTAGAGCCATCAGGCGCATGGGGAAAAACACGCTGGTTGACTTAAAACATACAAGACAAACTGGCACAGAGAGACAGAAAACACAGGTTTAAATACCCAGGGGATAATGGGGAAGATGGGTGACACCTGGAGGGCTGGATACAAGCAATAGGACAGGTGAAACAGATCAGGGTGTGACGTATCTTAAATTTTCATTGTGAAACCAGGACACAGTCAGAGGTTCAAATCCTTCTGGTTAGCCTTTTTGAACTTACTCTTATAATTGGTCATCTTACTCAAGCAAGGAAGCACTGGCTACACAAGCAGAGCAGAAGTGGTAGGCTTTTAGCAGACACAAATCCTACACAAGCAAGGAAGCATTGGCTACACAAACAGGGCAGTCGTTCATTTTTAGCAAACAAAAAAACTGATACCAAGACCCAAAACTTGCAACATCTAGGACAGGGCTCTCCAACCCAGTTCCAGGAGAGCTAATGTCCTGTAGGTTTTCAATCCAACCCTAAGTCTTTGTGTGTTTGAAAAGTTTGTAAATGGCGTGACACATTCTCCTTCAGGCTCCCCTTCCACTTAGTACTTTTGTCAAACAGAAAACCCAAACCCATGGCAGCAGATCCTCAAGGTCTGCCATGAGAGATGACTGTATAGTTCCCTTAAGAAAATGCACTTTTAGTCAACCTGATTTCTCTGTGAGAGCTTCCTATGTCTGGAATACACTGCCATCAGAAACACACAACTGCACCACCCATTGCACCTTCACAAAAAAGCATAAAGAAATGGCTACAGGCCAATCAGACTTTCCATGTTATCTGTTGTCTGTAGCTTGTGAGGTGTGCAAACACTTTGCTGCTTTTATGTATTTTGTTTTGTTGCTTTTTGTGTTGTTGTTCTGTCTGTGTGCTGCTTGTCCTATGTTGCTCTGCATACGTTCACTGCTCATTTTCTTGTCTTTATTGTAATTGTTTTAATAACCTGCCCAGGGACTGCGGATGAAAATTAGACAGCTGGCTAAAACTGGCACTTTTACTGAAATGTTGATTATTGTGCACTGTTCCTGTAAAGAAAAATACACTCAAACTCAAACTGAAGTGTGGAGAATTGAAGAAATGAATGTGAGCCTTGTGTTATTTTCAGGAAGGCATGGCTTCCGAGGGTAGTGTCTGCATTCATTGGCCCGTTGGGTGTGTTCTACACACAATACCCCATAATGTCAAAGTGGAATTAGGTTTTTCCAATTTTTTATATATGAATTAAAAACTGAAATATCTTGGTCCAATAAGTATTCAACAACTATCTGTAAGGTTCCTCAGTTGAGCAGTGAAATTCAAACACAGATTAAACCACAAAGAAGGGCACCTATTGGTAGATCGGTTTAAAAAAATAACAACACATATTGAGTATCCCTTTGACCATGGTGGTTATTACACTTTGGATGTGTCCGTCCTTGTTAAATTGCTGCAGAGGAAAGAAACCACTCAGGGATTTCACCATGAGGCCAATGGTGACTTTAAAATTTAAAATTTCCAGAGTTCAATGGCTGTGATAGGAGAAAACTGAGGATGGATCAACAACATTGTAGTTACTCCCTGATACTAACCTAATTGACAGAGTGAAAAGATGGAAATATTCCAAAACATGCATTTTGTTTGCAACAAGGCAATACAGTAATACTGCAAAAAATGTTGTTTTTTTTACAAAGTGTTATGCTATAGTACAAAACCAATACAACACATGACTGTGTACCACTCTCCAATATTTTCAAGCAGTGGTGGCTGCATCATGTTATGGGCATGCTTGTCTTCGTTAAGAACTGGAGAGTTTTTCAGGGTAAAAAAATTAATAGAATGGAGCTAAGGACAGGCAAAATCCTGGAGGAAAACCTGGTTCGGTCTGCTTTCCATAAAATGCTGCGAGATTAATTCACCTTTCAACAGGACAATAACCTAATAACCTTGCTTACCGAGAAGACAGTAAATGTTCCTGAATAGCCGAGTTACAGTTTTGACTTTAATCTACTTGAATATGTATAGAAAGAACTGAATGATCAACAACCAGAGCTTGAAGAATTTTGAAAATAATAATTAGCAAATGTTGCACAATCCTGGTGTGGAAAGCTCAAATAAACTTACCCAGAAAGACTCACAGCTGTAATCACTACAAAAGGTGCTTCTACAAACTATTGCCTCTGGGGTGTGAATATTTATGGAAATTAGATATTTCTTTACTTAATTTTCAATAAATTTGCAAAAAATTAGAAAGTTTCACTTTGTGTAGATTGGTGAGAGAAAAAATATATTTAATCCATTTTGAATTCAGGCTGTAACACAACAAAATGTGGAATAAGTCAAGAGGTATGGATACTTTCTGAAGGTAGTGTATGTGTCACGAATCCCGCCAAAGATGGTGCCTCTTCCTGTTCGGGCGGCGCTCGGTGGTCGTCGTCGCCGGCCTATTAGCTGCCATCGATTCCCTTTCCTTTTGTTTCTGTTAATTGGGTCTATTGGTTACACCTGTTTTGAGTTAGTTTTGTTTGAAGGCTATTTAAGGGCACTAGGCCCGCTGGGTATTTGTGTGGGCTTGTTCTCTGTTTATTGGTGTTGGTGTATTAGTGTGATCTCTCTTTTAGTCCTGTGTATTTTGGATGGGTTGTTTCATGCGCCCTTGTGTTTTGCATGTCCGTGTCTCCGCTGTCTTTAGAATAAAAGATCCACTTACAGAATTACCTGCTCTCTGCGCTTGACTCCTCCACTCACCATTCATAGAAGTCATAACAGTATGCAATGCAGTACCGTGCCTACATTGTACCTTAGACTGCCGGTTCACTGGGCGCCAGCTAAAGTGCCTATGTAGGCTACATGCCTGCTACAGTGCGTCTCGTGTGAATTATAATACATGGAAAATTCTCTACAACAACACAATGATCAAATTAAGATAGTCCATCTCAAATCATATAATAAAATACAATTTTATTGGTCACATAAACATGGTTAGCAGATGTTAGTACGAGTGTAGTGAAATGCTTGTGCTTCTGGTTCCCACCATGCAGTAATATCTAACAAGTAATCAAACAATTTCACAACTACCTTTTAAGCACAAGTGTAAAGGAATGAATAAGAATATGTACATATACATGTATGGATGAGGCAAGATGCAGTAGATGGTATAGAGTACAGTATATACATGTGAGATGAGTGGCATTGTGGCATTTTTAAAGTGATACATTTATTCCATCCAATTTTTAATTATTAAAGTGGCTAGAGATTTGAGTCAGTATATATTGGCAGATGTTGTTATGTTAACAATCAATGTTAGTGATTGCTGTTTAACAGTCCAATGGCCTTGATATAGAATCTCATCTAGAAACATCTTTAGGTTGGTTCATTAAAGTTTAACTGTGAAACTTGTTACAGGCGAAGGGGCTACAGTATTTTCTCTTCATTTAGATGCTGAAACGGTACTTTTACATTCAATATGTATAATAAATAGATTATTGTTCCACAATTTCCGCATTGAACAATGTAACTTCCTACTGAGCTGGCAATGCTACAGTACATCAATGTCATCTATAGGGAGACTGTCATTCTCTGTGTTTTTCCATAATTGCAAAAGGTGATGAAAAGTTCACCATCCCCATATGTTTTTTATGTAATTAAATATGCATGTTAATTACCAAAAGTCTCATCTTCTATTAATTCTGTGACTGACAGTCTATGTTGGGGATGTGGCAAAAGAAATCAAATCTCTTTTCACACAAGTGAAATGCTTGTGTTTCTACCTCTAACAGTGCAGTAATATCTAACAATTTTACAACAATACACACAAATCTAAAGTAAAGGAATAACATTTTTGGCCTTCATGTGACATCCGGTGGTGTCGGTGTCCTGGAGGGCAGGTAGTTTTCCCCCTGTGACGAGTTGGGCAGACCGCCCCACCCTCTGGAGAGCCCTGTGGTTGCGGATGGTGCAGCTGCCATACCAGGTGGTGATACAACCCAACAGGATGCTCTCAATTGTATATCTGTAAAAGTTTGTGAGGGTTGTAGGTGCCACGACAAATTTCTTCAGTCTCCAGTGGTTGAAGAGGCTCTGTTGCGCCATCTTCACCACGCTGACTGTGTGGGTGGACCATTTCAGTTTGTCAGTGATGTGTACGCCGAGGAACTTGAAGCTTTCCAACTTCTCCACTGAGGTCCAGTCGATGTGGATAGGGGGGGCTCCCTCTGTGTCACGTTCTGACCTTTATTTCCTTTGTTTTGTCATTATTTAGTATGGTCAGGGCGTGAGTTGGGGTGGGCTGTCTATGTTTGTTTTTCTATGATTTTGGGATTTCTATGTTTCAGCCTAGTATGGTTCTCAATCAGAGGCAGGTGTCGTTAGTTGTCTCTGATTGAGAATCATACTTAGGTAGCCTGGGTTTCACTGTTTGTTTGTGGGTGTTTGTTTCCGTGTCTGTCACCACATGGTGCTGTTTCGGTTTGGTCACGTTTATTGTTTTTGTATTCATAGTGTTCAGTTTATGTTCTTAAATAAACAACCATGGACACTTACCACGCCGCATCTTGGTCCGATCCTTGCTACACCTCATCAGAGGAAGAGGAAGAAATCAGCCATTACACTCTGCTGGGATAGGGCAGTGTGCATTGCAATGTCGATTGCATCATCTGCGGATCTATTGGGGCAGTAAGCAAATTTAAGTGGGTCTAGGGTGTTAGGTAAGGGAGAGGTGATATGATCCTTGACTAGTCTCTCAAAGCACTTCATGATGACAGAAGTGAGTGCTACGGGGCTATAGTCATTTAGTTCAGTTCTTTGCTTTCTTTGGTACAGGAACAACTGTGGCCATCTTGAATCATGTGGGAACAGTAGACTGGGATATGGAGAGATTGAATATGTCCTTAAACACTGCAGCCAGCTGGTCTGCGCATGCTCTGAGGACGCGACTAGGGATGACGTATGGGCCGGCAGCCTTGCGAGGGTTAACACACTTAAATGTCTTACTTACGTCAGCCACAGAGATGGAGAGCCCACAGTCCTTGGTAGCAGCCTATGTCAGTGGCACTGTATTATCGGAAACAAGACGTGTCCGCGACATGGCTGGTTTGCCCTTTGGAGTCTGTGATTGCTTGTAGACCCTGCCACATACGTCTCGTGTCTGAGCTGTTGAATTGTGACTCCACTTTGTCTCTATACTGACGTTTTGCCTGTTTGATTGCGTTACGGAGGGAATAAATGCACTGTTTGTATTCAGCCATTTTCCAGTCACCTTGCCATGGTTAAATGCGATGGTTCGCACTTTAAGTTTTGTGCGAATGCTGCCATCTATCCACGGTTTCTGGTTAGGGTAAGTTTTAATAGTCACAGTGGGTACAACATCTCCTATACACTTCCTGATAAACTCAGTCACCCTATTAGTACATTCTTCAATATTATTCTCAGAGGCTACCTGGATCCCAGTCTGCGTGATCAAAACAAGCTTGAAGCGTGGATTCCGATTCGTCAGACCAGCATGGAATATTCCTTCGCACGGGGACTTTCTGTTTGAGTTTCTGCCTATACGAAGGGAGGAGCAAAATGGAGTCATGATCTGATTTGCCAAAAGGAGGGCAGGGAGGGCCTTGAAGGCATCCCGGAAGTTGTAGTAGCAGTGGTCGAGTGTTTCAGCAGCGCGAGTACTACAGGCAATGTGTTGATAGAACTTGGTCAGCCTTTCTCTCAAATTTGCTTTGTTAAAATCCGCAGCTACGATAAATGCGGCCTCAGGATATGTGGTTTTCAATTGGCATAAAGTCTAGTGAAGTTCTTTGAGGGCCGTTGTGGTATTGGCTTGAGGGCGAATATACACGGCTGTGACTATAACCGAAGATAATACTCTTGGGAGATAATGAGGTCGGCATTTGATTGTGAGGTATTCTAGTTCGGGTGAATGTTATCTGTATGTTATCACAATCACACCATGAGTTGTTAATCATTAAACATACACCCCCGCTCATCTTTCCGAAGAGATATTTATTCCTGTCTGCGCGATGAACTGAGCTGGTCAACTTTATTATCCGGAGACTGAACATTAGCTAGTAATATATTCGGAAGAAGTGGATGGTGTTCTCACATCCTAAGTCAGACTAGAAGTCCACTCCGAGTACCTCTCCTACGCCGGCAGTGATTTGGATCAGACTTTGGAATCAGTTCAATTGCCCTCGGGGGTGCGAACAAAGTATCCGATTCCGGAAAGTTGTATTCCTAATCGTAGTGCTGGTGAGTTACCGTCGCTCTGATATCCAATAGTTCTTCCTGGCTGTATGTAATAACACATTGTATCTGCTAAGCCTGTGGATGGAACTGTGGCAGGAGTTTTCACACCTAGAAGCAGGTGCATAATGGAGCTAATGGGCAGCCAAATCAAGCTTGTGGAAAATAGACATAGCCAAATTGCCTAATACTTATGTAGTATATTATCAGCATGTATTGTTACTTTGCTATCATGCCAATTTATGAGTGCCTTTTAATCATGTGTACTGTGTTTACAACGATTACCTTTCGCCTAACTTCTGACATTCTCATATGTGAAATTGAATTGCATGTACTATTTGTTTGCTTGCATCATGTACTGTGATCCTTCAGATTGGCATGGACTACATTGACTTGAGAAAGATGTTGCCAATTCCCTATCACCACCGCCGTCCCCAAACTAATTGTTAAACACACCCCAGAATGAGAGTGAAAGGAACTTACCTTCAATGCGAATGGGACACGGGACCTCTCAACCAAAGGACATCCACCTCACGCAGCTCCTCTCCACTGTTTGACTTCTGACACGGGACACGCCCGATGCAACTGCCAGAGGTTACACCCAACGCTACAACCCAGCAGACCTTGCGCAGAGCAAGAGACCACTCAGCAAGCAGCCACCAACGGTCGAGCTAGGCTACCGAGAGCTCAACTCCTACAATGCTCTCTATAGGACTAATAAAGGAAAGTGCTTATTTCAGCGTATGTGTGACTCCTATTGTTGGCCAGTACATTTAAGTGTGTTTTCTGTCCCCCGCGACTACAGGCACAGGGACACTCCCGATGCAACAACGAGAAGCTACATACAATGCTACCATTGCGGGGGACGCTACCATGTAGCCTGGCCGATGCGGAGTGAGGGACAGACGGCAACCTGCCATTGACAACCGACCCAGCCATTGACTACCGGACCAGCAATAGACTAACGACCCCTACTCATGTAGAGCCGAAAGAACATTGACCACCGCTCTGTGAGTGAATCACAACTGCTGTGTTGCCCCGCTGCTCATAGTTAGCCATAACTCCTAGCTCTTTTATACATTTCTAATTGGGCCGTAGCGATACTGTGTATTGTCATTGTTGTAATTTCAAATAAAGAGCCTTTGTTTGTACTTTGGTGTGTCTCTGTGGATGTTTGTCATGGGATTTTAGAACACTGTTTTTGACGTGTGCTTTTGTGTGCATGTGCTTTGAGCATGCATGTTCTGGCGTATGCCTGTGTGCAGTGTCATTGCCCACAGTCACATAACACCTTCCCAGCACTGTGCTAACGGTGTGTACCTAGTGAGGGAGCTGACCACATTAGGCATGGGTCAGTGTACCTGACGCCTCCAATGTATCATGAAAGCCCTGTGGGGAAAGTGACTGAACAGAACAGGGAATGCTAACCACCATTCAGCCAGCCTGACTGTAGCTCCAGGGTGACTGGGCCCATCCAGCAGGGTGGCGGTGTATTGTGAAGCACGATTGTGGCAGTCCTAGACTGTTGTCACTGCAGGAGACCAGGACTTACAACAGCAGGCGCGAGTGACCCACCCCTTACTGAGGGTCAAAACTCTGTTCAGAAGGGACAGGGCTTTGGTAAAAACACTGGTTGGAATAAATGAATACACCTATAAAAGAGTTTGCACTGCCAACCAGTATGTTCGCCAGGTTGGACTGGAGATGTGGTTTTCAGTAACCTCTCAAACCTCAGCTTCAGCTGTGGTACTTTGCACTAAGCCCTGCAAAGATATATGATGGCAATAACACATCAAATGGATCCACTCACTCTCAACCAACTATAGCTTTTAAAGTGTTCAATATAGCATACAACTTTTTCATAAGCGCAATATCGATGCTTCACAAATCATCTATAACCTTGTCATACTGTTTTAATGGATGTTGTGGTGCAGCAGGACTGTACCTCATCTGCCACGCCACCTAACCTAGCCAGCACAAGGAATGCGATCTCGGGTAACAAGCTCCAGCTGGACACTGTTCCCTTAACGAGGGTGTGGCAGCCCTCAAGGACTAAGGTGTGCAGCTCTCACTCTGCTGGAGAGAGCACTCTGGAGAGCACACGTCACTTGAGAGGTATGGCTAAAAGCCAATTTATGCTTGATCTGAACATGTGTTCAGAGGCGCCATATGGAGGGTGTGACGCAATTTTGGAGCCTCTGGAGGCATGCACCGCATTGCTGTGTGCCTCCCAAATTTTGTAACAATGCGGAGTACTCCATATAATTCCAAATTAACATGATTGGTTGACAGTAGTTGGGGGCGGGAGGTTGTGTATAAACACAAACTCACTTCCTTTACAACTGCTCTGCTCAACTGCTCCGCGAAGCGCAAGAAGTATAAATGCCCTGATTTCTGCAGAGGACGTATCACAGTAAATGCTGCACGGCCTATGATGATGTCGGATTGACCATGCAGTGTCTTTAAGACCTGTGTGATTTGCAACATTTAAGCTTTAGGCTTGTTCTATGAACTTCATGCTTTTGATTTCTAAGTTTAATCTGAACCTTGTAGTGCTCTGGAAGAGACAGGATTTAATATGCCTTTTCTAAATAAAGCCTCCTTGTTTGCATCGCGCTCCTGTCTCCTGTGCCCGACCCTCATGTTTGTGAGTCTCAGCTTTCCATAATGGTTTCAAGCCCAAACCATTCAGACTGTTCAGACTGCAGATGTTATCGTGAGAAGACTGATTTTCGGGATGACCCCTGGTCTGACAAAACCGCTGTAGTTCGTCCACCATCCACAGCAGATGTGGAAGGCTGACATCGACGGATGTGATGTATTGAGACACAGCCCATATAAAACAAACTGAAGTCTCTAGCTTAAACAGACGGATTTTGCTGATGATTGTTTTTATTATGCTAATTCGATTTTCAGACAGGCATTGATTCTAGGGTGTTAATAAGGCTTTGGGAGGTTGTCACCAGGTGAAAACAGAGATCTATTGCTCCCTTGTGTTCTAAGTGGTACACTTTGTGTTCTCCTCTCCCAAATGTCACATCAAACATAAGATATTTGTACTCCTTTCTTTATGCCAGCTCAAACATGCTTTATTTCCTTATACACTGACATTGAAAGGTACAGCCAGTACTGTACATCTGAGTAGATACTCTTGGCTACACAGCACTATATGACTGTCTAGGGCTCTTTTAATAAAACCAGTACATTTCTGATCTTGCTTTTAGTATACCACAGTGGACCATATCAAACAGATCACGCAAAGCATTCCCACAATGTAAGACCAGTACCCGTGTGTTCCAGTTTGGTGTACACAGGGATAGTAAGCACAGTTCAATTGCTATACATAGCGAGTCCTCCTTATCTGTTGTCAAAGAGTAGCCCAATGTTATCTTTTTAGTCTTTAAAGACCTCCCCCCCCCCTCTCCTCCTTCAGGTCCAATAGTTCCTTTGTTATGCTTTCTCACTCACAGCAGCTGGTGTCCCGACCCTGTCGAAATGTAAATGAGCTAGCCAGGGAGGTTGGTAAACTACAGGGGACAGGAGGCTGTGTTTCTCCCCCTCAAAGCGTGTTGCTTTGACCCCACTACTGTTCCGCCCTGTTGCTCTATTGATTCCGATTCCACACTTTTATATTTATTTTAAGACATTGCGATACAAACACTCATTTGAGCATGACTACATAAAATGTGGCTGTATCACAGCCTGTGAGTGTAGGTGTCTGTGTCTGGATGTGTGTTGGTTTTGCCCTGACTCGAGCCATTTAACATTTGCCCATATGCTGCAGTCGGGAGATTACGATTTCATTGAATGCAGATGTGATAACCCATCATCTGAACTTGGCTTCTTAGTCTTTGCATTTACTCTGAACAGTGCAGAAAGGTGTATTTCTGATGCACTTTCAAGATGATTGGGAAATTGTTCATGATTGCTTCCACAAGACCAATGGAAGCAATATAGCCCCATAACATCTATAATCCACCTATAACCCACCACCATATTTTACAGTAGGGATAAGGTATTTTCTGCATTTGCATTGTTCTTTCGAAGGCCAAACCCACCGTTGGTGTGCGTGGCCAAAGACCTCGTTTTTCATGTCATCTGACCATAGCACCACCTGGAGTTTGATAAACGGCATTTGTACTTAGATCGGACACGGTGCTTAGGTCATTTTGACACAGAAATAGAGGTTCAAAAGAACAATGCATATGCAGAAAATACTTCATCCCTACTGTAAAATATGGGGGTGGCTCTTTAATGTTATGGGACTATTTTGCTTCCACTGGTCCTGGGGCCTTTGTTAATTTCAATGGCATCATGAACTTTACCAAGTACCAGGACATTATAGCCAAAAATCTGCTTGCCAGTAGCCTTTAACCCTTGGTCGCAAGTGGATCTTCCAGCAAGACAATGACCCCAAGCGCAAATTAAAATTCACAAAGAAGTCGTTCATTGAACACAAAATCAACATTTTGCAATGGCCATCTCAGTCTCCGGACTTGAACCCCATTGAAAACCTCTCGATTGAATTGAAGCGGGCAGTCCATATGCACAGATGAAGGATATCAAGGATCTGGAAAGATTATGTCTGGAGGAATGGTCTAAGATCCCTCCCAATGTGTTCCACAATCTTATAAAACATGTTCCATGCTCAGTGTCATTATCCTTGCAAGGGGGAGGTATTGGAGTATTGAAAACAGGGGATTTTGACCCTCATCTTTTCTAGATAGTTTTTTATTACTTGTTAAACAAAATCTCTTTCTCTGAGCAAATGTACTAGCTTAAAATATATATTTTTTTAATCTGAGCATACTAAACAGCTCACTATTTGTATAATTTATTTTATACAGTATTTTTTGCTCATCTTTATGAAGGGATCCAATAATTCTGGACCCCACTGTACTGTATGTAGAGGAGAACCAATTTCAGGAGACACGAACAACCTGCTTATTTAAGATATTCTTGTTCACTTCAATTGAAAAGGTTAGTTACACAAGATATCGGATTCCAAAATAAAAAATATATATAATCAACGTGGTTGTGAGCAGCTATGGGTTGCCGGACAGGTAACAATTACCAGTGCTCATGTGACCCATAGGGCATAAAGTCCAATTTCGAAAAGCAAATCGACTAGACATGGGCAAGGAAATGAAAATTGATTGCCTGGAGACTCAGAACGTCAAAGGCTGTCTTATTATTGGAGGGAAGGAGCAGTGGAATGTGAAGATTATGCAAGAGTTCTCTTAAAATCTGCCCTCTCATCTGGCAGTGACCAGGCCTATATTTATCTACATGTTGGGTCCCTCGGTGTTGGCTGTTACTTCTATGTTCCTGGTGCCCAATTTGTTACTGTCAAACTTCTTGAGTAGTGCAATTGGATACTAATGAGATATTCTGTAGTTCCTATGATCTGCAGTATTTTGTTTCATTCACATAGTTATTCTAATTAGAGATATAGAGAACAATTGTTCCACAGTGGAATTCGTAAAGGCTTCTACAGTTAATGACTAGAACTATATATACTTTTTCACAGTTGTTGCTCATTAAAAGTTAGAAGTGTTGATTCTGTCGAATTCTGTGTATAGCGCTATCTTTAGATGTCTCTGTATTTGTCACGCCATGACCTTAGTTCGGTTGGGGTGTGAGTTGGGGTGGGCATTCTATGTTGTTTTTCTATGTTTTCTTTTCTTTGTGTTTGGCCTGGCATGGTTCCCAAACAGAGGCAGCTGTCTATCGTTGTCTCTGATTGAGAACCATACTTAGGTAGCCTTCTCCCACCTGGTGTTTGTGGGTAGTTGTTTCCTGTTTTGTGTTTTCACCTTTCAGGACGGCTTCGATTTTCATTTCTGTTATAATAAATAATCATGGACACTTACCATGCTGCGTTTTGGTCCGATCCTTCCTACTCCTCATCCGATGAAGACGAAGATCGTTATAGTATTTGTGTAATTGTGTTGTGTTGTGACTGATGATGAGACGCGGGTGTGCGCAATGATAGTTGCCAGGTGTGCGTAAAGATGGGTTGCCAGGACCGGTGGTTACTGGACCAGTGACGTCAAGCACCGGAGCGGGGGAACAGGAGTAGATGTGTCAGTACCCCCACGCCCCACCCCCCGATGCATGGCGTCCTGAGCGGGCCGGTCCGGACAACAAAGGTGGAAATCTCGGATGATGTTGGGATCTAGAATGTCATCCACCGGAACACAACACCGCTCCTCTGGACCATACCCCTCCCAGTCCACCAGGTACTGGAGCCAACCCCCACAACATCGGAAGTCCAGGAGTGATCTGACGGCATAGGCGGGGGACCAGGAACCACCTGCCTGAGTAGGGAAACATGAAAAGATGGTGAGATCTGGTAGTTAGAGGGGAGTTGTACCGCCCCACAAACCGGGGACTCATCCTCTTACAGGGCAGGCGGAGCGGGAGGTTCCTGGTGGAGAACTAGACGCGATCACCAGGATGAAACACGGAAGCCTCACTGCTGTGGTGCTCCGCCTGCTCTTTCTGACAGCGGGTGACGCGCTGGAGTCTCACATGGACAACGTTCCATATGTCTTCTGCACGCCTGAACCACTCATCCACAGCAGGAGCTTTGGTCTGGCTCGGAGTCCCCAGAGCCAGTAATGGCTGATAACCCAGAACACACTGGGAGTCAGCCCAGTGGAGAAGTGTCGCAATGAATTCTGGGCATATTCAGCCCAAGGAAGTAATCGGGCCCAGTCCCCCTGCCGGTCCTGGCAGTGGCTCCTCAGGAACCTTCCCAGCTCCTTGTTGATCCTCTCCACCTGCCCGTTAGACTGAGGCCGGTACCCGGAAGTGAGGCTGACCGTGACCCCCAGCTTCTCCATGAAAGCCTTCCATACATGTGATGTGAATTGGGGGCCACGATCAGAGGCAATATCCTCCGGAAGGCCACAGTGCAGGAAGACCTGCTGAAGCAGTGCCTCAGCGACCTGGAGAGTGGTAGGGAGACCAGAGAGGGATGAAACAGCATGATTTAGAGAATCTGTACACTATCACCAAAATGGTAGTAAGACCATCAGAAGAGGGGAGATCAGTGGCAAAGTCAATGGACAGATGAGACCAGGGACGCTGAGGCACGGGAAGGGGATGGAGTTTCCCTGCTGGAGCATTTGGATTGGGCACATACAGAACAGGAGTTGGCATAACAAGTGACTTCCTGCGCCAAGATGGGCCACCAGTAGGGCTGGGCGATATGGCCAAAATCTCATATCCCAATATAGGAATTTTCATATGCCGATAACGATACATATCATGATATAACACATTTTCTATAAATGAATAAATAGTTTATATAAAATGACCACATGTAAAGGCCTATTTCTTATTACAACTTGAATTATACTCAACAAATAAAAGGTACCTACTCATATTTGATAATTTCTCCTTTTATTTAGCATTAAGCAATTAAGCATGTAAGCATGTAACAAAATATTAATATTAATATATATATCTGTATATATTTATTTTTTCCACTTTTTTTGGGGGGGCTTGCCTGTTTTGCATGTTATTTTGGCATTAATACGTGTCACATATCAATTTGCATTTGGTACCTTGGGTTGATTGTTGGCACCAGCACACAGTACTCACTCACCTTTCGGACAGTGGCAGCCTCCAGTGGATGGAATGAGCTGAGGCTCTGCACCCTATTCAGAAGAGGATTGCGTGAAGAGGTCCAGATGGAGTCGAGACATGATCTAATACTAAAATAAATCTGTTGCATCCTTATTGTATATGCTTTATAGTCACAGTTGATTGGTAATCATCAAAAGATGCATGCTGTCATATAGAGTGGGGAAAATATTATTCAGATGACGAATGTACTAGCAGTGTGAATGTGATCTATGTTGAATTAAACGCTTGCATCGTGATATGCACTACAGAGGGTAGTGCGTACGGCCCAGTACATCACTGGGCCCAAGCTTCCTGCCATCCTGGACCTCTATACCAGGCAGTGTCAGAGGTAGGCTCTACAAATCGCCAAAGACTTCAGCCACCCCAGTCATAGACTGTTCTCTCTGCACGGCAAGAGGTACCGGAGGTCCAAAGGGCTTCTTAACAGCTTCTACCCCCAAGCCATAAGACTCCTGAACAGCTAATCAAATGGCTACCCAGACTATTTGCATTGACCCCCCCCCCACCCCCATTTTTGTGCTGCTGCTACTCTCTGTTTATTATCTATGCATAGACACTTTACCTCCTCTACATGTACATTACCTCTACCTTGACTAACCTGTGCCCCCGCACATTGTCTCTGTACTGGTACACCTGTATATAACCTCGCTACTGTTATTTTATTGTTGCTCTTTCATTTTAATTTGACACTTTTTACTTCAGTTTATTTAGAAAATACTTTCTTAACACTTATTTTTCTTAAAACTGCATTGTTGATTCGGGGCTTGTAAGTAAGCATTTCACTGTAAGGTCTACCTGTTGTATTCGGTGCATGTGACAAATACAATTTGATTTGATATAGTATTGGCTCTAAACTTCCTGTGTTATCTGGTAATGAAACAAGCCCAATCGGCAAAATGTGATTAGAGCTATGGAGTCTAACAACAACTAGGTCACAGTTGCAGCCACCAATGTATTTGACTGTAGAAAATGGCTTACGGCAAGTTATATATCATGCTTATTCAATTATTCACAACGTCATACTCAAAGACATGAAAAAGACCTGAATTAGTCACATCTTGATATGATCTTATTATGGTAATATCATGTATGTTTCTGTCATTACCCTGATTGCACTATGCTTCCTGTAATTGGCAGTGTTACAGACCATATCATCATCATATTACTTCATCCACTATAACATGCTAGGCCTATAAAATCTCATTATAATTCATCAGATGTGACTCAGCCGTTTACCCCAAATTTGAAGGGTAATTACCAGAATGGAAGGTGATAATATTTCAGCAGGGATTTTTACAAGTGCATTTAAATAAGAAAGTGGCACATATTCCTGGATATATTTTTTTTTACTGTGAATAGAAAGCAATATGGCAGCTTCTGTGATTGAGCGTTGGTGTAGAGTTTACAATAATGGTGGAAAGCCTTATTGTATTTAATTGACCATGAAATTCTAGTTGGTTTTATTTCAACACTGCTTTTTGTCATGAAATTTGTTATTAGCCCCAGATTTAAAGCCCCTGAAAGAAACCCTACAAACAAGAGAGAGGCCTGAACTAGAGGTGCAACTCACATATAGATACAGTAGAGAGGGGGGAGAGAGAGAATGTTTATGTGCATGGATGTGTTCAGTTTGTACTGCCTATAGAATAGCCAACAACAGGCTTGACATGCTGTCAGGTTAACAAGCCCATGTTAGTGTACGGTAACAGACCAGCTGGTGGTAGGCCACGTAGGAACGTAGGGAGTATTTACAGAAAGTTTACAAACTGTAAGCTTGGAAGTCATCATGACATTACTTGCCCCACCCCTGTCCTTCAGTACTCTGCTATGAACGGCATTATGCGTAACAGCGTGTACACACTGACACTGTCAATACTATATCTGACGGCTCCCTGCTCCTACGCAATCTGCTCTCCACCGCAGCATTCTGATGGAATCAATGTGTCATAGACAGACTTTTAATGTCACAGCCGACTGTATGTCCAATTATGGGAGTACGAATGTGTTCTCTGTCTTAGCCATGTATTGAACTTCTTTGCATGGTGGAGTGTGTCTATGTGTTTGTGTGGCTTATAGGGCAGCACAAGTGGTATCATTATGAAAATAATGAGTGTCTTCTTGCAGTGCAGATGTCAGGCAGTCACAGTAAAGAAATGTGTATTGTGTTAGCCTCAGTGTTTGCATTATGTAATGGGAATGTAGTGGAGATAATAAACATGAGTGTTAAATGTAATGTGAGTGTAAAATGTCAGTATGTTTGCTGGGGTTTCATTCACTATAAACCAAATGGAAGCAAACAGAAGTACGCAGAATGAAACGGGGAGGCACCTGATTGAATTTGTCCAATAAAAACGCTCTTCTACATTGGAACACGTTTTCCACAACTAATGAATACACCACGCGAGTTTTGGTACACAATACAACCCTGTTAAATGTCCAAAGCCAAGGGTTTTTACATTTCCAATCCTTGGGACTGCCTTAGCAGTCTGTACAGACCAATGATTATGACGATGATTCTGATCTGTAGAGTTCAAAAAGTACTCGCACTCAAAACCATGAAAAGGAATAACCCAATGAGGCAGAAATGCAAAAATAATATAATTACTTGAATCGTTGCTCAAAAGAATAGAAAAAGGGAAAGTGAAAGGTGCCATATACATTTTTTAGATGAACGGAGCATTTCAGCATTATGCCTTCGTCAGTGCTGGCGATTCTGATCTAACCATAAATGAATATGTTGTGCCACTGGTCTGAGATGATTGAAGCTCAAATATGTAGCCTATATGTATCCTAGTTAACTAGCTAACAGCTGGTTCATTGTTGCCCATGCGAGGAACTTAGGCTAGCAAGCACTTTAGCTAGGTATTCTATGACAACAAAAACTAAAAGTGTACTGTACGACAGAGCCATAGGCCTTCCTCAGTGATTTTTACCCACGCACCGCAACTGATCATTAGCTCAGTCTGATACTGCCATCACTGAAGTCGTTTGTGGTGAAGTCCGAATGAGGGGTGTTGTACAAAACTGAGTCATCAGGGATTGGATCATCTCTAACCAATCAGAGTATCGAAGCCAATAACGGACTTTAAAAACACTGCTTCACGCACATATGTTCTAGCTCTGACCCAGCCCACTGGTTTCTTGGACCAATCAGAATGGATAGAATGTGTTTGTGTTCTGGAAATCATCAGGGAAGTACTCAGTTTCAGACTGAGAAGAAACTAACTTTGGTGGACATGGCGCAACGTTTGGCCCGAGCAAGGAGTTTGGTAACCAGGCAATGCAACTCCTACAACAGCTTGCACAGTTAAATTAAACTAATAATGCGACAATAGTGTTTAAGAAGGTCTGTGTTTGATTTTGAAGTTACGATTTTGAAACAGAACTGTTTTCAGCGATTTCACAAACTGTCATGCATTTCAATAGAGATAATATTACAATTCTAAGACAACCTTTCTCAGGTACAGCAGATACAACAGCCGACATAAGACGCGACGAGACAAACTAGCCAGTTTTTGAATTTTGTGTTGTTCAACAGCTGACTGGAGACCAAGCAGTCAGATTAATAAAATGAGACCATGTAATTGAGACAGTTCCCACAGTAACGATGCCTCTTTACAATGACATGAAACTTTGAAACAAAGTTGGCACTTGTTGTACAAGGTATTATAGAAAACGAGTCTCATGAAATACATGCACCAGAAACATGACACACTTTGTGACTTATCAGAATACATCTGCAAGATAGGCTAGCTATTACTGCAGCAAAACATCTAGCCAACTGTCGGCTTGGCTAGATAGCTAGCTGCTTGGCTGAACACAGAACTTCAGCGCGTTGTTCTCAGATTGGCTAAAGGGATTCGTCTTGTCTCAAGTCAAAATATTTGCTAAAATAATTCATAAAAAATACATTAAAAAAATACATAAATTGAGGATCACAATGCCAAATGTGTTGTTGACTACCCTTACGAACTGGGGGTGGCCCGTCAGTAAGTCCAGTTTCAGCGGGAGATGTGTAGTCCCATGGTCCGTAGCCTTTTAAGGCTCAGACCCTTTTTTTAAATGTTCATCTGAAATGACATACCCAAATCTAACTGCCTGTAGCACAGGATATGCATATTCTTGATACCATTTCAAAGGAAACACTGAAGTTTTTGGAAATGTGAAATTAATGTAGGAGAATATAACACATTTGATCTGGTAAAAGATGATACAAAGAAAAAGCATGTGTTCATCTTTGAAATGCTAGAGAAAGGCCACATTGTATTATTCCTGTTTAGGCAAAGTGTTAGACTGATCCAATGAACCATTGCATTTATGTTCAAAATGTTGTATGATGTCTGCCCAAATGTGCCTAATTTGTTTATTGATACATTTTCAAGTTCATAACTGTGCACTCTCCACAAATAATAGCTACTGTAAATTGTACAGTGCAGTTAGATTAACAAGAATTTAAGCTTTCTGTCCATATCAGATATGTCTACGTTCTGGGAAATGTTCATGTTACCTACAACCTCATGCTAATCACCTTAGCACATGTTAGCTCAACCGTCCCGTGGGGGGGTCACTGGGGGTTTGATGGTTCGTCTTAGGGCACATGATTTTGTATCCGATTAGTGTCTCGCTCCTTGAAAGTGGCAGCTCTAGCCTTCAACTCAGAGGGGATTTTGCCTGTAATTCATAGCTTCTGGTTGGGATATGTACACTACATGACCAAAAGTATGTGGACACCTGCTTGACGAACATCTCAATCCAAAATTATGGGCATTAATATGGAGTTGGTCCCCCATTTGCTGCTATAACAGCCTCTATTGTTCTGGGAAGGCTTTCCACTAGATGTTGGAGCATTACTTCCATTCAGCCACAAGAGCATTAGTCAAATCGGGCACTGACGTTGGGCGATTAGGCCTGGCGTTCCAATTCATCCCAAAGGTGTTCGATGGGGTTGAAGTCAGGGCTCTGTGCAGGCCAGTTCAGTTCTTCCACACCGATCTTGACAAACCATGTATGTATGGACCTAGCTTTGTGCACATGAGCTTTGTCATGCTAAAACAGGAAAGGGCCTTCCCCAAACTGTTGCCACAATGTTGGAAGCACAGAATCGTCTAGAATATCAAATCAAATCAAATGTATTTATATAGCCCTTCGTACATCAGCTGATATCTCAAAGTGCTGTACAGAAACCCAACCTAAAACCCCAAACAGCAAGCAATGTAGGTGTAGAAGCACGGTGGCTAGGAAAAACTCCCTAGAAAGGCCAAAACCTAGGAAGAAACCTAGAGAGGAACCTCTTCTGTTTAACTTTAACTTTAACTTCTGATGAACTGTTTAACTCTGTTTAAATTGTTTAACTTGGGTCAAACGTTTCGGGTAGCCTTCATCAAGCTTCCCACAATAAGTTGGGTGAATTTTGGCCCATTCCTCCATGACAGAGCTGATGTAACTGAGTCAGCTTTGTCGGCTTCCTTGCTCGCACACGCTTTTTCAGTTCTGTGCACAACATTTCTATAGGGTTGAGGTCAGGGCTTTGTGATGGCCACTCCAATACCTTGACTTTGTTGTCCTTAAGCCATTTTGCCACATCTTTGGAAGTAAGCTTGGGGTCATTGTCCATTTGGAAGACCCATTTGTGACCAGGCTTTAACTTCCTGACTGATGTCTTGAGATGTTGCTTCAATATATCCACATAATTTTCGTTCCTCATGATGTCATCTGTTTTGTGAAGTGCACCAGTCCCTCCTGCAGCAAAGCACCCTCACAACATGATGCTGCCCCCCCCCCCATGCGTCACGGTTGGGATGTTGTTCTTCGGCTTGTAAGCCTCCCCTTTTTCCTCAAAACATAACAATGGTCATTATGGCCAAACAGTTCTATTTTTGTTTCATCAGAACAGAGGACATTTCTCCAAAAAGTACAATCTTTGTCCCCATGTGCAATTTCAAACTGAGTCAGGCTTTTCTATGGCGGTTTTGGAGCAGTGGAATCTTCCTTGCTGAGCGGCCTTTCAGGTTATGTCGATATAAGACTCTTTTTACTGTGGATATAGATACTTTTGTACCTGATTCCTCCAGCATCTTCACAAGGTCCTTTGCTGTACAAAGTACGTTCATCTCTAGGAGACAGAACGCATCTCCTTCCTGAGGGGTATGATGGCTGCGTGGTCCCATGATGTTTATACTTGCGTACTATTGTTTGTACAGATGAACGTGGTACCTTCAGGAGTTTGGAAATTGCCCCCAAGGATGAACCAGACATGTGGAGGTCTACAATTTCTTTTCTGAGGTCTTGGCTGATTTCTTTTGATTTTCCCATGATGTCAAGCAAAGAGGCACTACGTTTGAAGGTAGGCCTTGAAATACATCCACAGCTACACCTGAAATGATGTCAATTAGCCTACCAGAAGCTTCTAAAGCCATGACGTCATTTAATGGAATTTTCAGAGTTGTTTAAAGGCACAGTCAACTTAGTGTCTGTAAACTTCTGACCCACAGGATTTGTGATGCAGTGAATTATAAGTGAAATAATCTCTCTGTAAACAATTGTTGGAAAAATTACTTGTGTCATGCACAAAGTAGATGTCCTAACCGACTTACCAAAACTATATTTTGTTAACAAGAAATTTGTGGAGTGGTTGAAAAATTAGTTTTAATGACTCCAGCCTAATGGTATGTAAACTTCCAACTTCAACTGTGTGTCTGACATGGTACATGTGTCTTCTTTTTTTCTAGGGCCGTACCATGTGTGTGAGGTCTATACTTTTGTTTCAAAGTAGATATGTTTAAGACTACCAAGAAACACTCTGTGTGACCCTGATTTAGCCCACTGCAGTAAAAGGTTGATTAAGCAAACTTCATCTAAACTGTCTCGTCTGTTAGATGTGAACTAGGCTTTGGGTTAACATTTTGGGAACCAATCCTTTTTCTTGGGGGTGTTCTTTATTTCTCTTCTACTGCAATAAAACATTATCATGTTGCAAGATGCTGAGCCCATATTTGTATAAGTGTGTGTGTGTGTGTGTGTGTGTGTGTGTGTGTGTATGTGTGTGTGTGTGTGTGTGTGTGTGTGTGTGTGTGTGTGTGTGTGTGTGTGTGTGTGTGTGTGTGTGTGTGTGTGTGTGTGTGTGTGTGTGTGTCTGTGTGTCTGTGTGCGCACTTCTTTGAAAGATAATAGCCTACATAATTTTCTAAACAAACATGGCCTCAATTAACAATATTCTCCTCCTCCTCCTCCCTCTGTCTCCTCTCTTCCTTTCCCTCCCCTCTCTCTCTCTCCTTTACATGTGCTAACCTACATACTGAGGCAGGGAGATCTGTGATGACCCCATGTCTGGTCATTTATTTCTGGCCTCTACACAGATTACCTGCACATGTAGGACATACACACAATCACACATTCATGTCACCGTGTAGGGGATTTGTGTGTATGTGTGTGTGTGCAACTCTGCTGTCCACTCATAAATGTCGTCTAGCTGGGGCACATCATTTCAATTAATATTGTCTTGTAGGTCGGCATGTTATCACCCCCTCCAGGCTAATCCAAGCTATTTGTAATAAACTTAATAACTACATATTTTTTTTTATCTCATTGCTTATTGATAGAAGAAACATTTGCCATGGCATTTAAATTGTAAAGAATTCTGTCTGTTCGCCTTCGATTGCTACACTGGTGGCAGAGGTTAGACAATCCCTGCGGTCTCCCTGGACTTAAGTGAACCAATATATTGGTTTCATGTTCAGTACACAAAACTGAGTTGAATACGTTTCCTCTGGAGGAGTAGCCTATCGTGAATAAACAAAACAATGCGCATCATGGCGGAGGCCAATTACAAAATGGCATGCATGTGTGTACAGTAGTAATTTGGTTGTAAACAACAGTCAATTCACAGCCAACCATCTGCACTGCGCTACCCCAAGCTATGAGGCAATGACTGGGGATTGAACAGGGATTTGGGAGTCATTACCTTTGTTCAAAGGAAATTATTCCTGCACTTTAAATCTTGATGTAAGTATAACCAATTGCTCATTTTACAATGTTTCAGGTAAGACCCAAGTGCAGACTGTATTGAAGTAACCATGTTCATTACAGCAACAGGGGCAGGCAAACCACAGGTCAAGGCAGGAAGGGGTCGATAATCCAGAGTGGTGGGGCAAAGGTACAGGACGGCAGGCAGTCTCAGGGTCAGGTCAGGCAAACGTCAAAACCAGGAGGGCGAGAAAAAGAGAGACTGGGGAAAAGCAGTAACTGAGAAAAACGCTGGTTGACTTGACAAACAAAGAACACAGGTATAAATACACAAGGGATAATGGGGAAGATGGCCGACACCTTTGGGGGTGGAGACAATCACAAGGACAGGTGAAAGAGATCAGGGCGTGACACATTTTAGTTTCCTGATCTGACGCTGGGCAGACAGTGTATACGCTCATTTAGAAATATAGTTTGGTGATGGACAGTGGCTGTGAAAAATGTGAACGTTAGTGGTCGTCATTAACCATGCATACCTAAATTATTTTAATTGCAGGTTTTATTTGCTCTAACCACTGTGCTTCGGTGGACCAATGTGACAGACAGAATCTCTTAATCTAAACCAACTTTTCGCCCACCTCCCAAACTATTTTCTATGCCAATCCTCAGTTGCTCAATTGCTCAAACTGTTGCTCATACCTCATTACTCAAACTGTTAATGTTAATGACTCTGGCATGAGTGACAATGAAATGCCACTGTCATCACTCAAAGCCAGCGCTCGCCCTCGTGGCAATGTTTCGAAGGCCTGTTCAGAGCACTTTTTGTGTGTTAAATGTTGACAACCTTGATGAGTAGAACACAATACTGTGGGTGTATCTCAATGGGATATATTTTGACCCAAAACGAACAGTATGAACAGACCACAAAAACAGGCCAGAAATGTGAGATTATTAACTGCTTGGAAATAGAATATAGAATCGGTTGCATATGAAGTACCTTAATAAACCAAATATATTATAGCCCGCTACTCTTTTGATTGATGGAAATTACATTCCTATCCCATGTACATGCAAATAGGCAAGTGTCATTGGAGTCAGTTGTATTCTTTCTGATACTGTACCTCTAATTGCATGTCTCTTACTCTTTACATGTTTAAACTTCACAGACGGGTGTGGAATTAAGACACTGTAGGCTTCCTTAGAAGGATTCCTTTGATAATTCCAGTGCCTCTCACAGACATAGTATATGTAGCAGCTATAATAACTATGGTTATACTGTATGGGTGGGAGCAGTTAAATTAGTCAGACATCGTTAATTTAAGTATCCATCAATATATCTTACCATAAAACATTCCCATACTCCCCTCTCTCTTTACCACTGATCTGTTGATATGTATAAATGATAAGGTACAGCAACTACATCTTGTCCATTCATATACGGTGCATTCTGAAGTATTCAGATCCCTTGATTATTTCCACATTTTGTTATGTTACGGCCTTATTATAACGTGGATGAACTTATCAATCTACATACAATACCCCATAATTAAAAAGCAAAAACAGGATTATATCAAGTTTTGCAAATCTATTACAAATAAAAACAGAAATATCACCTTTATGTAAGTATTCAGACGCTTTACTCAACACTTTGTTGAAGCACTTTTGGCAGCAATTGAGGCCTCGAGTCTTCTTGGGTATGCCGCTAAAAGCTTGGCACACCTGTATTTGGAGAGTTTCTCCAATTCTTCTCTGCAAATCCTCTCTCTGTCAGGATGGATGGGGAGCATCCCTGTACAGCCATTTTCAGATATCTCCAGAGATGTTTGATCGGGTTCAAGTCCATGCTCTGTCTGCGCCACTCAATGACATTCAGAGACTTGTCACAAAGCCACTCCTGAGTTGTCTTGGCTGTGTGCTTAGCATCCTTGTCTTGTTGGAAGGTGAACCTTCACCCCAGTCTGAGGTCCTGAGTGCTCTTGAGTAGGTTTTCATCAAGGATCGCTCTGTACTTTGCTCCGTTCATCTTTCCCTCAATCCTGACTAGTCTCCCAGTCCCTGCCACCGAAAAACATCCCCACAGCATGATACTGCCACCACCATGTTCCACCGTAGGGAGGGTGCCAGTTTTCCTCCAGCTGTGATGCTTCGCATTCAGGCCAAAGAGTTCTTCTTTTTATCAGACCAGAGAATCTTGTTTCTCATGATAAGAGAGTCATTTAGGTGCCTTTTGACTAACTCCAAGCAGGCTGTCATGTGCCTTTTATTGAGGAGTGGCTTCCGTCTGGCCACTACCTTAAAACTTCTCTCGTGCCCAAAGTAAACTGCCTGTAACTCATGCCCAGAAGTGAGGATATGCATACAAATAATGTCTGTGAGTATAACAGAACTGATATGGCAGGCGAAAACCCGAGGAAAATCCATCCAGGAAGTGGGATTTTTTTATGTAAGTTGTTTTCCATTGAATGCATATTGACTATGTTGTGGGTTAGGGCCCAGATTGCAGTCCCTATGGATTTCACTAGATGTCAACAGTCTTTAGACATGCTTTCAGGCTTGTATTTTGAAAAACGATGAGTAAAAATACCTTTTTGTTAGAGGACAGGGGAAGAATGCAGAGCTGCTTTGTGCGCGTGGCCATGTGCTCGCCGTTCGTTGTTTTTCTTGTCTATTGAAAACGCTATTGTCCGGTTTAAATATTATTGATAATTTAGACAATAGACAACCTGAGGATTAATTATAAACATTTTTTGACATGTTTCAATGAACTTTACTGGTACTATTAGGATGTATTCGTCTGCGTGTTTTGAGCGCCCTGGAGCCAGTGGATTACTGAACAAATTGCTCCAAAAAAAACTGAGTTTTTGGGACATAAAGAGGGACTTTATCGAACAAAATGAACATTTATTTTGGAACAGGGAGTCTTGTTAGTGCAACCAAATGAAGATCATCAAAGGTAAATGATTAATTTTATTGCTATTTCTGACTTTTGTGACTCCTCTACTTGGCTGGAAAATGTTTGTATGCTTTTGTAAGTGGGGAGCTGTCCTCAGATAGTCCCATGGTATGCTTTCGCCATAAAGCCTTTTTGAAATCTGACACAGCGGCTAGATTAACAAGAAGTTAATCTTTAAACCGATGTATAACACATGTATTTTATGAATGTTTATTATGAGTATTTCTGTATTTTGAATTTGACGCTCTGCAATTTCACCAAATGTTGGCCAGTTTGGATGCTACCGTCCCACCTGGCCATATATAAAGGCCTGATTGGTGGAGTGATGAAGAGATGGTTGTCCTCCTGGATGGTTCATCTCCACAGAGGAACTCTAGAGCTCTGTCAGAGTGACCATTGGGTTCTTGTTCACCACCCTGACCAAGGCCCTTCTCCCCTGATTGCTCAGTTTAGCCGGGCAGCCAGCTCTTGGAAGAGTCTTGGTGGTTCCAAACTTCTTCCATTTAAGAATGATGGAGGCCACTGTGTACTTGGGGACATTCAATGCTGCAGAAATGTTTTGGTACCCTTCCCCAGATCTGTGCATTGACACAATCCTGTCTCTGAGCTCTACGGACATGTCCTTTGCCCTCATGGCTTGGTTTTTGCTCTGACATGTACTGTCAAATGTGGGACCTTATATAGACAGGTGTGTGCCTTTCCAAATCATGTCCAATCAATTGAATTTACCACAGCTGGACTCCATTCAAGTTGTAGAAACATCTCAAGGATGATCAATGGAAACAGGATGCACCTGAGCTCAATTTCGAGTCTCATAGCAAAGGTCTGAATAGTTATGTAAATATCTACAAACCTGTTTTTTCGCATTGTCATTATGAGGTATTGTGCGAAGATTGATGGGGGAAATTATCATTTAATCCATTTTAGAATATGGCTGTGATGTAACAAAATGTGGGGAAAATCAAGGGGTCTGAATAGCTTCTGAATGCATTGTATTAGTGGAAATTAGATGAGGGGAAGAACTTTATTGGGCACAGCATAGAAAATGCTCAATGTCTTAATTGAAAGTTCTTAATAGTCCAGCAATGGGCTTAATCTGGGTCTGTGAAACAGGTTCTATGTAAGTCTCCCTGAAAACCAAATAAGAAATATTATGAATGTGTATATCTTAGTTTAACAAATGTTTAGATAATTGAGTGTCCTAATACATCTAAAGTCATTCATTCAATGATGGTGTTTACTTGAGTGGGCTCATTTAATCCTCCGAGGTTGACAGAACCAGCTATTTCTCAGTAAAGCTGCATGCAGCAATCTTCTTCAGTAACCTTCAATCACCTAACCTAATGTATTGTCCCTCTCCTCTCACCCTGTCACATAATCAACCACTGAATGTGTCTGAAAAATAAATAATACAATGATTCTGGTGTTTTATTATGCTTCTCGGTGCACGGAAAGATTAGCAAGGAATACGCAGGTGCGGTCATAGTAGGTAGAGTGGCCAGTAGGGGCGGTATGTGAGCTGCAATTTGAACTGAATTTTAGGGCATTGGTGCATGGATGTCTGTGTTCCGTTCCAGATGGACAGGGTGGATGTTAGGTGGGTAATACATACAATATGACAGCCGTAGAGGTGGTTGAATGACTGAGGTGAATGTAACCTACAGCTGGGCGAGCTTGGTTAATGTTCCAGTCTAGTAGGCTACTATGCAAGTTAGACCAAATTATATGTGCCATTGAAGTTATGAAATGTATCTTATCTAACATTTACAACCAAATGTATATTTTAGACAACACAATAAGTTATTTAAACAGCAATTAATGCAGCATGAAGTCCTGCGTCGTTGTCCGCCATCTACAAAGTGATCACTCCTTGTTCAGTCTAGTCAAGGGCGCTGTCCACTTCAGTGGTGCTGAAAGCTGATGAACCTGGTAAACCTAACCAAACAATTAAGAGAGATTTCCGTTTATGCTCAGTCACAAGAAATATCCTTTAATTGTAAGATTATGCCTATCGTGCACATTCATCTGGCACTTGATATTTCTTCTCAGCAGCTGTCCTCGTGAGTGGGTAAAATAACAATTAAATAAATTGTCATGCATAATTTAACCCCATCCTGTTTAAATCCATGGAATTGTAAACCTGCATAAAATTGGATTTGGTTCAATATGACATGACATTGATTAATTAATCCTCAGGTATTAGCATATAGGCATTCAACAATGTCGTCACAGAAGTGGCCCATTAATTCGCTTGTTCGGCGTTTTGTGAAGAGATCAAACAATCAGTCAGTCAAGCAAAGCATAAAGCATAATCATCTGAATCCCCACTTCATCAAATCCCACTGTTACCAAGTCAATGTGGCTTTTTCGATTGCTGTTTCCTATGACCGTAACTTCTGCGCTGAAAAATGACAAGTTCTGTCAAACGTCTGTCCGTTATCCATCACCTTTCACCGGTGATCACCTTATGGATCTTCTTCGGCTCAACATCTGCGCCCGCGTCTTCTCTGGCCCAGTTGCCCTGCTCTTTAATTTTCTTGACATTATCCTATATTAAATCATACCTTGTAAATCATAATATTTTGTTGTGCGTTGGTCATAAAACTTGTTTGCAGAACCATATAATTTTCGATCAGACTTCCAATGTTTATCATGTAGGCCTACCGCAATGAATTAGGCTATTCGGTGTTTGCATGAATTTAGAAACCTGCATCCAAGCATACACTGTATAGTTGTCTATCAGCCCTCATCCGCCACTACTCTAAAATAAAAACACTGCGCTCTGCCCGCGTCTCTCTCCGGTTAGAACAAATTCTATTTTACCCGGTTTCTCCAGACAGCACCGAGACGTGAAGTCTCTGCAATCACATGGGTCGGGCAAACGAGCGAATGCTTTATTTAGAAGGTGTGTGTGTGTGCGCGCGCACGCGCGCGGTGTGTGTGTGTGTGTGTGTGTGTGTGAGAGAGAGAGAGAGTAGGGGTGGGGGGGGGGGTGTCCCTCAGCATTTTTGCAGCTTGCCATGCTTTTAGACACGGTGAGCGCTGGAGAAGGCGAGAGCGAGAGAAGGAACGCCAGGCGCACTATCTGTCTTTGAATATAATAACGGGGTTCCCAACCTTTCTTCCCTTATTTCCCATTCACTTTCCGTTTTAAATAGTTATTTCCCCTGTTATAAATATAGTTGTTACTTTTTCTTTAGTGTTTCCTACGTTTTGAGGCTTCTGAACGATAGTTGTGATTTGCAGCGTTTTTGGACATTGTGTGTGGTGCCCCAATTGATTGTCGGACACCCGAGAATGCTTGGATGAGCTGCTTCGCTAAAAGCCGGAGATGGAGTTGCTGCTGATCTGCCTTTCCCTGTGGATATTGCAATGCAATTCTGCCGGAGCGGACTCCATCATTCATATTGGTAATCACCCTGGATAGCTATGCGCGGGTTGTAGTGAGACGTGCTGCAGAAACATCTAGAATCAAGACTTTGTATAGCGTAGACAAATGCATGCGATGCGCATAAAAACTGTAGAGCATGAAGGGCAGCTTCGGGGATAGTTTACGGGATAAATAGGCCTAATCTATTTTGACTGCGTCAAATGTAAACTGAAAGTTTGGATGCAGTCAATATTGGGCTAATTCCCTGAAAATAGCTCGATTTCCATCTTGGTGTAGGATTTTTTTAGGCTATCAGAGAAAGTGCAGTAAGTGAATGGAATATATCGATGTCTTAAATGTCGATAAGACATTGATGATGATTTTCCCCATCAGCTTTTGGGGAATCAATAGTCCCGTATGTGGTTCACGGTTTGTTAAGCCCCCCCCCCCCGTAGGCTTCTGGTATTACACTGGTTTATGTAGCCTAAACCTCGAGGGAGCTTTTCTGTCAGTTTATGCTTGTTGATCTGCCAGAGTTTTCCAACACATAAAAAACACGAGTCGTCATTGTATTGGGGAGATAGATTAACTCGTGATGTTATAGGATGTTAAAAAGAGATGGCAGGATTTAAATTGATGCCCGATGTCCACAAAATACAAATTATAAACGGAACTACGCCTATAGCCGGGTCGTTCCAATTTGGTGCCTTTTGAGTAGTGCAACTTGGTGGGGGGAAAAAACATGTTATGTTATTTCACCTAATTTTACAATTCTGTCAAAAAGAGCACATGTTCAACTTAATAAACAATGTATTTTCCCATCTCAAGTGGTTAAAAAAATATATATATAGTACGTGCCTATTAAGTACCAAATAAAGTAACATGGTTGACCACAGGGTTGACGAATTCATCTTAAATCAGACATAAATACCAGTGTGACAGAGAATGGAAGCTTGTTCTGTGAAAACGGGAGGGGCAGTTGAAGTCAAGCTTCACAAATAAATGACATTGTTAACACCTTATGGATCTTCTTCATGTCTAGCCTGTTGGTAACAGGGTTGGCGTGTTATGCTCAGCCCGCCCAGTTTGCCACCACAGAACACCCGAAAATTGCCAAAAAGAGTAGAATCAGTTCACCTGTTTTTACACTATGATTTGACTATAACCCCGTTTCGCTCAGTTGGTAGAGCATGGTGCGTGCAATGCCAGGATTGTGGGTTAGATTCCCACGGGGGACTAGTACGAAAAAGTATGAATATGTATGCACTCGTTACTTTAAGTCGCTCTGGGTAAGCGCTTCTGCTAAATGACAAAAACATGTCAAATGTAAAAATGACTATTAGATGTTCAATACTTTGTTTAAATTATTATTTAAAAAGGAATAGTTTTCCCATTTTAAAAACGAAAGTTAAGTTCACATAAAATGGTTGACCTTAAAATGAGGGACATACATTTGTTTTACCTTAAATCTTATCATTAATCACATTAAATAAATGGCACAGAAGTCAATACAACATATTTTCCACGTTGGTTCAACACATTTTCATTGAAATGACGTGGAAACAATGTTGATTCAACCAGTGTGTGCCCAGTGGGCAATCTGCAGAAATGACTTTGTCAAAGCATCAAAATAACTCGTGCTTTAAAATGATAGTGAAAACATGGATACATGTTGGGATTTAAGTGGGTTAAAATCTTTCTAGAATTCACAGAGGATGCTCAGAGGGACACACATGCAAATATATGGTATTTCTTTGCAAGAGTAACGGATGGACATATTCTCAACATATAACAGGCACATTGGCTGATTCTCAAGCCAAATAGATTCGATTCGAGCACAGTGATAATGTGTGACACATGCTATTGCACTGTTGCACCACCTTTCAATAACAAGTCATTGGCTACTGATATGTACCCTTAAATATGTCCATTACTTTGTACATATCACACGGCATACATGTCATGCATCATTCCTCATTGCACCGCTTACATATACGAGCAGTAAGTTCTCTCTCTCTCTCTCTCTCTCTCTCTCTCTCTCTCTCTCTCTCTCTCTCTCTCTCTCTCTCACAAATAGTGCTGGGGAACTTAACGGAAGCTACACTCATGTCATGAATGTCTTAAATGGCATATCAATGTCAGAATAAATCATGTCTCTAAAGTATATCGTCACTTTATTTTGTAGGCTTGTCATATTACTTCACTCAATGACATCGTCTGTATGTAATCCGCTGTACTACAGCGTAGCCTCCATACGATGTCCTCAAAAGACACCAGCCAAAGAGATGCAACTGACACTCAACTTTTCCTCTTGAGGTTATAGCTTTCATAGATACATAGATTGTTTATCTCTATGTTTCCCTCCACAACACACGTCTGTTCTCAGTTTCATAGGATCCGAATTTAATCCCTGTAGCCTTTGCTTCTTTCAAGGTCCTGAAATGTAGCCTATTGTGAGGCGCACAATTAAATGGTAAATAGCGAGGAGCCTTTGCTCTCAGGTCCATACAGTATGTGAAATAAATCCCATTCATAGTTTCCAGAGCTGTAGGCTAGTACTATACAGCCAGCGTTAGTTACCATGTAGGTCTACTGCCGCTCTCCAAGGTCCTGAAATGCACGGCAATGCGCTCAATTGAATGGCATAGAGCTTGGCACAAAAAAGTTATAGGCCTCCATACAGCGTTCACAGTGGTACTGAGTTATATTTAAATGTGAACGTGGCCAACTTATGTGGTGGTGTTGTTTATAGTTTTTCTGTCTGTTTTTACTTCCTTTGTACACTAGAGGGCCCTATGTTGGGTCATTGGTCACATGTCTATATGCACACGGTGACTAGGAAATGGGAATGCACACAGGTATGGAGAGCACGGTAATTGCATCTGCTAGCATTTAAACCGTGTTATGTCTTTTTTATTTTTGCTGCTAATACATGGGCAAAACACCAACTCAACGAAAGTTCAATTTCTAGAAAGCATTACATATTGCAAGTGTTTATGAACATTTAAAATCTCACCTGTGTTTGAGTTGCTACAGTATTAACTATACATCAGGAACTTTTGACAAGGTTAGGCGCTTCAGTAGAAATGTAGCTTAGCTTAAATTATATTTAGCCTACACATCCAAATGGCGCAAATACCACAGTGAACAATCAATAAGGTGTAAACTGCATCATCATGTTATAAACGAATAGGCCTACAATGATGGATCAAATGAACCTGTTGGTGAATAAAAAAAATACAAAAACATGGCCACAGTTCACAGTTTATTTTCCCGCCATAAAGTAAGCTTACATATATATTTTTTTTCCAACAGGTGCCATATTTGAGGAAAACGCTGTCAGGGATGACGAAATTTTTCAACTTGCCATTTCTGACCTAAGCCTCAACGACGACATTCTACAAAGCGAGAAAATCACCCACTCTGTAAAACGTATCGAGGCTAACAACCCATTTCAAGCAGTGCAGGAAGGTAAGTGATATCCAGCAGAATAATTGTAGAAATTTGCTGTTATATTTCATTCCTTAGGGCTGGGGACATCGTTTCAGTTTTGTGGTTAGTTCTGACGTCAGTGACATAATAAATCAAATCAAATCAAATCACATTTTATTTGTCACATACACATGGTTAGCAGATGTTATTGCAAGTGTAGCGAAATGCTTGTGCTTCTAGTTCCGACAATGCAGTAATAACGAACAAGTAATCTAGCTAACTATTCCAAAACTACTGCCTTATAGACACAAGTGTAAGAGGATAAAGAATATGTACATAAAGATATATGAATGAGTGATGGTACAGAGCGGCATAGGCAAGATACAGTAGATGGTATTGAGTACAGTATATACATATGAGATGAGTATGTAAACAAAGTGGCATAGTTTAAAGTGGCTAGTGATACATGTATCACATAAAGATGCAGTAGATGATATAGAGTACAGTATATACGTATACATATGAGAAATAATGTAGGGTATGTAAACATTATATTAAGTAGCATTGTTTAAAGTGGATAGTGATATATTTTACATCATTTCCCATCAATTCCCATTATTAAAGTGGCTGGAGTTGAGTCAGTGTGTTGGCAGCAGCCACTCAATGTTAGTGGTGGCTGTTTAACAGTCTGATGGCCTTGAGATAGAAGCTGTTTTTCAGTCTCTCGGTCCCAGCTTTGACGCACCTGTACTGACCTCGCCTTCTGGATGATAACGGGGTGAACAGGCAGTGGCTCGGGTGGTTGTTGTCCTTGATGATCTTTATGGCCTTCCTGTGACATCGGGTGGTGTAGGTGTCCTGGAGGGCAGGTAGTTTGCCCCTGGTGATGCGTTGTGAAGACCTCACTACTCTCTGGAGAGCATTACGGTTGTGGGCGGAGCAGTTGCCGTACCAGGCGGTGATACAGCCCGACAGGATGCTCACGATTGTGCACCTGTAAAAGTTTGTGAGTGCTTTTGGTGACAAGCCAAATTTCTTCAGCCTCCTGAGGTTGAAGAGGCGCTACTGCACCTTCTTCACGATGCTGTCTGTGTGGGTGGACCAATTCAGTTTGTCTGTGATGTGTATGCTGAGGAACTTATAACTTACTACCCTCTCCACTACTGTTCCATCGATGTGGATAGGGGGGTGTTCCCTCTGCTGTTTCCTGAAGTCCACAATCATCTCCTTAGTTTTGTTGACATTGAGTGTGAAGTTATTTTCCTGACACCACACTCCGAGGGCCCTCACCTCCTCCCTGTAGGCCGTCTCGTCATTGTTGGTAATCAAGCCTACCACTGTTGTGTCGTCCGCAAACTTGATGATTGAGTTGGAGGCGTGCGTGGCCACGCAGTCGTGGGTGAACAGGGAGTACAGGAGAGGGCTCAGAACGCACCCTTGTGGGGCCCCAGTGTTGAAGATCTGCGGGGTGGAGATGTTGTTACCCACCCTCACCACCTGGGGGTGGCCCGTCAGGAAGTCCAGTACCCAGTTGCACAAGGCTGGGTCGAGACCCAGGGTCTCAAGCTTGATAACGAGTTTGGAGGGTACTATGGTGTTAAATGCTGAGCTGTAGTCGATGAACAGCATTCTCACATAGCTTATTCCTCTTGTCCAGATGGGTTAGGGCAGTGTGCAGTGTGGTTGAGATTGCATCGTCTGTGGACCTATTTGGGCAGTAAGCAAATTGGAGTGGGTCTAGCGTGTCAGGTAGGGTGGAGGTGATATAGTCCTTGACTAGTCTCTCAAAGCACTTCATGATGACGGAAGTGAGTGCGACGGGGTGGTAGTCATTTAGTTCTGTTACTTTAGCTTCCTTGGGAACAGGAACAATGGTGGCCCTCTTGAAGCATGTGGGAACAGCAGACTGGGATATGGATTGATTGAATATGTCCGTAAACACACCAGCCAGCTGGTCTGCACATGCTCTGAGGGCGCGGCTGGGGATGCCGTCTGGGCCTGCAGCCTTGTGAGGGTTAACACGTTTAAATGTTTTACTCACCTCGGCTGCAGTGAAGGAGAGTCCGCATGTTTTGGTTGCGGGCCGTGTCATTGGCACTGTATTGTCCTCAAAGCGGGCAAAAAAGTTATTTACTCTGGCATGACATCTTGGTCCGTGACTGGTCTGGTTTTCTTTTTGTAATCCGTGATTGACTGTAGACCCTGCCACATACCTCTTGTGTCTGAGCCGTTGAATTGCGATTCTACTTTGTCTCTATACTGACGCTTAGCTTGTTTGATTGCCTTGCGGAGGGAATAGTTACACTGTTTGTATTCGGTCATGTTTCCGTTCACCTTGCCCTGATTAACAGCAGTGGTTCGCGAATGCTGCCATCAATCCACGGTTTCTGGTTTGTGAATGTTTTAATCGTTGCTATGGGAACGACATCTTCAACACACGTTCTAATGAACTCGCTCACCAAATCAGCGTATTCGTCAATGTTGTTGTTTGACGCAATACAAAACATATCCCAGTCCACGTGATGGAAGCAGTATTGGAGCGTGGAATCAGATTGGTCGGACCAGTATTGAACAGACCTCAGCGTGGGAGCTTCTTGTTTTAGCTTCTGTCTGTAGGCAGGGAGCAACAAAATGGAGTCGTGGTCAGCTTTTCCAAAAGGAGGGCTGGGGAGGGCCTTATATGCATCGCGGAAGTTAGAATAGCAATGATCCAAGGTTTTACCAGCCCTGGTTGCGCAATCGATATGCTGATACAATTTAGGGAGTCTTGTTTTCAGATTAGCTTTGTTAAAATCCCCAGCTACAATGAATGCAGCCTCAGGATGCATGGATTCCAGTTTGCAAAGAGTCAAATAAAGTTTGTTCAGAGCCATCGATGTGTCTGCTTGGGGGGGGGGGGGGAATATATACGGCTGTGATTATAATCGAAGAAAATTCCCTTGGTAGATAATGTGGTCGACATTTGATTGTGAGGAATTCTAAATCAGGTGAACAGAAGGACTTGAGTTCCTGTATGTTGTTGTGACCACACTACGTCTCGTTAACCATAAAGCATACGCCCCCGCCCCTCTTCTTACCAGAAAGGTGTTTGTTTCCGTCTGCGCGATGCGTGGATAAACCAGCTGGCTGCACCGACTCCGATAGCGTCTCTCGAGTGAGCCATGTTTCCGTGAAGCAAAGAACGTTACAGTCCCTGATGTCCCTCTGGACATAGCGCGAGGGATACTTATCCTCTTACCATGGTCAAATATTTGCGGGCATTGTGCTTGTATTATTTATTTTTAAACTCCTTCCATTTCTTGTTTTCATAGTTTGGTGTACTATCTGCTGATTATGATCTTAGGCCTCCATACTCACACGATCAGCCTAAGAATGGAGATGCCATCATAAAATAAACCACGGCCTAATAGCAAGGGGTCTGCGACATACGTGTATGTCTTCCTCCTTCAGCAACCTATAGTCCACTGCATCCTTTCACAATGGCCTTGAATAGTTACTCCCTTACAAAAGTGCACAAATAGTAGTATTACCTGATCTATAATAAGGTATTTCCCATTGTCATTCAGATGAGAATTCAATTGCACCTCTTACAGAAACAGTGCCTGCATTGAAATACCAATTGATGTATTAAACTTCTGTACAATCAACCTTCTCTATGTTGAAAGCCAGAAATACAAAAGACCTCTGCAATGTTTCACAGAATAGGAAAATTGTAGCCCTGAAATAAGCCCCAGGTATTACATTTGAAAGCTCAAAATCCATTATTTCTGATCAAATACAATTTTATTTGTCACATGCTTTGTAAACAACAGGTGTAGACTAACAAAAAAATGGTTACTTATGTGCCCTTCCCAATAATGCAGGAAGAAAGAAAATAGAGAAATAGTAGAAAAGTAAAACACGTAATAATAAATAAGTAACAATAACATGGCTATATACAAGGGGTACCAGTACCAAGTCGATGAGCAGGGTTACGAGGTAATTGAGGTAGATAGGAATAAAGTGACAGATTAACAGTAGCAAAGTCATTGCAAAAAGGGTCAATGCAGATAGGTTGCTATTTGGTTAACTATTTAGCAGTCTTATGGCTTGGGGATAGAAACTGTTCAGGGTCCTGTTGGTTCCAGACTTGGGGCATCGGTACCGCTTGCCGTGCACTAGGTAATAGAGAGAACAGTCTATTACTTGGGTGGCTGGAATCTTTGACCATTTTTAGGGCCTTCCTCTGACACCGTCTGGTATAGAGGTCCTGGATGGCAGGGAGCTTGGCCCCAGTGATGTACTGGGCCATACGCACTACCCTCTGCAGTGCCTTGCAGTAGGATGCCAAGCAGTTGCCATACCAAGCAGGGTTGCAACCATGTCAAAATGCTGATGAGTTACAGCTAATGTCCTATGACTTGACAGCATGCTGCTGAGCCAATCCCAGTGTTTGGGAAACTACTGCATGTTGGACTTAATCAGTTAAGTTTTTGCACCGTAAAACTGGGTTGACTTCTATTTAGGGGTTTGTTTTCTTAACTTGTCCTAATTCAGAGTTGCTGCCTGTCATCAAAACATGTAGAAGCAAGCCATTTTCTGTTAACAAAATGCTTCTGCTGTCACATCTGGTGATAAGGTATCAGCTCTGAAACCAAGAGATGACAACAGATGTTAATTTCTGGCTGCAAACCAAACAAATTAGTGAGGACGAGTTCATATACGACAACAACAACACAAACATCTATTGCGTATCAAGGCTGATTGATAGTGAGCCTAAATAACCTTGCAAATGAATCCTGCTGCTTTGGCTATGATGCTTTACTTTGATTATTATCAAAGCTTACCAAGTGTGGTGCAGCAGGGCCAAGCCTAACCAGCACAAAGAATGCTGGATAGGGGAACAAGCTCCATCTGAGCACGGTTCCCTTAACGAAGGTGTGGCAGCCCTCTCATTGACTGCCCTCTCAAAGACTTAAAGGTGCGTGGCTCTCACTCTGCGGGGAGTGTGTTCTGGAGTGCACACAACATGTGAGGTATGGTTAGGGCCGATATGATTTGCAGGTTTTAAGCTTTTGGCTACTCCTGTTGACTTCATGCATTTTTCTAAGTTTAAAGCCTGACCTGTAGAGCTCTGAAAGAGCCAGGATTTAATTGGCCTTTTCTTAATAAAAGCCTCTGTGCACCGCACTCCTGTCTCCTGTGCCTCTACCTATGAGTCATTGCCCGTGCCAAACCCCCTAGACAGTGTGAAACCCCTTGCACTGTCACACCAAGTCACTATTTCCACACTAGCAGTGCTATTTCTATATTCTGAATGGTTGACTGTGGGTGTTTTAGAACTCTAGGGGCTTTCCAGTCGATGAGGCCCCAGGATCGATGAGCTTTCCTGGGCCTGGGGTGTGTGTGAGACGACGGGGGGGGGGGGGGGGGGTTTGAGTGACAGGGTCATGTTGGCCTTTTGCTTTGCTCTTTTGCTCACATTCACCCCACTGTGACTGCCACTCAGGACTGCCTGGTCTCATAGACTAGATGTGACAACCCCTCCCAAGGTAAAAGTTGAGGAGAATTGAATAGGTAAAGGTAAACCCATAGACTTAACAAAACCCTTCTACAGTAACTGTAAGGTTCCCTTTTACCTTCCTACACTGGCTTAAATAGACTCAAATAATAGCTCCTTTTTGAGTGTTGGCGTGACCAATCCAATATCCCCACCAGATTCCCCATTTATGACAACTCATTATTCGCAGCGCTCTAAACCTGATGGAAAGCTGTCCTTTGACCATTATTGTCACTGTGGTTTAATAAGTAAAGGTAAATCTCAATAATGGATTTCTTTGTGTCTTTCTCCTGGATGTGAGGAGAATGATCATTTCATTTTTTCCCCCAGGGCTGTTAATAATAACTCTTCATTGTAATTGCAAAATGTAGATTTCTGCCTAAATAGACATACCCAAAAGTAACTAATACTCATGTGTAATTACATGATTATATTTGGAAAGAAGACATCTGGGAGATTATGAGGAAATGATCAGAAGATAGATAGGAGTTACATAGTACAGGATACACAAGATCAAGCACACACAAAGTATTGTTTTTTATTTCTTTTGAAAGTAATTTTTCATTGACAAGCTATAAGTGTATTATTGATGACTAGAGCTGAAAACCCATTAGATGGCTTCCACAACATGTGAACAATAGCAGAAAATAAAATGGGATTGATAGACCCACCAACTAGAAAGGGGCAGATGTTTTAGTAAGTTGCGTCAGGTGTTGTCACGGGACGTTTCTAAGTGTCCCTAAACCTCTCCAGAGTGGCATACGTCTGTAAATTATATAATTTCAGTGATATTACATATTTGCAATCCCTAAATGCTATTTGTTCAGTGTAAAAACAGAATTACGACCATATCAACCTCACTCAAACATTGTGGTGGTGTTATGGAATATCCAGGGTGCTTACAAACTCTCCAAAGTGTATGAATGTGGTAATTGCACTGTTTTTGCACACTGAATGTGTTATGGATGTGTTATGGATGTGTTATGTGTGGATGTGTTATTGTTCACTATAAAAACTACATTTCTACAACAACAACCTCTCTCAAACATTTTGGTTGTGTCGGGGGACATATAGGGTGACATGGATGCCTACAGCGCGTGAGCAGGTAACATCATATTTTTGACGTGCAAAGATATAGTCACTCGGTGGACATTCGATGTTGCCATTAAGTCATACAGATATCAATAGGCTAGATGTGTTCCTATCAACCGAAGGATTAATTTGATAGCCCCCATGTAGCTCAAACACAGACCAAATCGAATTTTACCTTGTAAGATGTTTGCTGTTTAGTGAAAACGTTGTGTAAAATAAACATTTGGACTCTCTGGCTGGTGATCAATAATGGTAGGTCACAGGCAGACAAATAAGATATCCTCATGATCTGTGGAGTCCCGGATTTCAGTGTGTATCAACTAGTGATGCACCGATATTACATTTTTGGCCGATACCGATATCTGATATTTTTCTTGCCAAAAGAAAATTAGCTAGCTAACTATAGCTACTGAAACATATGATGTTGCTTTGCTATGTTTTTAGTTAGCTAGCTAACTATATAGCTAGGTGACATCTAAAATAACCCTCATTTATAAGACAGTGCTTATTTGATTAATGGTGGTCGGACCCATCTATGTGAAGCTAGCCACAATAAGGATTAGCCACAATAGTGGAATTTGCGGTAAGCCTTCAAAATAAAAGTATGGCATAATTCTACTATTTGTATTAATTTGCATCACTGTCAAAGACATACTTTTATTTTAAAGGCAAACCGCACATTCCACTATTGTGCCTGATCCTTATTGTGGTTAGCTTCACAACACATAACCCGGTCCGGTCGAGCCTCACTAGCTAGATGAAGCTAGCTGGCTGCTTATAACGTTAGCTTTGGGCAACAGGGTTAATTAGCTGGCTAGCTATTTATTTTCATGAACTGAAGTTCAATTTCAATAGGCAAATAACAAGTGGCAACCTACCTAATACTTACTCACAAAGATTTCTAAATTATTGCTAAGAATAATGAAAATGACTGCAGGTTCTACTGGTCATTGTTTTCAGGCTGGTTGTATTGGTGCTAGCAAGGTACCAAGCTAAAGTTAGCTAGCTACCCCGGCAGTTGTGGTCGAACAAATGATGCTTTACTACCAATGCGGTATTGTAAAGACACGTTCGTGGCCGGTGTTTGCTTGTTTGCAGACTTTTTGTACAGCTTTGACAGTGCTACTGTATTTCTTTTGACTCGCAAAGTCCCAAACGGCGTTACATAGTATGTATGTCGTGAAGCTATTAGCAGTGACGCTATTACTGTGTAACTCAAGTAGGGCAACATCTGAAAAATAGCACACTTGATAGTGTGTACCGGTGTTCGACCAGTCGAAGAAAGCCAACATCACACACGACAGAGAACAGTTGATTGTCATGGGAAATTAATTCCATTATCTGGATTTCGCTTTTGAGTTGTCTCACTGAAATGTTCTTACTCTTTTAAATGACTGCTCGACTTGTTGACTGCTCGATCCACACAGCAGATATTGTGGGCTAGGAATGCTGTGTTGCACATGTAGCTCAAAATTTTACCTGGCATCATTACGTCACATTATATAGGCATGCACTGTAGCTTAGTTTTTAACATCGGCGTTAAACTAGACATCGGGTCGATAGCGAAGTTGGCATTTTTAGCTAATATTGGCCGATTCCGATATGTTCACCGATATATTGTGCATCCCTAGTATCAACGTATTTTGTGTTTATTTTCGTTTATGTTTCTCAACGGTAACCAGAATGTAGGTAGCAGCCTTCTTGAAATGAGGTCATCGGCTCGGCCTGCCTTATAAATTCATATGTCCATATATGGTAATAAGTCATACCAAAGATTTGAAGGTGCCGATCAATAGCCATATACTCAGCTTTCCGCAAACACCCTGCTTTTGCAGATAGGGGCTACCATTCTCATACCAGACTGATTTAATAATAAAAAAAATCAAATAGGGTCCCCAAATATGGGGACTTTACATTTAAGAGGTTTTAATTACCCAGTGGTTATTTTTAATCTGTCATAAGTTCTCTGATAGGCCTTCAGACCCTGCAGTTCTCCAATCGGCTAAGTGAGGTCACAGCCATGGTGTACATTTCACCCTTTCATTTAGTCCATGTCTAACGCTATCCCTGTAATTATATTGTATGCCTTTGGGCCTGGCTTAGCCATGCTGCTTATTGTGCATTAATGCTGCATTGTATAGTGTTGGATTTGACATTTTGAACATTAAGATATTAAATAAATGAGAGGAAAGAAACATAAAATCAAAGGAGAAAGAGACTGGGCCTCTGTAGAATGACAGATAGCTGTGGAATGTGTTGGAATGTGTTGGGGGACGGGAGCAGAGCAACGTGTTGATACAGGGGAGACAGATGGACATCTGTGGATTAGGTGAAGTCGGGGTTGAGGTCAGGAGGTGAGGACAGGTCACCTGAAGGGAGTAATAAGGGTTTGGTGTCTTGTTACTCTTTTCCTTTTAAACCATAAGATGTAAGGATTGGAGTGAAGGGGGAGTGTTTTAAGTGGGATATATATATATATATATATATATATACATATATATACAGTATCTTGTATATATACAGTATATATATATATATATATATATATATATATATATATATATATGGAGTGTCTGAATACAGCTGTACAGAACCTTTGGGAAGAATGAAACTTGGTTAAAGCTTCTCTAGTGTCCGTGAGTTATTTACTCTGAAAAAAAAAGAACCTAACACTAGTATGGAGGGTTTACATTGTCTACTAGTACGCAGCGCTGCACTGCAGAAGGGCGGTGTAGATTTGCATGACAAACTGAATAGTTGTTAAACAATAGTTAGCCGATAGTAAGAGATGCAGTGTGTGTGATCCTGCTTTAGTTCGGTGTGCAAGTGTGTGTTCGGTTCGCGTGTACTGTATGTGTGTGTGTGTTGGTACTTTGTACATGCTGAGTTGACTGTGTGTGCATTTGTCTGTGTATATGTGTTAAATAGTGATCTATTTACTGTTCGTATCCTAGGTGTGTTTGCGTAGGCATTTTTGCTGTACCTTTCCTCACAACCTGTCCTGTCATGTATGAATGCTGCCTTATCTGTGTGTGTTGAATGTGCCTGTTCATGCTGTAGTGACCCTGTAGTCTAATGCAGATCAGATCATAGCCAAACCTCTGGGGCTACCTGGCAAATAGAAATGCCTGTCAAACCTGCAGCACATCGAGGCCTGAAAGACACTCCATAGAATATGAATTTGTTTATATCCCCTTTGGAATAGAAAGAGTCAGCATTGACAAGCGCCATAGGACCTGTCAGAGAATAGAGGGACAAAGTGAGCTGAGAAAGAGAGTGAGAGATTGTGAGTTATGGTCCAGGCCACTGCTCCTAAATGTGGTCACTGTTCTGTCCATCCTCTCCCCCCACCCTGGAAAGTGTTCCACTGGAGCATTCTGTACAAGGCGTTGTCCTCTGTGCCAAAAACCTGGGCTGCTGCAGTCATTCCTTGGGTGCACTGGGATATGTTGTGTTACTCAGGTTACTGACTCTGTATGTCTCTCTTTGAGTTTACTAGACACCTCTTAATGCATTGAGAGTGTAAGTCATCTCAAAGAATCAGCCTATAGAGGAATTGCTAACACTTTGAATGTGATTTGCCATTGGGGTCTGGCGTGTTGGTACCACTGTTGATTAGATTTAAAGGCTGCCAATTTTCTTTTTACTCTGATCTGTATTCAAAGGAGTCATCGGCTTCTCTCTAAATGTCACCGCGAGCTGGGATTTCACTAATCTTTTAATGTGGGTATCAGAAAACAGACTGGCCTTTTTAAAGCATGGTACCGCGTTTAGAGAAAAAAAAGTAAAGCAATGTTATTTGTTTTCCCCCCTATTCCCTCGGCGATTACAAGGCCTGTACTTGCCAGGTTTTCAGGAAATGAAATGGTGAACTTTGGATTCAGATGTAAACAAAGTGACTGTAATTAGGGTGTTTCAGGCTTATCAGTGCTCTCTTTTTTTGTTTTCTCCATCGTTTCCGCATGTTCAGAGAACTCCAGTTGAGGTGTCTTTGCAAAGTGATTAGTAGAGCACATTGGGTGGTGCTCTCTCTGGGCCACGCTGCTACAGGTTGAGTGTTATTGTGGAAGGTAAACATAGACATCATGGTATGAGGTCTGCTAGAGACTGTGGATGAATTGGACTGACTCTGTCATATACGATATGAAGATTCCCAATCCATTGTTATTGTCGTATGTTGTCATATTATCTATCCACATGTACTTGCCTGTCTGTCTGTAGAAATGATTTACTAAACTAACACCAACATGTGTTATTATCCTGCATTTCTCTTCCATGTTGCAGTAAGAACAGTGCAGGTCAATATGACAGATGTTTTCACTTTTCTGTGACCCCAAAACCTCAGATTTTCCACCAATGCTCCATTAACTGTAATAGTGATGTAGGTGGTGAAGAGGGAATCGATACTGATTGTCCAATCAGATGGATGCTTATGATTGTCTGTCAGCCTATATACAGTACAGTACTCTCTTATACACCCAGGGCACAAGTCTATGGCATAATGTATCTTTTTTTCTATGGTTTGTTGTGCTTTGACATTATTGAGCTGCTTTAAAAAGTGCTTGAGAAATATTGATGGAGAAGAGGGCAGGGATGGCGAGGTGGATGGGTGGGGGGTGGGGAGGAAGGAGGGATGGGGAGGAAACGGATGGTGGGAGTAGGAGTTGGGGATTGTGGGGGTGTTCAGGGGGAGGCATTTGCTGGAATCCCCCTGCCTCATGCCAAAGAGCTTGGAGGGCAGTGTGTATAATTTACTACCCACCTCCTGCACTGTTGGCTGCGGAGGACTCCTTTCCGGGACGGAAGACGACGAGCGGAAAATAAGCCTCAGAGTAAATCCTATTACATTAAACAGGAGGGGGAGGGAAAGTGAGAGGGGGGGGGCTGTGAAATCTTAGGGAATAAAAAAGATGAAGTCATTAGAAACTGTGTGGCTCTCGGTTCAGCTCACTGCCACATTGACTACAAGGCAAATGAGACAGTGTTTGTGAGTCGTTGTCTGTGGCATCGCCTAGAAACACTGTTCCATTCAGCATCAGTGAGTGGGCCCATCTGTTACTGTGTCACTCTGCCACAAGTCCCCACACTCCTGCCCAGGCATTATGGATTCACCTCACAATGAGGCTATGTAAGCCTTTAGACAGTGAAACACCGAAACCCTGTTTTTTTTGGTGTGAAGAGCAGATGAAATCTGGACAAAATGCAGTCCAGCGGACATAATACTATTAATAATGATAATGTGTTTATATATTTATTTTCCAACTGCTCAAAACGCATTACATTCAGACATGCGCTATAGCTCTTGCCTTTTTTCAGAACACATTGCTTTGAGACCTGTCATGGCTGAAGTCATAGCAAGCTACAAGCTACAAACCCAGTTAATTCCCCAAGCCATTTCTGTCATGCCACCCACATGGACGTCAACAGACATAAAGTGCTACTGTGTATAATGCAAGTGGAAAAGCCACATACACAACAGATTATTTTATCTTTCTCACAGATTGTTGCTGGTAAAGGAAATGTGAAATGAATAATGCCTTTGCATGCTGTGGTGTACTCAACCCAACCAGTATGCTTTATGTTTCACAAATGAGAGCATGCATCGCTGCTTTACTAACACTGACTTGATTTATAACCACTAAGCATTGGGCAGATTTAGAATTTGTCTGGACATTTTTCACATGCAAAAAAAAATGAAAAATTACTTTCCAGAACCAGTCATGCGGTGTCCTCTTTATCCCTCTGTCCATTCTTGTGATGTCACTTACTAAGGTATTCTTTGGCAATCATACTGTAGGAGGGTGAATAAATATCTCAGGTACATCATTCCACCTCTCCATAAGAGAGGGCGTTAATTATGAAGTAACTACAGGTTAAAAAAGGATCTTCTGGAGGGGGGGGTATACGTGTGTGAAATGAACGTCATCGGGCCCTTTGTAACTAAAGTTAATGTGAATTATTCATATTTTACCTTAGTCAAGTACAGTACACTCATCTTCTTCCCTTTTCTAGTCATCTACAGGTTTGACCTTATTTTGTCCTTCCCAAGACAGGAAATGTTCCATGCCATTGCTCTCATTTACCCCGTTTTGTAATCAGTGCTGCAGTAAAGTGTTACTTGCTACGCATGTCGTGTGAGCCACTTTTTGTTTGTGTGTGTGTGTGTGTGTGTGTGTGTGTGTGTGTGTGTTTGCTTGGAGCAGTAGATGTCCTGGCAATAAAGCAGCTTCACATACACTGGCCAAATAGCCCATACAACACTGTCATCATTGCCAAACTAGCAGCTTTGGATATGCAGACATAGACTACATGCCTTGTGAATATTACAGCCTTAAGACTAAATTAACATGTACAGTTCTGCATTATACTTGTATGCATACATTATACATACATGTAATGTAAATAACTTGATAGAGACTTATTCCTTTGTGTGATTCTTGAAAATGTTGAATAAAGCAGGAAAGCTGTGCAAAGTTTATCGATCGTTAGAGCTGATCCCAATGGACATTCTAGATGACAGCATGGAATAAACAGTCCCTAGCTACTAAGGCAAGCTTTAAAAGGTCAGATTGAAGTTTCTCAACTGCAATCCCGAACAACGTAGGTTCAATCACACTTATGTTCAGTCATACTCAGTCAGTCATCATTCTGCTGGCCACATTCAGCAGTGATTTGTCTCCAGGCCACAATTCCCAGGCAGAAAATGTGTATAATTGGTGATTCTTACTGTTTTTAGTAACTTCACCTTTGACACAGTTCTACTACAAACTGAGTTTGATTGAACCTGTAGCATGGACTTGGCAAGCATAGCAAAATAAGAGGTAAGCTTAGGAAACCTTCACTGTGCTGCAGCTTAAAAGTCTGAGCCAAACAACCTCTGTGTTGGAATGAGAAAATTGTATTTCATCATGATGTCTTAACGGAGGACAGAAAAACAAGTGGATGAGTAGGATGTGATGATGAGGTGATGAGCAGGACTAGTTAGCTGGAGGGCTAGAAGTGTGGGCGACGTGTCTCTAATTGTCTCCATCCTCCTATTCTCCAAACCAGCAGGATGGATAGCTTTCCTAGGTGTCCTCATTCACTGCTACACCAACAACCTCCTAGCAACCACTACGAATTCATAGTACACGACAGAGGAATGAGACACTCTATCCTACATAGCTTTCTCCCACCATGTGTGTACATGCAAAATAACATATCCTTCCAAAAACCACAACAACAGCTACTCTTAGAGTCACAATTCTAAATGTGTACTTTTTACTAACAGTCAGAGGCTAGACATTATGTGACAAGTAGTAAGCACATGTTGCAGTGTGGAGAACATGGATGTAGAAGTAGATAAAAACTGAAATGTCACTATCTTATTGTATGAATAACTTCAATAACAGGTGCGTTTGATGGAAATGGCTGATTACGTTTCTTATTTTAGGTGTGCATGGATGCGGCTTCTCAAACTGTTTTGTTCAATATCTACCTGTTGCATGGACCGTGCTCTGCATATCTGTTCTTAGCAGGAGAGGATGGGAGAGAGGGTGAGCGAGGGAGTGAAATTGGATCATAATTGTGGTGAAAAGGATAGTAAATTGTTACAAAAGTCCCTGGCAGAATGTCTGGAAAATTATTGTCTGATATGCTCAATATCCTGATATCACTTCTCTGTCTGAACATAATGTGCAGCAAGACAAATACTCCCCATCTAATGTCTGTCATTGACAAAAAGGTCTATAGTTCTCCTGTATGCTTCCCTCACATTCAGAAAATTATGCATTTTGGGTCTATGTTACCTCCTTTCATAGACGAAAGCCTGCTACCACATGAGCCATACCATAATGTAACACTGTGAGAGTAATGTCAGGGCTATTCCACTTTGTGAAATTGCGAAATCAGAAGTATAAAGAGCAGTGTGCTTCATTCCATTTTCCACTTCCAAAAAGAACAATACAACAGCCAGTAACACTTTACATTTAAGGGATATTTGGGATTTTTTTGCAATGAAGCCTTTTACATTTGGGAAAGCTGCCCCTTTCCACATTTTGTTATGTTACAGCCATTTTCTAAAATTGATTAAAAAAATAATGATCATCTCATCAATCTACACACAACACCCCATAACGACAAAGCAAGTAAACAGATACCTAATTTAGATAAGTATTCAGACCCTTTGCTATGAGACTCGAAATTTAGCTCAGGTGCATCCTGTTTCCATTGTTCATCCTTAAGATGTTTCTACAACTTCATTGGACTCCACCTGTGATAAATTACATTGATTGGACATGATTTGTAAAGACACACACCTGTCTATATAAGGTCCCACATTTGACAGTGCATGTCAGAGCAAAAACCAAGACACGAGGTCGAAGGAATTGTCCATAGAGTTCTGAGACAGGATTGTGGTGAGGCACATATACAGTGCCTTGCGAAAGTATTCGGCCCCCTTGAACTTTGCGACCTTTTGCCACATTTCAGGCTTCAAACATAAAGATATAAAACTGTATTTTTTTGTGAAGAATCAACAACAAGTGGGACACCATCATGAAGTGGAATGACATTTATTGGATATTTCAAACTTTTTTAACAAACCAAAAACTGAAAAATTGGGCGTGCAAAATTATTCAGCCCCCTTAAGTTAATACTTTGTAGCGCCACCTTTTGCTGCAATTACAGCTGTAAGTCGCTTGGGGTATGTCTCTATCAGTTTTGCACATCGAGAGACTGACATTTTTTCCCATTCCTCCTTGCAAAACAGCTCGAGCTCAGTGAGGTTGGATGGAGAGCATTTGTGAACAGCAGTTTTCAGTTCTTTCCACAGATTCTCGATTGGATTAAGGTCTGGACTTTGACTTGGCCATTCGAACACCTGGATATGTTTATTTTTGAACCATTCCATTGTAGATTTTGCTTTATGTTTTGGATCATTGTCTTGTTGGAAGACAAATCTCCGTCCCAGTCTCAGGTCTTTTGCAGACTCCATCAGGTTTTCTTCCAGAATGGTCCTGTATTTGGCTCCATCTATCTTCCCATCAATTTTAACCATCTTCCCTGTCCCTGCTGAAGAAAAGCAGGCCCAAACCATGATGCTGCCACCACCATGTTTGACAGTGGGGATGGTGTGTTCAGGGTTATGAGCTGTGTTGCTTTTACGCCAAACATAACGTTTTGCATTGTTGCCAAAAAGTTAAATTTTGGTTTCATCTGACCAGAGCACCTTCTTCCACATGTTTGATGTGTCTCCCAGGTGGCTTGTGGCAAACTTTAAACTTTTTATGGATATCTTTAAGAAATGGCTTGCTTCTTGCCACTCTTCCATAAAGGCCAGATTTGTGCAATATACGACTGATTGTTGTCCTATGGACAGAGTCTCCCACCTCAGCTGTAGATCTCTGCAGTTCATCCAGAGTGATCATGGGCCTCTTGGCTGCATCTCTGATCAGTCTTCTCCTTGTATGAGCTGAAAGTTTAGAGGGACGGCCAGGTCTTGGTAGATTTACAGTGGTCTGATACTCCTTCCATTTCAATATTATCGCTTGCACAGTGCTCATTGGGATGTTTAAAGCTTGGGAAATCTTTTTGTATCCAAATCCTTGCTTTAAACTTCTTCACAACAGTATCTCGGACCTGCCTGGTGTGTTCCTTGTTCTTCATGATGCTCTCTGCGCTTTTAACGGACCTCTGAGACTATCACAGTGCAGGTGCATTTATACGGAGACTTGATTACACACAGGTGGATTGTATTTATCATCATTAGTCATTTAGGTCAACATTGGATCATTCAGAGATCCTCACTGAACGTCTGGAGAGAGTTTGCTGCACTGAAAGTAAAGGGGCTGAATAATTTTGCACGCCCAATTTTTCAGTTTTTGATTTGTTAAAAAAGTTTGAAATATCCAATAAATGTCGTTCCACTTCATGATTGTGTCCCACATGTTGTTGATTCTTCACAAAAAAATACAGTTTTATATCTTTATGTTTGAAGCCTGAAATGTGGCAAAAGGTCGCAAAGTTCAAGGGGGCCGAATACTTTCGCAAGGCACTGTATGGGTACCAAAATCCTTCTGGAGCATTGAAGGTCCCCAAGAACACAGTGGCCTCCATCATTCTTAAATGGAAGACGTTTGGAACCACCAAGACTCTTCCTAGATCTGGCCACGCGGCCAAACTGAGCAATCGGGGGAAAAGTGCCTTGGTCAGGGAGGTGACCAAGAACCCGATGGTCACTCTGACAGAGCTCCAGAGTTCCTCTGTGGAGATGGGAGAACCTTCCAGAAGGAGAAACATCTCTGCAGCACTCCACCAATCAGTCCTTTATGGTAGAGTGACAAGACGGAAGCCACTCCTCAGTAAAAGGCACATGACAGCCTTCTTGGAGTTTGCCAAAAGGCCCTTAAAGGACTCTGACCATGAGAAACAAGATTCTTTGGTCTGATGAAACTAAGATTGAACTCTTTGGCCTGAATGCCAAGCATCACATCTGGAGGAAACCTGGCACCATTCCTTCTGTGAAGCATGGTGGTGGCAGCATCATGCTGTGGGGATGTTTTTTCAGCTGCAGGGACTAGGAAACTAGTCAGGATCGAGGGAAAGATGAATGGAGCAAAGTACAGAGAGATCCTTGATGAAAACCTGCTCCAGAGTGCTCAGGACCTCAGACTGGGGCGAAGGTTCACCTTCCAACAAGACAATGACCATAAGCACTAGAGATCGACTGATTATGATTTTCCAACGCCAATACCGATTATTGGAGGACCAAAAAATTATAATTACAAGTATATCCTATGTAACTACATTGCTCTAACATTACACTTGATTCTGTATATCCTTTGAGCCAGGTCATAACATAGAAATTGAAAATGACCGGTAGTTAATGACAGAGTGTGCCTTGTTACAATTGGTCCTGACCTATTTATCAACCCTGGTATTAAATGTGGATTTGATGTTAGTGGCACCTAGTTACATGCAAGAAAGACACATTTTGGTTTGAGTTATTAACATGGTAATTCACAGGTGATCTTCAAATTTGTAATTACACAACAATAGTTGCATAGTATTACAAGAACATTTGTAATAACATCAGTAATTACACATATGGAATAACCTTCAGCAACTAGATTTGTAATTACACATTCCTTGTTCCAATTGTGTAATAACTGATAGCGCTACAACCTTATTACATGTAATTACATAGTAACACCTATATAACTACTATGTTGTTAATACAGTTATTACTGTGTAGTTACATAGTAACACCTAAATAACTACTATGTTGTTAATACAGTTATTACTGTGTAGTTACATAGTAACACATAAATAACTACTATGTTGTTACAATAGTTGTTACTGTGTAGTTACATAGTAATATGTGCAACTTAACGTAAAGTGACACACAACAGCCTCTGACTGAGCGTCTTGGAGAAGCATGTTTGTGGCCTTAGGGATTTCTCTTCACTGAATTTCTCAGGAGTGTAGATGATGGAATATGTACAGACTGTGTGTGTTGGCTGGCTGTCACTAGAAGTTAAAGTAGCCTACTTCTCAAGATTGTGCTCGACTTTCTAACTATCATACAGTATGATGCTGTCATGGTACTTTTGGACATTTCTGTCTCTTGGATATACTGTAGTTTCTCAGACAGAATGCCTCACAGTGTGTTTTTATGGACTGAATCAGATCAGTTGTCTGTTTGTTTTGTGGTGGTGTCTTAATGGACGGTGTGTAAAAAGATGATCTCTAATTCTTTTAAATCAACCTTCTTAACCCCAGGGCAACAGCCCCAGTAATAAAATGCCACTATTCAAAGCAACCCTTTTATATCCATGATTAAAGCTATTGGATCAGATTATTAATGCTTTTTCCTTGTTGGAACATAATCTCCTTTCAATATCACAACTTTCATTATGATTTTCTGAGGAAATCCTAATTTGGAACCACATTGGATTTGTTGACACATAGACCAAGGCTAAATTCTATTGTTCAGGCTCATGGAGGCTTTAGTGTTGAGCTAGATCAGGATAGCTATTAGTGTGTGTGATAGCCCAATCCCCTGCCTAAGGAGGCAAGTAGCTTAGAACCTTTGTAAAGGGTCTATGTGATTCCCACTTAGAGATCTACAGCCTTTTGTCCTCTGCACCAAGCACGATTTACCCTTAAAACAGTGTAAATCTCTGATTATGTATGAGAAGGCTATTGTTCGGAGAATGGGTTTGGGAATATCATCAATAATACCTCTAGTCCTACAATGCATTTCAATCCTTCCGTGCTGTTGATGTCCTTGTAGCGCTTGCTAGTCTTTGATTTTACTCTTCGCTGCTTCAAGCATAAATAATCAACTTCCACTATAGTTGTAACGGTTCTCGTCTGCCGAAGGAGAAGCGGACCAAAATGCAGCGTGGTGGTTATTCATGTTCTTTAATGAAAGGGAACTCAACATGAAATAACTAACAATACAAAACGACAAACGGAACGTGGAAACCTATACAGCCTATCTGGTGAACAACAAACACAGAGACAGGAACAATCACCCACGAAATACTCAAAGAATATGGCTGCCTAAATATGGTTCCCAATTAGAGACAACGATAAACACCTGCCTCTGATTGAGAACCACCCAGACAGCCATAGACTATGCTAGATAACCCCCACTAAGCCACACACCCAATACCTAACAAAACCCCAAGACAAAACACACCACAATAAACCCATGTCACACCCTGGCCTGACCAAATAAATAAAGACAAACACAATAAACTTCGACCTGGGCGTGACAGAACCCCCCCCCCCCCCTAATGTGCGGACTCCCGGACGCACACCAAAACCATAGGGGAGGGTACGGGTGAGCGTCCGTCCATGATGGCGGCTCCGGCGCAGGACGTGGACCCCACTCTATCAATGTCTTAGTCCCTCCTCCTCGCGTCCTTGGACAGTCCACCCTCGCCGCCAACCATGGCCTAGTAGTCCTCACCCAGAACCCCACTGGACTGAGGGGCAGCTCGTGACTGAGGGGCAGCTCGGGACTGAGGGGAAGCTCGGGACTGAGGGGAAGCTCGGGACTGATGGGAAGCTCAGCAGTGAGAGGAAGCCCAGCAGTGAGAGGAAGCCCAGCACTGAGACGAAGCTCAGCACTGAGAGGAAGCTCAGGCAGGTAGTTGGATCCGGCAGATCCTGGCTGGCTGGCGGTTCTGGCAGATCCTGGCTGACTGGCGGATCTGGAAGATCCTGGCTGACTGGCGGATCTGGAAGATCCTGGCTGACTGGCGGATCTGGAAGAGTCTGGTTGACCGGCAGATCTGGAAGAGTCTGGTTGACCAGCAGATCTGGAAGTGTCTGGCTGACTGGCGGATCCTGGCAGACTGACTGCTCTGGCTGCTCCATGCTGACTGGCAGCTCTGGCTGCTCCAAGCTGACTGGCGGCTCTGGCTGCTCCATGCTGACTGGCGGCTCTGGCTGCTCCATGCTGACTGGCTGCTCTGGCGGCTTCTTGCAGACTGGCAGCTCTGGCTGCTCCATGCAGACTGGCAGCTTTGGCCGCTCCTTGCAGACTGGCAGCTCTGGCTGCGCTAAACAGGCAGGAGACTCCGGCAGCGCTGTAGAGATGGAAGGCTCTGGCAGCGCTAAACAGGCGGGAGACTCCAGCAGCGCAGGAGAGGAGGAAGGCTCTTGCTGCGCTGAACAGGCGGGAGACTCTGGCAGTGCTGTAGAGGAGGAAGGCTCTGGCTGCGCTGAACAGGCGGGAGACTCCGGCAGCGCAGGAGAGGAGAAAGGCTCCGGCACCACTGAACAGGCGGGAGACTCCGGCAGCGCAGGAGAGGAGGAAGGCTCCGGCAGCGCTGGAGAGGTGAGGCGCACTGTAGGCCTGATGCGTGTTGCTGGCACTGGTGCTACTGGGCCGAGGACATGCACAGGAAGCCTGGTGCGGTGAGCTGCCACCAGAGGGCTGGTGTGTGGAGGTGGCACAGGATGGGCTAGACTGTGAAGGCGTACTGGAGATCTTGAGAGCAGTGCTGGCATAAGACGTGCAAGGCTAGGGAGGTGCACAGGAGGCCTGGTGCGTGAGGCTGGCACCATCTTCACCAGCCGACTAACACGCACCTCAGGACGAGTATGGAGCGCTGACCCAGGTGCCATCAAATCCCCGACACGCTCCGTCGGGCGAATTCCATGCTTAAAGCACCAACACAGCACCTCCCTCATTACTCTCTCCTCCAATTTCCCCATTAACTCCTTCACAGTCTCTGCTTTGCTCACCTCCAACACCGGCTCTGGTTCTGGTCTCATCCTTGGCTCCTCACGATAAACAGGGAGAGTTGGCTCAGGTCTGACTCCTGACTCTGCCACACTCTCCCTGAGCCCCCCCCCCAAGAAATTTTTGGGGCTGACTCTCGGGCTTCCATCCGCGTCGCCGTGCTGCCTCCTCATACCGGCGCCTCTCCGCTTTGGCCGCCTCCAGTTCTTCTTTGGGGCGGCGATGTTCTCCAGGCTGATCCCAAGGTCCATTTCCGTACAATTCGTCCTCCCATGTCCATTCCTCTCTTTGTTGCTCCTGCTGTTGCTGTTGCCTGTTACCACGCCGCTTGGTCCCGTTGTGGTGGGTGATTCTGTAACGGTTCTCGTCTGTCGATAGGAGAAGCGGACCAAAATGCAGCGTGGTGGTTATTCATGTTCTTTAATGAAAGGGAACTCAACATGAAATAACTAACAATACAAAACGACAAACGGAACGTGGAAACCTATAAAGCCTATCTGGTGAACAACAAACACAGAGACAGGAACAATCACCCACGAAATACTCAAAGAATATGGCTGCCTAAATATGGTTCCCAATCAGAGACAATGATAAACACCTGTCTCTGATTGAGAACCACTCCAGACAGCCATAGACTATGCTAGATAACCCCCACTAAGCCACACACCCAATACCTAACAAAACCCCAAGACAAAACACACCACAATAAACCCATGTCACACCCTGGCCTGACCAAATAAATAAAGACAAACACAATAAACTTCGACCAGGGCGTGACAATAGTCTTCCCATTTTTCTGCTTTTCAAGTGAGCTCTGCGTCAGTAGGGTTTTTAGTGTAATCGCTATCCAGGTAACTAACTAGGAAACCTCAAAACATAGACGTGTCATCAGAAATGGTTGAAACCTGCCCGTTGCTTACGTAAAGAGAAGTACGATCAATGGTCGACATAGATGATAGTAATGCTGATGACAACATTCTGCCTGTTCCGTGCTGTGTTTGAGCAGAGTCAAGCTGAATTAAGACGTGTCAGGCTGCTGCCAACCATGGGCTCATCCCAGGCTCATCGGAGCCTCACAGTAATGATTATTTGATCAGGACTATTTGAACAGCGGGGTATGACATGGCTATCTGCATGACAATAGCCTCATTCCATTCCCATTGGGGATCCAGCTTCGGAAATTTCCTCAAACCTGTAATGATCAAACAGCCTTTCCTCCCACTCAGCAGAATGCTTTTTTGGGGGGTGTGTGTGTGTGTGTGTGTGTGTGAGTGTGTTAGATCAGCTTTAATATTGCAGATAGGTTGTAGCTTCCATCAATGTAATTGTCTCCATCACTTCCAAAATATTTTTATGACACTACCGGTCAAAAGTTTTAGAACACCAACTCATTCAAGGGTTTTTCTTTATTTGTACTATTTTCTACATTGTAGAATAATAGTGAAGACATCAAAACTATGAAATAACACATATGGAATGCGGTAGTAACCAAAGAAGTTTTAAACATTTTAAATATATTTTAGATTCTTCAAAGTAGCCACCCTTTGTCTATAGTGATGACAGCTTTACACACCCATGATATTTTCTCAACCAGCTTCATGAGGATTGTTTTTCCAACAGTCTTGAAGGAGTTCCCACATATGCTGGGCACTCATTGGCTACTTTTCCTTCACTCTATGGTCCAACTCATCCCAAATAATTTCAATTGGGTTGAGGTCGGATAATTGTGGAGGCCAGGTCATCTGATGCAGCACCATCACTCTCCTTCTTGGTCAAATAGCCCTTACACAGCCTGGATGTGTGTTTTGGGTCATTGTCCTGTTGAAAAACAAATGATAGTCCCACTAAGCACAAACCAGATGGAATGGTGTATCGCTGCAGAATGCTCTGTTAGCCATGCTGGTTAAGTGTGCCTTCTAAATAAATTCTAAATATAATAAATATATAAACAAATATATAAATATAATTATAAATAAATCAAAGACAGTGTCACCAGCAAAGCACCATCACACCTCCTCATCTATGCTGTTAGGTTTATCTACTCTTGTTTGTATATTTCTGTTTTTGTATTTGTTTTGTTCATAATAATAATAAACAAATAATAAAAGTCAAGCACCCAAGCTAACTTGCTAGCTACTTCCAGACACATATGAGAGAACAGCTCACTGAACATTACTCGCCCTAGCAGAGCTGGTTAGGCTGAGGTGTTACACATTGAGATACATTTTCATTTTGTCAAAACGTTTTATGCTATGTATTCCTTTTTTGTTTTTACACTTATTGATCATTTCAAAATAATATTTCAATTCTATCTCAAACAAATGTGAAGAGGGGTTTGTTCTCCGCCCACTTAATTGTACGGATAAAGAATCTGCCATGAAAAATGCCAAACAGCTCACTGTCCTTGTACTCCTGGATATATGTGCTGCATTCGACACTGTTGACCATGATATCATTCTGGAGAAACTGGAGTTGGCCTCTCCGGTCCAGTTCTAAATTGGTTTAGGACCTATTTAACCGGTTGAGAGTTTGTCAGTCTTATACTTCTCACATGTGGCGTTCCACATATTTTTAGGTCTGGTACGGTTCAGAGTTATCAGAAAGCACAGCATTGATTTTCACTGCTACACAGATGTTACACAACTTTACATGTCTGTGTCTTCAGAGGATTTTAGCTCCACGGATAAATTATTAGATTATTAGTGATTTAAATACTTGGATGGCTCACAACTTTCTCCAGCTAAATAAATCAAGACAAGACCGAGGTACTTATTAATGGAGCCAAAGCACAGAAAGATAATCTGGCCACGCATTTTAATTCACGGGCAATAAATATAAAACACCAGGTTAAAAGCCGAGGTGTTATTTTAATTTCTGAACTCAATTTTCAAATTGACAAAAATAGCTTTTTACCACCTAAGGAACTGTAACGGGTGTCGTCTTCTGAAAACAAAGAAATACAAAAACATAGAAAAAAAACATAGAATGCCCACCCAACTCACACCCTGACCAAACCAAAATAGAGACATAAAAAGCTCTAAGGTCAGGGCGTGACCCTCGTTGCAGGCTCCGGACTGGGGCCCCTTGCTGCGGGCCCCGGACTGGGCACCCTCGTTGCGGGCCCTGGGCTGGGAACCCTCGTTACGGGGCCCGGACTGGGAACCCTCATTGGGGGCTCTGGACTGGGGCTCCTTGCTGCGGGCCCTGGGCTGAGCACTGGACTGGGCACCCTCGCCCTGGGCTGGGCCCCGGACTGGGCACCCTCGCCGGAGGATCCGGACTGGAGGGCGTTGCTGGAGGGTACGGACTGGAGGGTGACTCTGGAGGGAGGAGACGCAGAGACAGCCTGGTGAGTGAGGCTGCCAGGGCCCCACCTAGGGCCCACCAGGATGGGGAGACCTACAGGAAGCCTGGTGCGTAGAGGAGGCACCGGATGAACCGGGCTGTGGAGCACTGGCGCTCTGGTGGAGCACTGGCGCTCTGGTGCGCAGCCTTGGCACCACTCCTCCAGGCTGAATGCCCACTTTGGCCAGGCCCCTCCAGAGTGCAGGCACAGGTCGAACCGGGCTGTGGGGGAGCACTGGAGATCTTGCTCAATGCCCACTTTAGCCCGGCACGGGCAGAGCGCAGGCATAGGACGAATTGAGCAGTCCCAGCGCACCAGAGACACAGTGCGCAGAGCCGGCACAGGATACCCTGGGTCGAAACGGTGCACCGGAGACCAAGCGCGCTGAGCTGCCACAATCCACCCTCGCTGGATGCCCAATCTTGCATGGCACTTGCGGGGGGCTGGCATATTGCGCTCTGGGCTATGAGCGCGCACTGGAGACACCGTGCGCTTTACCGCATAACATGGTGCCTGACCAGTACCACGCTGCTTCCGGTAAGCACGGGGAGTTGGCTCAGGTCTATAGCCTGACTCCGCCAATCTCCCCGTGTGCCCGTGCTCTCGTGTCTGCTGCACTGCCTTGCCTCATATCGCCGCCTCTCATCTTTAGCTGCCTCCAGTTCTTCCTTCGGGCGGCGATATTCCCCAGCCTGTCTCCAGGGTCCCTTACCGTCCAATATATCCTCCCATGTCCAGGAGTCCTGAACCCTCTGCTCCTCCATACGACGCTGCTTGGTCCATTTGTGGTGGGTAGTTCTGTAATGGGTGTCGTCTTCTGAAGAGGAGGAATCTGACCAAAGCACAGCGTGGTAAGTGTTCATGACTTTTTATTTGAACTGAACACTAAACAAAAATAACAAAGGAAATAAACGAAACCGAAACAGTCCTGTCAGGTGCAGAAAACACTAAACAGAAAACAACTACCCACAAAAACCATGTGGGAAAAAGCTACCTAAGTATGGTTCCCAATCAGAGACAACAATAGACAGCTGTCCCTGATTGAGAACCATACCCAGCCAAAACAAAGAAATACAAAAACATAGAAAAAATAACATAGAATACCCACCCAAAACACACCCTGACCAAACCAAGATAGAGACATAAAAAGCACTAAGGTCAGGGCGTGACAGGAACATTGCCAATGTGTGGTCATTCCTCTCTCAGGCTGATACAGAGAGACTCATCCATGCTTTTATTACAAGCAGAATTGACTACTGTAATGCTCTCCTGTCTGGTCTACCCAAGAAAGCTATTGGTCAACTGCAAAACATACAGATTGCTGCAGCACGGGTACTGACCAAGACCAGACGGAGAGCACACGTTACATCAGTTTTAAGGTCTGTGCACTGGCTGCCTGTGCTTTAGAATTTATTCTAAGATTCTTCAATTGGTTTTTAAATTAATCCACGATTGTGCACCTACATACATGTCAGACATGCTTTTAAGTTATGTGTCCAGTAGAGTAGGTCCCTCAGGTTCTCTGGCACTGATATGGTCTTTTACTATCCCAAAGCCTAGGACCAAGAGGCATGGAGAGACAGTCTTTAGTTACTCTGCCCCAAGCCTCTGTAATAGCCTGCCAGAAAACCTGAGGGGGGGCCGAAACTGTGGACATATTTAAAATGTATCTTAAAACACACCTTTTAGCTTTGATTTCCTTTGGGCTCTTGTTAGTTGTTCAGTTTAATTGTCCTGTTATGTTTGTTGTGTAGTAAGTATTTCAGTTTTTCTTTTCATTTTTTTTTATAATGTTTGTCCTGTGAAGAACTTTGCGGCGGCAGGGTAGCCTAGTGGTTAGAGCGTTGGACTAGTAACCGGAAGGTTGCGAGTTCAAACCCCCGAGCTGACAAGGTACAAATCTGACGTTCTGGCCCTGAACAGGCAGTTAACCCACTGTTCCCAGGCCGTCATTGAAAATAAGAATTTGTTCTTAACTGACTTGCCTGGTTAAATAAAGGTAAAATTAAAATAAAAAAATTCCATGTCTGAAATGTGCTGTATAAACAAAGCTTGATTTGATATCTCCCGGTCCACCGAGTAGGCGGAGATTGTCTATTCAGACAAATGATATGGTTCAAAATGGCAACACTTTGCCTACCCGGTGCACAGGGCTTCTGAATCAAGTGCACCTACTAACACTAATAACAAATAACAAAAAGGGAGTGCAAGCCTTTATCATTGGCTTTTCTGATCGACTAGGGATGCCTTGAAGATCGACCAGTCGATTGCGATTCACCGGTAGGTGACCACTGGTGTATGTTTTATATGACATGCCAATGATATAATGAGTGGAAGCTTGATGAATAAAGGCTGCAACTGAAAATGCCAGTAATCAAGTACAATGTTTATGAAATGCCACTCAAATGCATAATGTGCACGCACACATAAGGTGCCACTGTGTGTCTGACATGTGACTGTGTCCGATCCATCGGGGACACACACATATGTGCGCACACCAGTGGCGGTCACCCAGTTCAATGTAACATCGATAGGTCTCGGCTACTACATGATACTCAAATTTTCCCTATACCCATTGATGGGTTTGGATTTCTGAGCTTTAACTGTTATTTATCATCATTAGTTATATTATTAATCATTAGTTATAATAGAGACATGAGGTGCCGTACTTAATCTTGGGAGGGGCTGAGGGCTGGGAAAACGGTCACATGGCAGTTCTGATAAGGGGAGGAACTGTTTATTGCCCATATCACTTACTGTCGCTCCCTGCCTAGCTATAATGATGCAATGTTTAGCGATAATAAAGGAGACTCCACCCAACATGGGGTATACATATTATCACGGGTGGAATCATGTCTTTGTCTGTTCAGCTGTTCGATCCTCTGGGAAGAATAAACTTGGTTTGAGCTTTGACAGTGTCCGTTGAGTTCTTACTCTGATAGTTAGAACCTAACACCATCATGAGGTTGCTCCAACCTAACCTATTAATGAACGTTTATAACGTAGGTGCATACAGGTCGAGAGAAAAAATTTGAGATGACAGACAGTGACACATGGACAGACATTGACACATTCAATACGGCCTTTCACACTCTTTCCTGCATCAAGCTTATCTAGGGTTGTCACGCCCTGGTCGAAATATATTATGTTTATTCTTCATTTATTTGGTCAGGCCAGGGTGTGACATGGGTTATTGTGGTGTGTTTTTGTCTTGGGGTTTTGTGGGATGTCTAGCGTTAGTCTATGGCTGCATGAGGCGGTTCTCAATCAGAGTCAGGTGATTATCGTTGTCTCTGATTGGGAACCATATTTAGGCAGCCATATTCTTTGTGTGTTTTGTGGGTGATTGTCCTTAGTGTCCTTGTTCTTGTATCTGTGTTAGTTTACACTAGTATAGGCTGTTTCGGTTTTAGTTACGTTCTTTGTTTTGTAGTGTTTGTATTTAGATTCATGTTCCGTTTTGTTCATTAAACATGGATCGCAATCTACACGCTGCATTTTGGTCCGACTCTCTTTCACCGCATGAAAGCCGTTACAAGGGTGTAATCATTAGTCCAACAGTTGCAAACAAGTTTCTATTGGACAAATTCAGGTATTTTTTTTATCCCTGTATCGTTTTAGTTCCATTTATACTATTTTTCTCAACCAGAATTGGCGGAATTAATACACCCCTGATCAAAGCAACCACGTTGTATTCGTTCTTGCCCCTATGCACTCTCCTCCTCTCACCTTTTCCCTTTGTTTGTAGACTTCAATGAACAACACATCAGCTGTATGTGACCAGGCGAAAAAACCTTTCCAAGCCAAACCATGTCACAACCTCTACACACACCTACATATTAGCTAAAGTAACGTCCTAGTCAGCATAGCTAAAATAACTAATGCGCTAGTAAACCTGCTACAACCATGCAGTAATGTTACAGTGCATAGTCAGTAAGCAGTTACACCGGCGGACCCACGTGGCAATAAATTAATAAAACCAAAAGCTTACCTTGACTTGGAAGAGATCCAGTATTGTGTTGGATAGTCATAGCCAGCTAGTTAATATAGCATCCCTCTGTTTGAGCCAGGTGTTTGAGTAACTAACCTATCCAGCTGCATTCACAAGCTAAGTAAGAGAAACTGAAAGTGAAAAAATATGACACACTCTCTCTCTCTCTCTCTCTCTTGCTTCTTCTTCGTTTTTGAAGAATTGAATTGGTTGAAACCTGTTCAACTATTGTCTTTCTCTTTCTTTGAGTCAAATACTCACAACATTTTATGCATTGCAGTGCTAGCTAGGTGTAGCTTATGCTTTCAGTACTAGATTAATTATCTGATCCTTTGATTGGGTGGACAACATATCAGTTCATGCTGCAAGAGCTCTGATCAGTTGGAAGACGTCCTCCGGAAGATGTCATAATTACAGTGTAAGTCTATGGAACGGGGTGGGAACCAAGAGCCTCCTAGGTTTTGTATTGAAGTCAATGTACCAAGAGGAGGATGGAAGCTAGCTGTCCTCCGGCTAGACCATGGTGCTACCCGACAGAGTGCTGTGTAGGCTACTGTAGACCTTCATTGCAAAACATTGTGTTTTAATCAATGATTTGGTGACGTGAATATATTTAAAATAGTTTTATCTAAAAATAATAACTTTTTCAATGTTTTACCATTTTGATTTTTATGAAATTCACAGAGGAGGATGGTTCTCCCCTTCCTCCTCTGAGGAGCCTCCACTGGCACGCACACACACACACGCACACACACGCACACACACACACACACACACACACACACACACACACACACACACACACACACACACACACACACACACACACACACACACACACACACACACACACACACACACACGGTGTGAAAACTTTCCTTCCTGATGTTCCACCCACAGGGTTAGTGCTTCTCTTTTCACACATCCCCCCTTCATCTCTAGCCACAACAGACTGTCAGTCACAGAACTAACATAACTAATTAGCCTTTGATAATTAAAATGCATATTTAATTCCATCAGAAAACATATGGGCATGCTGAATTTTTCATCACCTTTTGTAAATACGGCAAAACAAGCAGAATGACACTCTCCAAGTATCCGTACTGTGAACATCAGTGCATCATTGTCGGCTCAATAGAATGTTTGCACACAGCAATATGGGGATAAATATGGCTAGGTAATCATACTGTGGAGAATAACCAAGGGGAGTTCAATGTACTTTCGGTTGCATTGGTTCTCCCATTCCTTCTTTACCGCTTACTGTGCTCTATCTCTGCATTCTTACACTCCAACACCCCCTTGTGACATTATGATTAACTCTGGGGGCTAAAGATTCTGGGGTAATGCCGAGGTCCTGAGTGATATCACCTGGGAAATCACTTATCATGCCTGATACATATAGATTGCCCCACATTGACGGCTCTTTATTTTACTGTGTTTTGGTTTGTTGCATGCACAGGTATGCATTCATAGGAACCTGCCAATTATTCTGGGCTATTAGATTTAGATAAACACCCCATGCAAATACCCAATACCCTCTCTGTCTTTTGGGGATGATAAAGCATGTGAATGTGCCGCAAGCTTCAGTGCTGTTATTTTGTTTGTTTTTTTATCAAAGAGAGAGCATTTAGGGACAGATAAGAATCTGAATGTTCAGGATGTGTTAGTTTCTCCCTGGAGATCGCTCCAGATTGGGTTATTAGACTTCTGGACATGAAGACACATGCCTGTCAGATAAAGTAGACAATGATTACGGCTTGAGGGCCACATCGGGATTGAAAAATTCAGCAGAGGATGCACAGATTTTTTTCATTCCGATTTGTTTGTCAAAAGCAATTTGCGGGCCTAAAAAGGGGCAGTTACAGTATTTGAAAACGTGTATGTCCGTTGTCATTTCTTCATACTTTCTATCTAGTTGTAGATGTTCAAGAGTGGCCTGGAGTGTTTTTTTAAACCTCCCCCAGATCTAGAACAGAGTCCGTTAGGAAGGAAGACATTCTGTGGAACAAATGTGTCTACAATTTACATTGTACTATGATGGCACTACGTAGGCTGCATTTACAAAGCCAGTCCAATTTTGAACTTTTTCCCAATTATTGACAAAAGAGCGGTTCTGATTGGTCCAAAGACCAATTAGTAAAATAACAGATCATAATTGGGTTGCCTTTGTAAATTCAGCCTTAGCTATCTCTGTAGACTTAAAACAAGTGTGAGTGTTAGTTTAACTTCCCTTTGAATCCAGTATTCATTGTCTATTTCCAAGAACTCCCTGGCTATAGGCTTACATGTGTTTACAATGTGTTCTTGTTAATTCAGCCATCTCATCTGATAAATTAGGTACAGTGTAACATGTTGGCGTACAGCATGTTAGCGTCTCAGGACAAGCATCTTTAAGTTGATTACTAACCTGACAATGTATTGTGGAGGAACATTGAATTTATGAAGTGACAGACAGCACACCCCTGATAGGTCTGTTCCAATGCCAATATTGTTCAAAGCTTGTAGCCCCTCTATCTGGCGTCTAGTTTCTAAATATACTCATCAGCCAATCAGTGTTTTACTAGTCTGACTACTCCACAGTCTCCAGTGTATGCCCTCGCTACTTCTCCCCCACAGCCCACAGCTTATTGCATTTATTATTTACTTGCCTCCATCCATTTAGAGTCATTCTAACTCATAAAAGTTTGAGTAAAACTGTTTTGATTTGAAGAGACTTGCTCTCCAATTGATGAGCAGATACAGCCATTTGTTTTTGGTAATCCTGCATATGATTACTATTATTTGTTTTCTCTTTTTATATATATATTTTTTACCCCTTTTTCTCCCCAATTTCATGGTATCCAATTGGTAGTTACAATCTTGTCCCATCGCTGCAACTCCCGTACAGACTTGGAGAGGCAAAGGTCAAGAGTCGTGCGTCCTCCGAAACATGACCCAGCCAAGCCGCACTGCTTCTTGACACAATGCCCACTTAATCCGGAAGCCAGCCGCACCAATGTGTCGGAGGAGACACAGTACACCTGGAGACATTGTCAGCGTGCACTGCTCCCAGCCCGCCACAGGAGTCGCTAGAGTGTAATGGGACAAGGACATCCTGGCCGGCCAAACCCTCCCTTAACCCAGACGACACTGTGCCAATTGTGCGCCGCCTCATGGGTCTCGCGGTCGCGGCCAGCTACGACAGAGCCTTGACTTGAACCAGGATCTCTAGTGGCCAGTGTCTTACACCACTTCTCCACTCAGGGGGACTATTTATTTTCTCTTAATGATGCAAATTCCCATAGGAAGAACTGGCATGGAGATCACATTTAATCAGGCTGTGAAAACACAAGAAATGGGCTGCATTATCCAAATGAAAAACAAGCAGAGGAAGAGGCAGATTTGTCACGGAGTGATTAGTGCTCCAGCGTCCCGCTGCAGGAACAGCAGCATTTCAAGGACAGAATAAAACCTCTGAGGTGTGCTCTAATACAAACACTGCTTTAACTCTTTGTTGTACAATACTCTAATACATCTTACAGTACACACTGACTCCACACTGGTCCTATCAATTAGGAACATGGAGGGTTAATGGAGCCCATCCAAAGAGCTGCTATTAGTCCCACCTTGACACTGCTGGTTCTTCTCCTTCCCTATTGATATACGTGCAGTATATAGGAGCCCCTACTGTTCCATACCTCCCCATCTCCCACCAGCCTTTCACCACTGACTTATGGGGATTAATTCAGTCCTCTCTTCATATTGAAAGCTCCTCATATACATCGTCAATAACTGGCCGTATAGTGATATCAACATGTGGCTCTATGATTTACAGAGCCCCGCCTGGTCTCCTGCCTGGGTGCCATGGGGGAACAGATTAAGGACTAGGAGCAGCAGCTGGGTGTCGACACAAGTCATCAACAGCAAGGGAAAGCCATTAACTGGCCGACCTTCCCACTGTGATTATCCAGCTGTGCTCTGGACCCTTCTGGGGACTGTCAAGACTTCTCCCCAGAGTTCTGCTCCCCAAAAAGCAGCAAGAGCTGTGGGTTATAGCTGTGGTAGTTTGAGCTGAAGACAAACTGTGGTCAATGTTTTGAACTATTAGGTTGACCAGAAAAATCAGTGCATGAATGCTGTAGTCTATGCGATCTATGGCTGCACATGGTAGATGTTGGCTGGAGTGGACATATCGGCTGTGTGATTTCCTTATTGAGGCCAGTTGGGGATCGATGATCTATGTTTTCTCTGAGTCTACCGCTGGGAACATTTTACCGCTCCTATCTTTGATTAGAGCTGATTTTGTCAGACCCTGATAGACTTTATTACTGGGTCGTTCCATATGATTTCAATCACTTTCTGACTGCACCCCTTTTGATTGAACGAAACCTTCAGTACATGCTAGAAGTACACATGGTAGAAGTGTTCAGAAAGGGGTTTTGGGGCCTGAATGCCAAAACATTCAGGAGATAGAGGTGCTCAAAGTTCATTTTCTATACCCCACCCCATCATGATAAATCCATGTTTTTGTCAGTGAAAATATAATAAAATATAATATATAATATAATATATAATTTTAAAGCTTACAAACAGGGTTGTCAAACTACTCTATGATTTCTTGAAAATAAAAAAATACATACCTTTAACCTTTAATACCTTTGACCTTTAACTTCAATTGTTAAAAACTATGTGAAATGTTGTAGCTTAGACTCAATTTTACATCACATGAGGTGTTTGTGCTGTGCCCATCATAGGTTAAGACTAGAGGTCGACCGATTATGATCTTTCAACGCCGATACCAATACTGATTATTGGAGGACCAAAAAAGCCGATACCGATTAAACGGCCAATTTTTATTGATTTATTTGTAATAATGACAATTACAACAATACTGAATGAACACTTATTTTAACTTAATATAATACATCAATAAAATCAATTTAGCCTCAAGTAAATAATGAAACATGTTCAATTTGGTTTAAATAATGCAAAAACAATGTGTTGGAGAAGAAAGTAAAAGTGCAATATGTGCTATGTAAGAAAGCTAACGTTTCAGTTCCTTGCTCAGAACATGAGAACATATGAAAGCTTGTGGTTCCTTTTAACATGAGTCTTCAATATTCCCAGGTAAGAAGTTTTAGGTTGTAGTTATTATAGGAATTATGGGACTATTTCCCTATGTACAATTTGTATTTCATTAACCTTTGACTATTGGATGTTCTTATAGGCACTTTAGGATTGCCAGTGTAACAGTATAGCTTCAGTCCCTCTCCTCGCTCCTCCCTGGGCTCGAACCAGCAACACAACGACAACAGCCACCCTCGAATCAGCGTTACACATGTAGAGCAAGGGGAACAACTACTAGAAGGCTCAGAGTGAGTGACGTTTGAAACTATATTAGCACACGCGAACTAGCTAGCCATTTAACTTTGGTTACACCAGCCTCATCTCGGGAGTTGATGGGCTTGAAGTCATAAGCAGCGCAATGCCTGACGCACAACGAAGAGCTGCTGGCAAAACGCACAAAAGTGCTGTTTGAATGAATGTTTACGCACCTGCTTCTGCCTACCACCGCTCAGTCAGATACTTAGATACTTGTATGCTTGTATGCTCAGTCAGATTATATGCAATGCAGGCCACGCTAGATAATATCTAGTAATATCATCAACCATGTTTAGTTAACTAGATATTATGATTGATTGTTTTTTATAAGATAAGTTTCATGCTAGCTAGCAACTTACCTTGGCTTACTGCATTCGCGTAACAGGCTTGTTAAGTGCAACGAGAGAGAGGCAGGTCATTATTGCGTTGGACTAGTTAACTGTAAGGTTGCAAGATTGGATCCCTGAGCTGACAAGGTGAAAATCTGTCGTTCTGCCCCTGAACGAGGCAGGTAACCCACCGTTCCTAGGCCATCATTGAAAATAAGAACGTGTTCTTAACTGACTTGCCTAGTTAAATAAAGGTATAACAAAAAACACACAAAAAATCCGCACATCGGCACCCAAAAACACCGATTTCCGATTGTTATGAAAACTTGAAATCGACCCTAATTAATTTGCCATTCCAATTAATCGGTCGACCTCTAGTTGAGACACAGCATACTCTTGAATACAGTATGAATTTATTCCTTCAGACCACTGCAATTTACAGTAGCTGGTATACCATTGAAATAGTTTAATTAAATTTAAACTTTAACTTCCAATTACTACCAGAAACATAGTCCATCCACCGTGGTATGTCATATTGAATGAGAATGTTTATTCTATTATCTACATGTCTAGGATTTCAATAGATTTTTATGGAGGATTGACAGTTTAATTTATAACAATGGATATTCCCACTAAGTCAACATCATCTAATGTGTGGACCAACGTTCTTTGTGTTAGCATTTAAAAATTGAAATTGTATTCACTTTTGAGTACATTTATCAGCCAAAACAAGACTCCCAAAACAAGACTCCCAAAACTTCAAGCATATGCTGTGTCTCAACCGATGTTGGGCACAACACAAAAACATCTGATGATATAAAATAGGGTTTACGCTACAACATATAGGAACATGGAAAAAAATTGTATTTTAGGCATTTTTTGATAAATGACGTTAAAGCTTAAAGAATGACTTCTATTGATAAAAAATGTTGAGATACATTTTTTTCTTCTTCAATAGATCACAAAATAGTTTGTAATCTTTCAAATGATATAAAACTCAACCGTTCATCTTCTTCAGTGATATCTCATGATGGGGTGCGGAATGCTACATGGGTCACTATCTCCTGAACGTTGTGGTTCGACTACCTCTAATGGTGCTGCTATGTAGTCGAGGCCAACAAACACCTGGGGAGCTCAAAACAACTCAACTGGAAGCGTACACAGTCATTAAACACTAAGGAAGCATGTGTGTTGAGCTTTGATGTAAAAATATATTGGTAGGGTGTGTGTGCGTGTGTGAGTGCACGAGTGTGCAAGTGCTTGCGTTTATGCACAAATGTGTGTGTGTATTACCTTACTGGTCATAACCCACTGTGATGTTATGTGACACGGTGATGAGACTGTTTGCTCAATATACCACTTTTCTCACACATTCCTCCAGAAGCCACTCGGACATTCCCTTATTCACTCAAGACATTTAAAAAATATAGATATCCTGCATCGTTGGAAGGGCCTGTCAGTAAGCATTCACTGTTTGTTTTTTTTGTTTTTTTTACGGAGCATTTGACAATTAAAATGTGATTTGATGTGCTTGAAATCCGATCTAAAAAGCTCTGGAGGCTCATCCTCCTGTCTATTGATTATTTGCCGCATGCCCCATAAATTGCAGGATGGTTCGATTTACACTCATGAACCATTTGCCAACCAGTATCTTTCTCTGTCACCACTTTCCACTTGCTACAGTGATTCCCTCTGCATGTGAGCTGGTCGCTGTAACAGTGGAATACAGATATCTGTGATATATTTCATTGGCTTATATGTTTGTTTTTTACGACATAGTATACATGCTAAAGATTTGTTGTGAAGAATTTTGATCGGCCATGTGTTACTGTGCTATGGCAGCATACTAACCAGCAGGCTGAGCCCACTGAAATGCACCAGTCCGAACATTACCAATGTTTTCACTTAAAATACTACACATATGTAGTTGTTGACCTTGAACCTTTGGTGGTGTTATTATGCAATGTTCTTATGGGCTGTAGTAGGTAATGACTTGAGAGTGAATTGTGTAGTTATGCCTATGCCAGTCCAGTGCCTAAATAGATCATATGAGTTTATTAGTCACATGCACAGGGTGGCAGATGTAATGCAGGATACAGTGAAATTATTACGCTTTGAGCACCAATCGTGCAGGTTAAAAAGAGAAATGAAAAAAATTAAGAAAATGCATGTCCATTTGGGGTGGGGACAGGTCCATAAGGGGAGTAGAAGGGTGGAGGGGTAGAAAGGTGGGTGAGCAGGTAGCTGCCTAGTGGTGGCTATTCAGCGGCCTGATGGTCTGGGGGTAGAAGCTATTGGTTAAAATGTCCGTTTTTGCCATTATGCTCCTATACTACCTGCTTCTGAGTGAAGGAAGCAGGGAGAACAAGCGAGGAGTAGTTCAGTGCTTTAGTGCTACTGTACAGGATGGGCACAGTTATTAGAATATCTGAAGGGACATTAGTATTTGAGTACTTACAAGAGTATTAATACAAACATCATAGGCCTATTTTAACAATGAAATTAAATACAATGTCTAAATTAAATACAATTATCAAAAAAATCTAATTGTTTTTGTCACATGCCCCGAATACAACACCTTACCAACACCTTACAGTGAAACGGTTACATATATGTTACATTGCTACACACAGGGATATACACTGTTTTCATTGTCCCCCTCTACTGATTTAGACCTGGGTCACCAGGGTGGCAGGGTAGCCTAGTGGTTAGAGCAAATCCCTGAGCTGACAAGGTACAAATCTACCCCTGAACAGGCAGTTAACCCACTGTTCCTAGGCCGTCATTGAAAATAACGGCCTAGGAAGTCTTAACTGACTTGCCTAGATGAATAAAGGTTTAAAAAAAATGTGTGCAATTAATTATTAAGTAGAACAAAAAAACAGCAGGCTCCGGACCTTGTAGGGTAAGATTTGCGTTCCCCTGACCTATGGAATCAACAAGTTTGTCTAACTAGCGTGAGTCTGTTTGACATCTCTTTCCTCAAACTCAAAGGCCCTTGTGGTCACCCAAGCAAGCAGAGTGGTGCTGTGCATCAAGCCATTTCCCAAGTTTAAAAAACACATTTTTTAACACATATATTTCAACTATCCGGATATCCGAAGAAACAAAATATGATTACCCCCCCCAAAATAAGATATTATTCGAAGAGTGACAGTGTCGATCCCTACTGTAGTGACGCTTCTTTCTCTGTCGCTCTGAAGCTCTGTCACTTAGTCAAGCCTGTAGCATCTGACTGCAGTTCTATGGCCTTTGTGTGGGAGGGGAAAAAGCTCAGCAAACACACTCCCATCACACTGCTTTACTATACCAAGACTTACCCAGATGAGAGACTTCAGCTATTATGAATTTTGACATGGTCCAACCTGCTTAGCTGTTCAACTTATTCTTACAGCAGCTTGGATTTTGGGCTTTTGACAGTTTATAAAGACAAGCTAAACAAAGATGTGTTAACCTCTGTGGGGTCGGTCCCCCCTCCACGCGAGACAGTTGAGCTAACGTAGGCTAATGTGATTAGAATAAGGTTGTAAGTAAATTAATACCTGGTATGGCACAGGTATGGGATAAGTTTAATGGGGTGTTTTCAGTTTCTAGTTATACTAGAAATATCAAAAAAGTTGGATTGTCTGCACTTCATTATTGCTCACAAATTCTTGAAGCAAGTGGACCGAGTGGCGCAGTAGTCTTAGGCACTGCATCGCACTGCTAGAGGCATCACTACAGACCTGGGTTCGATCCCAGGCTGTATCACAACCAGCTGTGACCGCCCATAGGGGCGTCGCACAATTGGCCCAGCGTTGACCCGGTTAGAGGAGGGTTTGGCTGGGGTAAGCCATCATTGTAAATAAGAATTGTTCTTAAATTACTAGTTAAATAAATGTTCAATCAAAAAGTGGTTCCTTCACGTGTTTATGAATCATGGTCTACATCGCTGAAGGAGGTGGCATTTACAAACCACAAGTATTTACAATCCGATTCCCAACATTGGTATTGTGTCAGAAATTCCAGTAACCGCTCTAACTACTTCAGCTTGAGATGACATTTATCTAAGGACCGACCTTCTCCAAGATGGCTAGCGTATCAGATCATTAGACCACACATCTCTGGCTCCTCTGAGGTAATCAATTACTGGCCTAAATTAAAGTGTATTTCATTTGTTTCCCTTAGTGTGTGGCTGTACTCCAAGGCTCGGGAATGAGGGGTATTCCTTTGTTTATTTTTCCTTTAGAGTCTCTCCCTGTGAAGAGTAATGTGGGCTGTAACCAGGAGAAATTAATTCTCCCTGTGAAGTTCTTCTATTGAGTTCCCCAGTTGTACCTGCCTTTCAATAGTACATCTGTTGTAACCGAATTGTAAAATCTTTATCTACAGTATCACATGGTCTTTTTACTTTGTAGTCTTACCACAGAGGTGCTGTATTTCAGCCAGTTATGCCTTCATATGTCTGTATATTTGTGTGGAGGGTCATGATTGATCAGGAGACACTCTGGAGCACCAATACAAACATGCATTCTCATACACATTGACTGACACCCATTTTTTATTATTATTTACAGTTTCGTCATTTAGGTGCTACTCTTATCCAGAGCAACTTACCGTAAGACGTGAATGCATACATTTTCATACTGGTCACCCATGCGAATTGAACCCACAACCCTGGCATTGCAAACACCATGCTCTACCAACTGCGCCACATGGGATAGGTCAAACACTCACACACTTGCTCCCACTCATCCACCTGTGTTCAGTGTAGTAGGCACGGGAATCGTCAGTGGCCTGGAGCAGTAATACCGGTGTCAAACATGTAAATCAGTCAGGCATTTCCCCTCAGGCAGACACTTTTTCTCATATAACAGCCGAACCTTGTCATGTCTCCTAGGTTTGTACTAATTGGTATGTGATGGTGTGTGTGCTTATGTGTGTGTTTATGTGTGTTTATGTGTGTTTATGTGTGTGTGTGTGTGTTGAATATAGAGATTCATTTCTCACATTAGATCATGCACAGGGTGAACAAAGGACACACAGATCCTTTCCACCCTATCAAGGCATGAGCATGAATTATGTGTGGTCATTGAGCTTTAATTTTCGCATTCATTTAAAAGTTAATTATCATGGGAAGCCATGTTGAATAATTTATGCATTGGGAGTGCACCAATTAAGAGGTGATATGTGTCAAATAAGATACTAATAAGATACTAAATACTACTCCATATGGAAAAATACTGAATATTGACAACCCATTTGACTCTGCAATGTCCCCTTGAGCCAATGGTTAATTCATATTTAACTTCTTATGACTGGGGGCAGTATTGAGTAGCTTGGATGAATAAGGTGCCCAGAGTAAACTGCCTGCTACTCAGGCCCAGTTGCTAATATATGCATATTATTATTAGATTTGGATAGAAAACACTCTGAAGTTTCTAAAACAGTTTGAAGGATGTCTGTGAGTATAACATAACTCATATGGCAGGCAAAAACCTGAGAAAAAATACAACCAGGAAGTGGGAAATCTGAGGTTTGTAGTTATTCAAGTCATTGCCTATCGAATATACAGTGTCTATGGGGTCATATTGCACTTCCTAAGGCTTCAACTAGATGTCAACAGTCTTTAGAACTTTGTTTGATGCTTCTACTGTGAAGGAGGGGGGAATGAGAGCTGAATGAGTCAGAGGTCTGCCAGAGTGGCATGAGCTGATCACGTGTGCTCACGTGAGAGTTAGCTCTGTTCCATTGCATTTCTACAGACAAAGGAATTCTCTGGTTGGAACATTATTGAAGATTTATAATAAAAACATCCTAAAGATTGATTCTATACTTCGTTTGACATGTTTCTACGAACTGTAATATGACTTTTCATCTGAACTTTCGCCTGGACATGCCCGCGCGTCGTGAGTTTGGATTGTGTACTAAACGCGCAAACAAAAAGGAGGTATTTGGACATAAATGATGGACTTTATCAAACAAATCAAACATTTATTGCGGAACTGGGATTCCTGGGAGTGCATTCTGATGGATATCTTCAAAGGTAAGTGAATATTATAATGCTATTTCTGACTTCTGTTGACTCCACAACATGGCGGATATCTGTATGGCTTGTTTTGTTGTCTGAGCGCTGTACTCAGATTATTGCATGGTGTGCTTTTTTGAAATCTGACACAGCGGTTGAGAAGTTTATCTAAAGTTCCATGCATAACACTTGTATCTTTTATCAATGTTTATAATGAGTATTTCTGTAAATTGATGTGGCTCCCCAAAATCACTGGATGTTTTGGAAGCAAAACATTACTGAATGTAACGCGCCAATGTAAACTGAGATTTTTGGATATAAATATGAACTTTATTGAACAAAACATACATGTAATGTGTAACATGAAGTCATATGAGTGTCATCTGATGAAGATCATCAAAGGTTAGTGATTAATTTTATCTCTATTTCTGCTTATTGTGACTCCTCTCTTTGGCTGGAAAAATGGCTGTGTTTTTCTGTGACTGGGTGCAGACCGAACATAATCGTTTGGTGTGCTTTCGTCGTAGAGCCTTTTTGAAATCGGACACAGAGGTGGGATTAACAACAAGTTTATCTTTAAAATGGTGAAAATACTTCTATTTTTGAGGAATTATGAGATTTCTATTGTTTTGAATTTGGCACCCTGCCCTTTCACTGGCTGTTGTCATATTGATCCCGTTAGCGGGATCTAAGCCATAAGAAGTTTTATATATCCCTTACACAGAGAGATGGCTTTTTCATCATTTTCTGACAGTGTTTCAGATTATTTTATGCCCAATATAAATTAATTTGTAAATTATGTATTGTGTCATTGGAGTCACTTTTATTGTAAATGAGACTTTTACATGAATGTGGATGCTACCATGATTATGGATATTTCTGAATGAATCGTAAATAATGATGAGTGAAAAAGTTATAGACGCACAAATCCCCCAAAAATACTAACCTCCCCTGTTATTGTATTGGTGAGAGGTTAGCATGTCTCGGGGTTATGATATTTATACGCCTGTAACTTTCTCATTCATCATTATTCATGATTCATTCAGGATTATCCGTAATCATGGTAGCATTCACATGAATGTAGAAGTGTTTAGAAACTTCTTCTATTCTTATTTACAATAAACGTGACTCCAAAATGACACAATACATTATTTACCATTCATTTCTATTAGGCACAAAATAATCTGTAGCACAACCAAAACGAACTGCAAATGCATCCAACAAATGTGTAGAGTCACAAGCTTGATGTAGTCATTGTGTCAGAACCGGCGCCGGCAAAGAGAAGCAGGTACTGGGAGTAAAACATTTAATTTGGAACAGACATCAAACAGGACACCGTCAGAACCGGGTATGCAAAGACAAACAAACATTCATCCGGAAGCGGGGAACAGAGCTGGGGAACAGACATATATAGGGGAGGTAATGACACAGGTGATTGAGTCCTGGTGAGTACAATAATTGCTGATGTGCGTGACGGGGGAAGGCAGGTGTGCGTAATGATGGTGGCAGGAGTGTGTAATGCTGTGGAGCCTGGAGCCTTTGAGCGCCAGGGAGGGGGAGCAGGCGTGACATATTGCATGCTATGAATACGGTACCAAATACTTTTTTACTACTTTAATGCACATAAGTGAATTTGTCCCAATACTGTTGCTCCCCTAAAATGATTCACCCGATATGAATGAAAATGCTCTTATTTCAAATCCAAACTCTTGCAGTATAGAGACAAAATAAGAAAAAATGCTTCAATGTCCCAATAATTACGGAAGGCACTGTATATACAATATCAATTCTGGGGACCAGAATTGTCCATCCTTCCTACTAAGTTTCCTTAATCACTCTCCCCATCTACTTCAATACTGTCTAATTAGAACAACAAAAATAAAAAATACATACAAAAGAAGAAAAATAAAAGAACCCATGGTAAAGAGTGGAACTCAAATTGAAAGATGCTGAGCATCACCAGTTCCCTAGAGGAGCAGAGTGGTAATGACGCAGGGCAGGTGTTGTGCATGGCAGTGATTTGCTTTGCTTGGAGAGACAAGCCTGCTCCACTCCATGTTTCTTTGACCTATGGCTGTAATTACACGAGGGAGATCAGGCTCATTGTAGTGTAAATATTGTCCTGTGCGAGCCAATATTAATTGAAACAGAAGCCTCGCTTGATCTGACACATCAATTCTAAATTTCGATGACGCTGTACAGATTATTTTAACATTTTATAGCAAAGAAGGGAAATGGTTGCCTTCCCTTCTAATCAACATGTCAAAAGGAAGGAATATATACAGTTGAAGTCGGAAGTTTACATACACTTAGGTTGGAGTCATTAAAACTCGTTTTCAACCACTCCACAAATGTCTTGTTAACAAACTATAGTTTTGGCAAGTCGGTTAGGGCATCTACTTGTGCATGACAAAAGTAATGTTTCTGACAATTGTTTACAGAAAGATTATGTCACTTATAATTCATTGTATCACAATTCTAGTGGGTCAGATGTTTACATACACTAAGTTGACTGTGCCTTTAAACAGCTTGGAAAATTCCATTAAATTATGTCGGCTTTAGAAGCTTCTGATAGGCTAATTGACGTTATTTGAGTCAATTGGAGGTGTACCTTTGGATCTATTTCAAGGCCTACCTTCATACTCAGTGCCTCTTTGCTTGACATCATGGGAAAATCAAAAGAAATCATCCAAGGCCTCAGAAAAATAATTGTAGACCTCCACAAGTCTGGTTCATCCTTGGGAGCAATTTCCAAACACCTGAAGGTACCATGTTCAAACAATAGTGAGCATGTATAAACACCTTGGGACCACACAGCGATTATACCGCTCAGGAAGGAGACTCGTTCTGTCTCCTAGAAATGAACATACTTTGTTGCAAAATCCCTAGAACAACAGCAAAGGACCTTGTGAAGATGATTGAGGAAACAGGTACAAAAGTATCTATATCCACAGTAAAAACAAGTCCTATATCAACATAACCTGAAAGGCGGCTCAGCAAGGAAGAAGCCACTGCTCCAAAACCGCCATACAGTTTGCAACTGCACATGGGGACAAAGATCATACTTTTTGGAGAAATGTCCTCTTATCTGATGTAACAAAAATAAAACTGCTTGGCCATAATGACCTTTGTTATGTTTGGAGGAAAAGGGGGAGGCTTGCAAGCCGAAGAACACCATCCCAACCGTGAAGCACGGGGGTGGCAGCATCATGTTGTGGGGGTGCTTTGCTGCAGGAGGGACTGGTGCAATTCACAAAATAGATGGCTTCACGAGGAAGGAAAAATATGTGGATATATTGAAGCAACATCTCAAGACATCAGTCAGGAAGTTAAAGCTTGGTCACAAATGGGTCTTCCAAATGGACAGTGACCCCAAGCATACTTCCAAAGTTGTGGCAAAATGGCTTAAGGATAACAAAGTCAAGTTATTGGAGTGGCCATCACAAAGCCCTGACCTCAATCCTATTGAAAATTTGTGGGCTGAACTGAAAAAGCGTGTGCGAGCAAGGAGGCCTTACAAACCTGATTCGGTTACTGGGCCAAAATTCACCCAACTTACTGTGGGAAGCTTATGGAAGGCTACCTGGAACATTTGACCCAAGTTAAACAATTTAAAGGCAATGTTACCAAATACTAATTGAGTGTATGTAAACTTCTGACCCACTGGGAATGTGATGAAAGGATTAAAGCTGAAATAAATCATTCTCTCTACTATTATTCTGACATTTCACATTCTTAAAATAAAGTGGTGATCCTAACTGACCTAACACAGGGAATTTTTACCAGGAATAATTTCAGGAATTGTGAAAACCTGAGTTTAAATGTATTTGGCTAAGGTGTATGTAAACTTCCGACTTCAACTGTATACAAGCATGTTGAAAGAAGGAGCTGACATAGAGTACAGGTCAAAAGTTTGGATACACCTACTCATTCAAGGGTTTTTCTATATTTTTACTATTTTCTACATTGTATAATAATTATGAAGACATCAAAACTATGAAATAAAACATATGGAATAGTGGTAACCAAAAAAAGTGTTATTCAAGTCAAAATATATTTTATATTTGAGATTCTTCGTAGTAGCCACCGTTTACCTTGATGACAGCTTTGCACACTCTTGGCATTCTCTCAACCAGCTTCATGAGGTCGTCGCCAGGAATGCATTTAATTTAACAGGTGTGCTTTGTTAAAAGTAAATTTGTGGAATTTCTTTCCTTCTTAATGCGTTTGAGCCAATCACATAATTGACCATAGTACTTATTAGGCTTGAAACCAAGCTCACATATGGGTTTATTTGATGGTAAACATGTCTCACATGCTAAACAGTGCTGAACTATTATAGCAGGTAGACATGCTGGAATGTCAACATCACTGTTTAGAAGCAGCTTTTACTAGGCTGGATGTGTAATGTGATCTTCTGACAGGTAAATCAGCTTAATGAATAGCTGTCTAACTCAGGCTCATCAGATTGGAATGGGAGAGAAGCCACAGTTGAATTCTTACACTGGCATACTATCGTATGGCAAGGACATACTTCTGCAGTTACTGCAGAGGTTCCCAAACTCGGGGTCGCGGGACAATTTCCAAAATCCTAAATTATAATATCGTATTTGTATCTCAAAAAGATTAACGTGGTTAATCTTAAAAATTTAAATGAAAATGATTCAAATCTAAAAGATAAAATGTATCCAGAAAGCACCCTTAGATCATTGGAAATACAGCACTTTCTTATTTATTTAACCTTTATTTAACCAGTAAAAGCCTGTTGAGACCCAGAGTCTCTTTTTCAAGGGAGACCTGGCCAAGAAGGCAGCAACAATCAATACATAATGTAATTAACATATACAACAATACAACACAACATCATCCAGCCTAAAAAAAGCATTTACACTCCTCCGTAACAGAGTCTCCCATCAATATTTTAAATTCATTCAGTGGCACTAACATATCTAGATGAATCATGAATTGTAGACTATTTCATGCCTCTGGTGCACAAGAAGAGAAGGCAGTCTTGCCTAATACTGTGAATGTCCTGGGGGCTTTAAGTAGCAACCACCTAGCAGACTGGGTATGGTAACTGCTGGTGGTGAAGGAGACCAGACTACAGAGGTAAAGAGGTAGTTTACACAATAGGGCTTTGTAGAGGAACACACACAAATATATCTTTCTGTGCATATAAAGTGAGGTCCATCCTATCATTTGGTACAATGTGCAATGGTGGTTGAGTGACTTGGCATTTATAATAAAGCACAAGGGTTCATGATAAACAGAGTCCAGTCTCTGTAAGACAGAGGAGGCTGCATGCATATACAACAAGTCAGCAAGCATTATTACAAAAATAAAAACCCAATTTCAATTTAAGATTTGTCACAAGAATATCCACATAAACTTTAAACGACAACGTGTCATTCAACCAAATACCTATAGTAGGTATTTGTAGGGCAACACTTTTTCAATGGATAAGCCACCAGATGTAACAATGCTAAACTTGACAGAGTTTTAGCTCTGGTAAAGGTCATGCATTTAGTTTTTTGTACATTCAAGATCAGTTTGAGACCATAAAGGGAGGCCTGCAGTGACTGAAAAGCAGTCTGGAGCTCTTCAACAGCCTGAACCAGAGAAGGAGCACGTGAATATATGACTGTATCATCTGCATATAGATGTAACTTTGCTGGTTGCATCACATTTCCCAAATCATTAATACAAATTGAGAACCACACTGGAGCTAAAATGAAACCTTGGGGCACACCTACAGTGCTTTGCGAAAGTATTCGGCCCCCTTGAACTTTGCGACATTTTGCTACATTTCAGGCTTCAAACATAAAGATATAAAACTGTATTTTTTTGTGAGGAATCAACAACAAGTGGGACACAATCATGAAGTGGAACGACATTTATTGGATATTTCAAACTTTTTTAACAAATCAAAAACTGAAAAATTGGGCGTGCAAAATTATTCAGCCCCCTTAAGTTAATACTTTGTAGCGCCACCTTTTGCTGCGATTACAGCTGTAAGTCGCTTGGGGAATGTCTCTATCAGTTTTGCACATCGAGAGACTGAAATTTTTTCCCATTCCTCCTTGCAAAACAGCTCAAGCTCAGTGAGGTTGGATGGAGAGCATTTGTGAACAGCAGTTTTCAGTTCTTTCCACAGATTCTCGATTGGATTCAGGTCTGGACTTTGACTTGGCCATTCGAACACCTGGATATGTTTATTTTTGAACAATTCCATTGTAGATTTTGCTTTATGTTTTGGATCATTGTCTTGTTGGAAGACAAATCTCCGTCCCAGTCTCAGGTCTTTTGCAGACTCCATCAGGTTTTCTTCCAGAATGGTCCTGTATTTGGCTCCATCCATCTTCCCATCAATTTTAACCATCTTCCCTGTCCCTGCTGAAGAAAAGCAGGCCCAAACCATGATGCTGCCACCACCATGTTTGACAGTGGGGGTGGTGTGTTCAGGGTGATGAGCTGTGTTGCTTTTACGCCAAACATAACGGTTTGCATTGTTGCCAAAAAGTTCAATTTTGGTTTCATCTGACCAGAGCACCTTCTTCCACATGTTTGGTGTGTCTCCCAGGTGGCTTGTGGCAAACTTTAAACAACACTTTTTATGGATATCTTTAAGAAATTGCTTTCTTCTTGCCACTCTTCCATAATGGCCAGATTTGTGCAATATACGACTGATTGTTGTCCTATGGACAGAGTCTCCCACCTCAGCTGTAGATCTCTGCAGTTCATCCAGAGTGATCATGGGCCTCTTGGCTGCATCTCTGATCAGTCTTCTCTGATCAGGTCTTGGTAGATTTGCAGTGGTCTGATACTCCTTCCATTTCAATATTATCGCTTGCACAGTGCTCCTTGGGATGTTTAAAGCTTGGGAAATCTTTTTGTATCCAAATCCGGCTTTAAACTTCTTCACAACAGTATATCGGACCTGCCTGGTGTGTTCCGTGTTCTTCATGATGCTCTCTGCGCTTTTAACGGACCTCTGAGACTATCACAGTGCAGGTGCATTTATACGGAGACTTGATTACACACAGGTGGATTGTATTTATCATCATTAGTCATTTAGGTCAACATTGGATCATTCAGAGATCCTCACTGAACTTCTGGAAAGAGTTTGCTGCACTGATAGTAAAGGGGCTGAATAATTTTGCACGCCCAATTTTTCAGTTTCTGATTTGTTAAAAAAGTTTGAAATATCCAATAAATGTCGTTCCACTTCATGATTGTGTCCCACTTGTTGTTGATTCTTCACAAAAAAATACAGTTTTATATCTTTATGTTTGAAGCCTGAAATGTGGCAAAAGGTCGCAAAGTTCAAGGGGGCCGAATACTTTCGCAAGGCACTGTATATTAATCTCAAGAAAGCTAGACTTGTGATTGTCAGTATATACACATTGTGTTCTGTCAGAAAGATACTTCCTAAACCAATTTTACTGTCCCTTCACTGAGACCAATGTTTCTGAGTCTAGCTAGAATCCATTTATGGTCAACTGAATCAAAGGCCTTTGATAAATCCACAAACAGAGCAGCACAATGTTGTTTTTTATCAATTGAATTAATAATGTAATTTGCCACTGCCATAGCTGCAGTTGTGGTGCTGTGCCCTGATCTAAAGCCAGACTGAACCCTGCTCAGTATGTTCTTTTCAATTAAGACGTTATTTAACTGTGAGTTCACGAGGGATTCATAGATTTTGGCCAGGATAGGGAGTTTAGAGATAGGACGATAGTTATTAGTATCTGAGGGATCTCCATCCTTAAGCAGTGGGAGGACATGAGCTGATTTACAAATGCTGGGTATGGAATTGGTCAAGAGACTCAAGTTGAAAATTTGAGCCACAGGTTCAGTAATAATATCAGCTGCTATCTTTAAGAGGTAGGGATCCAAGTTGTCTGGACCTGCAGACTTTTTAGTGTGTATTACCTTTAGTGCTTTATAGACCTCAGTATAAGAAACAGGCTCAAAGATAAAATAGTTCTCATGAGGGTCTATATCATGATTTACTGTAAAAGAGCTTACATTAGAGGTGGGCCCCATCATTATCAAAACTGAACCAGCAGATATGAAGTACATGTTAAAGGCCCCTACAATATCAGCTTTATCCTTCTTTTGAATCCATCATTAAATGGCCAGGGAGGCCAGAGGATACATTAGAACCTGACACTGATTTGATGAGCCCTTCAAAACTCAGGGGGGGGGGTGTTTAGGTTCTCTGTGACTGTATTTAGATAGTAATCTGATTTGGACTTCCTGATCAAACCTGTGCATTTGTTTCTTAGCGCTCGGAAGGAGGCCCAATCAACAGGAGCATTTGTATGTCTAGCTTGAGCCCAAGATATATTTCTCTTTGTAATTCATTCTGCCAAGTTATCTGAAAAGCAGGGTTTGTCCCTTCCACTGATTCTACATTTCTTCACAGGCGCATGCTTATCACAAATGGACACTTGATGGCTGCACTTGAATAATTCCTGCGATGAATGGCTAGGTTGTGAAACACCAAACTATTGCAGAGACTTTGATATTAACGGACACAATTGATATGGTGAAAACAATGTGTGGGGAGGCAAAGGCAGAGAATCTCACATCAATACCTTTGTTAGATAACAATTAAAACATATATTTATGCCATTGCTAGCAATCAAGTGGAAACTCTGACTGAACGACTCAAACCCCCCCAGCCTATGCGCTCCAAATGGACTTTAGCTGTGATGCCAATGATTGACTTTTGTTCGCTATACATGACGGAGGTTCCTATTCGCGAGGACATATTGTTCTTTTTCTCACGATTACCGAGCATGAAACGTCACAGGGGATGTTCAGTGTGCTGCGTGGCTATATTGACGAAAAACAGATTCCATGGGATCGAATGGTGGGCTTTTGCAATGATGGAGCTCCATCTATGGGGGGACGGTGAGCAGGCCTCTGCACTCTAGTTATGAATGCGTCTCCCTCTGCCATATGGACGTATTGTATGAAACACAGAGAGCAGCTGGAAGCAAAAGAGCTGAACTCTGAGATATACTGCAGCGGGTAACTTTGATTGTAAACTACATCCAACCACATCCACTACGCGCACGCCTGTTTACCAAACTGTGGAGATATGGGATCAGATATGACAATGTTCTATTTCACACGAGGCTAGGTTGTTATCGAGGGGGAGTGTTGGAGTTTTTTGCATTGAGAGGAACTGTTGTCGTTCACAATGGATGTAAAAAAAAAACGGACTTTGTTGACTTTCTGTGTCCTGAAAAGAAAATGTCTCCTTGCCTATGTAACAGATATATTTGGGAAACTTTAACAAACTGCACGCAATCATGCAGGGGAAATACGAAAACATCCCCCTTCCCATAAAGTACTCGCCTACAACAAGATTGACTCAAACTCTTTATATATGAAGAACCTTTACAAATGGAGATAGTATTGAGAGAGAAATGATGAGTGTAATTTGACATGTGTACTGTTATATAGGATATCCGTTGAGAGATGGAGGGTAGGCAGTAATGTATCATGTGTAGCAACAGTCATGTTCCGCCCACCTCACAACTCACTACTATTCTCGTGGTCTTCACTCAGCCTTTAACCAAATGAAGATGAGGCCCTAGAGGGTCTATGTCATATGTTGTTATAGCAACATTATTTAGAGTAAAATACCATTGTCCTTGGTAAAATAAAGGTTGCAAACAAAAGTCTGATTCACCCAATATGCATTTACAATGCAACATACCATCTTGTATTTACCTCGCTGATTTTCTATTTTCCTGCAACTTTCCATCATAGACCCCAAAGCCTCTTTCACATATTCCATCCACTGTAGTATCTAAAGGCATGCGCCAAGTGATTCCCATGCATAACAATGCATGACTATTTAAATGTAATCTTCATGTTTGGGCATGCGTAAACGCATGTAATCTGTCATAGGGTGTATCCCTTAGCAAAGAGTAGGAGGGTCTGGAGCAAGAGAGGCGTGGTGTCATGGCGGTTGCCAGTCTACATCCGTCAGGGACAGTTTACATTGGCTGCTGGGAGAGTGGCTGAGACTAAGGCTCTGAGTTAAAATGTTGCACATGTGGTACGATCCACTGCCATCTCCAGAGGCTGGAAAACCTCACTCAAAGCTGTTCCTTCATGTCTGGCTGATTACACAAAAACACTTGTAATCCCATGTTATTAGTTCCAGGGAGAGTACTAGTGGTAGTATACTGATTTACCAAAACAACAGTGGTTGTTGTAGAAAATATCAAATCAGATTGAGAAAAGTCTGATCAATTGTCAGTACATAGGGGCCTGATGCCCAGCTGTATGCGTAGGTGCTATGATGCTTACTTGAAATGCCTCTTATTCGACACTCCGTCTTACAGCCTCTTCCACAGACATAAACAGGTAACTACCAAAATAAAGGAAACACCAGCACAGTGTCTTAATAGGGTGTTGGGCCACCACGTTCCATAACAGCTTTAGTGCACCTTGGCATATATTCTACAGGTATCTGGCACTCTATTGGAGGGATGTGACACTGTTCTTACATGAGAAATTCCATCATTTGTTTTTTTGTTGATGGTGGTGGAAAACGCTATCTCGGGCACCGCTCTAGAATCTCTCAAAAGTATTCAATTGGGTTGAGATCTGGTGACTGAGACAGCCATGGCATATGGTTTACATCATTTTCATGCTAATCAAACCATTTAGTGACCACTTATGCCCTTTGGATCTGGACATTGTCATCCTATGCAGGCATAGCCATGGTAGCCAAAATATTGGCCAAAATAATGGCCTGCCCGGCATTTTTATACATGACCGTAAGCATGACGGGATGGTAATTGCTTACTTAACTTAGGAGCCAGACTTGTGTGGAAGTACATGCTTTCAATATACTTTGCATCCATAATTTACTCAAGTGTTTTCATTATTTTGGCAGTTACCTGTAGATATGACATAGGCCATTCACAGGATACACAGCGTATGTACATATTATAACATTTGTTGCCAGTGTCTGCCAGATTATGTTAGTCAACTGAGCTGTCCATTCTGTTGGCTGGTAAATGAGCTATTCTAATCATCCCATGCATACTGTAGTATGAATGTGTTTTCACAGTTGCCATAAACAAATATTCATATATATAAATATATAAACCATTTAAGTGCCTTTGAACGGGGTATATTCACATATGCTATGCGAGAGAACAATAAGATAAGTAAACTGCTCAGTTTTATGGCACAGATACACACTTTAAATGGAGAATGCATTTTATTATGGTGGCTTGGCTATGAAGAACTGTTGAAGTCACCACTTACGAGTCAGAGAGAATGTATCTGTCTCTCTCCTCGTACTCCACACGACAGGAATCTCTGTATCACAAAGACATGCCTGCTGCTCTTTTTTTCAACCACATGTTTTACCTTTCTACCTATACAGTACTATAGTGCGGTGAAAAGTATGATGCTTCAGTGAATTATGATAACACAAGGCATAGTCATGATAGGTAAGTGGAGGAATAAGTAATGGTCAAGTGGTTGGAGCAAGTTCAGATGTGTCAGACTGCTCTAACTGACTGAGCAGTGATACTGCAGGCCAGGGAGCTCTTATTGGCTGTTTTCAGTCAGGCCTGACCTCAAACATTAAGGAGCCGGGACAACGCAGAGACGACTAGGTAGGCAAGGCCTCGAGACTCACTGGGAACGGGAGGAGATTATACCAGCGGAGAGGGAATAGCTCATCTCATCTCACAACTCCCATTGAAATTGTATCGCTCTCCGTCCCCCCCCCCATTCTCTATTACCCACATACTCTAGAGGGACTGTAGGGAGATGATATACATGCCCAGAGAGGAAAAATCTAACCACAACCAACACATACACATAGAAAGCCAGTGAGATGAGAGAAATATGGGATTCAATTCCCCTCTCATAACAGTAGTGCTCAAACGCTAGCTAATGCAATTTACTGAACGACTGCTCCCTTTTGGAATGTGTGTGAGGCCCAGAGTCATCAGGAGATGGGGGAAGGGTGTGTGTGTGAAGAGAGCAGCTTCTCCTACTAGACAGACAGGCTCTCTTTCAAGCCTTGCACAGCACATGTATCGTGGTATTGACTGTGGTGGGTTTGACGATGACCAGGTGCATGCCATTAGGATGGAAGGAGATGAGTAGTTGATGCTCAGGCTTCCATTACCATCAACATGCTGGCTTGTCGTTGCCTTGACTCCATGCTGAAGCCAGATAACAGCTGTTAGAGGTTTGTATTTACTTTATCGAGCGTTAGATTTACCAGGGTGTATTCAGATCTGATGGATGCCTGCCTTGCCTTCTCGTGTGTGTTTGTGTGTGTGTGTGTCTGTGTGTGCGCGCATGCGCTTGTCTGTGTCCATACGTGAGTGCGTGTGTGTGTGTGTACATGCCTGCTCACCATTTCATCAGTGAATCTCCTCTTGCATTTTAATCCCGTACTGGCTGTGCTTTTGAGGCTTGATAATCTTCCATCTGGTTCCTCTCATAACCTGACATTAAGTTGCTCCTCATCAGGTAGGACTCTTTCATCTTGCTATTCTTTTTGTTTTACTTACCGTGATCCTGGACCACATGGCGGAGCCGTGTTATTATCTAGATAGGAGGGCGTTTCTTTGATGTTGTTTTGTGTGTTTGACCTTTGACGGAGGATGGCATCACTGATGTCTCCCAATCTGGCCACCACACTATTATCATTCCACCATTTCTCCTAGCTTTGAGGTAAGAGATTTTTTAAGCACAGATCATCTTTTAGTCTTATTCATCACAGTATTGCACTAATTTGTTTTTCCTACCTAAAGACACCTTTAACGTGAATGTGAATTCACTTATCATCTTGGCGGATCTGACTTCATTAGAGGACTGAATCTTTCCCATTGCGGATGACGTCCGCCAGTTGCTTAAATATGCGGTATAATTTCTCTCCCAGAAATTATAGCTCTGGTCCTCTGCCAAGGCATCCATCCACGTGACCGTATGCACCGTATATCATCATGCTGCAGGCAGATAACAAGAGGTCCCCAGAGCACGTCTTTTAGACTGTACATCTTTTAATGCATTTTATTAAGCCTTAAGATCTACGGCACCTTAAGATGATATGGGAGGTGTGAGTTAGTGTGTTTTAGTTCGCTAATGAGACCAACACAATTCTTAATGACTCTGTTGGGTATACAGACTAGAGAGAGCCTGATGAAGCACATTCTGTATTTATTTATTTCATTTTTTTAAAAGGGGGTAAATCAGCTTTCGTATTGCAGATAGATTGTGGCTTCTATCATTGTAATTGTCTGCATCATTTCCATTCCCCCATATATATATTTTTGTAAATATACAGTACCAGTCAAAAGTTAGGACACACCGACTCATTCAAGAGTTTTTATTTATTTAGACTATTTTCTACATTGTAGAATAATAGTATAGACTTCAAAACTATTAAATAGCACATATGGAATAATGTAGTTACCAAAAAAGTGTTAAACAAATCAAAATATATTTTATATTTCAGTTTCTTCAAAGTAGCCACCCTTTGCCTTGATGACAGTTTTGCACACTCTTGGCATTTTCTCAACCAGCTTCATGTGGAATACTTTTCCAACAGTCTTAAAGAAGCTCCCACAAATGCTGAGCACTTGTTTGCTGCTTTTCCTGCAACTCATCCCAAACCATTTCAATTGGGTTGATGTTGGGTGATTGTGGAGGCCAGGTCATTTGATGCAGTACTCCATCACCCTCCTTGGTAAAATAGCCCTTACAAAGCCTGGAGGTGTGTTTGGGGTCATTGTCCCGTTGAAAAATAAATTATAGTCCCACTAAGCGCAAAACAGATGGGATGGCGTATCGCTGCAGAATGCTGTGGTAGCCATGCTGGTTAAGTGTGCCTTGAATTCTAAATACATCACAGATAGTGAAACAGCAAAGCACCCCCACACCATCACACCTCTATCCTCCATGCTTCACATCGGGAACCACACATGCGGAGATCATCTATTCACCTACTCTGCGTCTCACAAAGACACGGTGGTTAGAAGCAAAAATCTCAAATTTGTACTCATCAGACCAATAGACAGATTTCCAACAGTCTAAAGTCCATCGCTCGTGTTTCTTGGGCCAAGCAAGTCTCTTTTTATTGGTGACCTTTAGTAGTGGTTTCTTTGCAGAAATTCGACCACGAAGGCCAGATTCACACAGTTTCCTCTGACCAGTTCATGTTGAGATGTGTCTGTTACTTGAACTCTGTGAAGCATTTATTTGAGCCGCAATATGAGGTGCAGTTAACTCTAATGAACTTATCCTCTGCAGCAGAGTTAACTTTGGGTCTTATGAGAGCAAGTTTCAACACAGCACTTGATGGTTTTTGCGACTGCATTTTTCCGGATTGACTGACCTTCATGTCTTAAAGTAATGATGGACTGTTATTCTCTTTGCTTATTTGAGCTGTTCTTGCCATAATTTGGACTTCTTCTGTATATCAACCCTACCTTGTCACAACACAACTGATTGACCCAAACACATTAAGATGGAAAGAAATTCCACAAATGTACTTTTAACAAGGCACACCTGTTAAATGAAATGCATTCCAGGTGACTATCTCATGAAGCTGGTTGAGAGAATGCCAAGAGTGTGCAAAGCTGTCATCAAGGCAAAGGCTTGCTATTTGAAGAATCTCAAATATAAAATATATTTTGATTTTTGGTTACCAGATGATTCCATATGTGTTATGTCACAGATCAGATTTTCCCTATAGAAAAATGCCCCTTGGATATTAATTTAGAATCCTCCAATCCTCTAAATGTAATTATTTGCGGAGAGTCACATCATATGGGGCGACAGGTACCATAGTGGCTGAACAAGGCAGTTAACCCACTATTCCTAGGCCGTCATTGAAAATAAGAATTTGTTCTTAACTGACTTGCCTCGTAAAGTTAAAAAAAATATTCCGATATGCTCCAGGCCTACTGTAGGCGACATGAGTCTCACTAGTGTTGAATAATGTGATTTTAAAAGTGGTCTAGGTCTTATTTATTTAAAAAGCATATTGAAGTTAGAAGCAATAGGATTTGAAGCAATAGCCTAACTGTGGTCAACTATTTCAGCACCATTTCTCGCTGCTCTGAGACAAGCATGGGGACTGGTCTTGATAAATCAATGAGATTTTTATTTTCACTGAATCTCCCTTTGGGTATTGGGTAGACTACAATTAGGGTGCGGAAATGTTATGCTCTTAGTACTGTAGCCTACTCCCGACCGTCACATTGCACAGTGCCATATTTTCCTAAAATTTTCCTATCATATTTGAGTTTTTCTTGGAATAGAAACACTATAATATGAATCAAATTAATTAAGCTACATTTCTTAAAATCAGTCCCATATACTATGTTCTTACAAAAAAGGTTTTCAATTCTCTAGTACAGCCAATATTGAAGGCTATCAAATGCTTCTCAAAGATGCCCTCTGATGGTCAAACTAGCTCTAACTAGCATTAATGGTAACAATGGCTGACAATTAAATAACGTGACATAGAATTCTGTTGCAGCCCGCATGGTGTGCTGCAGTATGACGTAACTTTTACAGGAAGTACATTAGTAGCTGTCAATGCCCTATTTGTTGATGTTTAACAGCTCCACGTAGAAATTCTCACAACTAATTTGTGAATATTTATAAGAAGCCTTCGTCATTCTTCGGAGTTGGAACCTAAACATGCATTTCCTCTCTATGACAGGAAATTATGTTGAAATAGTGGCAGAAACTTCCTCTGGGGGGAGCTCCTTTAATCCTCAAAATTTAGACTCATATATATTTCATGGCGAGCCTCTTTTGTGCTTTTAAGCTCTGCACGATGTGTGAGACACTACACTTAGAGGTTGGCATTTAAATTGAGTCGATTCTGATGAGATTGAGCAACCATGAAGCAAGAAGAATAAATATTGCACAATGGAAAACAAAGGACAAATTGTAAATTACAAACAATTGTGTTTCTGAACAGAGATAGTGTGCACTGTACTTTGTGTTCCTCTTGAGCTCTGAGATTGCTTTATTCTTCTTTGAGATCCAGCCTTTCATCATGTTGCTAGTGGACAATAGACTGAAGGACAGTCTATTGTCCGACATTGAATGGATTTTGTGTCTGTGTGTGCGTGCACATATGTACATGCTTATCAGTGTCCCTTTCCTCAGTGGTTATGCTAGCTGCAGTAATCCAACTTTGTGGCTTGGGTTTCCTGTATTTAATATTAATAAAGTTAGGCATAATTAACAAAATGCTTACCATATTTATGTTTTTCCTTTCTGTAATACACATGATTTTGCAGTGTTCTATTTGTGCCACGACCGATAGTCACTAACCTCGATGTTGTATGTTATCTATTAAACTCAAATATGTTGGTAGTGATTGACATCAGACTGGAGATACATTATCAGCGTGCCCTCGGCTCAGTGTATCTGTGAAACGGTGTGATTCTGTAGCCGCTGATGTTGTCACTTCCTCCCAACCTCTCAGGCTGGTGTTTACAGAACATTTTGTACTGTCTGATTAATGTATAAGTGCATCCTCAGAGAAGGCTACTTTGACATTTTCTCTGCTTCTGTGCTGGAGGTGTCTCCCTGTTGAAACTTGCATTAAACTGAGTTGATTTATGATTGATTTATATCTGTGTCTGCTAATCCCTTTTGTTAACCTGAAAATACGCTTTACACCTTTCTCTGCTTGTTCCTTACAGTTTATTTGTAATGAATTACATTGACACAGATGCCAAGGCCTCTCAGGACACAAACACACACACACACACACACACACACACACACACACACACACACACACACACACACACACACACACACACACACACACACACACACACACACACACACACACACACACACACACACACACACACACACACACACACCAGAAATATAAAACGAAAGCTCCACAAACACACTTATTTCAGGTTTACACAGTGCCACCAATTCTGCCTATCAACTTTAAACCGTTCAATTCCCTCTTTACTTCAGACCGCTTAAAATCACAGCAGTCATCTTTGTGATGAAATCAGTAGGTCAATGGCTTATGGAAGCCATCTCACACTAATGAAACTGCCACGGTTTAGCCCACTGCCCTCCCTGTAGGGAAGGGAAGGGAACGGAAAGGAAAGTGGATATCTAGTCAGTTGCACATCTGAATGCAGTCAACCAAAATGTGTCTTCCTCTGAATCAGGGAGGTACAGAGGGCTGCCTTAATCAACATCCATGTCATCAGTGCCCGGGGAGCAGTTGTTGTGGGGGGCAGAACGGCAGATTTTTCCACCTTGCCGGCTCTGGGATTTAAACAACCAATCTTTCGGTTACTGTCCGAACGCTGTAACCTAGCCACCAGCCTTCTACAATGTATTATGGTGGTGGCCCTATTACTTGGTGGGAAACATCTGTATTCAAAGAGCTTAGCCTTATGCGGAATATGATGACTCATGGGATTTTTCTGTCAAATTCTTTGCAATCTGTGTACATGCAGGCAGCAGGCATGTTTGTTTGATTATCATTGTCACTGTACTATAGATAAGCAGAGTATTATGCAGACAATATTATGCCCATCATTTGTCAGATTGTTCATGAAGAGATGGGTGTATCTTGTAATTGACAGATACAGGGAAAGGAGCATCACTTTATCAAATCCTCCTTCAGACGTATATAGTATCAGAAAGTGCATATTCTGCCATTTCTATGACACTCATCTTTGTTAAATAACTCTCAAAATTCAAGAGGTACATCTCAGTTTCCAAATGTAGCTTTTTCCAAGAATATCCGTGCTGTCCATCCATTGAGCACATGGCCACGCGCGTCAGCATTTCTCTGGCTACTAAGCAAAAACTAGTAACATAATAAGCTTAAAATGAAAATATGCTATTCACCCTCTTCAATGGATGAATGGGCCATTGAAACCAGGTTGAAACTGATAATGGTGCATGTGACTTCAATGAACTGAATGATGAGGATGATGAGGAAGGGGAAGAGGGTGGTTTCATTTTGATTGATCTGAATGATGAGTGTGAAGAGGATGATTCAACAATAGTGTAATGATGATGAGGAATTGTGGGTGTTGTCGACGGTCTATTATTTTATTATGAAAGGCTGGAAATGGTATATATTTTCCCCTCGGAGAGTCAAGTCAGATACTGGGTACAATATACAATGTGTGTAAATCACAATGGCAAGCTGAACCAAACGAATGGACGCACTGACAGCATTTCAGAATTTAGATGAGTTAGACTAAGGATATCGGATATTGAGCTTGAAATCGACATTGCTGATGAAACGTCTTAATCTGAACCTGATGTTGACTTTGAGCGTCTGCCTCCGATGCCTGAGCCTCACCGCAGAAAAACCAGAACAAAACCAACTGAGACTGTGAACCCCACTGCCACGGTGAGACAGGAGTCTGGGAGGAATCTCACGGTTTGGGTAGAAAAAAGTGGTGAGTTTATATGTTGCAGCACATCAGACATTGTCCCACACACAGAAAGGGAAACAGTGTGTGGGACATGTCTATGGATGAACTCAAAGCATTTATTGCACTCTTGTATGTCCGCGGGGCATATGATGGAAAGAGCATGGATGTGGAGTCATTTGGGTCTGATAGGTATGGGGTGAACTCAGAGAGACCATTCCACGCTACCCTTCAGAGAGATTATGCGACACCTACAGCAGGTGCACGCACACGAAACAACGCTCATGTAAACTGTGTGCAGTGCAACCGATTTTTTGGGGGGGCTTGCTCACACAACGCCTCGAAGCTGTGTGCTGACATGGACCCAAACCATGAAAAGAAAAGGAGATTGATTCATGCATACAGACACGGGTGTAAGGGCACAATACAGTGCCTGATACAATCAACAAATGGCTGTTTTAATATCTTGTCATGAATATATTTCCACTAATATTTCTTTATGCAATTAATCCTTTATAATTGTTCATGCACTGGTGCTTTTGTTTAGGAATACAGCAAATCATTTATTCTGCGCACCTGACTGGTTATATTCTTATCTTTTTAGTTTCTACTTTGTCAAAATAAGCTGTAACTGGACTTTTATGAATTGCTGCAACTCTATAACTAATCAAAAGTTACAAATAAAGTTGATCAAATGGATTACACTAATGTTTTCATTGTAAGGGAAATGAAAATAGACTGTAGGTCTATGTTTCTTCTAGGACTTTGTAAAATCATACAAAACCAATCCTTGATTCTATCTAACTAATAATGATTGTTATTTTTTTATAAATTGATATATTTCCACAAATATTTCCTCATGCAATTAATTGTTTTACAATAGTTGATGCGCTATTCATCAAACGTTGGTGATTATGTTTGCGCACCTTGCAGGTTGATATGCATCTGATGCATATGCTAAAGGGAAGCCCGGCAACGTTCTCTACTGGGTACTTATAGGATGAAAGGCCAGGCGGTTCTAATGTTAATGGTTTCAACATATTTAAAACATGTAGTGTATTTGAGGTTTAAAAAGGCTTCTGAAGTTGAGAAATGTAGAAATGTAAAAGTACATTTTCCTGAATATGTAAAATTCATCAACTCCTACAAAAATGTCCATTCATTATATTAAACATAATAATTCACATTTCCTGTTGCTGCAGGATTATTTTGCTGCTTGAGCAAACTGGCTCAAATTAAGATCATAAATCTGTATTATGCTTAACACATGAAAGTAAATATTGTCTGGTGGCTGATGCCACAATATGCTTAATTTGTTTTGTTTTCACATGAATTCACATGAATATACCAAGGAATATAATAATTTAGAGCTGTGAGTAAACTTCAGGCAGCTGGCAGCCTGGCAGTGATGTTGCCACGGTTACACCTCCAATATGGTAAAAAATGGGTCACCAAAGGCCCTCTCCACCCTGAATGTTTACTGTGTCCTTGTGGCACCTATTCGTCCTGAAAGGATAATGAAGGGGAACTGGGGAAGGCGCCTTACTGTGCCACATCTGGGATTGGCACAGCTCGCCACGTCATTTGGCCATGGCAGTGGCCACTTTTCTCTCTGCATGTTCTCAAAACCGCACAGTCTTCTTCATGTCATACTTAACCTGACACACACACACACACACACACGCACACACGCACACACGCACACACGCACACACACACACACATACACACACACACACACACACACACACACAGTGTGGATGGATTAGGCTAATTTACACAATGCCTTGAATTGATGATGGACCTCGGATTATAAATGAGGTTTAGATTAATCCCCTCTGATCCGACTTCATGTATAACAATTCTGTCATCTAATTCATTATTCATTATTCATCAGAGTTGTGTATCTATTTATTTTCCCGAAACACTGGAGGGAATGGTTGGATCAGCTTTCCAACACCAGTCTCATCTATTCATATTCTAACCCACATAGCCTTGTAACCAGCGCATACATCGACGCTATACTGTACATCCTCAAGAGTGCAGATTTGTGCCAGAACTTTTCCCTTACCATGAACGTTTATGTGCCTTTGGTATAGTCTCTGTATTTTATCTCATCGGGTTGCATGGTTCTGGACTGAGAAATGTTATGGTCCTAATAATTTCACATGAGAGGCAAAGACCAGAGGCTTTTCCGCTAACATACTAGATATGAGTTAGTACTTAATAGCTCTGGAGAGACTCAGCGACAGCTGCCTTTGCAGTTCAGAGAAAGTGAGAGGCAAACCTTGAGGGGGAGATGTGAAGTGTGTCCTGAATGACTGTCACAGTGTACAAGTTGATGAGAATCGCTGTTGGCGTGAAAACAAATGAAAAACTCTAGTACGAGACTCGGCTAGGTCCCTCGGGCCTGCTCTGCCATACATTAGGCATCAAACTTGGTGATGAGGTGCTATGCGTTTTATAGCATTAGTTTTTTTTCTCCCAGAGAAACTCCCAGAGATGCAGCGCTGTCTAGCATTTTATTGCCCCAAATGGTTTGTGTGACTGGGGTGTGTGATTAGCATCAACACACACACACACACATGCATGCTTAAAGATTTTGCTAACTTAGTCCCAGTCGCAACGAAGAGATCTTGGAAGCGATGTGCCTGGGAAGGACTTTAGCTTCCACTCTGGTATCTCACTGTGCTGTCTTATCTTGTCCATGCAGCATGCTAATCAAACCCAGCAAGCCATCTATCTCCCATCAGGATCAATAGTCTTGTTTAAGCTGAGAGCAGAGTGTCCTCAAAAACACAGGCTGGTTAATTAGCTGAGAAAATGCCTGCTTGGCCCCTAGTGCCCACACAATATTAATGATAAGACTACCACTATGCCAAACAGAACATGTGTTAACATTTAGGGTTAAGCATACCTTTTTTGTATGGCACACACAAATTACAAATGCTTGGTTAACTGATGTGAAGTATTGTTGTACTGCTATGGCATGTGTTAGTGTTTGGATCGTGATTGAATGTTTCACTGTCAACTGCCCATGAAATCGAGTTTCACATAAATCATCCAGCTTCAATCAAGCATAGGATGTGGTTAGCATAGCTGCTGTGCCAGGATATCTGGATGATAAACTAGATTATTGAAATTTTACATATACCAAAATAAAACAAAATTGACTTTTGAATACATCTAGACTGTATTTCAATGTTCTAATAACGGCTAAGTCCCTATGCATTTCCCCTGGTACAGTTTGTTCCAATGCCTTTTGTTGTTGAAGGCTTAGGCCTATTTCATTCTTTTGGGGATCTTTACCTCCTACACTTTGAATAGCTGCATCACAAAACGCTGAGAGTAGATGCCTTCAAAGAGATTGATAACAGTACAGTGGTTCCCCATTGGAATATGTCGATGAATACAGGCTGCTGGCTGCCTGCAACTGGCGCAGCAAGGTGTGCGCATCGAAGTAGGTAGCAGCTATTACACATGTTTTGTTGAGTTTTTCCAAATGGTTTCTCCTCAATTAAATCTCTAATATTTTCTCTCTTTTCTGTAAATTACTTTACCCAAAATGATAGATGACACAGTCAAAAGTTTAGGAAAGTGGTGTGTATAGATCACTTATGACAGAGTAATGTTTCTAAACATACTGTAAACAGACTGTTATTCTGCTTTAAAAAGTGGCCTCACATGCACATTATAAGTATATGGTTGCAGGGCTGAAACAGTGAGTGTGAATGTGAATGAGTGTGAGTGTCAGTGTGTGAGTGAGAGTGTGTGTGAGAGAGAGTGTGTGTGAGAGAGAGATTCCTGAAGGTTGTATTTTGCACTCAGATGCCACTCTTTTTCACATCTCTCTCCACCTCCCAACATAACTGTCAATGTAGACCTCTTACCTTGACACCCTCTTTCCCTTCCTCCATTATCCCATCTATTTCCCTTTACTAGACCATCTCTCTTCCCTCATCTTCACCTTTTTCACTCCCTTTCATTGTTTATTGTTCCCTTTCCCTCTCCCTTTTAGCCTTTTCTCTAACTCTCATCTTTAATCCATCCCTCTCTTTCCCCCTCTCTTCCTCCTCCCCCTCTCCCCTGACTCTCATCTCGCTATCCACCCAACACTCTCTTTTTCTCTCTGGTATTCCCATCTCGCCATCTTCAGTCGTTTTATCACTCCTGTGGTCAGTGTCCAAGGACTCTCCTCATAGAGAGGAGACTGGATGGACAGAGTGGAGTTAATTTAATTCCAATCCCCTCTGTGAGATGGAGAAGAGGGCCCCCAGTATGGATCAATCCGCATAGCAGCACACTCAGGCCAATCACATCAATACACTGTGTGCGTCCAATCCTCAGTGTGTGTGTGTGTGTGGCACATTATCTCTGATGATGCATGTTTATCAAGGTAATGGGCCCGCTGTCCCACTGACGGAAGTGACAAATGCAGTTCCACTCTCTCCATTCCAGACCATTTGGATCTGTTTTACTTACTGCCTATGTGCTTTGTATATGTAGAGATATAGACATTATGTTGGCGTGGAATAAATGTGTTTGTGTAGTAGGGCTGAACCCATTAAGTTGACTGGTCGATGGTTTGGTTTGATAGGCTGTTGGTCAACAACACTATTTTAGTCGAGCAGTGGCAAATATATTTAAAAAAATGTATGACACATGAGACACCTGTTTAATTCACGCCTGTCAGAGTGAACTAATTCATTGTGAAGGCTGCAGGAATGGCACACCAGTATCACCAGTAGTACATTTCTAATCTACAATGTTTGTTTGGTTAATGTAGTTTCTGTTAATGCATTCAATATATTATTTTTTAGCTATTTTACCGTTGTCATTGTACTGTAGGAGTGGACACGCTGTTTGCAGAGCACACAACCTAGGCTACATTCACTATCAATGATGAGCTTCTCAAAATACATTGAGAATGACAATAGTTCCTCAACATAGCCTATTTGAAAAATATTTGTATAAGAAAAAAAAATGTAATTCTCTGATCTGGTGGAAACATCATAAAATAGGCCTATCTGATTAATCCTTATCCCTCCTGCAAATAGCCTACAGCTGTGTCTGTCTGTCCGAGCTCACTGGCAGGGAAACTCTGAGGGCCCGGAATATTTTATACAATGTTTCAAGTTTGCTAGCACCAGCTTCTGGCCGACCAAGTTAATAGTTGATACAATGTTTCAAGTTCCTTGCAGACAGGCCGTGCATAGCTAATGTGATTCATAGGATATTTATTTTTAGCAGGATATGTTCTACCTGCAGGTTGCAATGTTTTTATTTGTTGGTTTGTGTAATTATAACATGTTGGCAATAGAAGTTCTTTTTAGATTTGTATCATTTCAGACAGGATTGTGATTACCCACATGACATTGGTGTTGACATAGGAAGACTTTCTTATAAATTAAATTAAACTTTTCCACAAAAGAAAATGTACATATTTAAATCATAACTTGCACGCAGAACAGTAGAAATGGTAGGATAACTTGGCACTCCAAATGAAAAAGTTTGCAGAGAGCTGGAGTAGCCTATTACCGGCAACCTCAGGAGCGTAACGGCAGCATCTTCGAAAGCCAGCGGAAGGAGGAGGGTTCGGGAACAAGTGTTTTTCTTCTCTGGTCAGGCTATATTGATCCCTGGCTCCCTCTTTAGTAATTTGTGTGTCTTCATTTTTAATCGCGGTGCGTAAAGCATCAGCCAAGCTCAGTAGTTTACATATAGTTGATTTAATTCAAACAGGGTGTGTCCTATGTATTAACATTTTGATCAATCGATTGGTTGAAAGAACAACTCTCAGTCGACCAATATTTTAGTCGGGGGCAGCCCTATTGTGTCGTGTGTGGGTGGGTTTGTGGTCATACCTGTTAGAGGATTGTATTTAAGTATGATACTTGTAGGGGTGGACGTAGCCATTGTGTGTGGGAGTGTGTATATGCATTTGCATGTCATCAGTAGTCGCTCGGGTGTGTGTGTTTGCACATGCACACCACTAGTCCCTCTGTGTGTGTGCTCATTATGCTGTGGTCTCCTGGTGGCTCCTCTATCTCCTGCTCTATCGACAGGCAGGGCCCCGCAGATAACTGATCCCCCGGTCAACCTTTATGAATATTTAACCACTCATCAGCCTCCTGTCTCTCCCTCTCGCTCCTCTCCACTCTCCCTCTCTTGGATCACAGCTCCATCACTCCCTCCTCCCCAACCCCTTCTTAAAAGTCATGGAGGGAGACACTGCTGCGGCCTGCCTCCTTACGCATGGTGGTTGTTTCTTATTTAATCTGTTCCGCTTTATTGAAATCTTTCTTTTCTGTATGATTAACTTGCAGCTCGAGGAGGGGCTCAGAGGTAGGGGGTTGTGTTGTAAAGATAGGATCGGGGCACAGGAAAGATAGTGGTTCAGTGCTCTTTTGTTTGCATGTTAGGGAGAGTAAATAGCTGTGTATGAATGATCACCAGTCTTGAATTGCGTTACTGAGGTTCTGCTGTGAATTCATATAAAAAATAGTGTGTGCATGTGTGTGTACGTGTATGTCCGTATGCATCCGTGTGTGTGTGTGTGTGTGTGTGTGTGTGTGTGTTCGCCTCTCTCGGGGAGAGGGGTTTGCACATAGAATAGTTTATCCCGACAGTTGTCAGCTCATTTTTTAAGGTGTGTGACGGGTGCATGTAATGTTAGCTTTTCTAGCTGTGCCACTGTGAGTGGAATATATTACAACACGGTCACCCCGGAAATATTGAAACCATACTATTGATGATGATGTCCAATGTGGAGGCAGGTACTATGGAAATGTGGCCCACAGTGACGTCTATTATTGGATTCCAACGGAAGCCAGGCTTCCCCCAAAAATGTAAAAAAATATATATATATATATATATATATATACAGTTGAAGTCGGAAGTTTACATACACTTTGGTTGGAGTCATTAAAACTCTTGTTAATAAACTATAGTTTTGGCAAGTCGGTTAGGACATCTACTTTGTGCATGACACAAGTAAGTTTTCCAACAATTGTTTACAGACAGATTATGTCACTTAAAATTCACAATGTCACTTGTACAATGTCACTTGTATCACAAGTCTAGTGGGTCAGATGTTTACATACACTAAGTTGATTGTGCCTTGAAACAGCTTGGAAAATTCCATTAAATTATGTCATGGCTTTAGAAGCTTCTGATAGGCTAATTGACATCATTTGAGTCAATTGGAGGTGTACCTGTGGATGTATTTCAAGGTCTACCTTCAAACTCAGTGCCTCTTTGCTTGACATCATAGGAAAATCAAAACAAATCAGCCAAGACAAAAATTGTAGACCTCCACAAGTCTGGTTCATCCTTGGGAGTAACTTTGGCCTGAAGCTACCACGTTCATCTGTACAAATAATAGCATTCAAGTATAAACACCATGGGACCACACAGCCGTCATACCGCTCAGGGAGGAGACGCGTACTGTCTCCTAGAGATGAACATACTTTGGTGCAAAAAGTGCAAATCAATCCCAGACAACAGTAATAGACCTTGTGAAGATGCTGGGGGAAATGGGTACAAAAGTATCTACATCCACAGTAAAACGAGTACTGAAAGGCCACTCAGCAAGGAAGAAGCCACTGCTCCAAAACTACCATAAAAAGCCAGACTACGGTTTGCAACTGCACATGGGGACAAAGATCGTACTTTTTGGAGAAATGTCTTCTGGTCTTATGAAGTAAAAATAGAACTGTTTGGCCATAATGACCATTGTTATGTTTGGAGGAAAAAGGGGGAGGCTTGCAAGCCGAAGAACACCATCCCAACCGTGAAGCACGGGGGTGGCATCATCATGTTGTGGGGGTGCTTTTCTGCAGGAGGGACTCGTGCAATTCACAAAATAGAACAATGACCCCAAGCATACTTCCAAAGTTGTGGCAAAATGGCTTAAGGACAACAAAGTCAAGGTATTGGAGTGGCCATCATAAAGCCCTGACCTCAATCCTATGGAAAATTTGACGGCAGAACTGAAAAAGCGTGTGCGAGCAAGGAGGCCTACAAACCTGACTCAGTTACACCAGCTCTGTCATGAGGAATGGGCCAAAAAAATCCACCCAACTTAATGTGGGAAGCTTGTGGAAGGCTACCGAAACGTTTGACCTGAGTTAAACAATTTAAAGGCAATGCTACCAAATACTAATTGAGTGTATGTAAACTTCTGGCCCACTGGGAATGCAATGAAAGAAATGAAAGCTGAAATAAATCATTCTCTCTACTATTATTTTGAAATTTCACATTCTTAAAATAAAGTGATGATCCTAACTGACCTAAAACAGGGATATTTTACTTGGATTAAATGTCAGGAATTGTGAAAAACTGAGTTTGAATGTATTTGGCCAAGGTGTGTGTGTGTGTGTGTGTGTGTGTGTGTGTGTGTGTGTTCGCCTCTTCTGACTTCAACTGTATATATAATAATAAAAATAAGAATTACTACTTACGCACACTACTTCTGCACACACAAACACATACACACAAACACACACACATAAATCAGAACCATGGACAGCCACATTATATTTAGCTTACGTTAATCGGACTAACATGTTTTTAGAATATTTTAGTTGTCACTGTATTAGACCAAGCATAGTGATTTGATGATGTTGAAATGGTGCTGGAATAGTGGAGGACGTTTCTGCGGTAACTCTCCAGTGTTCAAAATCAATAGTAGTTTGAAAATTTCAGAAACATTAACTTGGCAGACCATGCTGTAGGTAATGTAACTGTTTGTGATACATGGTAAAATGCTTTGTGGACTCCACCGGACAGATGCTGCTCTTTGGTTTTGTGATGAAACAAAGTTGTGGATGAATTTTTTCTGCCACAGTGTCTTCTTATTGTCTCGGACTTAGGCATATATACAGTGGGGCAAAAAAGTATTTAGTCAGCCACCAATTGTGCAAGTTCTCCCACTTAAAAATATGAGAGGCCTGTAATTTTCATCATAGGTACACTTCAACTATGACAGACAAAATGAGAAAAAAATCCAGAAAATCACATTGTAGGATTTTTTTATGAATTTATTTGCAAATTATGGTGGAAAATAAGTAGAGGCCTCTCTCATCTTTTTAAGTGGGAGAACTTGCACAATTGGTGGCTGACTAAATACTTTTTTTGCCCTACTGTACATGTGTATCATGGTCGCAAAGTATATGAACTAACAGGTTATAGAGCAAACAACACAATTATCACAACACTTGGATTCCCCAGTGATTTTAGCCACACACCGCTACTGTTGGCCCAGAAACTGCAGCTTTGAAATGATTTGTTTATGCTTCTGTCTCGCCTTAATCACTGTGGAAATATCCCCACTCTTAATGTGGGAGTCCAATTAGACATACCCAGACTCCCATAAACCCACACTCTCATGCACCCAAACTACAGACACACACGCATACACATACACGCATTCAGAGCTGCAATGCTGAGCTAGTGTTGCATAGTTCTATATTCATTCCTCAGGATAGGAGACATTCAAGGTTGGGGCTACCTGGGTGCTTTCTGTCTGTCAAAACAAGCCAGCTGTCAAGGTTGTTTTACCATAGACATTTTTGCAACCCAGTCTTTTGAGCAACCTTTTCTGTCTGTTTTATTTTTCTATTTTTACTTTCATCACCATTCACCTGGCAGCTGTTTTAGGCCTCATCATAATGAATCAAAACCTAATTCACGAGGATAGAAATTGAGAAAAAAATTGATTGAGAAAAAAATGAATGTGTTTGTTATTTTCAAACATGAACAAATAAGCCTTGGTCTAATCGCGATGAAAATAGTTATTTGATGAGGATGGCGTGCTGCTGAACACATTTGTTAATACAAATCTGCTAATACAGATGTCTATATGCCCGTACATACACACTCCTGATTATGCTGTTAAGATTTTAATTACTTAAGGATAAAGTCAAGGTGGATGATGTGAAAGGGAGAGAGGACCCTGCTCTTATGAGATGAAAGTGTGTGTCAATTTGTGTGTGTTTGTGTGTGTGGAGGTGGAGGTGGGGTATGAATGTGTGTTTGAGTAGATGGCTGAGTGTGTGTTTCAAGGGTATGCCACAAATGCAGTGACTAACGGGCACTGGCATACCAGGCACCCCTGTAGCCCACGCAAGGTTGGGGGTGGGGGGCCTATGCGCCTGCCATCAATGTCTATTTTTTGTATTTATTTAATAAATTATTTTGACACTAACCCTCAAAAAAACATGAATAAACCTTTTCAAATTGCATATATAATAGGAAGCTAAGTATATGTTTATTGAGCTTCAAGAATGTGACTGATCAAAGTGCCTCGGGCCTTGAAAAATAAACAATTGAACTAATTGAAAGTAAGTGGATATCTGTGAACAAATGCCGTGGTCAAGGCTACGACTGCTTCAGTGCAATGAGTGGAGCTTGCTCAGATGTTTAAAAGCACATATCTGTCCGAGATCCTAATGCGTAATATTTTTTTAAAGTTGATTTCATAAATTTTTTTCACCTTTTATTTAACCAGGTAGGCTAGTTGAGAACAAGTTCTCATTTACAACTGCGACCTGGCCAAGATACAGCAAAGCAGTTTGACACATACAAAACAGAGTTACACATGGAATAAACAAACATACAGTAAATAATACAGTAGAAAAAGTCTAAATACAGTGTGTGTAAATGAGGTAAGATAAGGGAGGTAAGGCAATAAATAGGCCATGGTGGCGAAGTAATTACAGTATACCAATTAAACACTGGAATGGTAGATGTGCAGAAGATGAATGTGCAAGTAGAGATACTGGGGTGCAAAGGAGCAAGATAAATAAATACAGTATAGGGATGAGGTAGTTGGATGGGCTATTTACAGATGTGCTATGTACAGGTGCAGTGATCTGTGAGCTGCTCTGACAGCTGGTGCTTAAAGCTAATGAGGGAGATATGAGTCTCCAGCTTCATGGATTTTTGCAGTTCTTTCCAGTCATTGGCAGCAGAGAAGTGGAAGGAAAGGCGACCAAATTGTCTTTGGGGGTGACCAGTGAGATATACCTGCTGGAGCGTGTGCTATGGGTGGGTGCTGCAATGGTGACCAGTGAGCTGAGATAAGGTGGGGCATTACCTAGCAAAGACTTGTAGATGACCTGGAGCCAGTGGGTTTGGCGACGAGTATGAAGCGAAGGCCAGTCAACAAAAGCTGTGGTGGGTTGTATATGGGGCTTTGGTGACAAAACGGATGGCACTGTGATAGACTGCATCCAATTTGTTGAATCGAATGTTGAAGGAAATTTTGTAGATGACGTCACCGAAGTCGAGGATCAGTAGGATGGTCAGTTTTATGAGGGTATGTTTGGCAGCATGAGTGAGGGATGCTTTCTTGGGAAATAGGAAGGCGATTCTAGATCTAATTTTGGATTGGAGATGTTTAATGTGAGTCTGGAAGGGGAGTTTACAGTCTAGCCAGTCACCTATGTATCTGTAGTTGTCCACATATTCTAAGTCAGAAACGTCCAGAGTAGTGATGCTGGACGGGCGGGCAGGTGCGGGCAGCGATCAGTTGAGGAGCATGCATTTAGTTTTACTTGCATTTATGAGCAGGAAGGAGAGTTGGATGGCATTGAAGCTCGTCTGGAGGTTAGTTAACGCAGTGTCCAAAGAAGGGCCAGAAGTATACAGAATGGTGTCATATGCGCAGAGGTGGATCAGCGACTCACCAGCAGCAAGAGCGACATCATTGATGTATACAGAGAAGAGAGTCGGCCTGAGAATTGAACCCTGTGGCCCCCCTAGAGACTGCCAGAGGTCCGGACAACAAGCCCTCCGATTTGACACACTGAACTCCATCAGAGAAGTATTTGGTGAACCAGGTGAGGCAGTCATTTGAGATACCAAGGCTGTTCATATGTGGTTCTTTGTGAGTTTCAGTTATGAGAACCATCTCTCCACAGAAAAGACAGTTACAGGGATGGTTAAAAACAGCTTGCTTGCCATAGCAACACCAGGGAAACTTGGCAGAAGGGAGTGATGCTTCAAATACAGCAGTTCTGCAACATCTTTAATTGAGCCTCTCGCATTCTCCTTAATTTCCAGGCTCACCACGTTCCGGAAAGAAATGAACTGTATAGGAAGGTCTGGGAGAGGTCTTCTGGATACTGGACAGCCAATAGATTGGCAGATGCAAACAGATTATCATGTTTAGCAGTCTACAATTATTGAGGTCTCAAACAAAAAAAGCGGTTTGCGATTTAGTTCACACTGGTGAACCGGGGTTTGAGTTGTGTGGTTGCAATATCAACAGTCTCATATCTCTGATATGTCTTTGCGTGCATCATTCAAGACTAAGTTGAAATTGTGTGCAGCGCAATGGAAATATAATGCACTTTGTGTCAGGAAAGACTGTTTGGGTTGTCAATAGTCAGTATAAAAAATAGTCACGCCCACAACCTGGACCTGCAGGCCATGGTGAAAACATTTGCACACACAAGTGCAAGGTGACGCTGTCGCATACTGTAGCTACTATAGGCCTCTACATAGAAAAAATAGAGACAAGCAGAGACATAGAGACTTTGTTCTAAGAAATAACAAGAGAAAAAGATAGACAGAAGCAGCAATGAGGACTTCAGAAGATCAGGGGAGACTTGTCGTGATGTGTGTTTTGTCCTATATATAATATATATATTTATTTATTCATAAAAAAATCTAATAATAATAATAATCCCAGCCCCTGTCCCCGCAGGAGGCCTTTAGCCTTTTGGTAGGCCGTCATTGTAAATAAGAATTTGTTCTTAACTGACTTTCCTAGTTAAATAAATGTTAAATAAAATACAAATGTCATTTAATTTACCTTGATTGCAGTCCATTTGTGCAGGCTATCAAACCCTCTCAGTTACATTTTACATATGAATCATTTAGCAGATGCTCTTATCCAGATGCTCTTAAAATAGCTAGGTGGGACAACCATATATCACATTCATAGTAAGTACATTTTTCCTCAATAAAGTAACTATCAGCAAAGTCAGAGCTAGTAAGGGGGAAAAGTTAATTGCGAGTGTTAGTTCACAACTGGGGGGTGCGAGGAGGTGTTCTGTGGGATTAATCAACCCCTAGAGTTCCATTCTGTAGGCAAGTACCATGGTCTTGTAGTGGATGTGAGCTTTCGACTGGAAGACAGTGTAGTGTGTAGAGGAGCAGGGTGGCATGGGAAAACACCAGTCTGGCTGCTGATTTCCCGGATAAGTTGCAGGGGTTTGATGGCACAAGCGGGGAGCCCAGCTAACAGCTAGTTCCAGTAGTCCAGATGGGCGATGACAAGTGCCTCGATTAGGACTTGAGCCTGGATTCGGAGTTCAACAATAAATAGTGACTGAATTTATCCTCGAGCTGACTACTACTTGGAAGAGTGTGTGTGTGTGTGTGTTTGGGTGTGATGAGGTTTAAAATAAGTCGTACTGCTACGTATGAGCGCTAATAGATGAAGTGTGTTGGTATGAGTCTCTGGGATAAAGGGACACACCAGGACACAGCTGATGGAGTGGAAATGGCAAGTCCATCAGACTGTGGAACATGGGGGGGGGGACGAGGAGACACTGCAGGGAGCATGGAGCTCCGGTTCAACACACTCAATCGCCACAGATAATGTCAGCCAGCGTGTCCAACCACAGCAGATAACCATGAACTCCGGGAAAAGAGGAGAGTGAGGGAGAACTACACAGAGGGGAGTAAAGGAATGGAGACGGTCAAAGGGAAATAGAGAGAGAGAGAGAACCAAACAGAGGGGGGAAGAGAGAGGGAGGAAGGAGACTAAAATACAAAGAAAGACAGACAAAAAGAGAGATAATGAGGGGTACAGGTAACAACAAGCAGCAGAGGGGGGATAGGCAGATTGAAGGAAAGGGAGAGGAAAATGATGCCCCTCTGGGAGAGAAAGGAAGTGATGTTAGCCTGCAGTGCTTGTTCCGCAGGGTAGATCCACTCTCCTGCTGATGTAAACATGTCCTCTCACCCTGCTCTTGTTTTTATGGAGAATGGGAGAGCATGTTCTAGTCGGAAAGAGCATGTTCTAGCCAGAAAGAGCATGTTCTCGCCAGAAAGAGCATGCTCTAGCCAGAAAGAGCATATTCTAGTCAGAAAGAGCATGTTCTAGTCAGAAAGAACATGTTCTAGCCAGAAAGAGCATGTTCTCGTCAGAAAGAGCATGTTCTAGCCAGAAAGAGCATATTCTAGTCAGAAAGAGCATGTTCTCGTCAGAAAGAGCATGTTCTAGCCAGAAAGAGCATGTTCTAGTCAGAAAGAGCATGTTCTAGCCAGAAAGAGCATGTTTTCGTCAGAAAGAGCATGTTCTAGCCAGAAAGAACATGTTCTCGTCAGAAAGAGCATGTTCTAGCCAGAAGAGGAACAAAGCCATTACCACTTCCTAAAAATAGTCAGAATGAATCTAAGGTAACTTAAAAAATCTGAAGAAAAAATACAAATAATAATGACATAAGCTAATTGAGGACGCTGTGCATGAACTTTCTCACAGTTGCAAATAACAACAACTCCACTCAGAATATTAAGTAGCTGCCTACATGTTGACTCTTGGTCGTTGTAGCCTATCCTTCTCCTTTAACTTTTAATTCCGTCTTCCATTGATTATATAACTGTGGCCTATTGCCGATTTGATGACTTATGGTTGGCCAGCAACAACAACAAGTTACACGTGCCACGCTCAACTCTCGTGAAGAGCAAGAGCAGCAGCATGAATTATACAACTTCTCTCTCTCTCTACAGCAGCAGTTGCGTTCGGACCTGTGCTGGCCCTTTGAGACCAGTCAGTTAAAATGAAGTCCTGTGACAATCATATCAGATCCGACCCAGACCCGTGACATTTACAATTCTGGATCGGGTCTCGGGTATTCGGGTACAAGTGGATCTTTGAAGACCTCTATCTCTATCACTGTCCTCAATTCAAATACCTGGCACTGCATCTAATATGTATTATTCTAACACTGTCTCAGGTTGGTTTCACTTTGTCACTTTGTCACTGTATGATGTCAGTATCACACTGTGTGGGTTGATGAGTGTCCCTTCCTCCTAAATTACAGTTAATATCTACCGAAGACCCTCTTTGTCTCTGAAACCACATGTCCTGTCAGGTGTCCCATTGTTTGGGTCCAGTCTGTTAAGGGAAGCCCTCTCAATTATTGTGACTTGTGCTGGGAAAGATCATTTTCAACTGGAATGACACACAAGGGACTCTTCCAAATGTTACCTGGTCAGCAGGTTGGTTCAATTTGACGCAGGCTTTCCATTTCGGACCGAGCAAGTTTAATGACTAGGGGGTGTGATAAGTAAATATCTCCTTGTCGTAACAGAATGCTGTGAACTTTAAAAAGTGACACATTCAAGGGGTACCTTTTTGAAAAGCAAGCACTAGCTACACATACCCTTCTACTGTATACCACTAACACTGCAAGAGGGTCTCTAAAGTGCTTTTAGCTCTACTGTAAACCCTAAAGGGCCTTTAGCTTTTCATTGCCTCTTCAATGCAATTTCAACGCTCATTGAAAGGCCTTTTAATCTTCTCGCTTGATCTCACATACAATCCAGCAACATGCAGTTAATCACCCTAGCCAGCCAGTCCAATGTTTTCTGCACTTGACTCTCACATCGATTCAATATCCCCTGATAATCAATTGAGTACGACTTTAATCTAAAATGCAATTATCTTCTATGACTGTGGTTCAAAACGTTAATGTCCTCTGTTTCTATAAGGAATCGACTCGATTGGCCTTAACTCATGCGGCACAGAGGCTGGGTCGAATGGCACAGGAATGTAATTGGGAAAAACAATCGATTTGTTGGTGAATACTGCATGTAAATAAACTAATGTATTTTCCTCATTACTTTCCCCCTTTAAAATATGCTAAATTCATTAGCAAACTATAAACAGAGCTACAAAGGACCAGTAAGTAAAGTGGAAGTCGAATCCATTACTTCCGTTGTTTGGCTGTGTCCATAGCTCCTGAGTGGCGCGGCTTTCTAAGGTACTGCATCTCAGTGCTGGAGGTGTATCTACAGACCCTGTTTTGATCCCGGACCATACCATAACTGACCGTGATCGGGAGTCTCATAGGGCGGTGCCCAGCACCGTCCAGGTTAGGGGAGGTTTTGGCTGTGCTAGACTGTCATTGTAAAGTAAGAATTTGTTCTTAACTGACTTGCCTAGTTAAATAGCCCCCTGAGTGGTGCAGCAGTCTAAGGCACTGTATTCCAGTGCTAGCTAGTGTCAGAAGTCGGCCACAACCGGGTGACCCCTGAGGCGGTGCACAATTGACCCAGCGTTGTCCGGATTAGGGGGAGGTTTGGGCCGGTCGGGATGTCCTTGTCCCATCGTGCTCTAGCAACTCCTGTGGTGGGCCGGGTGCATGCATGCTGAAGCTGTCTGAGGTGTATGGGATTTTTTGACCAGGGTAAAATGTATATATTTAAGGACATCAGAGTTATTTATTTGTGTTTTTTTATAGGGCAGATGTAAGTACAGATATAGAGAGTGGTAGAGAAAGTGGGTAAGGACTCAGATATGTGCTGTGGAGTCGAGAGATTAGACCCTTACACCTTACTGCAGCACACTGTTAGGATTTTACATACAGGAGTATAATATCCTATAGGATTCCAACAAGACTGGTTCCAAAATCTGATAGGTATTTTCCAAGCCTGGAGAAAGTCTGATGCTGCATTCACCCATCATTTGCTCAAATCATTTTGCCAATTATTTTGTAGTCAGTGTATATTAGTGAGATCGGTCTATAGTAAGTGTCCATGCCAAGCTTAATCCTGCAGCTCAGATTACCAGGGGCCTCATCTGACTCTAGTAGATGTACAGACATGCCAGTGAGTTAGAGCTTAGAATCACAGCAGGCCATTTTGCATTGGAGGCCTAATCAAGAGCAGTATGTCAATGGACATATGGCATGAGCCATGGTGTTAGTACTATGTTGTCTGTGCCAGGTGATCTTGTCAGAGTGAAAGGCCAGTGTGTGTGTGAGTGTGCATCAAGAGATTACCAAAAAACCTGGCTTGAGATGGAAGACAGACGGCTTGGTTTTCTGTCAGGGTCAATGGTTCAGAGGGTGGTCTCTGAAGGCCCACAGGGAGGACAGACTCTGGGAAGACAGCCACATCAAGTGGACAAACATGGTTGGGAAGGACCTGAGCATGGCCAGTTAGATCAAAGGTCACTAGCACTAAGAGGAATCTTGGGACAGTATCATAGATGTGACCTTTTCAATAGTATAATTAGCCCAAAACACACTCAACCTCAGAGCCAGTGGCAATGACCAAAAGCCGGTACCCTGATGAGACTATGTGGGCGAGCAAACAGACTGCCATTGCCCTCTGTTCTATTGGCTGAATGTGCAGTCACTGGAGAACAAACTGGATGACCTCCATTCAAGACTATCCTATCAACAGGACCTGAAAAACTGTAAGTTTCTCAATCATGGCTGAACAAGGACATGGATATATTGTACATCTTGCTGGTTTTTCTATGCATCGTCAAGACCGGACGGCAGACTCTGGTGCGATGAAGGGAAGAAGAGGAGTGTGTCTCTGTTAACAACAGCTGGCGCATAATCTCTAATGTTAAGGAAGTATTGAGCTTCTGATTGCCTGAGTTAGGGAAGGGAAAGAGGATACCTAGTCAATTGCACAACCGAAATGTGTCTTAACTCATTGAAACAAACCCCTCATGATAAGCTGCAGACCATACAACTTACAAAGAGAGATTTCATCTAGATTTTTCGTAGCTGTCAATTTACCACCACAAACCGATGCTGGCGCTAAGACCATACTCAACGAGCTGTATAGGGCCATAAACTTACAATAAAATGCACATTCAGAGGTAGCGTTTCTCGTGGCTATTGATTTTAATTCTGGGAAAGTTAAATCCATTTTACCACATTTTTACCAGCATGTCACCTGTGCAACTGGAATTGACACAATTCTCGATCAGCTTAATTCCACAAACAGAAACACATACATGGCCCTTCACTTTGGCAAATCAGACCATAACTCTATCCTCCTGCGTCTTGCCTAAAGCAAGTGGTCCTATGACGTGGATGATAACAGGACCCACTCCAATTTGGGGTATATCTCCCCAACAGATCTACAGATGATGCAATCTCTACTGCACTCCACACTGTCCTCACCCACCTGGACAAAATACATACTTTTCATTGACTACAGATCAGCATTCAACACCATAGTCCCCTCCAAGCTCATCACCAAGCTCAGGACTCTGGGACACCTCCCTCTACAACTGGATCCTAGACTTCCTGACGGGCCGCCCCCATGTGGTGAGGGTAGGCAACAACACATCCGCCACGCTAACTATCAATGCAGGGGCCCCTTGGGTGTGTGCTTAGTCCCCTCCTGTACTCTCATCCATGACTGCGTGGCTGCGCACGACTCCAACACCGTCATCAACTTTGCATGACAGTGGTAGGACTGATTACAGTTGATGATGAGGCAGCCTATAGGGAGGAGGTCAGAGACTTGGCAGTGTGGTGCCAGAACAACAACACAAGAGTGTTGAGAGCTTCAAGTTCCTCAGTATCCACATCACTAAGGATCTATCATGGTACAAACACACCCACACAGTTATGAAGAAGGCATGACAATGCCTCTTCCCCCACAGGAGGCTGAAAAGATTTGGCATGGGCCCTCAGATCCTCAAATAGTTATACAGCTGTACCATTGAGAGCATCTTGATTGGCTGCATCACCGCTTGGTACAGCAACTGCAAGGCATTAGATCGCAAGGTGCTACAGAGGGTGATGAGTATGGCCCAATACATCACTGGGGTCAAGCTCCCTGCCATCCATGACCTCTATACCAGGCAGTGTCAGAGGAAGGCCCAACAAATCCAGCCACCCAAGCCATAGACTCTTCTCTCTGCTACCGCATGACAAGCAGTACCAGTGCACCAAGTCCAGAACCAAGATGACCCTGAACAGCTTCTACCCCCAAGCCATAAGACTGCTAAACAACACAGCTAAATATCAAATCAAATCAGTTTATCTTTCACGTGCGCCGAATACAACAGGTATTCGGTGAAATGCTTACTTACAGCCTCTAACCAATAGTGCAAAAAGGTATTAGGTGAACAATAAGTAAGTAAAGAAATAAAACAACAGTAAAAAGACAGGCTATATACAGTAGTGAGGCTATAAAAGTAGCAAGGCTACATACAGACACCGGTTAGGCAGGCTGGTTGATGTAGTATGTACATGTAGATATGATTGAAGTGACTGCATAAATGATAAACAGAGAGTAGCAGTAGCGTAAAATAGGGGTTGGGGGGAGGCACACAATGCAAATAGTCAGGGTAGCCATTTGAGTACCTGTTCAGGAGTCTTATGGCTTGGGGGTAAAAACTGTTGAGAAGCCTTTTTGTCCTAGACTTGGTACTCCGGTACCGCTTGCTATGCGGTAGTAGAGAGAACAGTCTATAACTGGGGGGGATGGGGTCTTTGACAATTTTTAAGGCCTTCCTCTGTCACTGCCTGGTGTAGAGGTCTTGGATGGCAGGCAGCTGAGCCCCAGTGATGTACTGGGCCATATGCACTACCCTCTGTAGTAGAGGTCGACCGATTAATCGGAATGGCCGATTAATTAGGGCCAATTTTTTTTACAACTTTATTTAACGAGGCAAGTCAGTTAAGAACACATTCTTATTTTCAATGACGGCCTAGGAACAACTGCCTTGTTCAGGGGCAGAACAACAGATTTTTACCTTGTCAGCTCAGGGATTCAATCTTGCAACCTTACGGTTACTAGTCCAACGCTCTTACCACCTGTCTCACGAGAAGCCTGCCTGTTACGCGAATGCAGTAAGAAGCCAGGGTAAGTTGCTAGCTAGCATTAAACTTAACTTATGGAAAACAATCAATCATAATCCCTAGTTATAACTAGACATGGTTGATGATATTACTAATTTATCTAGCGTGTCCTGCGTTGCATATAATCGAAGCGGTGCGCATTCGCGAAAAAGGACTGTCGTTGCTCCAACGTGTACCTAACCATAAACATCGATGCCTTTCTTAAAATCAATACACAGAAGTATATATTTTTTAACCTGCATATTTAGCTAACAGAAAGGTTAGCAGACAATCTTAACCAGGTGAAATTGTCACTTCTCTTGCGTTCATTGCACATAGAGTCAGGGTATATGCAACATATGCAACAGTTTGGGCCACTTGGCTCATTGCGAACTAGAATGTTATGTAATTATGACATAACATTGAAAGTTGTGCATTGAAACAGCAATATTTAGACTTAGGGATGCCAACCGTTAGATAAAATACAGAACGGTTTCGTATTTCACTGAAAGAATAAATGTTTTGTTTTTGAAATGATAGTTTCCGGATTCGATCATATTAATGACCTAAGGCTTTCTGTGTGTTATTATGTTATAATTAAGTCTATGATTTGATAGAGCAGTCTGACTGAGCGATGGTAGGCACCAGCAGGCTCGTAAGCATTCATTCAAACAGCACTTTCGTGCGGTTTGCCAGGAGCTCTTTGCAATGCTTCAAGCATTGCGCTGTTTATGACTTCAAGCCTATCAACTCCCGAGATTAGGCTGGTGTAACTGATGTGAAATGGCTAGCTAGTTAGCGGGGTTCGCGCTAATAGCGTTTCAAACGTCACTCGCTCTGAGACTTGGAGTAGTTGTTCCCCTTGCTCTGCAAGGGCTGCAGATTTTGTGGAGCGATAGGTAACGCTGCTTCAAGGTTGGCTGCTGTCGATGTGTTCCTGGTTTGAGCCCAGGGAGGAGCGAGGAGAGGGATGGAACCTATACTGTTAGACTGGCAATACTAAAGTCCCTATAAGAACATCCAATAGTCAAAGGTTAATGAAATACAAATGGTATATAAATAGTCCTATAATTCCTATAATAAATACAACCTTAAACTTCTTACCTGGGAATATTGAAGACTCATGTTAAAAGGAACCATCAGCTTTCATATGTTCTCATGTTCTGAGCAAGGTACTGAAACATTAGCTTTCTTACTCGGGACATATTGCATTTTTACTTTCTTCCCCAACACTTTATTTTGCATTATTTAAACCAAATTGAACATGTTTCATTATTTATTTGAGGCTAAATAGATTTTATTGATGTATTATATTAAGTTAAAATAAGTGCTCATTCAGTATTGTTGTAATTGTCATTATTAGAAATAGATTTAACCTCTTGAAACTCCCCATCCCGGATCCGGGATTGTGACTAAGCCTCAGGCTCATTAGCATAACGCAACGTTAACGATTTCTGAAAATCGCAAATAAAATTAAAATAATGCGTTTGCTCTCAAGCTTAGCCTTTTCTTAACAACACTGTCATCTCAGATTTTCAAAATATGCTTTTGAACCATAGAAATTACTCATTTGTGTAAGAGTATGCAAAGCTAGCATAGCATTTTGTGTAGCATGTAGCACGCAACATTTTCACAAAAGCCAGATAACCAAATAAATAAAATCATTTACCTTTGAAGAGCTTCTGATGTTTTCAATGAGGAGAGTCCCAGCCACATACCAGTTGCGCAGTGTTTCCTGAAAGCGTCTGTGTGTAGGAGAAATCGTTCCGTTTTCTACATTGCGCCTGGCTACCGAAACGAACCGAAAATGCAGTCACCTACAACGTGAAACTTTTTCCGGATTAACTACATAATATCGACCGAAACATGGCAAACGTTGTTTGGAATCAATCCTCAAGGTGTTTTTTCACATATCTCTTCATTGACATGCAGTTCGTGGAAGCTTGCTTCTCTCTCTGTGCCCCATGGAAAAATACTGGCAGGTGACTTTTGCGCACCAATTTCGGCGCAGGACACCGGGCGGACACGTGGTAAATGTGGTCTCTTATGGTCAATCTTCCAATGATCTGCCTACAAATACGTCACAATGCTGCAGACACCTTGGGGAAACGACAGAAAGGGCAGACTCATTCCTCTTGCGTTCACAGCCATATAAGGAGATCATGAAAGACAGAGCCTCAAAAATCCTTGTCATTTCCTGGATGCCAAGTCATCTTGGTTTTGCCTGAAGCTCACGTTAAAGGGCACGCACAGAGAAGATATTTGTATTTCTGGACACGTCAGAGTGTTTTCTTTTGAACAGTAGCAATTATATGCATAGTCAAGCATCTTTTTGTGACAAAATATCTTGTTTAAAACGGGAACGTTTTTCTTCCAAAAATGAAATAGCGCCACCATAGGTGTAAGAGGTTAAAAAAATCATCCGATTAATCAGTAACGGCTTTTTATGGTCCTCCAATAACCGGTATCGGCGTTGAAAAATCATAATCGGTCGACCTCTACTTGGTAGTGCCTTGCGGTCGGAGGCCGAGTAATTGCCGAACCAGGCAGTGATGCAACAAGTCAGGCAGGATGCTCTGGATGTTGCAGCTGTAGAACCTTTTGAGGATCTCAGGACCCATGCCAAATCTTTTTAGTTTCCGAAGGGGGAATAGGCTTTGTCGTGCCTACTTCATGACTGTCTTGGTGTGTTTGGACCATTCTAGTTTGTTGTTGATGTGGACACCAAGAAACTTGAAGCTCTCAACCTGCTCCACTACAGTCCCGTCGATGAGAATGGGGGCGTGCTTGTTCCTCCTTTTCCTGTAGTCCACAATCATCTCCTTAGCCTTGGTTACGTTGAGGGATAGGTTGTTATTCTGGCACCACCCAGCCAGGTCTCTGACCTCCTCCCTATAGGCTGTCTCGTCGTTGTCGGTGATCAGGCCTACCACTGTCGTCTGCAGACTTGATGATGGTGTTGGAGTCGTGCCTGGCAATGAGGTCTTGGGTGAACAGGGAGTACAGGAGGGCACTGAGCACAGTGATGAGCTTTGAGGGTACTATGGTGTTGAACGCTGAGCTGTAGTCAATGAATAGCATTCTCACATAAGTGCTCCTTTTGTCCAGGTGGGAAAGGGCAGAGTGGAGTGCAATAGAGATTGTATTATCTGTGGATCTGTTTGGGTGGTATGCAAATTGGAGTGGGTCTATGGTTTCTGGGATAATGGTGTTGATGTGAGCCATTACCAACGTTTCAAAGCACTTCATGGCTACGGACGTGAGTGCTACGGGTTTATAGTCATTTAGGCAGGTTGTCTTTGTGTTCTTGGGCACATGGTGGTTTGCTTGAAACATGATGGTATTACAGACTCAATCAGGGACGTGTTGAAAATGTCAGTGAAGACACCTGTCAGTTTGTCAGCACATGGCCAGAGCACACGTCCTGGTAATCCATCTGGCCCCGCAGCCTAAGGGATGTTAACCTGTTTAAAAGTCTTATTCACGTCGGCTACAGAGAGCGTGATCAAACAGTCATCCGGAACAGCTGGTGCTCTCACTCATTCCTCAGTGTTGCTTGCCTTGAAGCGAGCATAGAAGTGATTTAGCTCGTCTTGTAAGCTCGTGTCACTGGGCATAGCTAATCAAATGGCTACCCGCTGCTGCTACTGTCTATTATCTATCCTGTTGCCTTGTCACTTTAACGCAACCTATATGTGAATAGCTGCAGTACCTCAATTACCTGGTACCCCTGCACATTGACTCAGTACTGGTACTCCTTGTATATAGCCATGTTATTTTTAGTCATCATTGTTATTCACTGCGCATATATTACTCGTGTCAGTATTATATATTTTTTTATCTTTATCTCTGCATGGTTGAAAAAGGGCCCGTAAGTAAGTATTTCACTGTTCGTCTACACCTGTTTGTTTACGAAGCGTATAACAAATCAAATTATATTTTGATTTGATTTGATTTGACAACACCATTACTTGAGGCAATGTTGTCAGTGGAGGAATGCTTTCTGTTTGTTGTAGTGTATTTTAAGACATTCAAATGTTGCTTTACTCAATGTGTTCCAAGCCATTCATTCCCTGAATAAAGACATTCATATTAATTACTTTATTCATTTCATACCATTACAATTACTGAGCCCTCTGGCTGTGGAGGCTCTGCACTCTACCATCTTCACACTCAGTTGACATACACAGTCACTTCAAGACAACATCATCCTGCTGAGACGCTTCATTGCCATCCAATACACAGTACAGAACAGACATAATACAGACACACAAGTACTTAACCATGCTCTGCTCTGTCCTAAATACATCTGGAGAACTTCGGAGGAGCTCATAAGACTCTAGCAAATTGGCACCAAATGGATAATTAGCTGCTGTGTTGTGGAGAGGGAGAGTGTCTCTGTTAACTGATGCTACACACAGAACACCACTTCGGAGATTGAGAGAAACCCCATTGAGAGAAATTATGGCTGTAAAAGGCGCATGCATCTCACAAGTGTAGCTGCATTCATTTGACTTGACTGCTGCTGGCCTCGTGACACCATCCTTGACAGCAGGCAATATATCTCTCAGCAAGGAGATACTAAAGTGAGAGGCGACTTATACCTGCCATCTGGTGAGAACGCAGGAGCCCGGAGTCTGCGATCTCTCGGTCCACACCTGTTCATTCTTCAAAAACGCTGTGTCACTCTATAGGGGTAAAAAAAAGAACCTATACCACTTCCTAACTTGTAATGAATATGCAGCAGGTCCAAGTCCGTGGCAATAATATTAACATAATGACCGAGCTGCTCTGGCAACACAGCAGTAAGCAGAGAGTTTATGCAGAAGGCTGACGTCTCTTCCCTAACAAGGGCCTGTAAGTTATAGAACCCAGTGACGATGCATTATTAGAGTGCATAAGATGTGTGTTTACTTCTAAGGACAGTGTGGGGAGAGATTAATGTTACCAACGGGGATCTCAGTCATTCCCTGTTGGTGACACCAGCCCTGTGACCATCCATCAGTATTGTGGAGAAATTCACAGCAGTTTTTTTGGGGGGGGGAATAACCAACAGAGAAAAAAAACTCATAGCAGAACTCATGTGAAATAATGCATGTCATTTATTCATAGCATTACTCAGCTTTGGTCATGGTGATTTAAGGAGGCCATTGAGGAAGAGTTCTGTTATTTGTGTCCTTCTCAGAGGGAGTATGGCTCTGCATAGACACCCTGGAAGGAAAGTACACCTTCGCTAAAAATAGTGCACCCACTCAGCAAATTCAACTAAACTCAGCAAAAAAAGAAACATCCCTTTTTCAGGACCCTGTCTTTCAAAGATAATTCGTAAAAATCCAAATGACTTCACAGATCTTCATTGTAAAGGGTTTAAACACTGTTTCCCATGCTTGTTCAATGTGCCATAAACAATTAATGAACATTCATCTGTGGAACCGTCGTTAAGACACTAACAGCTTACAGACGGTAGGCAAATAAGATCACAGTTATGAAAACTTAGTACACTTAAGAGGCCTTTTTACTGACTCTGAAAGACACAAAAAAAAGGTCCCTACTCATCTGTGTGAATGTGCCTTAGCTATGCTTCAAGGAGGCATGAGGACTGCAGTTGTGGCCAGTGCAATAAATTGCAATGTCTGTACTGTGAGACGTGCTACAGGGAGACAGGACAGACAGCTGATCGTCCTCGAAGTGGCAGACCACGTGTAACAACACCTGCACAGGATCAGTACATCCGAACATCACACCAGTGGGACATGTACAGGATGGCAACAACAACTGCCCGAGTTACACCAGGAACGCACAATCCCTCCATCAGTGCTCAGACTGTCCGCAATAGGCTGAGAGAGGCTGGACTGAGAGCTTGTAGACCTGTTGTAAGGCTGGTCCTCACCAGACATCACCTGCAACAACCGTCGCTGGACCAGACAGGTCTGGAAAAAAGTGACGAGTCGCGGTTTTGTCTCACCAGGGGTGATGTTCGGGTTCACATTTATTTTCGAAGGAATGAGCGTTACACCGAGGCCTGTACTCTGGAGCGGGATCGATTTGGAGGTGGAGGGTCTGTCATCGTCTGTGGTGGTGTGTCACAGCATCATCGGACTGAGCTTGTTGTCATTGCAGGCAATCTCAATGTTGTGCGTTACAGGGAAGACATCCTCCTCCCTCATGTGGTACCCTTCCTGATGGCTCATCCTGACATGACCCTCCAGCATGACAATGCCACCAGCCATACTGCTCGTTCTGTGCGTGATTTCCTTCAAGACAGGAATGTCAGTGTTCAGCCATGGCCAGCGAAGAAACCGGATTTCAATCCCATTGAGCACGTCTGGGACCTGTTGGATTGGAAGGGTGAGGGCTATGACCATTCCCCCCAGAAATGTCCCTGAACTTGCAGGTGCGTTGGTGGAAGAGTGGGGTAACATCTCACAGCAAGAACTGGCAAATCTGGTGCAGTCCATGAGGAGGAGATGCACTGCAGTACTTAATGCTGCTGGGTGGCCACACCAGATACTGACTGTTACTTTTGATTTGACCTCCCTTTTGTTCAGGAACACGTTATTCCATTTTTGTTAGTCACATGTCTATGGAACTTGTTCAGTTTATGTCTCAGTTATTGATCTTGATATGTTCATACAAATCTTTCCACATGTTAAGTTTTTTGAAAATAAATGCAGTTGACAGTGAGAGGACATTTCTTTTTTTGCTGAGTTTAATTCTGCTTTCATTCGTTTGTGTGGTGATGGTATGAAAATGTTTACCACTTTGAACTTTGTCCCAATCTCTATTTCACAACACTTGAAATGCATTTACAATGAGGCATGTTACTCAAGGTACGTTAAAGTTTGGTTCGAGCAGTAAAACCAATTACATTTTCTTGGTCTCTGCCATTGAACAACGTTTGAAAATAGCAAGTAGTAATTTAATTATCACAACAGTGTTGTATAAATTCCATTTAGTTTCAAAAACAGGTACAACTTTTAGACTTAATTAAAATGCATGCCATGTCAAAGAGGAAAAAGTAATTATACAGTAGGCTTTTTTGATTGCTCTTTCAAGTGCCATAACATTATATCACTATGGCTACAGAAACAATAAAGCACACGGAATATAATTCAATCCTTCTCTGTTTGAAAAAGAGACTATAGGCCATTTAATGGGTTTGGTAATATCAACCACATACACAGTAGGCTATAATCTTGAACATGCTCTATGTTGGAAGTTTTAAACTGCCCTGTTTGAACTATCCATTCAAGTCATTTGCCCCTTAGGGCCACCATACTCAAGGCCCATGGTCTTTGTTTGCATAAGAGACGCCATTATTTAACTTAGTCTGGTACAGTTCTCAGTTTGACTTGATCATAGCAGCCAAGTTCAAAGTAGGGCATAATGAGATCGTTCCAGGGCACGTTCTCAGAGCATGCGCACATCAGCCGGCAGGCATATTCACAGTCATTTTCAACCTCTCCTTGCCCCAGTCTGTAATCCCCACATTGTTTAAGACTGCTACCATCCTTCTTGTTCTCATGAACGGTAAGGCTTCATGCCACAATGACTGGCCACCCTGTGCTTTGAAAAGCTGGTTATGGCACACATCAAGTCCATCATCCCAGGCACCTTAGACCTACTCCAATTTGCATACCGCCCCAACTGATCCATAGACGACGCAATCTCAGTTGCATTCCACGCTGCCCTTTCCCACCTAGATAAGAGGAATACCTATGTGAGAATGCTGTTCACTGACTAGAGCTCAGCATTCAACACCATTGTCCCCTCCAAGCTTGTCACCAAGCTTAGGACCCTGAGACTGACACCTCCCTCTGCAACTGGATTCTGGACTTCCTGACGGGTCGAGCCCAGATGTTGAGTGTAGGCAACATCACCTCCGCCATGCTGACCATCTATACCGGGGTCCCACAAGGGTGTTTGCTTAGTCCTCTTCTGCACTCCTTGTTCACCAGGACTGCGGGCCACGCACGACTCCAACACCATAGGTGTTGTCCAACATCACCGGCAATGATGAGACAGCCTACAGGGAGGTGGTCAGTGACCTGTCAGTGTGATGCCGGGACAACAACCTCTCGATCCATGTCAGTAAGACCAAGAAGCTGAATATTGGTCTTTGTGTGAGGTATTTGTTTGTTGTAGGTATTGAACACAGGCTGGGAAATGCACAGTATACAATAGAGCCATGACTACATGGAACTCTCTGCCACACCAGGTAACTCAAGATAAAACCATTTTTTTTAAAGATAAAAGGACACATTACTGCACGAATGGGACTGTGAAGAGACACAACCATTGTATTTATCTTATCTTGTATTGTAATTTGTATTGTTTTATGTATTCAACTGTCGTGTCTTTACTATCATTAAATTGAAGATTCTCTGTAATTAGTATTACGCAATCAAACTGATTAATCATGTAACCGTAATTAACTAGGAAGTCGGGGCACCAAGGAAAATATTCAGATTACAAAGTTATAATTTCCCAATATATAATATTTCAGATATTTTCATATCTGATCAATAGTCTTCTGATTAATTAATTATTTATTTTACCTCATGTTAGTCTCATTCCAAACGTTGTTGGTTATCTGCACGAACCCAGTCTTCACTATGAGTCATCCATACATCAATTGTCTTAAATCATTTATGTATTACTAACTAAGTAATCCACAGAAATGCATAAACAAAACAAAGTAAATATGGTTACAAGAAATAATAGGATAATGTGCCCTAGTGGGCTAAACCGGCCTGGCGGCTTGTTAGATTAAAGGGAAGTGGGGTCGACTAAGAAGTCACTACAGAGTTAATAATTATAACAATTGAAATGCTAATCCTTTACACATGAACGCTCACTCATTCGGGAACAATTGCAATCAATATATATATTTATGCTCAGTGTGTCGTCTTGATCACTGTTGAAAAGTTTATTTTGTAGAATTGTCCATCTCTCTTTCTCTGTCGTGGTTATTCTGGGTAGTTCAGAGTGACATACATTCATGTTGTTGTAGAATGGATGTTTCGGCGGTTGTCATTCTTCGTGTTCAATGATACCAAATTCCAAGCTGCAGACTAGTAATTAATATCAAAGACTTGTTCTTATTCTGTCGGTATCGATAGTCTAAGAGTTTAACCACGTGGTATCGATAAAAGATTCAACAATGGTCTGCAACCTTTGTCCTCCCGTGATTGAGAGAAACATGGTCTACCGAGAATTTCTCAAAGTTGGGTTTTATTCGGAACTGCAGAAAAGGGGCTGTCCCAGGATGCCTGACCCTAACTAGGCTCATGGGCGGTCCTCTGATTTAGTTAAACTCAAAAGGGAATTGGAGTTTCCTTCATTAAACAGTCCAAAATCACATTACACAATTTTACAAACAGTATCATACTCACTCATTCATCATACAACAATTACATGTAAACCTCATATCTGAGGCTATTATATAAACAGTGTTATGGTAATGTGGCTGCACCGTCTCCCATGAGCTTCCCCAAGATGTAACAAATGGACTAGTTCGTAGCTGGATTATTCACCGATCTTTTATACCTTCTCCGGAACGTAAACATTGTTCGGACCTCAAGTTCTGTGAGTTAGAAGAAATTCCTTTGTTCTCTATGAAACTTCACTCTCTCTCTATACTGTGTGGCCATGAGGCAGGGACTTCTCCTCAGGAATTTACGACCTCTCTCTGACCACAGCAGGCTAGTTGAAGGAGGCAAGGGGGAGGCAGGAAAAGGGGGATGGGGCTTGCTGTACCCAAAGAGGGCAACGTCATGACACAACCTATATATTGTGTGTATGTCCTTATATAAAGGCTATGTTTCACGTTTTATATTGATGTATTTCAGTCCAGGACTAATAATGTCCTGTACTATATATGATGTCATGTTTCATGTGGACCCCAGGAAGAGTAGCTGACGCTTTTGCAGCGGCTAATGGGGATCCAAATACATACCAAATACCAATACTTTATTTTTAGCCATGGTTTCATATTTCAATAACTCAAGGCACCATTCCATTTCATCTGATATCGTGCCTGGAGAGCTGGACACATATAGGGGCACAGATGATGGGAACAAAGAGATAAGGAAGGATACACATTTCATGCTCCAAATGAGATTAGCTAGCTAACTGACAAGTACTCAGGAAATCAAGAGAGCAATACAGTAAATAGTTGTGTTAGAGGGAACATTGTTTTCTCGAATGCATGAAGTGTGCCTCAAAAGCATGTTTGTAATGAAAATCATCTAACTGGCCTTTACCATAAACCTTGCAGTTATTGTGTTAATGTTTCATGCTGTGTTGAATACACTTGACATTTGATATACATGTGGTAAAAAGGGCCAGTACATGACATCAAAATGTGTCATTTTTAAAATGGGCCATAATGCATTTAATATATTGTGTTTTGGTCTTTTACTAGTCTGGTTGAAAAGTTACAATGGGGACATGGGACAGCTAATCAATTGGCTGCATCATAAACACGTCTGGAAGGATATGCTTAGTATGGAAAAACTGAGACGTTGATAGATGTAGAGTACGTTGATTGTGCTATGCTCACACGTGTGTGGGATGCATGCTAAGTACCACAACACTAGCATAGATAAAGGGCAGGAGCTTTCTCCTGACTGAGGAAGTTATACGCTATTAATATGCCCAGAGTTTTTCATTGTCAAGTTTTATGTTAAAGAATAACTTCTGTCCCCATAGAATTAGGAATTAGAATACTAATTAAATGGGATATCTATGTCTGTTAGGCTTGGGCGACAGACCGTACAGAATATACTGTATCCTGGAGGGGGGTTGTGGGCCCTTGTGCATTTCTGGTAGTACCGTATACACCGGTATGGTGCATAAACAGTATGATGATCTGAAAATCTGGATACTGCCCAGCCCTATTGTCTGTCCCTGTAGACGTTGACACTTTCTGAAAATCTGAACCCCAAACCCAATTTAGTCATTACCATCATTCAGGGTAAACATTAGTAATTTCCACATCCCCGTTCTTTGAAGTTGCCAAGCTTCCAGTGCCCGTATCTGCTCTTAGCTATACAAGTGACAGGCCAAGATTAGTCTTTTCTTTATTCATCCCATTCCCTTCTTTCTGGGAAGATAGAAAGCGAGCAAAACAATAGTAAGTAATCTAGAGATCTTTGTGTGAGTCACAGCCAATGGTAATTAGCTCATCTGTCAAGAGGGCACGTCTAGATGAATGAACACTCCCTCAACATGAAATGGAAGTGTAGCCATGGATAAAGTTCTATGAAATTAATGTCGGAGCCAATCAGTCAGCTTCGCCTTTTGTGATGCTGGAGCTGGTCTTCTGCGTCGGGGGGCAGCCAGGGTGGAGCTGACTGAATAAAAGACTAAAAGCCCTTGGTGCAGTAGCCATAAAACTAGGAGAAAGATGACACTGAAAACATTGCTGATAAAACCTTTATTGTAAAGTGTCATTGTCAAAACATATTGATACAACAGTAGCTATGATGGGGAGAAGTCTGTCCATAATAAAGCACTGCTCTACCTTCTTAACAGCGCTATCAACAAGGCTGGTCCTACAGACTCTAGTTTTGTCGCACCTGGTTTACTGTTCAGTCTTGTGGTCAAGTGCCACGAAGAGAGACTTAGGAAAATTGCAATTGGCTCAGAACAGAGCAGCACGGCTGGCCCTTGGATGCACACAGAGAGCAAACATTAATCATATGCTTGTCAATCTCTCCTGGCTCAAAGTAGAGGAGAGATTGACTTCATCACTACTTGTATTTGTGAGAAGTATTGACATGTTGAAAGCACCGAGCTGTCTGATTAAACGACTAGCACACAGCTCAGACACCCATGCATAACCCACAAGACATGCCACTCTTCACAGTCGCCAAGTCCAGAACAGACTATGGGAGGCGCAGAGTACCACATAGAGCCATAACTCGTGACAAAATGGGTCCGGAAGAAATGCCAGCAGTTTTACTGGCGCCCAACCAATTGTGCTTAATACCTTTTTTTGCACTATTGGTTAGAGCCTGTAAGTAAGCATATCACTGTAAGGTCTACTACACCTGTTGTATTCGGCGCACGTGACAAATACACTTTGATATAACTACATGGAACTCTATTTCTCATCAGGTAACTTAAGTAATCAGTATAATTAGATTTTAAAAAACAGATAAAAATACACCTTATGGAACAGCGGGGACTGTGAAGCAACACAAACATAGGCACAGACACACACACACATGATAACATACCCACTATGTCATTCTTCCCTTTAGCAAGGCAGTAAACCCACTGTTCCCCTAACTTTTTTCAATTGGAGAATACATGGACAATTTTCTAAATAAATTATATTTAATTACCACGAAAAAATATATTTTACAAGTGAAGAACATCAGAACGTAAAAACGAAACTTAATTAACCATGTCTCCGTTGATGTTGATAAAACTCCACCAACCTGCTCTTGCGCAGTGGAACCCAGAACGATACAATATGTGACCACTTGATTACAGCTGCACCATTCTGCCGAGGAACCCGCAAAGCCCAAGAGCTTGACTGTCTCTGGAAGTTGGAAGTTGCTGTAGCCCTGCTTGGGATATTTAGCCTATACTGGCTAGTGGTTTTGACGCAGGGCCCGTTCTGGCTTGATAGGCTATGTCGGTGGTGGGAAAATGGAAATGTCAATTGTGTCAAGATGGAGGTAATAATGCATTTAGGTCATAGCTTATTGGGATGCATGAATACGCTACCCTAAAAGCTTGATTTTACGGCTTTTTCAAACGGATTTCCTGCAATTCTACGTAGTAATGATTTATTTTCACTACTTGGTCAATTGATTTATTGATTAAAGCTATGCAAATAAATTACATTAATTGATAGTTCTGGCCTTTGTTTTCTTTTATTCTGTAATAGGGTATATTGTAACCATGTGTTCAAGCTAATCAAATCAATGTTTATTTAGCACTGTCCTTATACAACCACGAAGAGCGCTCCAATCATTTACAATAACACTTATCATGATCTGCTGCCTACACCTAATAGTCCTACTCATCATTATTATTATTACAAATAGAAGATTATTACTTTTCACAATGACCACTTAGTAAAGTTAGGTCAAAGCTGAATCAATCAATGTCTTGCAAGATCACATAATGATTCATTTGTATTTTACTTGACGGCAGCGAATATAATAGCAACGCATAGTAGGCCTATAGGCTCATGTTACTATTACACCAAAAACATCTCCACCTTTCTAATGAGATTTTAGGATTAGTTAGCTGAAGCTGAATAGACAACCAAAAAAATTTAACTCAAGAGACCCACTGCAGGATATATGCTTTGATTGAAACAAAATTCAAGAAAGGCTAATAGTTTGTTAACATAATCTGCTATAATTCGTTCACAAAACAGTAATTCAAGAACATTGAAATGCATAGGCTATTCCCATGAAATTATTGGCATGCAGAATTATAATTCACGATTGACAGTGATGGCCTGTTTTGAAATGAGGTGTGCCTAACTTGGTATTTGAGGTTATTATAAATATAACATTTTCTTGGGACAATATGTGTGGGCATAGGCAAATGTTGCAATTGGAAGATGCATTTTCTGCATATTTTATAACAGGACACTCCAACCCTGTTCCTGGAGAGCTACCATCAAGTAGGTTTTCATTCCAACCCTAATCTAGCTCCCCTGATTCTAATAATTAGCTGATTTATAAAAATGGAGTGGGTTCATTACAGTTTGGAGTGAAACGCTACAGTTCAGTAGTGCTCCAGGAACAACGATGGAGGGCCCTGTAATGATATACTATTCAATAGGCTACATCTGTTGGTAGGAACTTTGATTGAGGAAATTATGACATCATTTAGATATTTTTTTTGTGCTCCCTCGCCTAAAAGAAATAGCACTACACCACTGCAGGTAAGATCTGTGGTAGGTCTGTAACCGGTGGTGGTGTCTGTATGCTGCATGTGTTTCCCATTGGCTTCATCCATCTGAGGAGAAGCCAAAATGCAACCATCCTATGTTCATTATGAACAAGGTAATAAAGGATCTGGAATGACAGCACCATGGACAACTCCGTTCACATGTGCCACTGACCACATTTTAGCATTCTTCTCCATTTACATTGTGCCGTAGCCTACCCTTGGATTAGTCTACACTGTAATTCATTGAATTGGACTGGATTATATATTTTTATGCTTTTTATTTTTATATTTCAGATTTTTCAGGGGGTGCTGTAGCACCCCTACTTCCCTCAGCTATGTATGGTAGTAGGTGCTAGGCACACCGGTTTGAGTGTGTCAAGAACTGCAACGCTGCTGGATTTTTCACATCCAGCCATTTGCAGGCCAGTGGTTTAAAACGGATCATTTATGAAAGAGGACAAAGGAGGCTGACACGAGTTGTGCAGAGCAACAGACAGGCTACAGTTAGTCAACTGACAGTCCAGTACAACATTGGTGCCCGAAGACACACAACTCGTCGTACACAAATGGAGTATGTTGGCCGACGACCTTACAGAGTTTACTTTCTTTCAGCAAAAAACAAGAAACTGCAGTTACAGGGATGGAATGAAAACACTGGATACTGGAGAGATGGAAAAAACATTGTCTGGTCTGATAAATCCCGGTTCCTGCCGTTTCACGCTAATGGGAGGACTAAGGTATTGAGAACTAAATGAATACATGCATCCATCATGCCTCGTGTCAACATTGCAGGCTGGTGGTGGTGGTGTGATGGTCTGGGTGGGTGGGTTTTCATCACACACATTGGGTCCCTTGATAAAAGTGGAGCAACATTTGAATGCCACAGGATATCGGAACATCATTGCTAATCAGGTGCATCCCTTCATGGCACCTTTTCGAGTCCATGCACTGGCGAATTGAGGCTGCTCTGAGAAGTTTCTACTGTTTTGTACACTCAGTGTAGCGCAGTATTTTAACTATACATTTTATACATTCATTATTCCATCTTTTTCACTAATTTCAACCACACTGTACATTTGCTGTTACTATTTATTCATATGTATTCTTACCTGTAGCCTGCTGCTCAACTACTTGAACCCTTGTTTTCACCTGCTGTATAAACTTTACATTTGATCTTGACTGATTGTGCAGGCTAAGCACAGTTACAGACGACGTTTATATCCCAGGTGGTCCAGCAGTTTACTATCCAGTTCATACTGTACTGTAGTCCCCGAGCCAAAAAGAAGACAATGATTGGTGTTATAGGTAGGCTAACACTGGGGTTGGAGAGGAGCCCAACCCTCTCTTACTCTCTGCTAACGTGTTACAAGTACCCCTCCTGCCAGGTATCTAAAGGTATTAATCAGATTGGCAGCCATACAGCAGAAGTGAATGACGTTTTTAAACAGGGGCATGGCATGCAGAGTACAGACCTGTGAGCTCATTCTCTCTCTCTCTTCACTCACCAATGCCTAGAGTACTTAGTCTTTCTTTATTTCTTATTAGTCCAATCTGAGATTGTTTTGAGATTATTTAGATGTGTAATGAATTGAAGGTCATGCAACTTGATGCCTTTTCTCCCACTGCTCTGACCTCAGGGAATTAGAGTGTGGGTTAGTGCTGAGCCATGAGCCATGCTCACTGAGTGGAATGAAGCTGCTCTGCTCTGGGATCTGCGTGTGTGTATGTACGCGTGTTGATGTGAAGGTCGGGCTACCTCTCGATGCAGCAGGCCTCCTTCAGGCAGGGGCGGGTCAGCCGCAGGTTATCTCTGTCTTTAGTAACACATTAAAGGAGACGGCTGCCTAGTGAACGGGGTCAAAGGTCACAACCCTGCTAATCTGTTTACTTGACCTCTTGACCTAAGAAAACGCTTTAGTCATAAAATCAACGGGGTGGGTCCTCTAGTATGTGCTTCAGTAGGGCTCACTATGGGGATATTCTCAGCACTGCATTAACACTCTCCTACAACTTATACTGTTACCATCGTAACCAAACTAGCCTTACACCAGCCAGGGCGTGACAGTGGCATTTTTTTAATCACACATTTGTTCTTTGGAAACTCTATTACTGTGATCCAGATGCAATTATGTACAATGGGGATGCAATACTAAATCATGTACACAGCTGCATATGGCAACAACTCCCTAGAACACTGTTTGCGTAGCCATCCTCAAGGAAGTTATCACTTCATGCATGTAAATGTGGACAACTACCTATGGAGTGATGCTTCTGCATCTACTTTGAAAACGCTAGATTGATAGGACACTCTTTCACTTGACTGCCTTCTTTTTTTACAGATGCTGGACAAAGTGAACAGCAATATTCAATAATTGTACTGAAGATATACGCATTGCTATGGAACAAGGCTTCTTAAAGCCTGCAGACAAAATTGCAGTGATTGGAGAGAGAACCTTTCCTATGGTAATTATTGCCAATAACTATCAATGAACAAAGCACCAACTCAATACCCCAGTCTCCCTTTATTTCCATCAATAGACAATCAAGTCAACACTGTACTGTATATACACAAAACGTCTTAAAATATGCTAAATAGCTATCAATTTATTCTTAGGCAGTCATTCATCAAGTATACAAACACACAAAGTATGGTTACAGTAACCACATTTTCTTGGAGAGAATGTATAAGAAAGGTATTATGTTTATAAATGACATTGTAAACAATGGTAGAATTATGTCATACAACCAATTCATCCAGATGTATGAAGATATATGCTCAATACATAATGACAACCAACTCATTACAACTCTGCCACGAAAAGGAAAAGGCAATTACTTAAAGAAAGGAATTAAATCATTTGTCTGCTTAAAATTACAAATATAAATCGTGAAATGTATCAGTTTCACTTACGGTCAAGAGGGTTGGCAACTACGCCACATAAACGGAATTGGGAACAGATTTTTCGAAATCCCAATACTATGGCATCGGGTTTATGAACTGATATACAAAACAACAACGGATGCATCAATTCGTTCTTTTCAATTTAAGCTATTCTATAAAATTGTTGTGAGCGCACCCACTGATGGGAGTTGCCATTAGTATTGTCTGTGTATTGTTTTGTATTGTTATATAAAATAAAAATAATAATAAATACATTTAAAAAGTATGCAAACAATGTTTTTCCCTTGAATTTTATACCAAAAAACTGAAAGATGAAAAACATGATGAATTACCCATTTATTATCCTCCAGCCTTGATCAGCATGACAGCACACAGATATTAGGCAACATTCAGCCACAATTAGTGCCTTGTCCCATCACACCTGCCAATCAGCATCTAGGAGGTGGCGGGGACTTGATGTTGTTAGCTCCTGTCATAAACAAGTGTGTCTGGGCTGGTGGCAGTAATGCAGACAGAGAGCGGGACGATGAAGCAGAAACTCAGGCACATTACCCTCCTATCAGCCTCCAGTACTCCAGTCAAGGCAGCATCAGCAACAGCGCTGCCACTATTTGACAGTTCCACTGCCAGCCCAACTGGATGACTATGTCAGGCATTTAGTTAGTCCAGGATAAGCCACGAACGCAGAGTACTAATGCAGCTCTACAGGCAGTCACTGTAGGATGAACTAGTGCAGTGACTGGAATATATGCTGTATCATGGATATGAACAGTGCCCATTTGTTCCACACACACACGTTTTAAGGCGGCTTATTACTCTAGGTTTGTGACCACTTTGCCAATGAAGGATAGGATTGTGGATTTATGCACAGGCCGAGTTGCAGGCTGGCGAGCAGCCAGGCTTGAGGAATCTCTCCCTGTGCTCTCGTTTGTTCACGCCCTTTTCCCCTTCTCCTCACTGACAGACTGGTGTAACGTTACATACGCCCCACAGCCATGCTGCCTCTCGCTAATTAGCTCTCTTTGTTAGGCATTACCCTATGGATGACTATAAAATACATAGACTACCGTTCAAAAGTTGGGGTCACTTGGAAATGTCCTTGTTTTTGAAGGAAAAGCACATTTTTGGTCTGATAAAATAACATCAAATTGATCTGAAATACAGTGTAAACATTGTTCATGTTGTAAATTACAATTGTAGCTGGAAACGGCAGATTTTTTATGGAATATCTACATAGGAGTACAGCGGCCCATTATCAGCAACCATCACTCCTGTGTTCCAATGGCACGTTGTGTTAGCTAATCCAAATTTATAATTTCAAAAGTTAATTGATCATTAGAATACCCTTTTGCAGTTATGTTAGCACAGCTGAAAACTTTTGTGTTGATGAAAGAAGTAATAAAACTGGCCTTCTTTAGACAAGTTGAGAATCTGGAGCATCAGCAAGTGTGGGTTTGATTACAGGCTCAAAATGGCCAGAAACAAAGACCTTTCTTCTGAAACTCGTCAGTCTATTCTTGTTCTGAGAAATGAAGGCTATTCCATGCGAGGAATTGCCAAGAAACTGAAGATCTGGTACAACACTGTGTACTACTCCCTTCACAGAACAGCACAAACTGGCTCTAATCAGAATAGAAAGAGGAGTGGGAGGCCCTGGTGCACAACCGAGCAAGAGGATAAGTACATTAGAGTGTCTAGTTTGAGAAACAGATGCCTCGCATGTCCTCAACTGGCAGCTTCATTAAATAGTACCCGCAAAACACCAGACTCAACGTCAACAGTGAAGCGGCGACTCCGGAATGCTGGCATTCTAGGCAGATTTCCTCTGTCCAGTGTCTGTGTTCTTTTGCCCATCTTAATCTTTTCTTTTTATTGGCCAGTCTGAGATATGGCTTTTTCTTTGCAACTCTGCCTTGCAGGCAGAACACCAAATAATGGAATCTCTCATGGAATGGCGTCGCATCCCTCCAATAGAGTTCCAGATACTTGTAGAATCTATGCCAAGTTGCATTGAAGCTGTTCTGGCTCGTGGTGGCCCAACACCTTATTCAGACACTTTATGTTGGTGTTTCCTTTATTTTGGCTGTTACCTGTATATTTCACCAACCTGTTATTGAGAATTACATTAAGAGGCTTTAAGTAAATATATGTATTCATATTTCTTTGTATTCCAATCTTGCGTTCTTTGCTCCTTCTCGTTCTCTCTTTCGCTGTCAAGCATCAAACAGCTGTATTTTTCGTTGCCAAGCTCCCCACATCCAGAGGGGTTCGAGTAGACGGGATTAGGCAAACAGAAAAACAACCTTGAAAAACAGTCCTCCCTGTCACTTCACACAGTCCCTCTCACACTGTACTGCAGCCAGCTTAGATTCAGACTAAGGGATGGAGAGAGGTGTTCCAATGGCTGATAAACAGGGCTATTGTATTTGTATTTTATTAAGGATCCCCATTAGATGCTGCCATGGCAGCAGCTACTCTCCCTGGGGCACAAACACATCAAGACACTTACAGTACACATAAAAAAAGATAAAACAGTACATCATATAACATTGCTACACCACTACATATCCACATCACAAAATGCACGATAACACCATACAACAATACCACAATGTGCATGTGTGTAGAGTGCATGTGCAGCGCCCATGTGTGTGTATGCGTGTGTCTGTACCTGTGTGTGTGTCTCTTCACAGTCCCCGCTGTTCCATAAGGTGTATTTGTATCTGTTTTTTAAAATCTGATTCTACTGCTTGCATCGGTTACTTGATGTGGAATAGAGTTCCAGGTAGTCATGGCTCTATGTAGTACTGTGATTCTCCCATTGTCTGTTCTGGACTTGGGGATTGTGAAGAGACCTCTGGTGACATGTCTTGTGGGGTGTGCATGGGTGTCCGAGTTGTGTGCTAGTAGTTTAAACAGACACCTCTGTGCATTCAGCTTGTGAACACTTCTTACAAAAACAAGTAGTGATGAAGTCAATCTCTCCTCCACTTTGAGCCAGGAGAGATTGACATGCATATCATTAATGTTCGCTCTCCGTGTACATTTAAGGGCCAACCGTGTTGCCCTGTCCTTAATCAATTGTAATTTTCCTAAGTCCTTCTTTGTGGCACCTGACCACGTGACTGAACAGTAGTCCATGTGCGACAAAACTAGGGCCTGTAGGACCTGCCTTGTTGATAGTGTTGTTAAGAAGGCAGAGCATCGCTTTATTATGGACATACTTCTCCCCACCTTAGCTACTGTTTTATCAACATTTTTGACCATGACAGTTTACAATCCAGGGTTACTCCAAGCAGTTTGGTCACCTCAACTTGCTCAATTTCCACATTATTCATTACAAGATTTAGTTTAGGTTTAGGGTTTAGTGAATGATTTGTCCCATATACAATGCTTCCAGTTTTTTAAATATTTAGGACTAACTTATTCCTAGCCACCCATTCTGAAACTAACTCCAGCTCCTTGTTTAGGTGTTGCAGTCATTTCAGTCTCTGTAATAGCTGATGTGTATAGTGTTAAGTCATCCACATAGACACACTGGCTTTACTCAAAAAATGTAAAATAAAAATGAAGGGGATTTGACAGCTGCCGTGGGGAATTTATTTTGGAGAGGCAGGTAACTCTTTATCCACAATATAGCAGGTGGTGTCAAGCCATAACACATACGTTTTCAGCTGCAGACTAATATCGATAATGTCAAAAGCCGCACTGAAGTCTAACAAAACAGCCACCCACAATCTTTTTATCATGAATTTCATCAGTACTTTGTCTAAGTGCTGTGCCTGTTGAATGTCCTTCCCAATAATGTCCTTCCCAATGTTGAAAGTCTGTTGTCAACTTGTTTACTGTAAAATACCATTATATTTGGTCAAACATCACCCTCCAAGAGTTAACTAAGGCTTGGTAACCGGCTGATTGGTCGACTATTTGAGCCAGTAAAGGGGGCTTTAATATTCTTACATAGCTGAATGACTTTTGCTTCCCTCCAGGCCGGAGGGCGCACACTTTCTCGTCGGCTATATTGAAGATATGGCAAATGTGAATGGCAATATTGTATGCTATTATCCTCAGTCATTTTTGATCCAAGTTGTCAGACCCCGGGTGGCTTGTCATTGTTGATAGACAAAAGTCATTTTTTTTGCCTCTTCCACACTCACTTTACCAAATTCAAAATTACATTGCTTGTCTTTCATAATCACTTATACTTGGATGTGTAGTGTCAGTGTTTGTTACTGGCATGTCATGCCTAAGTTTGCAAACCTTGCCAATGAAAAAACATTAAAGTAATTGGCAATATCAGTGGGTTTTGTGATGAATGAGCCATCTGATTGAATTAATGATGGAGCTGAGTTTGCCATTTTGCCCAACATTTTAATTAAGGTGCTCCAGAGCTTGTTACTATCTTTCCTTATATCATTTATGTTTGCTTCTTAGCATAGTTTCTTCTTCTTTTTATTCAGTTTAGTCACATGATTTCTCAATTTACAGTATGTTTGCCAATCAGTTGTGCAGCCAGACTTATTTGCCATTCCATGTTGCCACATCCCGCTCAACCATACCATTTTTCAAATACTCATCAATCCATGGGGATTTAATAGTTTTTACAGTCATTTTCTTAATGGGTGCATGCTTATTAGCAACTGGAATAAGCAATTTCAGAAATGTGTCAAGTGCAGCGTCTGGTTTTTCCTCATTACACACCACAAACCAACAAATATTATTTACATGAACAACATAGGAATCACTACAAAACTTCTTGTACTGTATGACCTCTTATAAACTATATTAGGCACAGCCTTTGGAACTTAGGTTTTCCTAGAAATGGCTACTATATTGTGATCACTACCCTGCTTTCAAAGAAATTTCTGCAGCATTTAGCATTTAGCATTTTGTGATCAATACATGTTGATGATTTAATTCCTGTGCTGTTTGTAACTGCCCTGGTAGTGCTTCTACACCTGCATTGCTTGCTGTTTGGGATTTTAGGCTGGGTTTCTCTATAGCACTTTGTGACATCAGCTGATGAAAAGAAGGGCTTTATAAATACATTTGATTGATTGATTGATTGATAACCTGAACCAGGTTGCAGGCACTGGTTACAGTTTGAAGATTTTTCTTGAGTGGGTGTAAGAGTATAACTATAGACCCAGGCACGAACTAGGGACCCTCTGCACACATCAACAACAGTCACCCACGAAGCATCGTTACCCATCGCTCCACAAAAGCCGCGGCCCTTGCAGAGCAAGGGGAACTACTACTTCAAGGTCTCAGAGCAAGTGACGTCACCGATTGAAACGCTATTTAGCGCGCACCACCGCTAACTAAGCTAGCCGTTTCACTCACCCCCCTTTTGACCACCTCCTTTTTCCGCAGCAACCAGTGATCCGGGTCAACAGCATCAATGTCACAGTATAACTTTAGACCGTCCCCTCGCCCATACCCGGGCGCGAACCAGGGACCCTCTGCAAACATCAACGCTATTTAGCGCGCAACACCGCTAACAAAGCCAGCCGTTTCACATCCGTTACATGGGCAGCATAAATAGAGCCAATCAATATTTAAATTTCCCAGAAAATATACCTCTCTGTTGATATCACATACATTATCAAGCATTTCACACATGTTATCCAGATACTGACTGTTAGCACTTGGTGGTCTATAGCAGCTTCCCACAAGAATGTGCTTTAGGTGAGGCAGATGCACCTGCAGCCATATTACTTTAACAGTATTTAACATGAGATCCTGTCTAAGCTTTAAAGGAATGTGGTTCTAAATATAAACAGCGACACCACAACCATTGGATTTTCTGTAGATGTTATAACCTTGTATTGCTACCACTGTATAACCAAAGGTATTATTGAAGTGAGTTTCAAAGATAGTCAGAATATCAATGTCATCTGTTACTAGCAAGTTGTTAATTTCATGAACCTTGTTTCTTAAGCTACATATGTTAACGTGGGCTATTGTTTTTGCCCTTTTCTGAGATGCTTGATTGTTTTCATTGCTTTACTGGGAAGCATAACAGAAGTAGACATGCTCATGTTATTTACACTACTGGTCAAATGTTTTAGAACACCCACTCATTTTTTTTACATTTATTCTTACTTTTCTACTTTGTAGACTAATAGTGAATACATAAAAACTATGAAATAACACATATGGAATCATGTAGTAACCAAAAAAGTGTCAAATATCTTTTTATATTTGAGATTCTTCAAATAACCACCCTTTGCCTTGATGACAGCTTTGCTCACTCTTGGCATTCTCACAACCAGCTTCATGAGGTAGTCACCTGGAATGCATTTCAATTAACAACTGAACAATCAATTTGCGGAATTTCTTACCTACTTAGTGTTTTTGAGCCAATCAGTTGTGTTGTGACAAGGTATGTGTGTGTGTTGGGGGAGGGGGAGGGTGTACAGGAGATAGCCCTATTTGGTAAAAGATCAAGTCCACATAATTCCATAACAGCCCTTGAAAAACCTTTGAATGAGTAGGTGTTTTAAAACTTTTGACTGGTAGTGTATGTTAGTGCAGGGAGAGCTGCACACAGTGGACTTCCTACTAGGACACAATGGCTCAATGTTAACAGTATAACTCTGGTTCATAGGCACATGATTACTGCATACAATAGCTGTAGGATCAGCAGGCATTCAGGGAATTTAGAGGGACATTAAATTAGGTTCCTTACATAATTTAGGTTACTTAATCCCTAATGGGAGGGATTAATTGAGCTGGGCATGTGTCATGGATAAATCATTGTCTCAATGTAGCCTTATAATGCTTTGAAGGGATACAGGAACCCAAATGATTTGGGTGGGTCCTCATAAAACATGTTTTGTTTCCAAAAGGTATTGCAATTGTCATCTATTTCTGATGCAACAATAGCTCATTTTCCGCAATTATTACAGGCCTATTCCATATTGACAAATCTAGCTGCATCACAGAGATGTAATCACTTTATTGCCATTATGATAATTATCATGATGGAGGATCATTGCTCCCTGATAATGTGCAAATGTGCAGTGTGTGTGTGTGTGTGTGTGTGTGTGTGTGTGTGTGTGTGTGTCATGGTGCATTTGCATCGTGGCACATTTGTGAGAATCATGCAGTGTTAATGAAGGCAATTACAAAAGTGGCAGACATTTTAGCTCAGCCTCATTCGGGTAACACATATCAGAGGAAATTGGAATGAGAAGATGATGTTGTGTTTTTCCATGTTCTGGTGGATGATTGTGACTTTGTGTTTTGTTGTGTTGCATAACATTAGTTCAGTCTAAACCAGGGATGGGCAACTTTGATTGGGTCACAAAAAAAATCTGAACTCATCATGAGGGGCCACAGTGGCTCGCTGGTCTACGTACCCATATCCTTATCCACACCTGCAGTCAGAGCCAGCCCTAACCCTTTTGGGGACCTAAGTGGAATTTTGTAATCTCCTGCAATTCTACACATTTTGCTATGGGGCGTGGAGAAGATGTTGCAGTTTAAAGTATGTTTGCTGCAATTCTACTCATTTTGCCATGGGGCGTGGAGAAGATGTTGCAGTTTAAAGTATGTTTGCTGCAATTCTACTCATTTTGCCATGTGGCGTGGAGAAGATGTTGCAGTTTAAAGTATGTTTGCTGCAATTCTACTCATTGCGCCAGCATATAGTGGGATCGCTGATTGCGTAGCTGCGGGAAGTAGGGGTGCTGAGGGTGCTTCAGCACCCTCTGAAAAATCAGAATAAAAAATATGTGAAATAAAAAAAGTTTTAATAATGGATTTATTTACGGTATTTTCTCACTAAAGTAGTCCTGTATAAGCGGAAATGCAGAAATGTACAGCCCTGTCATGTCTGGAGGCTTGAAGCAGGTCTATAGACACTCCTTTTATGTTTTGCTGTAGCTCCCATATTGCTGCTCCAAAAATACATTTGTAATTAGTATTATTTTTGTTCCCCTCTATGTTAAGTACCAGACTGAACCAAAAGAACAGCAAACTGGCATCAAGATAGAGCACTGGGACGTCTCTGTCTCCATGGAAAATCGGATTGGAATAAAACCACGAATAATAAGAAATACCAGCAGAACAGATGAGGTCTTTTAAGAGAGTGTCTCTCGTAACTCTTCTGGGGAGCCAAAACTGTTCCATGTATTTGATCTATTCCAGAACTAGCCCATCTGATTCAAACTAATTATCAAACCCTTGACTAAATGAATAAGGTGAGCTAGTTCATGGCAACAACAAAATGATGAAACGTCTGGAGGTCCGAGGAGACGTTTAGGAACCACTGTTTTAGGACACAGTGTGCCTGCTACTGAAGAAGAATGAACATAGTAGCTGTATCTTTTCTGTCATGTTTGTTTTTTCTCCAGATTCGGCTTGATGCTAGGTGAATCCAATTTGTCTGGCAGGGCACCATTTTCTCCTTTTGTGATCTGTAAGAAAGGAATGCTATTGAACAGAGTTTCACAGCGAGACTGTGAGGGGAGGGGGAGGCAGTAGGGTTAGCAAACAACATTGGTACAAGTACATTTTGGCAGCTTTGCAAGTCCTTCTGTAAAAGGTGCCTTGCTCAAAAGTCGTTCTGTGTGAGAGGAGTACAGAAGACTCCCTTGCGAGGTAAAGTTCAAGCCCTGTATAGGAACAAGATAGAGCTGCACAGGTGGGATAGGTAAACCAAATTAGCTTTTGTGTGTGGCTGTATATGTGCCAGTTCACTTCAAATGCAGTGCTATTGTATCCTTTTTTTTAACGTAACACCTTGTACAAATAAGATACTGAATGCCCGTTGTTACCTAAGGGTTGCAGATGCTGAATGCAGGTGTGCACTAGTAAAAAAATGTGTGTATCAAGCCCCTTAAAACCTCATCTGAGAGACTTCCTCCAAACATCTCAAGTCAAAGAGAGAAAGAGAGATGAGCCATTTACAATCAAATCAAAGATGTTAAAGCAGGTGCAGTGAAGTGCTTGAAATGCTTGCCTACAGTCATCACTGGGGCAGACTTATTTAATCCATGTCTAGGAACTGTAATTAAAATGACTTTAATGTGACAGCTAGTGGGGGAAGATAATTTAGCCTCGCATTGTGACATGAGGAGTAGCATTTAAGTGGTGAAGCTGCTTTCAGTTCTCGTACAAATCCACCATGAGGAAAGCTACACCTCAGAAAGTAATTCTCAGCTAACTGCTGTGCTAAAGCTAGGGACCAACGCTGACTAACAAAGAGCCAATGGCATATGGAAACATTGAAAAAGTCGTAACTGAAGACAGATTCACGTGTTTCCTTATTTCCTCTGCCCTACATTACATGGTGAGATCAGGTTTTGTCAGTGGTTTTCAAATAGTGCATTTGGAAAGTATTCAGATCCCTTGACTTTTTCCACATTTTGTTACGTTACAGCCTTATTCTAAACTGGATAAAATATGTTTTTGCTCAATCTACACACAATATCACATAATGACAAAATGATAACAGTTTTTGTGAAATTTTTGCAAATGTATACAAAAAAATACTGAAATATCACATTTACATAAGTATTCAGACCCTTTACTCAGTACTTTGTTGAAGCACTTTTTGCAGCAATTACAGCCTCGAGTCTTCTTGGGTATGACGCTACAAGCTTGGCACACCTGTATTTCGGAAGTGTCTCCCATTCTTCCCTGCAGATTCTCTCAAGCTCTGTCAGGTTGGAAGAGGAGTGTTGCTGCACAGCTATTTTCAGTTCTCTCCAGAGATTTTAGATCAGGTTCAAGTCCGGGCTCTGGCCGGGCCACTCAAGGACATTCAGAGACTTGTCCCGAAGCCACTCCTGCTTTGTCTTGGCTGTGTGCTTAGGGTCGTTGTCCTGTTGGAAGGTGAACCTTCGTCCCAGTCTGAGGTCCTGAATGCTTTGGAGCAGGTTTTAATAAAGGATATCTGTACTTTGCTCCGTTCATCTTTCCCTTGATCCTGACTAGTCTCCCAGTCCCTGTCGCTGAAAAACATCCCCACAGCATGATGCTGCCACCACCATGCTTCGCCGTAGGCATGGTACCAGGTTTACTCCAGATGTAATGTTTGGCTCCTACTGCCAAAGATAGTGATGGACTCCTACTGTTGGCTCTAGAACTCCCTCCCTCCAGCCATCCATGACTTGGAGTCCATCACTATCTTTCAGTCCCTCCTAAAGCATCACTTCTTTGACAATGCCTACCCTTAACCTCTTGAAACTCCCCATCCCGGATCCGGGATTGTGACTAAGCCTCAGGCTCATTAGCATAACGCAACGTTAACGATTTCTGAAAATCGCAAATAAAATTAAAATAATGCGTTTGCTCTCAAGCTTAGCCTTTTCTTAACAACAGTGTCATCTCAGATTTTCAAAATATGCTTTTGAACCATAGAAATTGACTAATTTGTGTAAGAGTATGCAAAGCTAGCATAGCATTTTGTGTAGCATGTAGCACGCAACATTTTCACAAAAGCCAGATAACCAAATAAATAAAATCATTTACCTTTGAAGAGCTTCTGATGTTTTCAATGAGGAGACTCCCAGCCACATACCAAATGCGCAGTGTTTCCTGAAAGCGTCTGTGTGTAGGAGAAATCGTTCCGTTTTCTACATTGCACCTGGCTACCGAAACGAACCGAAAATGCAGTCACCTACAACGTGAAACTTTTTCCGGATTAACTACATAATATCGACCGAAACATGGCAAACGTTGTTTGGAATCAATCCTCAAGGTGTTTTTTTCACATATCTCTTCATTGACATGCAGTTCATGGAAGCTTGCTTCTCTCTCTGTGCCCCATGGAAAAATACTGGCAGGTGACTTTTGCGCACCAATTTCGGCGCAGGACACCGGGCGGACACGTGGTAAATGTGGTCTCTTATGGTCAATCTTCCAACGATCTGCCTACAAATACGTCACAATGCTGCAGACACCTTGGGGAAACGACAGAAAGGGCAGACTCATTCCTCTTGCGTTCACAGCCATATAAGGAGATCATGAAAGACAGAGCCTCAAAAATCCTTGTCATTTCCTGGATGCCAAGTCATCTTGGTTTTGCCTGAAGCTCACGTTAAAGGGCACGCACAGAGAAGATATTTGTATTTCTGGACACGTCAGAGTGTTTTCTTTCGAACAGTAGCAATTATATGCATAGTCGAGCATCTTTTTGTGACAAAATATCTTGTTTAAAACGGGAACGTTTTTCTTCCAAAAATGAAATAGCGCCACCATAAGTGTAAGAGGTTAACCCCCCCCCCCCCACACACACACACACACACAAGCAAAGAAATACACAACAAAGACACTCCTCTCTTCACCATACTGAGCAGCTACTCCTTACCCAAAACCGGGTTTGTATCCAAAGCCCTAACCGTCCCATACATCACACTCTTCCCTTCTTTAAGTCCACCCCGTTCTTTATTCAGCTTTTTGTTTAGTCTGATGAGTTGTTTTGACTCCTATTTTTCAGTTTTTCCTTTTCATTTCTTCAGCTTTTTATTATTATTATTACTATTGTTACTGTTCCAAGCTCCTCTAAAGCGAGGAAAGGCCAGTCAGAGAAATCATGCAGCTATGTCCTGCCTTGGTCTAAGTGGTGCCTTGGCCAGGCCAGGTACTGGTTGATTGTTGCTTCTGGGAACCATGAATATTCAGCTTTTCACATCACAGCAAGAGCCAAACTTTCACAGTCTCTATCCGAATGTGTAGGTGGATTGGACCATGATGTAAGAGGGAGAAAGTGAGCGAAGCATGGTGATGTGTGGAGGTGAGAGCAATGGTCACTAGGTCTGTGTGGAAGAGATTCTCTTCATTGTGTAAGTTTGCATCATCACAGTGGATCACAGTGTCGGGACGGGGATGGAGACGAGCAGAAGTAAGTAGTAAGCTGCTCGGGCAGGATCAAAATAGCCCAGCCTTGAGACTGGCCCTTTGGCGGGGGGACGCTACACCCCTTATTCATAACCGCTGGCACCGTCTTCGCTAAACCTCTCCCCTGAGTTGCAGTACCAGCTGGCCAAGGTACCCACCACACCTCCCCAATTAGAGTCCCTTATGCAAGCCCTGCCCACTCTGGTGCCTAGCCCCAGCACCCCTGCCACCTGGCTCAACACACACTGACACCTTTGATAACAATGGTTGTTAATGAAAACTCAAATTGCATTCCTCGCAATGTGATTCAATTTAGTGTTGCGTGCTAAAAAGCCCCAAGAAGAATATGGAATATTTATATATTTTTCCGATTTTTGTTCAAATTCAGTTTAGTTACAGTTCGTTTTCAGACTTGATTTATTTGTTTTTATTTAGTTTGGGTTTCATAAATTAATTTCTATTTCGTATTTGGCTTTATTTTTTTGTGTTAGGGACAGAATGTAGCCTTGTGTGTAGGAGTCCAGAAGCCATTTATGTGTTGTAGGCCTATAGTTAGTTTTTTTTGGGCGAGGTCACTTGCCACTGGGGGGCAGTAGTACATAAATTCAGGAGTACAAATGAGCTTAAGAAGTTTAAGAACTTAAGAAGTTTAAATTAAAAATCAATCTGTGACTTGGATTTAAAAGCATAATTGTCATGGTTTGATTAAGTTTCATGACATTTCTGCCACACCGTTCAAAGCTATTTTTTAAACCTTTATTTAACAAGGCAAGTCAGTTAAGAACAAATTCTTATTTTCAATGAAGGTCTAGGAACAGTGGGTTAACTGCCTGTTCAGGGGCAGAACGACAGATTTGTACCTTGTCAGCTCGGGGATTTAAACTTGCAACCTTCCAGTTACTAGTCCAACATTCTGACCACTAGGCTACCCTGCCGCCACAACTCTGGTTGGAGTTGGTCATGGGTATTCTCTTGCCCAGTGTGGAAAAAGTACCCAAATGTCATACTTGAGTAAAAGTAAAGATGCCTTAATAGAAAATGACTCGAGTATAAGTGAAAGGCATCTAGTAAAAAAACGACTTTAGTAAAAGTCTAAAAGCATTTGGTTTTAAATATACTTAAGTATCAAAAGTCAATGTAATGTCTAAAATATATACTGAGCAATTTCAATGATTTTACTGAGTTACAGGAAATAAGGAAATCGGTCAATTAAAATAAATAAATTAGGCCCTAATCTATGGATTTTCCATTCACTGGGGAGCCAGGCCCAGCCAATTGGGATGAGTTTCCCCCCACCAAAGGGCTTCATTACAGACAGAAATACTCCTCATTTCCATCAGCTGTCCAGGTGGCTGGTCTCAGATGATCCCGCTGGTGGCACATGGTCTGCGGTTGTGGTGGTCAGTTTGACACACTGCCAAATTCTCTAAAACGATGTTGGAGGCAGCTTATGGTAAAGAAATGAACATTCAATTATCTGGCAACAGCTTTGGTGGACATTCTTGCAGTCAGCATGCCAGTTGCACGCTCCCTCAAAATTTGAGACATATTTGGCATTGTGTTGTGTGACAAAACTGTACATTTTAGAGTGGCCTTATATTGTCCCCAGCACAAGGTGTACCTGTGTAAGGATCGTACTGTTTAATAAGGTGGATGGTGGATGGATTATCTTGGCAAAGGAGAAATGCTCACTAACAGGGATATAATCAAATTTGTGCTGAACTTTTAAGAGAAATAAGCTCTTTGTGCATATGGAACATTTTTAGGATCTTTTATTTCAGCTCATGAAACATGGAGCCAACACTTTACACGTTGTGTTTATATTTCTGTTCAGTGTACTTAAGTATCAAAAGTAAAAGTATAAATCATAAAAAATTATTTATATTAAGCTAACCAGACGGCTTAATATTTACGGATAGCCAGGGGCAAACTCCAACACTCAGACATCATTTACAAACGAAGCATTTGTGTTTAGTGAGTCCGCCAGATCAGATGACTGGGGGCGTTCTCTTGATAAGTGCATGAATTGGAAAATGTTCCTGTTCTGCTAAGCATTGGAAATGTAACAAGGAGTTTTTCTGAGGAGTATTTCTGTCTGTAATGAAGCCCTTTTGTGGGGAAATTCTTATTCTGATTGGTTGGGCCTGGCTCCTCAGTGGATGGGCCTATGCCCTCCAAGGCATAGTCATGTGAAATCAGGGGCACAACTTTCACTGGGGACGGGGGTTATGTCCCCCCCACATTCTGAAATTGCATTTTGTTATGTCCCCCCCAGTTTAATTATTGCAGTGTGATACAAAAAGCGGCAACGGTGTGCTTAAGGACCATGTGGAAGCCTCAGAGTGGTCGAGTTGACTGTTTGGAATTTTCAGACTGCTGGATTTAGGACCACTGTGGACAACACATAGCGGGCGGACAGGCTGTGTGAAGGCAACGCTTCTGGAAGGCTGGCTGGACCAGCCCGGGAGTGTTGAACATAGGCTGCTGCTGTCAGTGTGTATGTGTTGCACTCTTGCTCCTAAAAGCAAGCTGAGAAGAAACTGGATACTCTTTAGTTGGCTAAGGTAGCTGGTAAGGTAACTGCTGTTTAACTAAACTACTGTTTATTCTCAGTAGCTAGTGTAGATGACATCTAACTTTAGCTAATTTTTCATCCCTTCTTGACTGTAGCTAGCTACCACAGCCAGATCAGCTTTAGCCTCTAGCTATCTGTCAGATAACGATATGAGGGGGCTTTTATTACTATCTAACAGCTGTTTTTTTGTATGGAAATGTTTTGTAGCCTTAATTTACTTCTGTTGAAACGGGACAAAACTAACTTGGTTGATGTACCGTTAGAGAGTGAGCTGCTCAAAAGTTGGCTAATGTTAGCTATTATTTGAGCCTCAATCACACTAGAATCAAAACGATGAAACCAAAGGCCAAACAAAAATTGAAGACCAATATTCTGACGTTAATGTGATATACTTACTGACGTTAATGTACATACTTACTGACGTTAATGTGAGTTTTTACTAGTCAGCATAGCTGGCAATGTAACGTTATTAATCTGTCAGTTACCCTAGCTAATTCCATACTTTTCACACTGACAGTAATAAACATCTCTACAGGATTCACTGTCATGGTGCACAATCAGTACACAACACTTTGCTCATCATTTCTTAGGAGATGGTGACAGGTGTCCGAGCAGGGTCAGACAGCCAGGGAGGACCAGTCTATGGAGCTCAGGGGAATTTTGCAGTACATAACAATAGCAGTGAATGATACAAAGTTCCATCTTGAGTTGATGGGTAGATCTACAGTAGCTACAGAACAGCTTGTTTAAGCTTAAAGCTATAGCCTCATGATATTAATTATATGGAGGATTTGCTGTTTCTGTGTGTTAATGTATATTTGAGGTGTATGTGTTTTTATTATACAATGTTTTCATTTTACTTTTGTTTCCAAACCTTTCCCTTAGGAATAAAAAAAAGGTGGTGGGGACAAAATTGTTTGGGAGAGAGTTGAGTTATGTACTAGACTGGTGGGGGTTGGGCTTGCATGACTGTGCGGTCTGGTTGAAATTTGATATAGACAATCAAAAGTTTTTTAAGAGTTGTTCATTTGTTATGCTATTGGTTAAATGTGCAACTGAATATTGATTATTGAATTACCTTTGAACTAGTTCAGTCTTATCAATCACTTATATTATATTTTATATCATATTTTAAAATGGTCTCTTAACTAGCTTGATGACTGCATGCATTTTTGCTTATTTTTTGTTGTTATAAATAAGGACAGGAAATTGAATTGTGTAGAAATGCAGGAGGTTAGCTTTAGATGGCCAACACAATTCTGGGCCAGGTTATGTCCCCCCACACTTCTAAAACCAAAGTTGCGGCCCTGTGTGAAATCCATAGATTAGGGCCTAATTAATTAATTTCAATTGACTGATTTCCTTATACGAACTGTAACTCATTACAATCTTTGAAATTGTTACATGTTATTGCGTTTATATTCTGGTTCAGTATAGTTACTCCACTCCACTAATCTCATTGTCAGAGTAAAAAGAAGGAAGCCTGTACAGAACACAAATATTCAAAAATATGTATCCTGTTTTCATCAAGGCACTAAAGTAATACTGCAAAACGTGGCAAAGCAATTAGATTTTTGTCCTGAACACAAAGTGTTATGTTTGGGGCAAATGTACAACACATTACTCTACATATTTTCAAGCATAGTGGTGGCGGCATCATGTTATTGTTATGCTTGTAATCGTTAAGGACTGGGGGAGTTTTTCAGAATAAAAATAGAAACAGAATGGAGCCAAGCAAAGGCAAAAACATAGAAGAAAACCTGGTTCAACTTTCCACCAGATACTGTGAGATTAATTCACTTTTCAGCAGGACAATAACCTAAAACACAAGGCTAAATCTACACTGGAGTTGCTTACCAAGAAGACAGTTAACGTTCTTAAGTGGCTGAGTTAGTTTTGACTTAAATCTACTTGAAAATCTATTGCAAGACCTGAAAATGGTTGTCTAGCAATGATCAACAACCAATTTGACAGCTTGAAGAATTTAGAAAATAATAATGAGCTAATGTTGCACAATCCAGTTGTGGAAAGCTCTTAGAGACTTACCCAGAAGGACTCACAGCTGTAATCTCTGCTAAAGGTGCTTCAAGTACAGGTATTGACGATTGTGTATGAATACTTACGTAAATGACATATTTCTGCATTTCATTTTCAATACATTTGCAAACATTTCTAAAAACATGTTTTCACTTTGTCATTATGTGGTGTTGTGTGTAGATTGGAGAGACATTCAGTCTGAACACAACAACATGTGCAATAAGTCAAGGGGTATGGATACTTTCTGATGGCACTGTAGTTGTTTTACAACACTGCTCTTGGCTGTTCTGTAATAGCTTGATAGCCTTGACTATGTTCGGCCCATTGTCAGTTGCGATGAGTAGGATCTTCTCCTCTGGATGTCCCATGTGGGCGGCAGGGTAGCCTAGTGGTTAGAGAGTTGGACTAGTAACCGAAAGGTTGCAAGTTCTAATCCCCGAGCTGACAAATCTGTCGTTCTGCCCCTGAACAGGCAGTTAAACCACTGTTCCTAGGCCATCATTGAAAATAAGAATTTGTTCTTAACTGACTTGCCTAGTAAAGTAAATGTAAAAAAATTAAAAAAAATATGTGTCCAATGTGCGGTCAATTACCTCTCTGGTATGTGGATGCTAAATCCTATGGAGGTTGAGCAACGCATTAACCTTTGACTATTGGATGTTCTTATAGGCACTTTAGTATTGCCAGTGTAACAGTATAGCTTCCATCCCTCTCCTCGCTCCTCCCTGGGCTCGAACCAGCAACACAACATGATAACAGCCACCCTCGAAGCAGCGTTACCCATGCAGAGCAAGGGGAACAACTACTAGAAGGCTCAGAGCGAGTGACGTTTGAAACGCTATTAGCGCGCGCTAACTAGCTAACCATTTCACTTCAGTTACACCAGCCTAATCTCGGGAGTTGATATGCTTGAAGTCATAAACAGCGCAATGCTTGACGCACAATGAAGAGCTAGCGGGCAAAATGCACGAAAGTGCAGTTTGAATGAATGTTTACGTGCCTGCTTCTGCCTACCACCGCTCAGTCAGATACTTAGATACTTGTATGCTTGTATGCTCAGTCAGATTATATGCAAAGCAGGACACGCTAGATAATATCTAGTAATATCATCAACCAATTGTAGTTAACTAGTGATTATGATTGATTGTTTTTTACAAGATAAGTTTAATGCTAGCTAGCAATTTACCTTGGCTTACTGCATTCGCGTAACAAGTTAGTCTCCTTGTGGAGTGCAATGAGAGAGAGGTAGGTTGTTATTGCGTTGGACTAGTTAACTGTAAGTTTGCAAGATTGGATCCCCCGAGCTGACAAGGTGAAAATCTGTCGTTCTGCCCCTGAACGAGGCAGTTAACCGTTCCTAGGCTGTCATTGAAAATAAGAATGTGTTCTTAACTGACTTGCCTAGTTAAATAAAGGTATTACAAAAATAAACAAATAAAAATAAAAAATTGGCAAATCGGCGCCCAAAAATACTGATTTCCGATTCCGATTAATCGGTCAACCTCTAGTAGAGTGCATTCGGAAAGTACCTAGACCCCTTCCCTTTTTCCACATTTTGTTATGTTACATCCTTATTCTGAAATGAAATAAATGTAAAAAATCAATCTACACACAAAACCCATAATGACAGTACATAAGTATTCAGACCCTTTGCTACGAGACTCGAACAATTGAGCTCAGGTGCATCCTGTTTCCATTGATCATCCTTGTGATGTTTCTACAACCTGATTGGAGTCCACCTGTGGTAAATTCAACAAATTGGACATAATTGGACATTGGTCACTCTGAAAGAGCTCCAGAGTTCCTCTGTGGAACCTTCCAGAAGGACAACCATCTCTGCAGCACTCAACCAATAAGGCCCTTAAGGTAGAGTGGCCAGACTGAAGCCACACCTCAGTAAAAGGCACATGACAGCACACTTTGCCAGAAGGTAACGAAATGACTCTCAGACCGAGAAAAAAGATTATTAGTCTGAATGCCAAGAATCATGTCTGGGGGAAATATGGCACCATCCCTACGGTGAAGCATGGTGGTGGCAGCATCATGCTGTGGGGATGTTTTTCAGCGGCAGGGACTGGGAGACGAGTCAGGATGGAGCGAAAGAGATCAAAGAGATCCTTGATGAAAACCTGCTCCAGAGTAGAGGTCGACCGATTAATCGGAATGGCCGATTAATTAGGGCCGATTTAAAGTTTTCATAACAATGGGAAATCGGTTTTAAAAAATTATATACAGTATATATACTTTTTTTTACACCTTTATTTAACTAGGCAAGTCAGTTAAAGAACACATTCTTATTTTCAATGCCGGCCTAGGAACGGTGGGTTAACTGCCTTGTTCAGGGGCAGAACGACAGATGTTTAGCTCGGGATTTGTTTTTGCAACCCTCCGGTTACTAGTCCAATGCCCTAACCACCTGCCTTACATTGTACTCCATGAGGAGCCTGCGTGGCAGACTGACTACCTGTTTTGCGAGTGCAGCAAGAAGCCAAGGTAAGTTGCTAGCTAGCATTAAACTTATAACGATCAATCTTCACATAATCACTAGTTAACTACACATGGTTGATGATATTACTAGTTTATCTAGCGTGTCCTGCGTTGCATATAATCGATGTGGTGCCTGTTAATTTCTCATCAAATCACAGCCTACTTTGCCAAACTGGTGATGATTTAGCACTGTCGTTACGTAGTGTATGTAAATGTAATATTTAAGTTTTCAAAAATGTCTAAAAACCTATTTTTGCTTTGTCATTATGGGATATTGTGTGTAGATTGATGAGGGACAAAAATGTTTAGTACATTTTAGAATAACAATATGTGGAATAAGTCAAAGGGTGTGAATACTTTCCAAATGCACTTTATGGTTCACATTTTGCACAGATCCTCAGATTTCTTACCTGTTAGCTACTGAGCTAGTGATTGTGATGCAGAAGCTAGACATTTAAAACATTGCCGTCTACTGGAAGCATTTACCTGTCAGATTCAGAAGCTTGAAACCCCCATAAAAACAGCTTGAAAACCCCTTTAGGAGAAAAAAACAACATTTTATGTTTAATTTGATTTTAGTTTGTTTTACAGTCAAAATAATTAATAGTTTCAGTATCGTTCTAGTTTTTCCATTTTTTTTATTTCAGTTTACTAATTATTTGTTATAATTTTAGTTTATTTTAGTTTCAGTTTTTGTTTACAAAAATAACATTTCTGTGCAATATACTGTATCTGCAAAGAATAACACAAAAGTGTTGTTTTTTTAGTTTTTGTACTGTTTTTCTGGGTTTTTACTGTGGTAAGATTATGTGATGTAATTGATCAATTTTGTTAAGTGATATATGCATTGCTGATGACAAAAGGCTCAGGTGTCCCTTTGCTTTTGGTGTGTGTATGTTAGTGTGTTTAGCATTGATTTTAATTGCTGAGGTACACAGTTGGCAACAAGCAGTGCCCATGCAACTAATAGATATCCTTGACAAATAGCTTTTGTGTATATTTCTGTATCTGTTTAAATGAGCACACTGTATGTGATTGTTCTCTTGTTTTAGAATGATCAATGCAGTATCTTCATGATGTCTTAGTGTACTTTGCAGCTTACTGCAGAGTTTTTCAGTCTCTACAGGCTTGTTAGAGATCAGAGACAGAGCTGTGAGCAGGCTTCAGTACCTATCTGAGCATTGGAAGGCCTCTCAGGATCCCTTAGAGAGTGGAGGTTAAAAAGCTCAGACTTTACAATTATTAGACTGAGGTTGTGTTGAAAACAAACCCACCCACGCACATGCAGACACCCACGCATGAACAAATGTGTACTTGTTTAACCAGGATCCGTGAAATTCCCTTGTTCTCTGTTGGGATCTTCTTTTACGTGTCTGATCCATAAGAATATCACTCACACAAACACACACACCCAACACACCCAGCCCTATAACCTATGGCCTTTATGGCAGCTTGTCGGCGGCAACAGGGAGGGTGGCGGAGGTCACAGTAAAAGTGGTCAGGACGAGTCTGCAGGGAGGGCTAAAAGCTGCCTGGATCTAATGGATCGCTACAGTGACAGGGCAATATCTAGAAGTGAGGAGGGAGAGAGATAGAGAAAGGGCCTGGGGGCCTTTTACTTTCACGCCTGCCATTTTAAAGAAGCCTTGATAGGACGGGCCGATAAGGGCAAACATGGTAGTCTGCTCTAAATAGGCTGAGTGTCTTATTGCTGTCCTGAGAGAGAGACTGAGGGACAAACCGAGGAGGGGAGGGTGTTGTTTTGTTCATAGTGTGTCTCCATCAAAATGGGGGTTGTTTATATCACACATTTTTTATTTTTTTTATTTTTTATTTTTTATTTCACCTTTATTTAACCAGGTAGGCTAGTTGAGAACAAGTTCTCATTTGCAACTGCGACCTGGCCAAGATAAAGCTTAGCAGTGTGAACAGACAACACAGAGTTACACATGGAGTAAACAATTAACAAGTCAATAACACAGTACAAAAAAAGGGGAGTCTATATACATTGTGTGCAAAAGGCATGAGGAGGTAGGCGAATAATTACAATTTTGCAGATTAGCACTGGAGTGATAAATGATCAGATGGTCATGTACAGGTAGAGATACTGGTGTGCAAAAGAGCAGGAAAGTAAATAAAAACAGTGTGGGGATGAGGTAGGTGAAAATGGGTGGGCTATTTACCAATAGACTATGTATAGCTGCTGCGGTCGGTTAGCTGCTCAGATAGCACATGTTTGAAGTTGGCGAGGGAGATAAAAGTCTCCAACTTCAGGGATTTTTGCATTTCGTTCCAGTCACAGGCAGCAGAGTACTGGAACAAAAGGCGGCCAAATGAGGTGTTGGCTTTAGGGATGATCAGTGAGATACACCTGCTGGAGCGCGTGCTACGGATGGGTGTTGCCATCGTGACCAGTGAACTGAGATAAGGCGGAGCTTTACCTAGCATGGACTTGTAGATGACCTGGAGCCAGTGGGTCTGGCGATGAATATGTAGCGAGGGCCAGCCGACTAGAGCATACAAGTCGCAGTGGTGGGTGATATAAGGTGCTTTAGTGACAAAACGGATGGCACTGTGATAAACTGCATCCAGTTTGCTGAGTAGAGTGTTGGAGGCAATTTTGTAGATGACATCGCCGAAGTCGAGGATCGGTAGGATATTCAGTTTTACTAGGGTAAGTTTGGCGGCGTGAGTGAAGGAGGCTTTGTTGCGGAATAGAAAGCCGACTCTTGATTTGATTTTCGATTGGAGATGTTTGATATGAGTCTGGAAGGAGAGTTTACAGTCTAGCCAGACACCTAGGTACTTATAGGTGTCCACATATTCAAGGTCGGAACCATCCAGGGTGGTGATGCTCGTCGGGCATGCGGGTGCAGGCAGCGATCGGTTGAAAAGCATGCATTTGGTTTTACTAGCGTTTAAGAGCAGTTGGAGGCCACGGAAGGAGTGTTGTATGGCATTGAAGCTCATTTGGAGGTTAGATAGCACAGTGTCCAAGGACGGGCCGGAAGTATATAGAATGGTGTCGTCTGCGTAGAGGTGGATCAGGGAATCGCCCGCAGCAAGAGCAACATCATTGATATATACAGAGAAAAGAGTCGGCCCGAGAATTGAACCCTGTGGCACCCCCATAGAGACTGCCAGAGGACCGGACAGCATGCCCTCCGATTTGACACACTGAACTCTGTCTGCAAAGTAATTGGTGAACCAGGCAAGGCAGTCATCCAAAAAACCGAGGCTACTGAGTCTGCCGATAAGAATATGGTGATTGACAGAGTCGAAAGCCTTGGCAAGGTCGATGAAGACGGCTGCACAGTACTGTCTTTTATCGATGGCAGTTATGATATTGTTTAGTATCTTGAGTGTGGCTGAGGTGCACCCGTGACCGGCTCGGAAACCAGATTGCACAGCGGAGAAGGTACGGTGGAATTCGAGATGGTCAGTGACCTGTTTGTTGACTTGGCTTTCGAAGACCTTAGATAGGCAGGGCAGGATGGATATAGGTCTGTAACAGTTTGGGTCCAGGGTGTCTCCCCCTTTGAAGAGGGGGATGACTGCGGCAGCTTTCCAATCCTTGGGGATCTCAGACGATAAGAAAGAGAGGTTGAACAGGCTGGTAATAGGGGTTGCGACATTGGTGGCGGATAGTTTCAGAAATAGAGGGTCCAGATTGTCAAGCCCAGCTGATTTGTACGGGTCCAGGCTTTGCAGCTCTTTCAGAACATCTGCTATCTGGATTTGGGTAAAGGAGAACCTGGAAGGGCTTGGGCGAGTAGCTGCGGTGGGGGCGGAGCTGTTGGCTGAGGTTGGAGTAGCCAGGCGGAAGGCATGGCCAGCCGTTGAGAAATGCTTGTTGAAGTTTTCGATAATCATGGATTTATCGGTGGTGGCCGTGTTACCTAGCCTCAGTGCAGTGGGCAGCTGGGAGGAGGTGCTCTTGTTCTCCATGGACTTCACAGTGTCCCAGAACTTTTTGGAGTTGGAGCTACAGGATGCAAACTTCTGCCTGAAGAAGCTGGCCTTAGCTTTCTGGACTAACTGCGTGTATTGGTTCCTGACTTCCCTGAACAGTTGCATATCGCAGGGACTATTCGATGCTATTGCAGTCCGCCATAGGATGTTTTTGTGCTGGTCGAGGGCAGTCAGGTCTGGAGTGAACCAAGGGCTGTATCTGTTCTTGGTTCTGCATTTTTTGAACGGAGCATGCTTATCTAAAATGTTGAGGAAGTTACTTTTAAAGAATGACCAGGCATCCTCAACTGATGGGATGAGGTCAATGTCCTTCCAGGATACCCGGGCCAGGTCGATTAGGAAGGCCTGCTCACAGAAGTGTTTTAGCGAGCGTTTGACAGTGATGAGGGGTGGCCGTTTGACTGCGGCTCCGTAGCGGATACAGGCAATGAGGCAGTGATCACTGATATCCTGGTTGAAGACAGCGGAGGTGTATCTGGAGGGCCAGTTGGTCAGGATGACGTCTATGAGGGTGCCCTTGTTTACAGAGTTAGGGTTGTACCTGGTGGGTTCCTTGATGATTTGTGTGAGATTGAGGGCATCTAGCTTAGATTGTAGGACTGCCGGGGTGTTAAGCATATCCCAGTTTAGGTCACCTAAAAGAACAAACTCTGAAGCTAGATGTGGGGCGATCAATTCACAAATGGTGTCCAGGGCACAGCTGGGAGCTGAGGGGGGTCGGTAGCAGGCGGCAACAGTGAGAGACTTATTTCTGGAGAGAGTAATTTTCAAAATTAGTAGTTCGAACTGTTTGGGTATGGACCTGGAAAGTATGACATTATTTTGCAGGCTATCTCTGCAGTAGACTGCAACTCCTCCCCCCTTGGCAGTTCTATCTTGACGGAAGATGTTATAGTTGGGTATGGAAATCTCAGAATTTTTGGTGGCCTTCCTGAGCCAGGACTCAGACACAGCAAGGACATCAGGGTTAGCAGAGTGTGCTAAAGCAGTGAGTAAAACAAACTTAGGGAGGAGGCTTCTGATGTTGACATGCATGAAACCAAGGCTTTTTCGATCACAGAAGTCAACAAATGAGAGTGCCTGGGGACATGCAGGGCCTGGGTTTACCTCCACATCACCCGCGGAACAGAGAAGGAGTAGTATGAGGGTGCGGCTAAAGGCTATCAATACTGGTCGCCTAGAGCATTGGGGACAGAGGAGCAGGTTTCTGGGCATGGTAGAATATATTCAGGGCATAATGCGCAGACAGGGGTATGGTGGGGTGCGGGTACAGCGGAGGTAAGCCCAGGCACTGGGTAATGATGAGAGAGGTTGTATCTCTGGACATGCTAGTTGTAATGGGTGAGGTCACCGCATGTGTGGGAGGTGGGACAAAGGAGGTATCAGGGGTATGAAGAGTGGAACTAGGCGCTCCATTGTGAACTAAAACAATGATAACTAACCTGAACAACAGTATACAAGGCATATTGACATTTGAGAGAGACATAGAGCGAGGCATACAGTAATCACAGGTGTTGAATTGGGGAAGCTAGCTAAAACAGTAGGTGAGACAACAGCTAATCAGCTAGCACAACAACAGCAGGTGACTCGGCAACGGGGCCAACAGATAAAACATAAACAAGCAGAATGAGGTACCGTGATTAATGGACAGTCCAGCGTGCATCAGCTATGTATCCAAGTGATCAGTGTCCAGGGGGCAGGGAAGCTGGATTAGTGAGTGTTAAAAACTAACAATGACTAAATAGCTTGTAGCTAGTTAGCTAGTTAGCTTCTGCAGGTTCTTGAGTGTGTTCTAAAAATTAAAAATAATAGCGATTCCGTATCACATTGGGTGAGGCAGGTTACCGGAAGGTATAAACAAATTTGACAATGGTCATCTACATTTTTAAAAGGTTTTAAAACAATTCCATTAAATTAAATAGTTGGACAATTGATGAAAACATTTAAAACTTTTGGAATTGTTATAATCCATCAGATATTGACTGTTTTATAGCATATAAAACATTTTACTGGCACGGACAAATATTGAATGTAGTTCAATGATTTTGGTGGGAAATCAGGTAATCAATGTATAGTAAAATTTCACTTATTTTCTCTTAGAATGCACTTATACTGTGTATACATTTTCTTGTATCAGGTATTTTTTGTGCTTTAAATAAATACTAATACGTGTGTTACAGTTTTCTTGTGTCGAAAGAGAGGACCAAAATGCAGCGTGGTTATCTAGATAGATCTTAAATAAAGACGAACGATACAAATCAATAAACTTAACGTGAAAAAAAAACACACAAAAAACAGCCCTATCTGGTACAAACATACACAGAGACAAGAACAATCACCCACAAAACACTGAAAGAATATGGCTGCCTAAATATGGTTCCCAATCAGAGACAACGATAAACACCTGCCTCTGATTGAAAACCACTCTAGGCAACCATAGACTTACCTAGACAACTCTACTATACCACAATCCCATAACCTACAAATATCCCAAGACTAAACACACCACATAAATAACCCATGTCACACCCTGGCCTGACCAAAATAATAAAGAAAACACAAAATACTAAGACCAGGGCGTGACAACGTGCTTTATTTGCATAAATGGGGTGTATTTGCATTTATTAATGAATTAACATAAATGGGAGGAACAGGGCTTCCACCCACCAAACACTTGTTCTGTTTAACCGTACCTGCACTCACCTGTACTGTCAAGACTGCCTAATTATTTACTGTTGTTGTCACTAAGAGTGTGCAAAGCTGACATCAAGGCAAAGGGTGGCTACTTTGAAGAATCTAAAATATATTTTGATTTGGTTAACACTTTTTTGGTTACTGGTTAAAGCTTTGGGCCAGTAACCGAAAGGTTGCTGGATCAAATCTGCGATCTGACAAGGAAATTATCTGTTGTTCTGTCCCTGAGCAAGGCAGTTAACTCACATGGATATCGATTAAGGCAGCACCCGCACCTCTCTGATTCAGAGGGGTTGGATGAAATACGGAAGACACTTTTCAGTTGAATACATACAGTTGGACAACTGACTAGATATCCCCCTTTCCCTTTCCCTTACATGATTCCATGTGTTATTTCATAGTTTTGATGTCTAAACTTTTATTCCACAATGTAGAAAATAGTAAAAATAAAGAAAATTAGTAGGTGTGTCCAAACTTGTGACTGGTACTGTAAATGTTGAATGTTTTTCAGCCATTCCTGAACCTGCGACCAAAAAAAATGCTACATATTGGCAGTACAAAATCTCCTCCCAACTATGTTGTTACCTGTATGGCGCAGCTGTCAATTTTTTGGTCCTTAAATTAAACTGGTATATTTTTTTTATTCATAACAATTTTCTTTAGCCAATTTTGGTCTTTAATGCAGTGCCGACAGACAAGTTCCTTACCTTCTCCCCTTTCCACTTGCCTCCTCCATTTTTGCGTAGTGCTGCAATCAGTTGATTTCAATTTTGGATATAGCAGACATTTCCATATATTTTTGTTAACTACATGTGTGACATAACTTCAACAGTCCTATTTAAGGTATAATTGACAAAGATTGTACCAAGACACGGGAGAGATCAGTCTACAGTGGTCCCTGCAGTATATGCTCAAACCGGTATGATTAGACCGCTTATCGAAAACGCCCAGCCTTTGAGCTGGCCACACTGTTTTTTTCACAGAAACATTTTGCACAAACACAAGTCCTTATAACGTTATGTCCTGAGTGTGACCAGTTTATTTTTTGATGCAATGTTCAGACATTCACAGAAGTAGCAACAGCATAGCACAATCATCCAAACTGGAAAATGTAGGCTACATCAGTCCTCGCGCTAAATGAGGAAATATTCACGTAACACCAGCGGTCATATTTAGCTAACTTGCAGCTGACAGAAGCCATAATAGGAATTAGCTAATAGCAATTCATATTTACAATTCATCACATCACGGGTGAGCTCACAATTGATCAAAATAATTGAGTAAAACACTTTCCAAAAATCAAAAGTAATCCGACAATGAGGAGTTGATGCACGCCACCATGTTTTTGTTGTTATTGTGTCAACCAAAGATGATAAGAGGAAACAAGATGAGTTTGGTATTTTTGCAGTATGCATGTTGAAGGGGTTGTGTTGTCTGCCATCTTTCACTGCTCTTCATTCACTTCCGGAAGTTTAATTGAAAGATGAATGAATCATCCCTTCACCTCATTTTGTTATAACATATTTGGACTGACAGACATGACACTCAGAATGCATTGTATAATGTCAAGAAACATGGCGCCACACATCAGTATGACTGTCAAAAGAGTATTTTACATACATCATATGTGCCCATTACAATCTATCCAAGAATCGGAATGCATGATTTGTCACCAGAACTTGAAAATGTGACTAAAACAGTAAATACATTATGCTCCATACATACGGTATTCTACAGTAGAAATGACAACATGATACACAGAAAAGGAAAACAACAATGAAGGCAATGCCAGCACTAGCCATAAAATATGCCAGGGGGAGAAGTTTGTGCAAGACTGCGCAAATGTTTGCATATGTCTGGGGAAGTGCTTGGGCTCTCTTCGAAGAGAGAAGTTGGTCCAGCTCAGTAAAGCCTCAAACATAAATTGTCCGCAACAGGGAAATGGGCTACTTCTATGTGAATTAATGAGGAGGTGGAACATACCTCAATTCAAACTGTTGTTAGAAAATAAACATGTTCAAAAATAATTTCAAATTATTCTTATGTTATCGCCAATGTATCTTCCATGTAAAAACCTGTCTTAGGCCTCCTGAGTGGCGCACAGGTCTAAGGCACCGCATTGCAATGCTTGAGGTGTCAATAGACACCTGGGTTCGATCCCAGGCTGCGTCACAGCCGCCCATGACCAGGATGCGGGGCACAATTGCCCCAGCGTAGTCTGGCTTAGGGGAGGGTCTGGCCGGAAGGAATTTCCTTGTTCCATTGCGCTCTAGCAACTCCTTCTGGTGGGCTGGTTGCTGACTTCGGTCGCCAGCTTAGGTGCGGCTGGTTTCTGGGTTAAGCGAGCTGTGTGTCAGCTCTGTTTCGGAGAACGCATGGTTCTCGACCTTAACGTCTCCCAAGTCTTTAGGGGACTTGCAGCAATGGGACAAGACTGTAACTACCAATTGAGGAGAAAAAGTACAAATAATAATAACAGATGAGTATGAATAATATCCAACAAAACCTTCTCAATTCTATGCATTTTGCTAGGATTTTGGTATCACAACACTGAAGTATGAGGGGTTTCCAGTTTTTTAGGTGGACTGGTTCTTTATATTTACCACCTGGGTCCTGTTTCACTAATAGTGAAATCAGACCTTCTTGCTGAGTCTACCATTTTTATAAGAGTGGCTAAAACATATCAATAACGCACCTTTGTGTACATCGAAAAAGATTGGTATGCCATCCAGCCCTGGAGTTTTCCCGGACTTGAAGGCTTTAATTGCATCTAAGTTCATCCTCTGCAACTAACTAGCTACATGTCTTAACAAAAGACTCCAATATGCAAGTATCCATTTCAATATAATAAATTTGCTCTGGCTATCTACTCCGATTCCAGACCACGAGTAAGATAGTCTAGCGAGCTAAATTTTCAGATATTACGCATTTCTAATTTTGACAAAGTATTTTAATTTCAAGATAAAGTGTACTGTTAGCTAGCTAGCTAACGTTAGCTGTCTGGCTCGCTAACTAACGTTACTTCATGCGTTGGGATTCATTGTTTACCTAGCTAGCTATCTAGCTACCTTTCTTTAACAAAATACTCTCATCTAAGTGTGCCAGAGCGCAGAATAACAGATTCATTTTTGAATGCTCAACAACCGCTGAATATGCTCATTGTCAGTAAATGTCGGCAACAGTCACCAATGCTCTGGATAACATGAAAACAGCCTAACCAGCTCTGCCAGCCAATGTTAGCCAGTTAGCTTGGGTGCTTGACTGTCGTTGTGAGGTCAGAGCTTTCGGATCAACCCTACTTCTTAGCCAGAGAGTCCATTGTGCGCTCTGAATGCGAAATGCTATGCATTTACGAACGCACAATCTGACAGCACAGTTCAGTGCTGTTCCATCAATACGGTGCATTAAAACTAAAAGCAGATTTACCTAGCGTTACCTGAGTTTTGACCTCAGAACAGTCTTTATTTGTCATGGCATGGACTCTACAAGTTGTCAAAAGCGTTCAACAGGGATGTTGGCCCATGTTGACTCCAAATCCTTCACACAGTTATGTCAAGTTGGCTGGATGTCCTTTGTTTGGTGGACCATTATTGATACACACGGGAAACGGTTGATTAAGATAAACCTTGCAGCGTAACAGTTCTTGATACAAACCGGTGCACACCTACTACCGTACCCCGTTCAAAGGAACTTAAATCTTGTGTCTTCACCATTCACTCCCTGAATGGCACACATACACAATACGTCTCAATTGCCTGAAGGCTTAAACATCCTTCTTTAACCTGTGTCCTCTCCTTCATCTGCACTGATTCAAGTGGATTTAACAAGTGACATCAATAAGCTTTCACTTGGATTCACATGGTAAGTCTATGTCATTGAAAGAACAGATGTTTTTTTTATATTATAATATTCCTCAATAAGCTGACAGTTTCCACATTGGAAATTTGTCCGGTCAATATTATCCCGGAGCTGTGAAAAATAGGTGCAGCTCTTACATGGGATGAAACATTCACCATAGTCTCTGAAGGTGGTAGCTGCGAATCTGGAAAAAGTCAGTTTGGTAGACACCATTTTGGAAAAAGTCCGTTAAAATCCACTCAAAAATATTTTTGAGTTTGGCAAGGAATCAGCTAAAAGTCATTCACTCCACACAGTGTGAAAGTTAGTTAGATTTATTCAAACATTTTGTATGATCACCACAGTAATAGGCAGCAAGTCAGAACCCAGCCAGCACTAAGAGTAGGACCCACAATAAACTAAACCAACGCACAAAACTCACCAGCATAACAACAGCAAGGAACGAGCGGTGACTTACTCAATGCGATTAAATGCTGGGGCCCATCAAAACAGCAACACAACGGAGGCAGTGTTACCAGTATGATAGCCAGGAGAGAAGGACCTTGGAGGGAATGTCATTTCCAGTACAGGCCGTTGGAAGCCGGGAGGGAGGCAACACTACAGCAGGCTGCGGGAGTGTCAAAAATGAAGTGGAGTTCAAGTCTGGGTCTTTCAGCATGACAATAACCCAAAACACACAGCCAGGGCAACTAAGGAGTGGCTCCGTAAGCAGCATCTCAAGGTCCTGGAGTGGCCTAGCCAGTCTCCAGACCTGAACCCAATAGAAAATCTTTGGAGGGAGCTGAAAGTCCGTATTGCCCAGCGACAGCCCCGAAACCTGAAGGATCTGGAGAAGGTGTGTATGGAGGAGTGTGCCAAAATCCCTGCTGCAGTGTGGGCAAAATTGGTCAAGAACTTCAGGAAACATATGATCTCTGTAATTGCAAACAAAGGTTTCTGCACCAAATATTAAGTTCTGCTTTTCTGATGTATCAAATACTTATGTCATGCAATAAAATGCAAATGATTTACTTAAAAATCATACAATGTGATTTTCTGGATTTTCGTTTTAGATTCCGTCTCTCACAGTTGAAGTGTACCTATGACAAAACTTACAGACCTCTACATGCTTTGTAAGTAGGAAAACTTGCAAAATCTGCAGTGTATCAAATACTTGTTCTCCCCACTGTCTATCAACTCATACACCCTGTACCATGGAATCAGTACGTTAAGAATCTCTTCCAAACTATTTTGCGATCTGTATGGCACAGTTGTCAACATCCTGGTCCTATAATCAAACTGGTATACTTTCCTATTTCTGCTTTTTTTTATTCCTCTGCCAGTTTTGATCCTTTGTATTGGGCAGACAGACCAGTTCCCTACCTACTCCCACTGCCACAATTCTTAGAACTCCATGAAGGACATAACTCTACCATTCCAATTTACAACATCATTTAAGAACAAAATACCCTTTTCAAACATCTGTACCACAAATACAGGTATTTTATCAACCAGCACATTTGAGTTCAGCCATAATTTTGGTTGTAATATTTGTTCTATCTTTTCAGGTGGATGGAATTTAAATTGTAGCCAGCTCTGCAATGCTTGTTTGAAAAAGAGAAATACTTTGAATAAAGTATAATTTTCAATTATTCGAAAATGAGAGATGGCAATCTACGCTAAGGCAAAAAGGCCATTTTTAAACAATGGATGAGCTTTTCTTAGTAATCTACTTGAGAACCATATAGGGTTCAAGTAAAACCTTTGAAAAAGTTAAGCTTTTAGAGAGAGGTTTAGTGCTCTTATATATAATAATCTCAACCCACCCAATTCATATTCATTATACACTGTAGTTAGGCACGCTTTATTTTGTATGGTTTAGCATCACAAATAAAGCAAAATAATGTTTTTCTCATATGATTTGAAAAACTAATCATTAGGAGTAGGCAGTGCCATAGGTAAGTAAGTAAATCAGGGCAATTGTTCCATAAATAGACAGGTATTTACCTCTCCATGGTTGCAGGATCTTGTCTATTTTCACAAGTTTTCTATTGAAATTAATTGTAGAGATCTTATTTATATATTTTGTGATATGAATACCAAGTATGTCTACTTCACCATAAGCTCATTTTATAGGTAAACTGCATGGGCAATGTAAAATATGTATTTTTTAAAGATTGCACACTTATCATAATTCGATTTTAGTCCAGAGAGTACAGAAAAGTTATCTAGATCTTCAATGAGTCATTGCAGGGATCTAGCTTGCGGACTTAATATAAAACTTGAGTCATCAGCATACATAGACACCTTTGTTTTAAGACTTGGAATTCTAATCATCTAATGTTGTTGTTGGATCTGATTTTAATAGCTAGCACTTTGTGATGGCCATAGCGAATAGATATATTGACTCGGACAACCTTGTTTAACTCCTTGACAATTCAAAATTCTCTGAGAAATAGCCATGATTTACTATTTTACACCTGTGGTTGCTATACGGGCACCCTCATAGATATCATCCTAACCAACTTGCCCTCGAAATACACCTCTGCTGTTTTCAACCAAGATCTCAGCGATCACTGCATCAGTAATGGGTCAGCGGTCAAGCGACCTCAACTCATCACTGTCAAACGCTCCCTGAAACACTTCAGCGAGCAGGCCTTTCTAATTGACCTGGCCCGGGTATCCTGGAAGGATATTGACCTCATCCCGTCAGTAGAGGATGCCTGGTTATTTTTTTAAATGCCTTCCTCACCATCTTAATTAAGCATGCCCCATTCAAGAAATGTAGAACCAGGAACAGATATAGCCCTTGGTTCTCTCCAGACCTGACTGCCCTTAACCAGTTTGCTTTATTTTTGTAATATATTACATTAGATTAGATCAAATCGAATCAAATCAAAATGTATTTGTCACATACAAATGGTTAGCAGATGTTAATGAGAGTGTAGGGAAATGATTGTGCTTCTAGTTCTGACAATGCAGTAATAACCAACGAGTAATCTAACCTAACAATTCCACAACTACTACCTTATACACACATGTGTAAAGGGATAAAGAATATGTACATAAAGATATATGAATGAGTGATGGTACAGAACGGCATTGGCAAGATGCAGTAGATGGTATCGAGTACAGTATATACATATGCGATGAGTAATGTAGGGTATGTAAACATACAAGTGGCATAGTTTAAAGTGGCTAGTGATACATGTATTACATAAAGATGGCAGGATGCAGTAGATGATATAGAGTACAGTATATACATATGAGATGAGTAATGTAGGGTATGTAAACATTATATTAAGTGACATTGTTTAAAGTGGCTAGTGATACATTTTTTTTACATCAATTTCCATTATTGAAATGAGCTGGAGTTGAGTCAGTGTGTTGGCAGAAGCCACTCAATGCTAGTGGTGGCTGTTTAACAGTCTGATGGCCTTTAGATAGAAGCTGTTTTTCAGTCTCTCGGTCCCTGCTTTGATGCACCTGTACTGACCTTGCCTTCAAGCTCGAGACCCTGGGTCTCGACCTCGCCCTGTGCAACTGGGTACTGGACTTCCTGACGGGCCGCCCCCAGGTGGTGAGGGTAGGCAACAACATCTCCACCTCGCTGATCCTCAACACGGGGGCCCCACAAGGGTGCGTTCTCAGCCCTCTCCTGTACTCCCTGTTCACCCACGACTGCGCGGCAACGCACGCCTCCAACTCAATCATCAAGTTTGCGGACGACACAACAGTGGTAGGCTTGATTACCAACAACGACGAGACGGCCTACATGGAGGAGGTGAGGGCCCTCAGAGTGTGGTGTCAGGACAATAACCTCACACTCAACGTCAACAAAACTAAGGAGATGATTGTGGACAGCAGAGGGAACACCCCCCTATCTACATCGATGGAACAGTAGTGGAGAGGATAGTAAGTTTTAAGTTCCTTGGCATACACATCACAGACAAACTAAATTGGTCCACTCACACAGACAGCATCGTGAAGAAGGCGCAGCAGGGCCTCTTCAACCTCAGGAGGCTGAAGAAATTCGGCTTGTCACCAAAAACAAGAGAGCATCCTGGCGGGCTGTATCACCGCCTGGTACGGCAACTGCTCCGCCCACAACCGTAAGGCTCTCCAGAGGGTAGTGAGGTCTGCACAACGTATCACCGGGGGCAAACTACCTGCCCTCCAGGACACCTACACCACCCGATGTTACAGGAAGGCCATAAAGATCATCAAGGACAACACCCACCCAAGCCACTGCCTGTTCACCCCGCTATCATCCAGAAGGCGAGGTCAGTACAGGTGCATCAAAGCTGGGACCGAGAGACTGAAAAACAGCTTCTATCTCAAGGCCATCAGACTGTTAAACAGCAACCACTAACATTGAGTGGCTGCTGCCAACACACTGACTCAGCTCCAGCCACTTCAATAATGGGAATTGATGGGAAAGGATGTAAAATATTTCACTAGCCACTTTAAACAATGCTACCTAATATAATGTTTACATACCCTACATTATTAATCTCATATGTATACGTATATACTGTACTCTATCATCTACTGCATCCTTATGTAATACATGTATCACTAGCCACTTTAACTATGCCACTTTGTTTACATACTCATCTCATATGTATATAGTGTACTCGATACCATCTACTGTATCTTGCCTATGCTGCTCTGCACCATCACTCATTCATATCTTTATGTACATATTCTTTATCCCCTTACACTGCGTATAAGATATTAGTTTTGGAGTTGTTAGTTAGATTACTTGTTGGTTATTACTGCATTGTCGGAACTGGAAGCACAAGCATTTCGCTACACTCGCATTAACATCTGCTAACCATGTGACAAATAAAATTTGATTTGATTTGATTTGGATGATAGCGGGGTGAACAGGCAGTGGCTCGGGTGGTTGTTGTCCTTGATGATCTTAAATGGCCTTCCTGTGACATCAGGTGGTGTAGGTGTCCTGGAGGGCAGGTAGTTTGCCCCCGGTGATGCGCTGCTGCGCCTTCTTCACCATGCTGTCTGTGTGGGTGGACTGATTCAGTTTGTCTGTGATGTGTACTGTCCCTTTGATGTGGATAGGGGGTGCTCCCTCTGCTGTTTCCTGAAGTCCACGATTATCTCCTTTGTTTTGTTGATGTTGAGTGTGAGGTTATTTTCCCGACACCACCACTACGAGGGCCCTCATCTCCTCCCTGTAGGCCGTCTCGTCATTGTTGGTAATCAAACCTACCACTGTAGTGTCGTCTGCAAACTTGATGATTGAGTTGGAGACGTGCATGGCCACGCAGTTGTGTGTGAATCGGGAGTACTGGAGAGGGCTCGGAACGCACCCTTGTGGGGCCCCAGTGTTGAGGATCAGCGGGGTGGAGATGTTGTTAACCCTCACCACCTGGGGGCGGCCCGTCAGGAAACCCCGTACCCAGTTGCACAGGGCGGGGTCGAGACCCAGGGTCTCGAGACCCAGGGTCTCGAGCTTGATGATGAGTTTCCAGACTACTATGGTGTTAAATGTTGAGCTGTAGTCGATGAACATCATTCTCACATAGGTATTCCTCTTGTCCAGATGGGTTAGGGCAGTGTGCAGTATGGTTCCGATTGTGTCATCTGTGGACCTATTGGGACGGTAAGCAAATTGGAGTGGGTCTAGTGTGTCAGGTAGGATGGCGGTGATATGGTCCTTGAATAGTCTCTCAAAGCACTTCATGATGACGGAAGTGAGTGCTATGGGGTGGTAGTCATTTAGCTCAGTTACCTTAGCTTTCTTGGGAACAAGAACAATGGTGGCCCTCTTGAAGCATGTGGGAACAGCAGACTGAGATAAGGATTGATTGAATATGTCCGTAAACACACCAACCATCTGGTCTGCGCATGCTGGGGATGCCGTCTGAGCCTGCAGCCTTGCGAGGGTTAACACGTTTAAATGTTTTACGTTGCTCTTATTCTGTAGTTCCTGCCGACTGTATATAATGAAACCTAAGATTACCTGGGGTACCATTGTAAGAAATAACACGTGAAAAAACTAAATACTGCATAGTTTCCTAGGAACGCAAAGCGAGGCGGCCATCTCTGTCGGAGCCGGAACGCGCCGACGCCGTTCTTGATTAAGTTCCTGAAGTTGTTTTTGTTTTTCCTCTAACTTATTTTGTTTCTCTTTTTTATAATTTTATTGCTATCTACCTGTACTATTAGTTCATGGATTTCCCTTGTTAGTCTTGTCTCTTTTGCCAGAAATTGCTTTTCTATTATTGATGAATATTGAATTGAATGACAACTGAAGGTACCCCAAACAGTAAGGGGATTTGCTGAACCTATATAACACTGGAAATTAATTAATTATATTCTCTTAGTTACAAATAAGTTGTCCTCAAGTAAACTTTGATTAAATGTCCAATATCCCCGTCCACTTGGAAAATCTATAAGAGTTATGTCAAGGCCAATTAGATGATGATCCGATCACAGTCTGTCTCCTATTAAAACATTTTTAACCTTTGATGCAAGAGAGGAAGAGAGTCAAGACGACTAGCTTGATTAAGTCTCCTCCATGTATATCTCACTAGGTCTGGGTTTTTTAGTCTCCAAATATCCACTATATCTAATGTGTCCAAAATATTTGTGATTTCCTTAAGGGCATGGTGATGATAGTTTGTAGAGTGATTAATGGATTAATGAGCCAAATCACTTTTCGTTCACTTTCATTTTCAAAAAGATCCACCTTCTTGCGAATCATTCCTGACTATTTGGACATTCAGATCGACATTTCTGTTCATTAATATCATCACACCTTTTGAGTTCGTTTCTCCCTGACAGGAAATTATTTCACCACCGCATTCCTTTTTCCACGCAACTTCATCTGAGGATGTAGAGTGAGTTTCCTGTAAACGGTGTATGTTATATTGCTTTTCTTTTAGCCAGGTAAAGACTGATCTTTTATTATCTGCTAAACTGTTACAATTATAACTGTTTATACTTATTTTACCCCTTACAATAACTAGTTACTATTCTCAGTCTAAATTGACCCTAATTAGTGATATTATGTGTGTAGTAAATCTGAGTAGATTGATGAATATGAATGTGTTCAATGTGATTTAGTGAGAGTGTGCAAGATGTCTGTATCAGAGTAAGACTATAATGTGTGATGTCCAAATAAATCATCACTCCGCCAATTTGCATGGCTGAGTGTCTGTGTGTAACATGTAGTGTGTATAGCCTTAATATTTATAATGATAATTGTAATCCATATCGTATCACCGTCATAGTTGCATCATAATTACCTTTATTAACATCATTGAAAAACACATCCCAGTATTTCCATAGCAATTGACTTTTCATATGATCATGAAAGAGACCTTGCGTTACTCTAGAGATGGCTTCACTAAAGTATAAATGTATTTCGTACAATATATTATTATTCCACAATGCCCCTATTCTGATATCTTCCCCTTGCTTGTTGTAAACATATATAAACATGTAGACAAATACATAAAAAAGATAGACAAACAATAAACATATTCAATTATAAAACAGTTCTCGTCAATGTAGAGAGGGGAGAGAAGAGAAGAGAAAAGAGAGAACGAGAGAGTGAGAGAAGGTGTGTGTGTATGTATAAGTCAGTATGTGTAAGTGAGCAAGCAATTGAGTACGTGTGTGTTCATATCCACTTCATAGTGTTCAGATATTTTTACAGTTCCCATACATTATTTTTTTCGTAACCTGAATTATAATAGTGTTGATGTGAGCCATGACCAGCCTTTCAAGCAATGCATGGCTACAGATGTGAGTGCTACAGGTAGGTAGTCATTTAGGCAGGTTATCTTAGTGTTCTTGGGCACAGGGACAATGGTGGTCTGCATGAAAATGTTTGGTATTACAGACTCAGACTGGGAGAGGTTGAAAATGTCAGTGAAGACACCAGTTAGTCAGCACATGCTCGGAGGACACGTCCAGGTAATCCATCTGACCCTGCGGCCTTGTGAATGTTGACCTGTTTAAAGGTCTTACTCACATCGACTGTGGAGAGAATGATCACACAGTCGTCCAAAACAGCTGATGCTCTCATGCGTATTTCAGTGTTACTTGCTTCGATGCGAGCATAGAAGTAGTTTAGCTCGTCTGGTAGGCTTGTGTCACTGGGCAGCTCTCGGCTGTGCTTCCCTTTGTAGTGTGTAATGGTTTGCAAGACCTGCCACATTCGACGAGCATCGGAGCTGATGTAGTACGATTTGACGTCATTGATGCACTTATTGATGAAGCCAGTGACTGATGTGGTGTACTCCTCAATGACATCGAAAGAATCCCAGAACATATTCCAGTCTGTGCCAGCAAAACAGTCCTGTAGTTTAGCATCTGCTTCATCTGACCACTTTTTTTATTGACCGAGTCACTGGTGCTTCCTGCTTTAATTTTAGCTTGTAAGCAGGAATCAGGAGGATATAATTATGGTCAGATTTGACAAATTGAGGGCGAGGGAGAGCTTTGTACGCGTCTCTGTGTGTGGAGTAAAGGTGATCTAGAGTTTATTTTCCTCTGGTTTGCACATTTACATGCTGATTGAAATTATGGTGGTGAACTATGATTTTGATAGATTTCACTCTGCAAATGATGGGGCTTTTTACTTCCTCTACTGTACTCTACATTAAATGGATATGGTTCATATTTTATACATGGTTTTCCACTAGTTTGATTATGTCTCTTTCTTTTTCTTCCATGTTCCGCAACCTACACTGGGCTTCTCTAAACCAGGTAAGATAAGGTTATGTTGTTAAACTGCAGTGTTGTACAGTCAACTCATGCGCACACACACACACACACACACACACACACACACACACACACACACACACACACACACACACACACACACACACACGTCATGGATGAACATGTTTTGTAAAAACAGAAAATGTTTTATGGCAAAACACATCCATCCAGCATTTATTTTCCAGATGTGCTTCAGATTTTTATGCAGCCACATGACTACCTGCATAAATATACATCACGTAAGCAATTGACGTTCCACACGCTCCCACATGATAAGTACACACACTCTGACTTACCACACATTCTGTGTATTTTAAGTGTTTTATCTTCGTTCATTTGCTCTGGAGGTGCTATGCACTCATGGATAAAGCTCTCACTTTGACTGTTCTACCATGACATTTCATTTGACTCTATGTTGTCGGATAGGCTGAATTGAATCAAATAGGCTCATAAGCCTGCGGTGGAGTGTTTTGCCCATATGTACCAATAATCACATTTCTTAGTGGCAACATGGGCATGTGGGTGTTGCTAAGGAGGGCTTAGGTCTTGTATTTTGGAGGGGAGTGAACAGCAGATGTTGTGATTCATTTCAGTTTGGAATAGGCCTATAACTAATGGTCAGGCTGGCAGAACGTTTGCTTAGTTTGTCTATAGCATGAACATGCAGTCCTGGATTAAAATCAATTGGTGTCTTATAGCCGTTATTACATGTGATTCATCTTTAGATGTATGTTGTGACTGTCTTAGTTCATAATATATATTCCTTCCACTATCTTTCACTAATATTATTAATGATGGAAGCTTCATTCAGGATTTTAACCTCTTATACTTGTGGGAATTGGCCGATATGAAATTGAAATGTTTCTTATAGAAGAATATGGAAATGCATAACCATGGTAGGAATTCAAACGGAACAGTTTGGAGGTCATGGGAAAATGATTAGACTGAAGGTGAGGACACAACAGTTCACTTGAAACAAATCAAATCAAATTGTATTGGTCACATACACGTATTTAGCAGATGTTATTGCAGGTGTGGCGAAATGACAAGACTGAATCAAAGATTTTATGTGCATTTTATGTTTACTGTACTTTTCTCTGCATATGTTCATCACTAAATGTGAAAATACTCTGGATACATTCAGTAGCATGGTAAGAATATTTGTTGGGGTACGTGCAAAATAAGACAAAAAATGACAAGGGTTTGAGTGAGAGGTCTAACTGGTGTTTCCAAGTGGCCACACACATCTCCAAAGTGTGCACAGTTCCTTAGTCATTTCAATGTACATTTATGAAGAAAAAAAGGTAAAGAAATATCTCACTGCACAACTCCTCTCCCCTATTTGACCTAGATATTTTGTGTGTATGTACTGATATGTAGACTATGTGAATGTTTACAGGTACTCTATGTGGTTCTGTCCTTGAGCTGTTCTTGTCTATTAATGTTCTGTATTTTGTCATGTTTTGTGTGGATCCCAGGAATAGTAGCTGCTGCTTTCACAACAGCTAATAGGGATCCTAATAAAATCCCAAAATCCCAATACTAATTCAACTTTAAAGAGCTTATTTTTTAACTCTCATAGCAGTGCTGCTGAGGACCTAGTGCAAGCACATTTGTAATTGTTTTGTTTGGAACACAGCCCTGTATACCCACATTTACCCAATAACTGTTCTTTAGGCAATCCAAAAACAGCTAAATCATAAAATATGATCTTACAGTGTTAGACTTTCACAAGACAATTCAGAGAAACAGATTGTCATTTTGGTTCGCATAGAATCGAGTCATGAGTGCATTCAGATGCATGGTCTGCGGAACATTTTCTTCACAATACAACAAACAGGCTCATTCTGTTCAAATCAAATCAAATGTATTTATATAGCCCTTCGTACATCACCTGATATTTCAAAGTGCTGTACAGAAACCCAGCCTAAAACCCCAAACAGCAAGCAATGCAGGTGTTGAAGCACGTTGGCTAGGAAAAACTCAAAACTTAGGAGGAAACCTAGAGAGGAACCAGGCTATGAGGGGTGGCCAGTCCTCTTCTGGCTGTGCCGGGTGGAGATTATAACAGAACATGGCCAAGATGTTCAAATGTTCATAAATGACCAGCATGGTCAAATAATAGGTCTGGGACAGGTAGCACGTCCAGTGAACAGGTCAGGATTCCATAGCCGCAGGCAGAACAGTTGAAACTGGAGCAGCAGCACGGCCAGGTGGACTGGGGACAGCAAGGAGTCATCATGCAAGGTAGTCCTGAGGCATGGTCCTAGGGCTCAGATCCTCCGAGAGAGAGAAAGAAAGAGAGAAAGGGAGAATTAGAGAGAGCATACTTAAATTCACACATGACACCGGATAAGACAGGAGAAGTACTCCAGATATAACAGACTGACCCTAGCCCCCCGACACATAAACTACTGCAGGATAAATACTTGAGGCTGAGACAGGAGGGGTCAGGAGACACTGTGGCCCCATCCGATGATACCCCCGGACAGGGCCAAACAGGAAGGATATAACCCCACCCACTTTGCCAAAGCACAGCCCCCACACCACTAGAGGGATATCTTCAACCACCAACTTACCAGTCTGAGACAAGGCCGAGTATAGCCCACAAAGATCTCCCCCACGGCACAACCATGTTGATGACAACACAGACTATAACGCCATGTAATCTTATATCTGTACATCAAACATAGTGATCAAAAACTTTGACACTGTATATTACATGAGCTTTATGATATACAAATGTGAAGTGCAGATTTTGACTCACCGGTGTTTGGATCATCTTTCAAAATATATAGATTCCTCATCATTTATAGCATTTCCCTCAGTCAGACAAGAAAACATTTGCTAAAGTTGCCCAGTTAGCAGGAGGGATGTGGGCAACTTCTTGTTGCGCACGCTGCTCAAGTTCAGAACTGCTGTCATTCAAAACCCATACAGAGCTGTGAAGTGGAGACTCTCAGTTCTGATATCAGCTGTAGAATATTACTGTTCAGCCACTGCGTTCCAATTTAGGAACTTATCAGTGACAAATCTGTCTTTTTCAACCCGTATATGGGTACGAGTGTAAAGGGTTACGTGAGTCACTGTGTTGTTTATAGATCTTGTCTTGAGAAGGATGAGCTTAAGTGCTTAAACTCCCAGCACCCCATTCCCCATTCTAGGCCAGCTGGAATTTTAGCCCATATCGATGGAGACATGTTTTGATGCTGAACACTTTTGTTATCCCTCACTAGAGGTGGCTGGCTCATTGAGCAAGCTAGACCTTTTATTTGAGATGGCTATACGGAGTGACTGAAGTCAAGACTCAAGTCTTGCTATAGCAAACATGCATTTAGAGGGGGATAGATGGAGTGAGTGAGTGTAAGAGAGAGATACTCTAGAAGAAAAGAGAAAAGAGTGAGTTGGAATGCCGAAAGCACACAGAAAAAATGCAGGGACTAAAATCTGACTAACAATTAATTGAAGGAGAATATAAATGTCAAAATAGACTCAGTGATATGACCTAGATATAGAAAGTAAACAGCATAGTAGGTCAATTTCTGCAACAATTACAAGCGTTGAAGTGCGAGGCTCAACTTTTCTCAGCATGAAGCAAACCATGAGCAGATACTACAGTTGAAGTCAGAAATTTAAATACACTCAGGTTGGAGTCATTAAAACTCATTTTCTTTCTTTTTTTTACCCCTTTTTCGTGGTATCCAATTGCTTTTAGTAGCTACTAGCGATGAGACTCTTGTACGGGCTCGGGAGAGACGAAGGTTGAAAGTCAAGCGTCCTCCGATACACAACCCGCCCGCACTGCTTCTTAACACAGCGCGCATCCAACCCGGAAGCCAGCTGCACCAATGTGTCAGAGGTAACACCGTGCACTGTCAACTGTGCACTGCGCCCGGCCCGCCACAGGAGTCGCTGGTGCGCGATGAGACAAGGATATCCCTACAATGAGAGACGGAATCTAAAATCTAAAAAAACAGAAAATCACATTGTAAGTAAGTAAGTAATTAAGTAAGTAATTAATTTGCCTTTTATTGCATGACATAAGAAATTGATAGATCAGAAAAGCAGAACATAATATTTGGTACAGAAATCTTTGTTTGCAATTACAGAGATCATATGTTTCCTGTAGTTCTTGACCAGTTCTGCCCACACTGCAGCAGGGATTTTGGCCCACTCCTCCATACAGACCTTCTCCAGGGGCTGTCACTGGGCAATACGGACTTTTAGCTCCCTCCAAAGATTTTCTATTGGGTTCAGGTCTGGAGACTGGCTAGTCCACTCCAGGACCTTGAGATGCTTCTTACGGAGCCACTCCTTAGTTGCCCTGGCTGCGTTTTTCGGGTCGTTGTCATGCTGGAAGACCCGGCCATGACCCATCTTCAAATCTCTTACTGAGGGAAGGAGGTTGTTAGCCAAGATCTCGCGATACATGGCCCCATCCATCCTCCCCTCAATACGGTGCAGTCGTCCTGTCCCTTTTGCAGAAAAGCATCACCAAGGAATGATGTTTCCACCTCCATGCTTCACTGTTGGGATGGTGTTCTTGCGGTTGTTCTCATCCTTCTTCTTCCTCCAAACACGGCGAGTGGAGTTTAGACCAAAAAGCTCTCATTGTCTCATCAGACCACATGGCCTTCTCCCATTCCTCCTCTGGATCATCCAGATGGTCATTGGCAAACTTCAGACGGGCCTGGACATGCGCTGGCTTGAGCAGGGGGACCTTGCGTGCGCTGCAGGATTTTAATCCATGATGTCGTAGTGTGTTACTAATGGTTTTCTTTGAGACTGTGGTCCCAACTCTCTTCAGGTCATTGACCAGGTCCTGCCGTGTAGTTCTGGGCTGATCCCTCACCTTCCCCATGATCATTGATGCCCCACGAGGTGAGATCTTGCATGGAGCCCCAGACCGAGGGTGATTGACCGTCATCTTGAACTTCTTCCATTTTCCAATAATTGCACCAACAGTTGTTGCCTTCTCACCAAGCTGCTTGCATGTCCTGTGGCCCATCCCAGTCTTGTTCAGGTCTACAATTTTATCCCTGATGTCTTTACACAACTTTCTGGTCTTGGCCATTGTGGAGAGGTTGGAGTCTGTTTGATTGAGTGTGTGGACAGGTGTCTTTTATACAGGTAACGAGTTCAAACAGGTGCAGTTAGTACAGGTAATGAGTGGAGAACAGGAGGGAACCTTAAAGAAAAATGAACAGGTCTGTGAGAGCCAGAATTCTTACTGGTTGGTAGGTGATCAAATACTTATGTCATGCAATAAAACGCAAATTAATTATTTAAAAATCATACAATGTGATTTTTGAGATTTTTGTTTTAGATTCCGTATCTCACAGTTGAAGTGTACCTATGATAAAAATTACAGACCTCTACATGCTTTGTAAGTTGGAAAACCTACAAAATCGGCAGTGTATCAAATACTTGTTCTCCCCACTGTGTATATAAAAAAACTCATAAAAAATTAAAATAAAATATGAATGTGTAAATATTACATTATATGTATATATTTTTTTAAGACTACTAATGTTAGAGCAAGCGGTAAAGCTTCCTATGGCATACATTTTTGCTTTGTAGCATCTACAGTTGATGATTATGGAGTCTTACATTAGGCCTGGGTATGGCCAAAATGTCATAAATTGGACAACTTTATTAATTATTTAATTATTATTATTTTAGAAACAAATGTAAAATATATGTCAACAATGCTTCCTACCAAGGGACTATTCTATGGATTACATTTTATGAAAATCACCGAAATCATGGTCTTTTTTGTCTGGGTTTCGTGAGGAATGGGTCTTTGAAAATGCCTGTCAATGTAAAATGAAAGGTTTTCCCTGGTTTCAAAGCCTTCCCACATCTTATCATATCTGTTGATGACTTCTTGCAGTACACAGTACTACATTGTATGGAAACCGATTTGAAGCTGATTTTTTGTTTAAATATTGTAAGCATTATTATCTGTTTGCCAGAAGGACTTAAAGAGTCCAAAGAGAGCCGATCGGTGCTCTGTGTCACATGTTTGGGAAAACCCACAATGCTTCTGGATGGCTATAGAGATTCACCATTGCTGTAGACATAGGGAAAATCTCAATTGCATACTTATCGCGTCCTCTCTTCTCTCCTCCTCAAAACCCATTGGATGAGAAAGCCAGAGGTCCTTCCCCTTTCACCTTCTACTTCAATGGGTTTTGAGAAGGAGGCGAGGAGAGAGGAAGTGAGGAGTACGCAATTGTGATTCTCCAATGCACTTGACAGGCATCCATGGGTCCATCCTTACCCCCGATTTCCTGCCCATTTCTTGACACATGTTAGGACCATTTTGTCATCTTTCCAGGTCCCTCTGTTGTATCTTAACTTTTCTGTCACAGGGCAATCAATCTGTAGTCTTGCAAGTCGATCAATATAAGTTAGCCTTCGAGGCACAAATGCATAAAATACTGTTAGTATGAAGAGATCAGGGACAGTCTATCAAACTACAGCCTTTTGTATTTTCTCTGCAAGGTACCTTCCCACCCACTGGCGTACCGTGCCCATGCGCCTGTTAATGATGTCTATAAAACACTTTTATCAATAATTTTGACAGTAACCCTTCAAAAGGTAATTTATAAACCTTTTTAATTTGCATACGGAATAGGAAGCTAAGTATTTGTTTCTTGGGCTTCAAGAATGAGACTGATAAAAGTGCCTCAGGACTTGAAAAATTAATAATTGAATAACTGATTGAAAGTAAGGGTATATCATTCAACAAATGCCGTGGTCAAGGCTACAACGGCGCCAGTGAAATGAATGGAGCTTACTCAGGTGTTTAAAAGTGCATACCAGAACGAGAGCCTAATTCTTGTTTGGCAGTTCTTTATAAGTTTTAGATTAGAACATGATCTCTCAGCTAAAGCGACAGTTACAAGGATTGTTAAAAACACCTTGATTGCCGTAGCAACATCAGAGAAACTGGGCAGAAAGGAGTGGTGTTTTAAATAAGTGGTTCTGCATCATTTTTCAATGAGCCTCATTCTCGTTAATTGCCGGCCTCAACACGTTACAGAAAGAGATTAACTGTATAGGGAGCTCTGGGGACAGGTCGCCCGGATACTGGACAGACAATAATTTGGCAGATGCAAACAGATTATCATCATTAGCAGACAACAGTTCTTGAGGGCTCAAAGTAAAAGCTGTTTTCATTTTTGTTACATACTGGTGAACAGCCGTTTGAGTTTTGTGGTTGCAATATAAACAGTCCCTTATCTCTGGTATGTCTTGGCATGCATCATTCAAGGCTAAGTTTAAATTGTGTGCAGCGCAATGGACATACATGTAATGCACAGTGTCTCAGAAAAGACTGTCTGGGTTGTCAATACATAGTATAGAAAATAGTCGACAACCTAGGTCTGTGACAAAAATGCAAGGTGACGCTGTCGCATACTGTAGCTACTATAGCTACTATAAACATAGACAAGCACAGACAGATAACTTTTTTCTAAGAGAAAGAGAGAAACATCAAGGAATACTTCAGAACAATTGTTAGGCTATTTGATGTGTAATTTTGATATATTTTTTATAAATAGCAGCCGGAACGAAATGTAATCCTGTATATAGCTACAGATAGTACACTACGCTGCATAATGAAATAATCCATAGTAAGCTAGTGTTTTGATGGTGGACTGACTACATTATTTGGCATTAATTGACTGGTTTTATGCACAACAACTTTCTATCCTAGCTGGGAGAGAGCACGAGGACGGCTCATGTCATGCAGGTTCAGGTAGTCAATACAGGACAGTTGTATATATAAAAATATAAAAAAATGGTAGCTGATTACTATGCTGTTGCATAGAAAATGCATTTTACAATCTGCATTGTTTGAATTTCCAACTTGAATTACTGAACAAGTAATTACATTATTGCGACACCGTGTATAACTTCATCAAATGTTAGGCTTAACATGAAAAAATGATGACCAAATATGCCTAACAATAAACATTTATCCATTTCCTAAAGCAAAGCTATAGGCAGCCACATTAAACTTGTCACAATTTCAACACCATGGACAACAATTGTTAGTCTATAAATTGTAAATCCAATCCTACCCCACAAAATGTAGGGTAGGATTGGACCTATACTTTAGACAGCTTAAAGCTAGCATAGTGGTATACTCTATGTGTGCCTTCAGAAATAATTCACACCCATGACTTTTTCCACATATTGTTGTGTTACAGCCTGAATTTAAAATGTATTAAATGCAGATTTTGTATCACTGGTCATCACACAATACCCCATAATGTCAAAGTGGAGTTATGTATTTCTAAATGTTTACAAATGTATTAAGAATTAAAAGCTGAAATATCGTGAGTCAATAAGTATTCAACCCCTTTGTTATGGCAAGCCTAAATAGGTTCAGGAGTAAAAATGTGCTTAATAAGTCACATAATATGTTGCATGGACTCACTGCAATAATAGTGTTTAACATTTTTTTTTTAAATGACTACCCCATCTTTGTACGCCACACATACAATTATCTGTAAGGTCCCTCAGTAGAGCAGGGAATTTCAAACACTTATTCAACCACAAAGACTAGAACAGTTTTTCCAATGGCTCGCAAAGAAGAGCACTTATTGGTAGATGGGTAAAAAAGCAGACTTCGCCACCTCCCGCTGAATGAAGGAGAGCTCGGATTGTTGTTACAAAAAGTTTGTTTTAAAAGTGTATTGGAAAGTCTCTCATTAGCTAGCTAACTTTTTAGTTTGGCTGGTAACATCAACAGTGCTAGGTAGCTAGGTGCTAGGTGGGGGTACTACAGAAACACTGGTCGTCGTCGTGGGAAAGACTACCTGTATAACACTTTTGTTAAGAACTGGTTGCAGTAAAGAGCCAACCTGGATACTGAGGGACATTGGCAAGTACCAACATCTTTATGCTGTGGAGGAACAACATAATCCATCATGGAAAGATCTGGCTACATCAAAAAATAACTCTAACCCGACAAAGAAATAGAAAGACAGATTCATCTACAGACACGGACAATTTACTTACCGTTAAAATAGAGGCTATTGCTCTGGCTGAAATCCATATTACACTGGACAATATGTGTGAGGTGGTAGCAGGGCTGAGGGGGAGTTTGGAGTTTAGACAGAGTGAAATGATCACGCACCAAGGAGAGAACAAGGCACTCACAGGTAAAACATCCGTGATTCCAACATGAATCGTCTACTCAGGGAAAGCAGGGTGATGAGAGGGAGTCGCTACTAGACAAACAAAGCTGTAGCATGCATGGAAATCTGATATTTTCTGGGATTCCTGAGGACGCATCCAATAATCCAGAGGGTGCGATCAGAGAATTCATGCAATCCACCTTGAAACTTCCTAAGAGACTGTAAACAAGGTGGCTTTCCACCGAGTACACAGACTTGGAGCTCAGAGCAACAAGACCAAGGGTCCCTGACCGATCATCGCAAAATTTGAACACGACCAACAAAAGGAGCTGATCAAATGCAGGGAAGGGAGCTTAAATGGACCAAATTCAAACTCAATGACCAATTCCCACGGGAGATGAACGAATGTCGCAAGAGACTGTATCCTGTACAGAGGCAACAGAGGGAGAGGGGAAAGCATGCCTTTCTCTTTGAGGACAAACTCTTTATAGATGGACAGCTATTCCAAGACAACAAATGATTTTGTTGTGAGGATACAGAGTCAATAGACCATTTATTTTGGTATTACCTTCAGGTAGCCTGTTTCTGAGAGATTGAGATTGAAATTGAAATTGTATACACTACCGTTCAAAAGATATACACTACCGTTCAAAAAATTTGGGGTCCTTAGAAATGTTCTTGTTATTGAAATAAAAGCACATTTCTGGCCCATTAAAATAACATAAAATTGATCATAAATACAATGTAGGCAGTGTTAATGTTGTAAATGACTATTGTAGCTGTAATCGGTTGATTTTTAATGGAATATTTACATAGGCGTACAGAGGCCCATTATTAACAACCATCACTCCTGTGTTCCAATGGCACGTTGTGTTAGCTAATCCAAGCTTTTCATTGGGTAGCCTAGGCGGCAGGGTAACCTAGTGGTTAGAGTGTTGGACTAATAACCACAAGGTTGCAAATTCGAACCCCTAAGCTGAAATTTTTTCGCTCTGTCCCTGAACAGGCAGTTAACCCACTGCTCCTCGGCCGTCATTGAAAATAAGAATTTGTTCTTAACTGACTTGCCTTGTTAAATAAAGGTCAAGTAAAACATTTCAAAGGATAATTGATCATTAGAAAACCTTTTTGGAATTATGTTAGCACAGCTGAAAACTGTTCTCCTGATTGAGGAAGAAATAAAACTGGCCTTCGTTAGACTAGTTGAGTATCTGGAGCATCAGCATTTGTGGGTTTGATTACAGGCTCAAAGTGGCCAGAAACGAAGACCTTTCTTCTGAAACTCATCAGTCTATTCTTGTTCTGAAAAAGGAAGGCCATTCCATGCAAGAAATTGCCAAGAAACTGAAGATCTCGTACAACACTGTGTATTACCCTTTCACAGAACAGCACAAACTGGCTCTAATCAGAATAGAAAGAGGAGTGGGAGGCCCTGGTGCACAACTGAGCAAGTGGACAAGTACATTAGAGTGTCTAAAACAGATGCCTCATAAGTCCTCAACTGGCAGCTTCATTAAATAGTACCCGCAAAACACCAGTCTCAACATCAACAGTGAAGAGGCGTCTCAGGGATGCTAGCCTTCTAGACAGAGTTACAAAGAAAAAGCCTTATCTCAGACTGGCCAATGAAAATAAAAGATTAAGAGGGAAAATGAACAGAAATACTGGATGGAGAAAATCTGCCTAGAAGGCCAGCATTCTGGAGTTGCTTCTTCACTGTTGATGTTGATGCTGGTGTTTTGTGGGTACTATTTAATGAAGTTGCCAGTTGAGGATTTACAAGGTGTCTGATTTTCAAACTAGACACTCTAATGTACTTGGTCTCTTGCTCAGTTGTGCACCCACAAATGACGATGCTCCAGATACTCAACTAGTCTAAAGAAGGCCAGTTTTATTGCTTCTTTAATCAGCACAACCATTTTCAGCTTTGCTAATACAATTCCAAAAGGGTTTTCTAATGATAAATTAGCCTTTTAAAATGATAAACTTGGATTAGCTAACACAATGTGCCATTGGAACACAGGAGTGATGTTTGCTGATAATGGCCTCTGCACGCCTATGTAGATAATCCATAAAAAATCAGCTGTTTCCAGCTACAATAGTCATTTACAACATTAACAATGTCTACACTGTATTTCTGATCAATTGATGTTATTTTAATGGACGAAAAATGTGATTTTCTTTCAAAAACAAGGTAATTTCTAAGTGACCCCAAACCTTTGATCGGTAGCATATGTTGTGTAGAAATCCGTAGAATGTGGCCAGCAGAGACAGGTGGGATGGGCTGAGGGAAGCTAAGGGTTGGGATGTAGAATTGGAGACAACTGGGAACGGAGTTGCTGGGCAGGGGAAATACAGTGGGCAGAACAAGTATTTGATACACTGCCGATATGGCAGGTTTTCCTGCTTACAAAGCATGTAGAGGTCTGTAATTTTTATCATAGGTACACTTCAACTGTGAGAGACGGAATCTAAAACAAAAATCCAGATAATCACATTGTATGATTTTTAAGTAATTAATTTGCAACAACACAGAGTTACACATGGAGTAAAACAAACATACAGTCAATAATACAGTAGAAAAATAAGTCTATATACGATGTGAGCAAATGAGGTGAGATAAGGGAGGTAAAGGCAAAAAAGGCCATGGTGGCGAAGTAAATACAATATAGCAAGTAAAACACTGGAATGGTAGATTTGCAGCGGAAGAATGTGCGAAGTAGAAATAGAAATAATGGTGTGCAAAGGAGCAAAATTAATAAATAAATACAGTATGGCAAGAGGTAGTTGTTTGGGCTAAATTATAGATGGGCTATGTACAGGTGCAGTAATCTGTGAGCTGCTCTGACAGCTTGTACTTAAAGCTATTGAGTGAGATAAGTGTTTCAAGTTTCAGAGATATTTGTAGTTCATTCCCACATTGGCAGCAGAAAAATGTAAGGAGAGGCGGCCAAATGAAGAATTGGTATTGGGGGTGACCAGAGAGATATACCTGCTGCATCAGGTGGGTGCTGCCATGGTGACCAGCGAGCTGAGATAAGGGGGGACTTTACCTAGCAAGGTCTTGTAGATGACCTGGAGCCAGTGGGTTTGGCTACGAGTATGAAGCGAGGGCCAGCCAACGAGAGTGTACAGGTTGAAGTGGTGGGTTGTGTATGGGGCTTTGGTGACAAAATAGATGGCACTGTAATAGACTGCATCCAATTTAGTGAGTAGGGTATTGGAGGCAATTTTGTAAATGACATTGCCGATGTCGAGGACGGGTAACATAGTCAGTTTTACTAGGGTAAGTTTGGCGACGTGAGTGAAGGAGGCTTTGTTGCGGAATAGAAAGCCTACTCTAGATTGGATTTTAGATTGGAGATGTTTAATGTGAGTCTGGAAGGAGAGTTTGCAGTCTAACCAGACACCTAGGTATTTATAGTTCTCCACATATTCTAAGTCAGAACCGTCCAGAGTAGTGATTCTGGACGTGCAGGCAGGTGCAGGCAGCGATCGGTTGAAGAGCATGCATTTGGTTTTACTTGTATTTAAGAGCAGTTGGAGGCCACGGAAGGAGAGTTGTATGGCGTTGAAGCTCGTCTGGAGGGTTGTTAACACAGTGTCCAAAGAAGGGCCAGAAGTATACAGAATGGTGTCATCTGCGTAGAGGTGGATCAGACACTCACCAGCAGCAAGAGCGACATCATTGATGTATACAGAGAAGCATGTCTGCGCAAGAATTGAACCCTGTGGCACCCCCATAGAGACTGCCAGAGGCCCGGACAACAGGCCCTCTGATTTGACACACTGACCTCTATCAGAGAAGTAGTTGGTGAACCAGGCGAGGCAATAATTTAAGAAACCAATGCTATCGAGTCTGCCGATGAGGATGTGGTGATTGACAGAGTCGAAAGCCTTGGTCAGGTCGATGAATACGGCTGCACAGTATTTTTTATTATCGATGGTGGTTATGATTTCGTTTAGGACCTTGAGCATGGCTGAGGTGCACCCATGACCAGCTCTGAAACCAGATTGCATAGCGGAGAAGGTGCGTTGGGATTCAAAATGGTCGGTAATCTCTTTGTTGACTTGGCTTTCGAAGAGCTTAGAAAGGCAGGATAGGATAGATATAGGTCTGTAGCAGTTTGACCGCAGCTGTTTCCCAATCTTTGGGGAATCTCAGACGACACGAAGGAGAGGTTGAACAGGCTAATGATAGGGGTTGCGTCAATTTCGGCAGATCATTTTAGAAAGAAAGGGCTCAGATTGTCTAGCCCGGCTGATTTGTGGTGGTCCAGATTTTGCAGCTCTTTCAGAACATCAGCTGACTGGATTTGGGAGAAGGAGAAATGGGGAAGGCTTGGGAGAGTTGCTGTGCAGGGTATAGTGCTGTTGAAAAAGCATGGCCAGTTGGAAAGCATGGCCAGCCGTAGAAAAATGCTTATTGGAATTCTCAAGTATAGTGGATTTATCGGTGGTGACAGAGTTTCCTATCCTCAGTGCAGTGGGCAGCTGGGAGGAGATGTTCGTATTCTCCATGGACTTTACAGTGTCCCTGGACTTTTTTGAGTTTGTGTTGCAGGAAGCAAATTTCTGCTTGAAAAACCTAGCCTTGGCTTTTCTAACTGCCTGTGTATATTGGTTTTTAACTTCCCTGAAAAGTGACATATCACGGGGGCTGTTCGATGCTAATGCATAACTCCATAGGATGTTTTTGTGTTGATTAATGGCAGTCATGTCTGGGGAGAACCAAGGGCTATATCTGTTCCTGGTTCTAAATTTCTTGTAATGTCTGGGGAGAACCAAGTGCTATATCTTTTCCTGGTTCTACATTTCCTGAATGGGGCATGCTTATTTAAGATGGTGAGGAAGGCATTTATAAAAATAACCAGGCATCCTCTACTGATAGGATGAGGTCAATATCCTTCCAGGATACCCGGGCCAGGTCGATTAGAAAGGCCTGCTTGCTGAAGTGTTTCAGAGAGCAATTGACAGTGATGAGTGGAAGTCGCTTGGCCGCTGACCAATTACGGATGCAGGCAATGAGGCAGTGATCGCTGAGATCTCGGTTGAAAACAGAGGTGTATTTAGAGGGCAAGTTGGTTAGGATGATATCTATGATGGTGCCCTTGTTTACGGCTTTGAGGTGGTACCTGGTAGGTTCATTGATCATTTGTGTGAGATTTATTTATTTTTTTACCTTTATTTAACCAGGCAAGTCAGTTAAGAACAAATTCTTATTTTCAATGACGGCCTAGGAACAGTGGGTTAACTGCCTGTTCAAGGGCAAAATGACAGATTTGTACCTTGTCAGCTCGGGGGTTTGAACTTGTGACTTTCTGGTTACTAGTCCAACCCTCTAACCACTAGGCTACCCTGCCTCCCAGATTGAGGGCATCAAGCTTAGATTGTAGGATGGCTGGGGTGTTAAGCATGTTCCAGTTTAGGTCACCCAGCAGCACGAGCTCTGAAGATAGAAGGGGGGCAATTAGTTCACATATGGTGTTCAGAGCACAACTGGGGACAGAGGGTGGTCTATAGCAGGCGGCAACGGTGAGAGACTTGTTTTTAGAGAGGTTGATTTTTAAAAGTAGAAGTTCAAATTGTTTGGGTACAGACCTGGACAGTAGGACAGAACCCTGCAGGCTATCTCTGCAGTAGATTGCAACACCGCCCCCTTTGGCTGTTCTATCTTGTCTGAAAATGTTGTAGTTAGGGATGGAGATTTCAGAGTTTTTGGTGGTCTTCCTAAGCCAGGATTCAGACATGGCTAGGACATCCGGGTTGGCAGTGTGCTAAAGCAATGAATAAAACACACTTAGGGAGGAGGCTTCTGATGTGAAAATGCATGAAACCAAGGCTATTACGGTTACAGAAGTCATCAAAAGAGAGCGCCTGGGGAATAGGAGTGGAGCTCTGCACTGCAGGGCCTGGATTCACCTCTATATCACCAGAGGAACAGAGGAGCAGAGGAGGAGTAGGATAAGGGTATGGCTACAAGCGATGAGAAATGGTCGTCTCGAATGTCCGGAACAGAGAGTAAAATGAGGTTTCTGGGGGCAATTAAATAGCTTCAAAGTATAATGTACAGACAAAGGTATGGTAGGATTTTAATACAGTGGAGGTGAACCTAGGCATTGAGTGATGATGAGAGAGATATTGTCTCTCGAAACATCATTGAAACCAGGTGATGTCTTCGCATGTGTGGGTGGTGGAACTGAAAGGTTGGATAAAGGTATAGTGAGCAGGGCTGGAGGCTCTACAGTGAAATAAGCCAATAAACACTAACCATAACAGCAATGGACAAGGCATATTGACATTAAGGAGAGGCATGCTTAGCCGAGTGATCATACGGGTATTGAGGGGAGAAAGTCAACAAGTATTGACTTCTATGACTCATTGATACCAGTCTGCAACACAGCACAAACAGACAGAGCCCACTTCACATTGGCCCCTTTTGTCCTTGGAGCTGGGAGCCTAATGGGGCCACCTGGACTCCCTGGGCCCCAGCTTGGCACCTCTGACCCCATCAGGCTCAACTCACTGGAGAAATTGGCAACCCACACCTACCACTAATTTGGGAGAAATAACTGAATTCCATCCTCTTTAATAGTTGCTCCATTCACATATGCGAGTGAACCCTCCAGGCCTGGCTACACCAATAATCAGTTATAAACACTTTTCCAGAGGTTTTTGGATTCTATACGCTATAATTGTGGATCCTGCAGGATCTAGGCTTGTGGAGAAGGCTGCAGTTATGGATATGGTCCCAGCAGCTGTTCCATCCCTCCTATGGCTTTAGAGAACTGTCTACTGAGACTGGAGTCTAAACCGAGCCGTGTGTAGTGACAGATTTCCATGGCAGAGTGTGTCACAATCTAAATTATTCATTTTCCATTTCCAACCGTCCTTCTTGAGGCAGAGCCAAAGTGTTTTCACAGATCAAAGGAGAGAGCAGAAGCACATAATGGATTCCAACCTTATCATTAAATGGGTCTTCTGTTGAGAAGGAAACAAAAAAAAAGTCACAAATAAAGAAATATACAACAAACAAATAGACCTAGCTATCGAGATCAGATTAGGATTAGCTCTGTCCTGGCACCCCAATGGTAGAAATAGTTTCCCCTGACGCCAGGGAAGCAGAGACCCTGCCCATCTTCCAGAAACGTTATAAAGTATCTTAAGATGAATGCACTAAGTCGCTCCAGAGCGTCTGCTGAAGGATTAAAATGTAAAATGTAAATGGTTGGGGGAAAGACAGGAGGTTGCTTTTCAATTTGTTTTTATAACATTTTTCATTTTTCTGGTTGTGTTTAGACCAGAGATCATCAACTAGAGGGCAGAGATCATCAACTAGAGGGCAGAGATCATCAACTAGAGGGCAGAGATCATCAACTAGAGGGCAGAGATCATCAACTAGATTCAGCCGTGGGCCGTTTCTTTTCTTGAGCGGATGGTCAGGGGGCCGGAACATGATTACAAATCATTAGGTCCTGTGTGGCTCAGTCGGTAGAGCATGGCGCTTGCAACGCCAAGCGTCGTGGGTTCGATTCCCGCTGGGGCCACCCATATGTAAAAGTAGTGGCCCCAGCCGACTTGTAAGTCGCTTTGGACAAAAGCGTCTGCTAAATGGGATATATTATTATTATTATATTATTTGTAGACTGCAAATTGACCACGATAAGCCCAAGATATGATATAATGTTTGACTCAAAAATAATCATTTTAAACCTACGGTCACATTTATCTTTCAATTATTCGTGATAATAACAGATCTAAAAAATAAATAATAATACATGTATCAATTGGAGCTGATTTGCTGGTGTTTTCACAGCATTTTACAGTATGTCAAGCTAAAGAACAAAACATGTTTAAATTTTTCTTAGAAAATTTGGGGGACGAAATAAAATAATCCGTTGGTCAAATTCAGTTGGGGAACCCTGCTTTAGACTGTCTGTTTCCATATATGTCTGTGTTTGTGTATTATGTCTGCATCTGTTGCTCTAGGGCTTTTGTTAATCGCCTGTGTCTAGAAACTCATCTGGGTAAGTGCATGTGTCTGCATTTTAGGGAAAAAATCAGACTGGAATATTTATTGTTGGCATTTGCCAGGGCCATTTATCTACTGTAGTGCTACATGGGGTGTGTAGCAACACTGCTATGCTGTCTCTTTCAGTGAAGCACTTGTCTTCAGGAGGTAGTAGTGAGTTAATGAGGGACTTTGGTTTCTCTTGGTGTTCACTCACACATCCAGTGCTCGGCTTTGATATGGCCTGCCTGCTGGCCCTCTCAGCGTGGCTCATTTGAAGGAAGTCATGATCTCATGTGTGGCGCTGGAGGGTCCATTAGCACAGTGTGACTCAGCAGTGTGACTCAGCAGTGGGATGGCGGATAGACACATGACTGGCAGCCGGAGGTGACGAGCACAGATGTTGATGCTCTTTGTCAGTGTGATGAGAGAGAGTGGGTTGTTTGTTTAGGTTATATGTTTGTCTTTGCGTGGTAGTATGAGTGTTCTGTGTGTGCCTCTCTGTGACGGTGTGCTGACACTTTCATTCTGCATGTCCGCTTCAATATTTACCATGTTAATGGTGGCAGCAGTGGGACATTGACTTCCTGGTATGTGGTTTTCTTGGAAAGACCACTCAGTAGGATCACATTGCCTGCCTCATGCCTACCTTCCCTGGGGTACTAACGCTAGCCCCATGGCCCCTCCACCATAAGAGATCACAGGCTGGGAGGAGGGGATGCTCTTCATTAGCACCATGCTATCACAGCGTAACGAGTGAGAAACTTGGAACTCTCCAGCTGCATTACAGATGGTTAAATGCTGTGCATGTGCAAGTGCCTGTGTGTGTGTCTGTGTTTCTGTATGTGTGTGTGTCTGTGATGTGGTCTTGGATCTGACCATCACTTTAATAGGAAAGCAACAGTTTGCCAGGAGTGGCCACATATTGGACATAAAGAGCAACTATCCCTAAAAACCAACTCCTCATTTAAAAAACAGCCTACTGTATGCAAAATCGATCAAAATTGACTACAAAGTGTAAATAGGAGAATTTTGGCCAAAAATGTGAGACTTATGGTTTTGTCTGCATCATAGCGTAAATGAAGTTTGGGTTTGTTTCAATCCTGCCCCAGCTGGCAGCACACAAGTAATAATCAATTCGGAGTGGAGCTGCATGCGACTCAATCGTAATGCCTGTGGAAAATGTGGGGTGACTTTGGATATCCCTATGGGGCTAGTTAGAGACCATTGGTAACTTACACAATATACAGGGACATTATGTTAAAATTCCAATAGCTCCATATTTCAATTACTTAAACTCAAACCAACTATACATATTACAAATGTGTTTACAAATATTGTTTAATGACAAAACTAAAAAGTGTGCCACATGAAAATATTGTCTCATTTACATTGTGTAATGTATTGACGGTACCTAATTATCCCCGGAGATAGGCTATCCAAAATCAAACCAATTTTGCCATGGCCGCACCCCAGCCAGCTGAAGCTAGTGGCAAAATAATTTGTCTAACTCTTTCCACCTGCAAACACACATAAGCGACATCCAAATCAAAACACACCTCGAAACCAACTAACGTTTGCATTCAGTCATAGCAGTTAGCATTTCTTAATGAACCAAATCTTAAACAAGACCAAATCAGGAAGTTCAGTCGCCCTTTAGTGATCTTGAAGTGAACAGTATTGTCACCAATGTCTGTCAGCCTACTAATATTCACTTGCTCTCCCTTCGGGAGCAAGTTGCACAGTGCATCAAACACACAGACAGCCTGTGTGACACACAGCCTATTGCCCCAAAAGGAGGCAGAGAGGATCAGATGTATGTGACACACACGTCTGGGAATCGATGAACACCCGACCACATTCAGCACTGTGGAAAGGGACTTAGTTCAGAGGCCACTCGATCTGTGGGGCCATGCTGTCTCTGATCTCTGTCAACACCATGCGTCAGCATACACCAAGGATCAGCATATGTCCCGGCTTTTGCATGAAACCTGTCATGTAATGATATGGATGAATTATGTGGTTTCCACTCATCCTCAAAGCAAAGCGTGTTAACTGTCAAAACAAGGGGCTGGCCTGAACAGCGTCTCCTGCTTAGCCAGTCGGAGAGTGAAGTTAATAATTGACCGCTGGCAAGAAGGAGCCAGGCAGAATGCTTAATCACATGGTACTTTGTGACAAAGTGCTTCTCTGGACCAATTAAACTATTTCTATGGGAAGGTGAGTTACAGGGAGAGAGAAATCAAATATGAATGGTTGGCTAACTGAGAGGTCTTCAAGTCACACACAGACACTCTGTCAGCTGTCTATCACACTGTGTGGAATAGGTGCATAGCAATGGGTCGCAGCATTGTGGAGACTAAGGAGCACACTCAGTTCCCGCACAAACAACTACACACACACACACGCGCACACACACACACACACACACACACACACACACACACACACACACACACACACACACACACACACACACACACACACACACACACACACACACACACACACACACACACACACACACAGTCTGAGGATACAGTTTGGGGTGGTTGGAAGGCTCTTCAATAAATGTACTTCTGTCAGCTGTCTTTCACATTGTGTTGGAATAGGTTCATAGCAATGGGACGCTGATCATTGTGGAGATTGAGGAGCACACTCACTCCTCACACAAACAGCTACGCACAAAGACGCGCACACACACACACAATCTGAGGGACAGAGTTTGGGGTGCTTAGAAGGCTCTTCAATAAATAATCTATGACTAGGTTTGCAAGCTACTTCCTTTTATTACAAGATGCTAATGATGATATGGAAGATTTTCTGCAACGTTGCACATTTATTAAACCAGTGTTTAGAGCCAACTTACTTTGTAGCGACCTTTTAGTCTCCCTGGAGACTTTTATATTTGCAGTAATGAAACTTCAAAACCTGTTGATAGAATATGTAAATGTGTCATGGCTTTCGTCTGAAGAAGAAGAGGAGTCATTGGACCAAAATGCAGCGGGGTATGTGTTCATCTATATTAGCTTAACTGACTGAATACAAAATAACAAAAGAATATCTGAAACAGTTCTGCAAGGTGCAACCAATACTAACGCTGCCTGCACCCACACGCCCGACTAGCATCACCACCCTGGATGGTTCCGACCTAGAATATGTGGACATCTATAAGTACCTAGGTGTCTGGCTAGACTGTAAACTCTCCTTCCAGACTCATATCAAACATCTCCAATATAAAATCAAATCTAGAGCCGGCTTTCTATTCAGCAACAAAGCATCCTTCACTCACGCCGCCAAAACTTACCCTAGTAAAACTGACTATCCTACCGATCCTCGACTTCGGCGATGTCATCTACAAAATAGCTTCCAATACTCTACTCAGCAAACTGGATGCAGTTTATCACAGTGCCATCCGTTTTGTTACTAAAGCACCTTATACCACAAACCACTGCGACCTGAATGCTTTAGCCGGCTGGCCCTCGCTACATGTTCGTCGCCAGACCCACTGGCTCCAGGTCATCTACAAGTCCATGCTAGGTAAAGCTCCGCCTTATCTCAGTTCACTGGTCATGATGGCAACACCCACCCGTAGCACGCGCTCTAGCAGGTGTATCTCACTGATCAACCCTAAAGCCAACACCTCATTTGGCCGCCTTTCCTTCCAGTTCTCTGCTGCCTGTGACTGGAACAAATTGCAAAAATTGCTGAAGTTGGAGACTTTTATCTCCCTCACCAACTTCAAACATCTGCTATCTGAGCAGCTAACCGATCGCTGCAGCTGTACATAGTCCATCGGTAAATAGCCCACCCAATTTACCTACCTCATCCCCATACTGTTTATATTTATTTGATTTTCTGCTCTTTTGCACACCAGTATCTCTACCTGCACATGACCATCTGATCATTTATCACTACAGTGTTTTAATCTGCAAAATTGTAATTATCTGCCTACCTCCTCATGCCTTTTGCACACAATTTATATAGACTCTTTTTTTCTTTCTACTGTGTTATTGACTTGTTTATTGTTTACTCCATGTGTAACTCTGTGTTGTTGTCTGCTATGCTTTATCTTGGCCAGGTCGCAGTTGTAAATGAGAACTTGTTCTCAACTATCCTACCTGGTTAAATAAAGGTGAAATAAAAATAAATAAAAAATAAAAATAACCACCCACAACTAACAGTGGGAAAACAGGCTACCTAAGTATGGTTCTCAATCAGAGACAACGAAAGACAGCTGTCCCTGACTGAGAACCATACCCGGCCAAAACATAGAAATACAAAACCTAGACATACAAACATAGAATGCCCACCCACATCACACCCTGACCAAACAAAAAATAGAAACATACAAAGCAATCTACGGTCAGGGCGTGACAAAATGCCACTGGGGGAGTTTGTCATTAGAAATTTTCAGGGGATTTTGCTTTCATTTGTAGAAATTGGGGAAACTAGCGAAAACAACGAAATATGTTCTTGCTTCTTCTAATTGAGCCAATGCAGTCACACCCCCTTAGAACTATTGATAAGGCACATAAGCAAAATGGATGGAGATAAAAGGCATTCGTGAATTCCTTTAAAAGTGATTAATTACTGCAAGCTATTGTAAAGACACTTGTTCGGAGATTAATTCCTTTTATTATGATTATAACAATTAATTAATCTGTTATTGTCTACAGTATATTCTAATTATCATTGCATTGTTGGGAAAAGCTCTCAAGGTAACAATTTCACTGTACTGTTTTACACCTATTGTATCTTGTGTACGTGCTGAATAAACTTTGAAACTTGCAACTTTAGGTGTGGATGTCACAGAGCTGCCTTAGGGATGCAAAGTCGGCACTGTTTGTACTGTATTGATACATTTAATAGGTACCATCTAACTAGGATCCAGAAATTTCCCTGACCAGTTCAGGTGATCAGTATAACATCCTTGCCCTATTGCTTGGATAGGACAGACATATGACTGAAATTCATAGCAATTACTTAGCCCGTTTGTCCTATTATGCAGTACATCATGTTACAAGAGCCATATTTACATTTTAGTAATGCAGCATATGCTCTTATTTAGAGCAACATACAGTTAGTGCATTCAACTTAAGATAGCTTGGTGGGGCAACCAACTATCACAGTCATTGTAAGAACAGGGGTGACATGAGAGAAGGTTGAAAACCAGGCGGGCTGCAGTGTTCTGGATAAGTTGCAGGGGTTTGATAGTACAAGTGGGGAGCTTGAGGTGGTGGGCCGACATCCAAGTTGAGATATCTGCCAGGCATACAGAGATGTGTGTCACCGCCTGGGTGTCAGAAGGGGGGAAGGAGAAAAGTAGTTAAGTGTCATCCGCATAGCAATGATAGGTGAGACCATGTGAGGAGCCAAGTGACTTGGTGTATAGAGAACAGAGGAGTGGGCCTAGAACTGAGCCTTGGGGGACACCAATAGTGAGATTACATGGTATAGACACAGATCCTCTCCACGTCACCTGGTAGGATCGACCTGCCAGGTAAGATGCAATCCAAGAGTGTGCAGAGCCTGACATGCCCAGCCCTAAGAGGGTGGAGACTACGATCTGATGGTTTGCGGTGTTGAAGACAGCGGATAGATCTGGGAGGATGAGAACAGAGGATAGAGAGTCAACTTTGGCAGTGCGGAGAGCCTCCATGACACAGAGAAGAGCAGTTCCGGTTGAGTGACCAGTCTTGAAGCCTGACTGGTTAGGGTCAAGAAGATTGTTCTGATAGAGATAACAGTTGATCAGAGACAGCACACTCCAGTGTTTTGGAAAGAAAAGAAAGAAGGGATACAGGTCTATTTTTTGAGGTCAGATGAGGAGGGGAGCGATTTGCGCCATTTTGGAGTCAGAGGGGACACAGCCAGTGCTCAAAGATAAGTTGATGAGGGAAGTGAGGAATGGGAGAAGGTCTCCAGAGATCTGGAGAAGGGAGGAGGGGTTCGGGTCGAGCGGGCAGGTTGTCGGGCGGCCACAACTCACTAGTTGCAGGATTTCATCTGGAGAGAGAGGGGAGAAAGAGGTCAAAGCGTAGGGTAGTTCAATATGAGTGAGACCAGTGGACTCAATAGGCAGTGAATGAGTAGCGCATGACGTCAAGCTGCTTTTCAAAGCGGTTGACAAAGTTGTCCGAAGAGAGAAGGGTTGCAGGATTAAGGAAGTTTTTGTTGTTGTTTTTATTGTAGGTGTTGGTTAGGTTATTGATTGAAAAATGCAATAAGGCTTGCCTTTTGCAGTGAAACGTGCTTGCTATTTCTGACTGAGTGAAAAGTCAACAAGGTAACAGCACTCCTACCTGGATGTTGTGAATAGAGTGGGCTTTACTGAGCATGCACACACACACACACAAGTGGTAGGACAATGCAAAGAAAAATGATTGAATCTGAAGGATTTGAATGTCATCAACAACAGACATGAGATAGCAGAAGCAGTAGGGATGAGAGTTCCAGTATATTCCCCATAGAGAGAGAGAGAGAGAGAGAGAGAGAGGTCCAATGTCATGGAGCATGGACAAATGCTTAGCTTAAATTTGTCTCATCTTTCACACTGTCTAGACAATGCTAATTTACATTGGCAAGGTGCAATGGAGGATTCATCGGTCACTGAATCCGATGGTCAGATATCCACATGCAGGTCGCTCCACAGAAACATGGCTGAATCTGCACTACACCACCACAGCCATTCATCTCATGTAATTAAGAAGGACAGCATGTTAATCACAGTTATGTTGACTATCAGTCATGCTGTACAGTAGCTATTTGAGACTGACATTAGTGGTTTTGGAGATAAATGATGAACGCTGTGTGGATGCCTTCGAACCTGTGCTTGGATCTCTTGATGGGAACACTTTCTGTGTCGTATACTTCTAAGGATGGTTAAACACCGTACTGACATTGACAAAGCTGTTCTGTTGATCTTTGGATATTGTTTTTGTGTGTCTGGGAGCATATGTCGTGCATCTGTTTGTGGATGTCAGAATATTAACTTGCTGTTGAAGTGAGTCTCACAACTGTATTTGTAATAGCAACACAGGTTGACTGCCTACTGCTTGACTACCAACGCTTCTTATAGAATATTGTTTTGAAAATATGAACCCTGGTTGGCAAACTATTTAATTGACTACCGGCACACTTTTCCATCCAATTCAACGACTGCGGAGCAGATAGTGGAATAAAGGACACATTTATTTGTGTGTTCATAAGCACTGAAGTGCTTGAGGTCTGTGTATAAATAAATACATGAATAAATAAAACTTTAAAGCCTTCCTCTCACCTCTCCCTGACTGCTGAAGGTGCAGCTATAAAAATATACGTTATTTGTCTGTGAAATATTGCCTTTGTTTTCTTTGAGACATTTTCACACCTGCTTTCTTTACAATCTACTTGTGGTTATTTTCCAGAACAACCCCAGGCATGATGCCCTCTCATGAATATATGTTTTTTGTCTTTAGTTGATACAGATTTTTATGCAAATGTATTATTTCGGGAATATTATTTTTTACCATAGACAAAGTGTAGTCCAAGGGAAACTAAAGATTTATATTTTGCTATTTATATTCCCTGAACAACTTGTGTGTGTAACATCTCAGCAGGGGGTTGAACCGCTTCTGACAGAGATGGTGTCTTTCTCTGAGGTGATATTTCAGAGTCGATCATTCCAACACTTGCCTATTGCCGATCATTTCTATGGTTGAGAGATGGGGGAATCTACTGGACACTGACATAAACCATTCTGTCAATCAAATATGGAACCTCAACATGAAACATGATTTGATTTTAGTGGAAACAGTTATAATTTTTACACAAATTGTTTACACTTTCAACAAAGGAAAAGAAAAATGTATTCCGGACGGGTATACAGATGAGTGATGTTGTGAGTGGTTGCCTAAAACATATGAATGCTTCATCGCTCTTGGCTGCTTCAGAGCTTCAAAGTCAGAATTCTAATTTTACTTGAGCATTGATTCATAATATGACTTTTGACATATATAAATAAAACAGTGTGTGTCTAGAACTGTTTTTATAATGTGAGACATAACTTGCCCTTGTCACAATGGCATTCCTTCAAAATCCAGACAACAGAGACAGACAAATTGAGGTATTGATTTTGGCCATGTCATCTGTGTTATCTGTCAGACAACCAGACTGGCACTGTGAACTACAGTCTGGAGAGCCTCTGTATCTCACAACTGAGCCAAGTGAATCACTGTAGTCCTGATAACATTCAAATTCACGGCATTGAAGATGAAAGGAGCCACTTGGGCCACTTCATTCCACTCTACCATGTTCTATATAGAGCAGAAGCAAACGTCCTGGCCTGGTCCTCTGCTAAGACAGGTCTCCATTCTAAAGTCCACAGATGTTTTGCCTGTTAGATAATATGAGAAATTGTCCACTGACGTAAAATGTTGACTTGTCTCATTTAATTGATTTAAAACTAAGGCAGTAACATGTTACAAATTCAGAACCATCGATGATATACGCTCCTTATTTTAGTAAATAGACACAGTCTATGGGTTTTGGAATGGAGAGCTTAGCTGACGACCAGATATCATCCACTTTTTCTCCCTGCAGGAGGTTTTTTTCAATGAATAACTTGGCAGACATTTTTGTAGTGAAACATGTTAAGGAATACAGAATCTAAGGAATAGATAGTCCTTTGCTGGCTAACATCACAAAATTTACAAAGATCATAGTTGCTTCGTCATATGTCAAACAGTACACCATATTAGTAGTACCAATGTCAAGCAAGGATGAATGGAGTTTAGAGGAGGAAATGGGGCGTTGTTTGGCCAGCAGGTTAGCGCTGGGCATTAACATTGGCCAGGAACCAGGAAGTGGCCAGGGGCAGCTTCTAAAAGTGCCAGCCGGCGTGCTTCCTGTCTTGACTCGTTGTCCCTAATGAGGGGAAGATGGAGAGGAACACTTGACTCAAGTTCCACACCACTTTACACATCAGCAGGGTGCTTCTTTAGAAGTCAGAGGTTATCAGAAGATTATAAATCACATTGGGGAGAAAGAGGGGTGGAAATAGGACAAACATTCAAAAGCCATTTCAACAAAAAGAGCCTGCAGAATGTTGGTACTGCTATGACTAATAATGGACAGATGGCGTCACTGTGTAAGGTTCACATTGTTCACTCCGATTGACTTAGTGATGAGGACAAATTAGCAGTGTGTTAGTACTGGACAAGGCCCATCATTGCTGCAGTGTTAGAGATGTTTGCTATGGGGGTCAGACAAGAAATGGGGTCTCTCTCTCTCTCTCTCTCTCTCTCTCTCTCTCTCTCTCTCTCTCTCTCTCTCTCTCTCTTCTCTCTCGCTCGCGCCGAGGAGCCACCAATCCTGCCCAATAATCTAAAGGTCCCTCCAGCTACCAAGCACACATACCGAGAGAGAAAGGGGCAGAGGCTACCTGTTGGCTTCGCTGAATAACTTGTCTGTAACATCTCAGCAGGGGGTTGAACCGCTTCTGACAGAGATGGTATCTTTCTCTGAGGTGATATTTCAGTGTCTGTCATTCCAACAGTTGCCTGTTGCCAATCATGTCTATGGTTGAGAGATGAGGTATTCTATTGGACACTGACATAAACCATTCTGTCAATCAAAGAAGGAACCTCAACATGAAACATGATTTGATTTTAGTGGAAACAGTTATAATTTTTACACAAATTGTTTACACTTTCAACACAGTAAAAGGAAAATGTATTTCGGATGGGTATATAGATGAGTGATGTTGTGAGTGGTTGTCTAAAACATATGAATGCTTCATCGCTCTTGGCTGCTTCAGAGCTTCAAAGTCAGAAATCAAATTTTACTTGGGCATTGATTCGTAATAACACTTTTGACATATATCAATAAAACAGTGTGTGTCTAGAACTAGTTTTATAATGTGAGACAAAACTTGCCCTTGTCACAATGGCATTCCTCACTATCCAGACAACAGAGACAGGCAAATTGAGGTATTGGTTCTGGCCATGTCATCTGTGTTATCTGTCAGACAACCAGACTGGCACTGTGAACTACAGCCTGGAGAGCCTCTGTATCTCACAACTGGGCCAAGTGAATCACTGTAGTCCTGATAACATTCAAATTCACGGCATTGAAGATGAAAGGAGCCACTTGGGCCACTTCATTCCACTCTACCATGTTCTATATAGAGCAGAAGCAAAAGTCCAGGCCTGGTCCTCTGCTAAGACAGGTCTCCATTCTAAAGTCCACAGATGTTTTGCTTGTTAGATAATATAAGTAATGTCAAATAGATGCTAGAAATAGAGGAGTCCTCCTATTGTCCATTGACGTAAAATGTTGACTTGTCTCATTTAATTGATAAAAACTAAAGCAGTAACACGTTACAAATTCAGAACCATCAATGATATACGTTCCTTATTTTAGTAAATAGACACAGTCTATGGGTTTTGGAATGGAGAGCTTAGCTGACGACCAGATATCATCCACTTTTTCTTCCTGCAGGAGGTTTCTTACAATGAATAACTTGGCAGACATTTTTGTAGTGAAACATGTTAAGGAATACAGAATCTAAGGAATAGATAGTCCTTTGCTGGCTAACATCACAAAATTGACACAGATCACAGCTGCGTTATATGTCAAACACTACACCATATTAGTAGTACCAATGTCAAGCAAGGATGAATGGAGTTTAGGTGAGGAAATGGGGTGGTTGTTTGGCCAGCAGGTTAGCGCTGGGCATTAACATTGGCCAGGAACCAGGAAGTGGCCAGTGGAAGCTTCTAAAAGTGCCAGCTTCCTCGTTTTCCCTAATGAGGGGAAGATGGAGAGGAACACTTGACTCAAGTTCCACACCACTAAAACACATCAGCAGGATGCTTCTTTAGAAGTGAGAGGTTATCAGAAGATTATAAAGCACATTGGGGAGAAAGAGGGGTGGAAATAGGACAAACATTGAAAGCCATTTCAACAAAAAGAGCCTGCAGAATGTTGGTACTGCTATGACTAATAATGGACAGATGGCGTCACTGTGTAAGGTTCACATTGTTCACCTTGATTGACTTAGTGATGAGGACTAATTAGCAGTGTGTTAGTACTGGACAAGACCCATCATTGTCGCAGTGTTAGAGATGGTTGCTATTGGGGTCAGACAATAATTGGGGTCTCTCTCTCTCTCTCTCAATTAAATTCTCACTCTCTCTCCCTCTCCCTTTCTTTCTCTGATGAGTCACCAATCCTGCCCAATAAAGTCCACTCCATCTACCAAGCACACATACCAACAGAGAGAGATGGTTAAAGCCCCTAAAATGGAATTTGAATTGAGGGTGTATATGCACAAAGGGGGGTGGGGGACAGAGGGGGCAGGATATGAAGAGTGGAATGGTAAAACACAGACAAGGAAAGAGGAGATCTAGATATTAAAGGAGAAGGATATATTGAGAGGAAGAGAAAAGAGATTGATTATGAAATAGGGGAAAAGGAATATCAAAGGAGCTTGTAGAAGCTTGTAAAATCCTGTAAAATTTTGTGAGGGTTTTAGGTGCCATGACAAATTTCTTCAGCCTCCTCTGAGGTTAAAGAGGTGCTGTTGAGCCTCCTTCACCACACTGTCTGTGTGGGTGGGCCATTTCAGTTTGTCAGTGATGTGTAAGCCGAGGAACTTGAAGCTTTCCACTTTCTCCACTGCGGTCCCGTCGATGTGGATAGGGGCGTGCTCCCTCTTCTGTTTCCTGAAGTCCACGATCAGCTCCTTTGTTTTGTTGATGTTGAGTGAGAGGTTATTTTCCTGGCACCAGGAAAGTTCCTTGAGTTGGAGGCATGCATGGCCAAGCAGTCATGGGTGAACAGGGAGTACAGGAGGGGTCTAAGCATGCACCCTTGACAGGCCCCTGTTTTGAGAATCAACGAAGTGGAGGTGTTGATTCCTACCTTCGCCACCTGGGGGCGGCCCATCAGGAAGCCCCAGGACCAAGTTGCACAAGACGGGGTTCAGACCCAGGGCCCTGAGCTTAATGATGAGCTTGGAGGGTACTATGGTGTTGAATGCTGAGCTATAGTCAATGAACAGCATTCTTACATAGGTATTCCTCTTGTCCAGATGGGATAGGGCAGTGTGCAGTGCGATGGCAATTGCATTATCTGTGGATCTATTGGGGCGGTAAGCAAATTGAAGTGCGTCTAGGGTGTCAGGTAAGGTAGAGAGCAGCATGTTCCAGCAACTTGTGTGGTGAACATTTCATCCAAAATGGTTGCTGTGCATCAACTTAGTGCTTGATGCACACTGGGGGTGGTACGCATGGTGATGGTGGCTCAGGTGAGTGACTCCCAAATCCTGGTCCTTTAGTTGAGTCATGTCGAGTCATGTTTGCACCAACACAACAGAGGAGAAGGTGTTAACGGTCCCAAACCTTTGACTTGTTAGTTCATGCGTCAATAAAGTACTGTGCATTGCCTTGAATTCGTTTAGGATTTGGGGACTGTGAAGAGACTGCTGTTTGCATGAAGGGTTAAGTATGTCTGTCAGAGCTATATGTTAGTTGATTATACAGACATTTTGGAATTTTCAAGATAATAATATTTCTCACAAAAACAAGAATTGATGCAGTCAATCTCTCCTCCACTTTGAGCCAAGAGAGACTCAAATGCATCCTGTTGACATTAGCCCTCTGTGACAGTAGCCCACTTTACCATATCACCTGGCAATAGTCAAGGTTAGATCAAACTAGAGCCTGCAGGACTTGTTTGGTCAACTGTGGTGTTAAACATGCTGAGCATCTCGTTATCACAGACAGACCCCTCCCCATCTTACAACAATTGAGTCAATATGCAATGGCAATGAACATTTACAGTGTAAGGTGACACCAAGAAGTTTAGTCTCTTTAACTTGCTCAACAGCCACATCATTCATTACCAGATTCAGCTGAGGCCTAAGAACTTAAGGAATTATTTGTACGAAATGCAATGCTTTTAGTTTTATATAGTGTTCAGGACTAGTTTATTAATAGCCACCCTTTCCAAACAGACTACAACTCTTTGTTTTGCCTAAAGCAAACATATTTTTTTGAAGAATTCCTGATGATTTTACAGGATAGTTTTTTTTTACCCCTAACTAACGCACAGCTTCAGATAAGTCCTCATTGAGGAAGATGTTGGTTGTTCTCAGGTTCTTGACTCGCTCCAGAACAGCCACCTTGTCCTTTAATCTCAGGAACTTCACCTCTATCGACCTGGGTCTGTCACCTGGGCTGGAGATTCCAGTCCTGCAGGCGCCCTCCACCTCAATCTTCCTAAGATCCATCTGCAGCTTTTCATCAATAGTGTTCCTCACTTTCTTCTCAGACTCCATCGAGGTAATATAAAAAATATAATATATCCCATTTAGCAGACGCTTTTGTCCAAAGCGACTTACAAGTCGGCTGGGGCCACTACTTTTTCATATGGGTGGCCCCAGCGGGAATCGAACCCACGACGCTTGGCGTTGCAAGCGCCATGCTCTACCGACTGAGCCACACAGGACCCATGTGGTCTCATGTGAAGACTGTGACTCCAGCCACAGCAATGTTATTTCACCTTGAGAGTCCTTGTCGATCATCCTGTCTTTCCTGCCATTGCTATCGTCGATTCATACAGTGCTGATGTCATTTCTAGAGGACTTACAGTTAGTTGTCATCTTGCTGCATTCCTGTTTCATCACATCAAGCTCTCCTTAGGGGAAATGCAAACAGTATTTCAGGTGCTGGACCTCTCTGGTCAAATCGTCTATTATTTTGTTTGTTTTATCCACCATTTGGATAAAGCTCTTATAGCTATTCTCCTGCTGTTGTAACAACTCCTTTTATAATTGTTTTTGTTGGTTTGAAATATCTTTTACCTACGCTAGAGAAACTGCAGCTCTGCAGCTTTAGGTGGCATGGTAGCAGCATCAGCTAATGTTGGTAGCTATACCATGCATCTCCAGCCAGGTCAGGTCACTGAGAATCAGCAACAGGCAGCAGCGAATACAGCCACAAGCCCGGGACACTTCCGCGGTCCCAGCCACAAGGGCCAACCGCGTCACGGCTGTGTTCAAGCTTTTCATGGAAAACCCTGCTAGCTTGATCGCTAGTAGCTAGTTATGCCAAACAACTTCATACTTTTTGGTCTGGCAGGATCCCGGGACAGATAGTAGTGGTCACAGCAACTGGGGCTAACCTCATCACGGGATCCCTTCACAACAGTCGTCTAATTCTCCTTCTCAGTGAGGAGACTAAAAGTACTTTTCCAGCGATGTGCAGTTCGACCCCTGATTCTCTTCTAATTACGATTCCAATGTAATTGTAGTTACAGATAACCACTGGGCTCCTGTTTCTTTATTGATCTGAAGGAGAAGGAGAGAGAAAAGATAGAGAGATGAAAATGGGAGGAGAGATTAATTGGCTTTCAGCTTTCAGTTTCCTGTCGCACATTTTCACAAGGCGCAGATAAAAAGGAGCACTTCTGTGCCGCATTTCCATACTGATGGAATTAAGAGAGAGGGAGAGAGAGAGACTGAAGAGAGAGAAAGAGAGAGGGACTGAAACAGATAGGAGAGTGAAAATAGATGAGAGGGGAATAGAATATAACCACCCACATATGAAGGCCAAGGCAGCAGCAAAGATTTCATGCGAGCTTTTGAGTGAGCCTGATTGCTCACAGCTCCCAAGGAGGAGAGTGCCAGGTGGCCAGATGCAAAAATAACAGAACCCAAGACACCTGTTACTTGCAAGCGACGTGTTTTTGGGAAGTGTGTCAATCAGTTGAAAGTGGTAAAGATTTGTATCCACTGTTAGGACAAGGGATAACCGCTAAATGAAATCCAACTTGTGCCATTGCGTGAAAACGCATACCATGGAAGCACACACGGACAATAATTGACTATTTTTGACTGCTGTCATATCAACACTAATATTAATTATAATGCCATTATTGCTTTTGTGCTGATTTTCACTATTTATCAAGCACACTTGGCGCTTAAAATTATGTTTAGGCTATTGATTTCATTATTTTACTGTGCGTTTTTGCTGACCGTGCATCTTTGTGGTTGGGGTATTTTGTAAACAAATATGTTATAAAAAATTAGCTGTTACCGTGTTCCAACACATGTGGTTTCTGTTTAATAGTTGTAACAAAGGCTCTCCACAAATAAAAATGATTGAACATGTTTTTTTTCTGTTTTTGCGTACAGTATAGACTACAGTAACATAAACTAAAGAAAATGCTATATCATTATTTGAAATGGCAACAAAAAAATACATATTCTAATGTTACCGAACACCTTCATGAACACAACCAAATGATTATTTTTTACCAATAGCATATATGAGATGTATTAATTACACTGTTAGAATGTTGCAGTCAGAATGACTGCTCATGAGCTTGAAGGGGGTCCCTCGATGCCCAGCGGTACCAGTGTTAAATCGTGCTATTAGCTGGTGGAGTTAGCTATTTAATCCCTTTTGTAATCCCATGTGTGTACCATTTCTATCCCTGGCATAAATGCTTTATCACTCTTTTTGGGGGTGAGCAGTTCACGCCTTAATCATCCAGTGAATGTAATCCTGGAGAGAGTGTCAGAGTCCAGAGAGAGAGAGAGAGTCCGGAGAGAGAGTCCAGTGAAAGAGTCCAGAGAAAGAGCGAGTCCAGAGAGAGAGAGAGTCCAGAGAAAGAGAGAGAGTCCAGAGAAAGAGAGAGTCCGAAGAGAGAGAGAGTCCAGAGAGAGAGTCCAGTGACAGAGTCCAGAGAAAGAGCGAGTCCAGAGAGAGAGAGAGAGTCCAGAGAAAGAGAGAGTCCGGAGAGAGAGTCCAGTGAAAGAGTCCAGAGAAAGAGCGAGTCCGGAGAGAGAGAGAGTCCGGAGAGAGAGAGAGTCCGGAGAGAGAGAGAGTCCAGAGAAAGAGAGAGAGTCCGGAGAGAGAGTCCAGTGAAAGAGTCCAGAGAAAGAGCGAGTCCAGAGAGAGAGAGAGTCCAGAGAAAGAGAGAGTCCGGAGATAGAGTCCAGTGAAAGAGTCCAGAGAAAAAGCGAGTCCGGAGAGAGAGAGAGTCCGGAGAGAGAGTCCAGTGAAAGAGTCCAGAGAAAGAGCGAGTCCGGAGAGAGAGAGAGTCCGGAGAGAGAGAGTCCAGAGAAAGAGAGAGAGTCCGGAGAGAGAGCGAGTCCGGAGAGAGAGAGAGTCCGGAGAGAGAGTCCAGTGGAAGAGTCCAGAGAAAGAGCGAGTCCAGAGAGAGAGAGAGTCCAGAGGAAGAGAGAGTCCGGAGAGAGAGTCCAGTGAAAGAGTCCAGAGAAAAAGCGAGTCCGGAGAGAGAGAGAGTCCGGAGAGAGAGTCAAGTGAAAGAGTCCAGAGAAAGAGCGAGTCCGGAGAGAGAGAGAGTCCGGAGAGAGAGCGAGTCCGGAGAGAGAGAGAGTCCAGAGAAAGAGAGAGAGTCCGGAGAGAGAGTCCAGTGAAAGAGTCCAGAGAAAGAGCGAGTCCAGAGAGAGAGAGAGTCCAGAGAAAGAGAGATTCCGGCGAGAGAGTCCAGAGAAAGAGAGATTCCGGCGAGAGAGTCCAGTGAAAGAGTCCAGAGAGAGAGAGAGTCCGGAGAGAGAGAGAGTCCGGAGAGAGAGAGAGTCCGGAGAGAGAGAGAGTCCAGAGAAAGAGCGAGTCCGGAGAGAGAGAGAGTCCGGAGAGAGAGAGAGTCCGGAGAGAGAGAGAGTCCGGAGAAAGAGCGAGTCCGGAGAGAGAGAGAGTCCGGAGAGAGAGAGAGTCCGGAGAGAGAGAGAGTCCGGAGAGAGAGAGAGTCCAGAGAAAGAGCGAGTCCAGAGAGAGAGAGAGTCCAGAGAAAGAGAGAGAGTCCAGAGAAAGAGAGAGTCCGAAGAGAGAGAGAGTCCAGAGAGAGAGTCCAGTGACAGAGTCCAGAGAAAGAGCGAGTCCAGAGAGAGAGAGAGTCCAGAGAAAGAGAGAGTCCGGAGAGAGAGTCCAGTGAAAGAGTCCAGAGAAAGAGCGAGTCCGGAGAGAGAGAGAGTCCGGAGAGAGAGAGTCCGGAGAGAGAGAGAGTCCAGAGAAAGAGAGAGAGTCCGGAGAGAGAGTCCAGTGAAAGAGTCCAGAGAAAGAGCGAGTCCAGAGAGAGAGAGAGTCCAGAGAAAGAGAGAGTCCGGAGATAGAGTCCAGTGAAAGAGTCCAGAGAAAAAGCGAGTCCGGAGAGAGAGAGAGTCCGGAGAGAGAGTCCAGTGAAAGAGTCCAGAGAAAGAGCGAGTCCGGAGAGAGAGAGAGTCCGGAGAGAGAGAGAGTCCAGAGAAAGAGAGAGAGTCCGGAGAGAGAGCGAGTCCGGAGAGAGAGAGAGTCCGGAGAGAGAGTCCAGTGGAAGAGTCCAGAGAAAGAGCGAGTCCAGAGAGAGAGAGAGTCCAGAGGAAGAGAGAGTCCGGAGAGAGAGTCCAGTGAAAGAGTCCAGAGAAAAAGCGAGTCCGGAGAGAGAGAGAGTCCGGAGAGAGAGTCAAGTGAAAGAGTCCAGAGAAAGAGCGAGTCCGGAGAGAGAGAGAGTCCGGAGAGAGAGCGAGTCCGGAGAGAGAGAGAGTCCAGAGAAAGAGAGAGAGTCCGGAGAGAGAGTCCAGTGAAAGAGTCCAGAGAAAGAGCGAGTCCAGAGAGAGAGTCCAGAGAAAGAGAGATTCCGGCGAGAGAGTCCAGAGAAAGAGAGATTCCGGCGAGAGAGTCCAGTGAAAGAGTCCAGAGAGAGAGAGAGTCCGGAGAGAGAGAGAGTCCGGAGAGAGAGAGAGTCCGGAGAGAGAGAGAGTCCAGAGAAAGAGCGAGTCCGGAGAGAGAGAGAGTCCGGAGAGAGAGAGAGTCCGGAGAGAGAGAGAGTCCGGAGAAAGAGCGAGTCCGGAGAGAGAGAGTCCGGAGAGAGAGAGAGTCCGGAGAGAGAGAGAGTCCGGAGAGAGAGAGAGTCCAGAGAAAGAGCGAGTCCAGAGAGAGAGAGAGTCCAGAGAGAGAGAGAGTCCAGAGAAAGAGTCCAGAGAAAGAGCGAGTCCAGAGAGAAAATAGATGTAAAGAATCAAAAGCAGCTTCCAAAAATAATTCTGTGATTTCCATAGGAGGGTCCACCAAAGGGGTTGTTTCAACCTTCAGGCTGCCGTCTTTCGGATGAGACGTTAAACGGGTGTCCTGACTCTCTGTGGTCACTAAAAGATCTCATGGCACTTATTGTAAGAGTTGGGGTGTTAACCCCGGTGTCCTGATTAAAATCTCAATCTGGCTCTCATACCATCATGGTCACCTAATCATCCCCAGTTTACAATTGGCTCATCCATCCCCCCTCCTCTCCCCTGTAACTATTCCCCAAGTCGTTGCTGTAAATGAGAACGTGTTCTAAGTCAACTTCCCTGGTAAAATAAGGGTTAAATAAAAATACAAATAAAAAAACAGACAGATCTGATTGATCGATCTAATCTGTTGTTCTACTTTGTGTCTTTCATGAATATGGCTGTCACGCCTCAAAGGCATTTCATTGTGTAAAATATAATGCAACACATTTTATGATCACCCCTGAGCTATAAGACCATCATTACATTTTTCCCTGGTTGTAAAATCTTGGCCAGGTCTTGGTTTATGATGCGCCGCTGACCTCTGTTGACTGAGTACTGTGAACGTCCTGTCGAATAAGCACACAGATGTTTCATCTCACAGTGACATGATCAAACCTCATTTTAGACATAGCATCTACTTGTGGAGATGAGATCTTCGATAACTCCTTGCTTCGGAATAGAGCCGTGCATCAACACAGCAAGTGGTCTATAATTTTCCTTAGTTCCTTAATCTCTACATTATGACCCTGGCAGAATGAAAGTCATCAGAGGAATTAATATATAACAGAATATTTGTCTGCATGTGCCAATACCTGCAATTTGACTTGGACGTGAAAGTGTCACTGGGGGTAAAGTAATTGCTAGACACCATCAGCAGACTACTGTCATTTGAAATTCTGAATGGCGACATGTGAATGGCAACCTAATTAATTTCACCCTCCCGTGGAGATGGCCTCTCACAGACAATACAGAAACATAGAAAGAGTTGAATTATATCTGTGTGGCTATTTGTGGATTCCCACATTCTTGAAACTATTTTGATGGGGATTGTCATCCAACGACCACCTTAGGTTAAAGGGATAGACGTCATTCAGAAAAATTCAAGAAGATTAGCTTTGAATAACATTGAAAACTCAGTGCCCATGAATGATAATCACATACACTGTGTTATTAAGCCCCGAGGACACAGTGTTCTTTTGGAGCATTCATTAAAGCAATCAGCTAAAATTGATGCATGGGCATACATGTAGCCAATACTGATTAAATAGTATCCCACTGTTGGGTTTACAACACATATCCAGGCTTTCATTGCAATGTGAACAAAATTTAAACATTTTCAAACTACCTTTTGAACTCTTCAGTAAGTTCCACCATATACCATTCTACTGTACCATATCTAGGCTACTAGTGAATGTTTTCCTTCAGATCATGTCATGTAAAATGACTGATCAAGAGCAATCGTGGTCATTGTCATCATGGTCTATTTGCAAGCGTGGAACCATTTTGGAAGTAATCACTGCTCTGTTAAAGCTTTAGTGTCCCACTCTCTAAAAGTTCAGACCAATTTGCACTTAAAAATGAATGGTATCGCTCACAACCATAGATATCCTTTTACAAAACAGCTTTTTTTAAAGCTCACATGGAGAATGTGTTATTGTGTGACTTGATGAAACCGTAATCACCTCTCTCGTTTGAGAATGCCAGAGTACCATCTCTCCGGCGCCGACAGAGATGGCCGCCTCGCTTCGCGTTCCTAGGAAACTATGCAGTTTTTTGTTTTTTTTACGTGTTATTTCTTACATTAGTACCCCAGGTCATCTTAGGTTTCATTACATTCAGCCGAGAAGAACTACTGTATATAAGATCAGCGTCAACTCACCATCAGTATGACCAAGAATATGTTTTTCGCGACGCGGATCCTGTGTTCTGCCTTACTAACAGGACAACGGAATGGATCGCATGCAGCGACCCCAAAAAACGACTCCGAAAAAGAGGGAAACGTAGCGGTCTTCTGGTCAGACTACGGAGACGGGCACATCGTGCCTCACTTCCTAGCATTCTTCTTGCCAATGTCCAGTCTCTTGACAACAAGGTTGATGAAATCCGAGCAAGGGTAGCATTCCAGAGGGACATCAGAGACTGTAACGTTCTGTGCTTCACGGAAACATGGCTTACTGGAGAGACGCTATCCGATGCGGTGCAGCCAACGGGTTTCTCCACGCATCGCGCTGACAGAAACAAACACCTTTCTGGTAAGAAGAGGGGTGGGGGTGTATGCCTTATGGCTAACGAGGCATGGTGCGATGAAAGAAACATACAGGAACTCAAATCCTTCTGTTCACCTGATTTAGAATTCCTCACAATCAAATGTAGACCGCATTACCTACCAAGAGAATTCTCTTCGATTATAATCACAGCCGTATATATCCCCCCCCAAGCAGACACATCGATGGCTCTGAACAAACTTTATTTAACTCTTTGCAAACTGGAAACCATTTATCCGGAGGCTGCATTCATCGTTGTTGGGGATTTTAACAATGCTAATCTGAAAACAAGACTCCCTAAATTGTATCAGCATATTGATTGTGCAACCAGGGGCGGAAAAACCTTGGATCACTGTTACTCTAACTTCCGCGACGCATATAAGGCCCTGCCCCGCCCCCCTTTCGGAAAAGCTGACCACGACTCCATTTTGCTGATAGCTGCCTACAGACAAAAGCTAAAAAAAGAAGCTCCCACGCTGAGGTCTGTCCAACGCTGGTCCGACCAAGCTGACTCCACACTCCAAGACTGCTTCCATCACGTGGACTGGGACATGTTTCGTATTGCATCAAATAACAACATTGACGAATACGCTGATTCGGTGTGCGAGTTCATTAGAACGTGCGTTGAAGATGTCGTTCCCATAGCAACGATTAAAACATTCCCTAACCAGAAACCTTGGATTGATGGCAGCATTTGTGTGAAACTGAAAGCGTGAACCACTGCTTTCAATCAGGGCAAGGTGTCTGGTAACATGACTGAATACAAACAATGCAGCTATTCCCTCCGTAAGGCTATCAAACAAGCTAAGCGTCAGTACAGAGACAAAGTAGAATCCCAATTCAACGGCTCAGACACAAGAGGCATGTGGCAGGGTCTACAGTCAATCATGGACTACAGGAAGAAATCCAGCCCAGTCACGGACCAGGATGTCTTGCTCCCAGGCAGACTAAATAACTTTTTTGCCCGCTTTGAGGACAATATAGTGCCACTGACACTGCCTGCAACGGAAAAATGCGGTCTCTCCTTCACTGCAGCCGAGGTGAGTAAAACATTTAAACGTGTTAACCCTCGCAAGGCTGCAGGCCCAGACGGCATCCCCAGCCGCGCCCTCAGAGCATGCGCAGACCAGCTGGCTGGTGTGTTTACGGACATATTCAATCAATCCCTATACCAGTCTGCTGTTCCCACATGCTTCAAGAGGGCCACCATCGTTCCTGTTCCCAAGAAAGCTAAGGTAACTGAGCTAAACGACTACTGCCCCGTAGCACTCACTTCCGTCATCATGAAGTGCTTTGAGAGACTAGTCAAGGACCATATCACCTTCACCCTACCTGACACCCTAGACCCACTCCAATTTGCTTACCGCTCAAATAGGTCCACAGACGATGCAATCTCAACCACACTGCACACTGCCCTAACCCATCTGGACAAGAGGAATACCTATGTGAGAATGCTGTTCATCGACTACAGCTCGGCATTCAACACCATAGTACCCTCCAAGCTCGTCATCAAGCTCGAGACCCTGGGTCTCGACCCCGCCCTGTGCAACTGGGTACTGGACTTCCTGACGGGCCGCCCCCAGGTGGTGAGGGTAGGTAACAACATCTCCTCCCCGCTGATCCTCAACACTGGGGCCCCACAAGGGTGCGTTCTGAGCCCTCTCCTGTACTCCCTGTTCACCCACGACTGCGTGGCCACGCACGTCTCCAACTCAATCATCAAGTTTGCGGACGACACAACAGTGGTAGGCTTGATTACCAACAACGACGAGACGGCCTACAGGGAGGAGGTGAGGGCCCTAGGAGTGTGGTGTCAGGAAAATAACCTCACACTCAACGTCAACAAAACTAAGGAGATGATTGTGGACTTCAGGAAACAGCAGAGGGAACACCCCCCTATCCACATCGATGGAACAGTAGTGGAGAGAGTAGCAAGTTTTAAGTTCCTCGGCATACACATCACAGACAAACTGAATTGGTCCACTCACACAGACAGCATCATGAAGAAGGCGCAACAGCGCCTCTTCAACCTCAGGAGGCTGAAGAAATTCGGCTTGTCACCAAAAGCACTCACAAACTTCTACAGATGCACAATCGAGAGCATCCTGGCGGGCTGTATCACCGCCTGGTACGGCAACTGCTCCGCCCTCAACCGTAAGGCTCTCCAGAGGGTAGTGAGGTCTGCACAACGCATCATCGGGGGCAAACTACCTGCCCTCCAGGACACCTACACCACCCGATGTTACAGGAAGGCCATAAAGATCATCAAGGACATCTACCACCCGAGCCACTGCCTGTTCACCCCGCTATCATCCAGAAGGCGAGGTCAGTACAGGTGCATCAAAGCTGGGACCGAGAGACTGAAAAACAGCTTCTATCTCAAGGCCATCAGACTGTTAAACAGCCACCACTAACATTGAGTGGCTGCTGCCTACACACTGACACTGACTCAACTCCAGCCACTTTAATAATGGGAATTGATGGGAAATGATGTAAATATATCACTAGCCACTTTAAACAATGCTACCTTATATAATGTTACTTACCCTACATTATTCATCTCATATGCATACGTATATACTGTACTCTATATCATCGACTGCATCCTTATGTAATACATGTATCACTAGCCACTTTAACTATGCCACTTTGTTTACATACTCATCTCACATGTATATACTGTACTCGATACCATCTACTGTATCTTGCCTATGCTGCTCTGTACCATCACTCATTCATATATCCTTATGTACATATTCTTTATCCCCTTACACTGTGTATAAGACAGTAGATTAGGAATTGTTAGTTAGATTACTTGTTGGTTATTACTGCATTGTCGGAACTAGAAGCACAAGAATTTCGCTACACTCGCATTAACATCTGCTAACCATGTGTATGCGACAAATAACATTTGATTTGATTGATTTGATTTTAGTTGTGAGTGCATTCATTTTTAATTGTTTCCAGAGTCAAACTGCTAAATGAATGTTTGAATCGCTAACTGACTCTTTCTCTGTGATGGAATAGGGAGTGGCCAACTTGCTGGCAGGGATAAATAGCTCTTCTCATTCAACTGTGACAGACCACATACATTTCTGTGTCATTCCCTGACCTTAGATATCTCTGTTTTTCTATATACAGTATTTTGGTTAGGTCAGGGTGGGCACTCTAGTTTTTGTATGTCTAGGGTTTTTGTATGTCTAGAGGTTTTTGTATGTCTCTGTTGGCCTGATATGGTTCCCAATCAGAGACAGCTGTTTATCATTGTCTCTGATTGGGGATCATATTTAGGTAGCCATTTTCCTCATTTGTGTTGTGGGATCTTGTCTACAGTTAGTTGCCTGTGTGCGCACCAGTAGCTTCACATTTTGTTTGTACTTGTTTGTTTTGTTTGGTGAGTTTCGGTTAATTAAAATATATGGAACACTACCCACGCTGCACCTTGGTCCAATCATAATGACGATCGTGACATTCTGGTCCAGTTTCCCTTCCATCATTTTCTGTCGGTCCCTTTAATTAACTCTAGTTTGAGATCTCAACATTATTATTGTTGTTATTGTTATTAATACCTCAATTAGACTCAGATCCACATTTCACAGATATAATTTTAGTCACACAACTATCTCTGAGAACTGTTGCAACCTCAAGCCAGACTTCTTGTGATGGAACATTTCCAGTACCTGAACGGCAGAAGGTCATGTGTTTTTTTTTATTGGTGGAAAAGTAATTGTTACATTGAAATGCACTGTATTTTTCATTACAATAATACATTGCCCATTCTCGCCCTGTATGTAGACCAAATTGAGCACAAGGAAATGTCATAGCTTCGAACGTAGTAAAACTGAGTAAAACGTTTTGTTGTACAATGTTTCATGAAGTTTTAGATTAACGTCTCGTTCTCTCTAATTAAAGTGATGCTCCAGAACCTTTGTATAATTTCAGCCAGTAGTTTTGAAAGGGGCCAAAACCTGTCTTCGTTTTGTTTGGTCTATTACGCCATCCGTTTCATATTATATGTTATGTCCTGCAAAACACACATGTATATACACTGAGTGTACAAAACATTAGGAACTTTCCATGACATAGACTGCCCAGGTGAATCCAGGTGAAAGCTACAGTATGATCCCTTATCGATGTCACTGGTTATATCCACTTCAATCAGTTTAGATGAAGGGGAGGAGACAGACAGGTTACATAAGGAGTTTTACGCCTTGAGACAACTGAGTGGAATGGGCAAGACAAAAGATGATGAATGTGTGGCAGTGTGGTAAAATATTTGCAGTGAAACAACATTTGAGGTTACAATTTGAGCTCCTTGAACATGGTTATGCCTAACATTTTTAGAAAACATTAGGCCAGAACCTTGACAATGTTTGACGTCTAAGTTTGAACATTAGTCATGAAGATTAAGCTATTTTGTATTTGAACATTAGATTAGGTTAAATAAATGTATTAATGCATGTGATGTAATATGTAATTGAAGTGCCTTAATGTGGTTGGACCCCAGGAAGAGTAGCTGCTGCCTTGGCAGCAGATAATGGGGATCTCTAATAAATACAAAGACAAATAATTGAGACATGGGTGAATGGGCAAGACAAAATACAGTGCCTTGCGAAAGTATTCGGCCCCCTTGAACTTTTCGACCTTTTGCCACATTTCAGGCTTCAAACATAAAGATATAAAACTCTATTTTTTTGTGAAGAATCAACAACAAGTGGGACACAATCATGAAGTGGAACGACATTTATTGGATATTTCAAACTTTTTTTAACAAATCAAAAACTGAAACATTGGGCGTGCAAAATTATTCAGCCCCTTTACTTTCAGTGCAGCAAACTCTCTCCAGAAGTTCAGTGAGGATCTCTGAATGATCCAATGTTGACCTAAATGACTAATGATGATAAATACAATCCACCTGTGTGTAATCAAGTCTCCATATAAATGCACCTGCACTGTGATAGTCTCAGAGGTCCGTTAAAAGCGCAGAGAGCATCATGAAGAACAAGGAACACACCAGGCAGATCCAAGATACTGTTGTGAAGAAGTATAAAGCCGGATTTGGATACAAAAAGATTTCCCAAGCTTTAAACATCCCAAGAGCTCTGTGCAAGCGATACTATTGAAATGGAAGGAGTATCAGACCACTTCAAATCTACCAAGACCTGGCCGTCCCTCTAAACTTTCAGCTCATACAAGGAGAAGACTGATCAGAGATGCAGCCAAGAGGCCCATGATCACTCTGGATGAACTGCAGAGATCTACAGCTGAGGTGGGAGACTCTGTCCATAGGACAACAATCAGTTGTATATTGCACAAATCGGGCCTTTATGGAAGAGTGGCAAGAAGAAAGCCATTTCTTAAAGATATCCAAAATAAAAATCTAAAGGTTCGATCATCATGTCACCAGAATAAGACCCTTGATATTTAATTGAAAGCAGCATCAAGCTCATCACCGTGCACTTTCACCACTCTGTGAAGTTCATCGTAATTTTTTTAATCTCTTGCCTGAAAAACTGCATGGTTTCTCAAGTCATACTGGGAGGACCAAACACCATATCATCGTGTGACTCCAAATTTACTTCAATATAAATACTTGTGCATAAAGGCGGTTCCACCACTATTTCCCACAATAATTAATTTTACAAACACAAAAAGATCCCACCATGATAAACAAACAAAATATCTGCCGGCATTTATAAAATTACACCAAAACTTCAGTTTTCCATCACAGCAGTTGTGATTTTTTTTTATACGATATGACTTTACTCGCATAAAAACTTTGAATGGAAATGTGGTTTTTGAAACTGATTGTTGTGACATGGAATTCAATAAAAGTAAAAATCATTGAGGTCATAACTCTTGGAGAATTGAACAAGAATGATCTTTTTCAGGACATGCTGTATAAGACAGTGTTATTTTACCATTCCCAGGTAATGAGGGCATTACGATGGTTACCTCAAGTTTAATTTTCCTCCGGACTGCTAAACAACTGAAGTGATATGTGTAGGCCTATGTTCCTGCATCAGGGTGTCTATAGTATGATTACTATGCTGTAGTAGAGTATATCTGTAGAAAGGTCCGTGTGTTTTTGTAGTTGGGAACCCCTGGTGTAGCAGCCGGATTGCACCTTTTGTCTGCTTTAATTGAGTTGCATGTATCTCTAACCCCCCCACTGAATTGGGGCACAAACATGAAACATGGAAATACTGCATCCTCTCAGCGTCAAATTATTTTCGACTTGTCCTGTGTTGGAGATTGTGCTTGAAGCTGCATCTTCGCGTTTGCGACTCCCTGGATCCTTTTCAGTACATAATTCAAGTGTCTCTCGTCTCTGTATTTTGTGTGAGCCACCGCCCCCCCCCCCCACCTCCCAGTGTGGCTTGCATGGCTGCTTGTGTAATTGAGTTTGGGGGTTGAGGCCCGGTGCTTCCACCCTCACACAAATCGTCCTCTCATTACCCAGCTCTAATTGGGATTAGTGCTGTGATTTGTTTTGGTCTGGCTAATTAAGACTGTGGCTAGAGAGTGGGTACAGATTTTCCCTACTTCTATTAGAACAGGGACACACACGGGGGGTGGGGGGCTAGGTGGGGATGAGGGAGTGTGCATGAATTGATTTCTAGAATGGGGAAAGTTAAACTTTTTTTTTTAAATAATTTTTGACCAAAGACACACTAGAGTATATGACTCTAAAAAGGCTATAGCATCAAAGGCACTATGCCTAAAAGTGTTACCTTTAATGGATCATATGTTTGGAACATGTCCTGTCTTGTACCTCTCCTCTGTAACTCCATTCACCACCCGTCGTCCACCCATTAACTCCCCGTCTTCGCTTGATTTCTCTAAATGTTTTAATCACTAGAGGGCTGTTTAGGATGTACCAGACAATGTCATTCTGGTGACCCACCCTCTAAGAGCACAGTGTCACTAATGAATGAAGCTCTCATCCTTTTCACACATTTTAAAAGCCTGCAGATCCAACATCCTGCGTCTCTACCTCCATAATGGACCATGGCATGTAGCATGAGGAGTGCCATTGTCCACTTCATTATTAGCTAGTGGTCCCCAAAATATGCTATTCAAACATGGGTGTGATTCATCCTGTGTGAAGAATGTAAAAGCTCTTTTAGCCATTTTACAGAGAGGAAAATACGAAGGTTATCTTTCCTCTTAAAAACAATTACAGCAGTAGTTTTCTTTTTTTAAGATTGAGTGTTCCACATAATTTCTGTAACGTTGGGATGAATAATGGTGGCCCATGCCTCACAGATGTAATCCATTAAAGTCAAGGTAACGTATTTCCTCCCTATTCATCTGTGTTGAAGTGACCACGTCGTATAGAATGGAATTATGGGAAAGGCAGGTGGAAGTCGCCACTGACCTCATCATACAGAAGAGGAGGAGAGGGCACAGTGGTCAATAATAGAGGGACAGCTAGGGAAACCTGGGTTAGACACCCATATATATTGTGTACACACAAACACACACACCCACACACACATTTTCTAACCAAACAAGTTGAAGTGATGGACTGCCATGATCAATGCAAAGTTCAATAACTCCTGTCAATAAAAATGCTGCTGGTATTGGACAAGATTAGGATGTTCTCAGCACGGTTACTGGCCCTGGTATCTTCTGTGTGGAGCAGATCAGTCTAAGTTATATTATCATGTTTGGTTCGTGGCGATCATTCTGGGTCGCTCATGTGAAATTGAAAAGGCTCAAGCTTTCATCCAAGTGGTGAAAATGATCTTGCTTGTTGACATTTAACCTCTACTTCACAACCTATACTCTTTTGTAGAGAGAGGGATAGGGAGAAAGAGGGATATAATGGTGTGGGGGGGGGAATAAGGGACCTCATAGAGAAAGATAGAGGGGTGAGAAAGATAGAGGTACAGTGAGATGGAGAGAGACTCATTAGTAGCATTTGATTAGAGTAAGGGTGTCTTTCATCAGTAGAGGACCATGTGTTTTGATCTCGCCCACTCTGTACATGCAGATGAGCCTGTCATGATAAAAGATGAGGAGGCCCTCTCCACTTAATGGCAGCCCTGATGGCAGAGACGAGCTATTGCGGCGATCAAATCTAATCGTTGTCCTTGTTGTTGTATACACCCTCACTCAAAGTGTGGGTGGGTGTGTGCATGTTTGTGTGTGCAAGTGTGTGCTTATGAATGTAGGTGCTCATATCTCTGTGTGCTTGTCAGAATAAGTGTTCCTTTTAAAGTGTATTTCTGTGTGTGAGTGGAGAATACCTGTCCCAGATCTACAGAATTCCATTGCAACAAGGTGTGATGATTACTCAGACTTCAGGCTTTCTAACAGTCTAATAACTGAGCCAGTCCCCCATTGTTGTTCTTTTGTCCTCAGCTCAAGGTTGTGATGGCTGCAGGCTGTCAATTAATCTGCTCTTGATAGCCATCCATTGATGCTGATCTTCTGTAGCATCTGATATGTGTAAAGAGGCTCTCTACCTGTCTGCCATTAAATCTCAGGATTACCACCACCTCCATTCACATAGCGCCTGTCCAACCGATGGGGTGTATGACTTTCGCATATGTAGCCACATTTTTTCTCTGATAGCATTCTTTGTGCCCGGTGCTATTAATTACTGTGTTATTGCCGTTCAAATCCTTGGGAAGTGCGTCGAGATAGGAGGGGGGGTTAAGAGAGGAAAGCTTACCTTTCTCTTCTCCTCCTGATCTGTCAGTGGAGTCAGCCGTGTTTTTTAAAATGTGTCTGATGAAGGATTCAAGCCTTGAACTTCCTCATTACCGACAACCTCTGCAACCTGCAGAACTTCAAAGAACGTCCACAGTCAGCTCTTAACACCACCAACTCAACACCAGCCCAATGCTTGTCACCCTGCTCTAGTTTCCCCTGGCTATTTACATCAGCTGCAACTTCCTCTGCTCTTTTTTATAAGATTTTTTAGGATTGTATGGTAAGTTGCAGGTAGGGGAAGCAGTAAAACCAGAAGACGCTTGGTTGTTGGATGCATACCAAGCTTGTAGCTTGTGGAAGAGCAATAATGATGCTCGTCCATGACACCCTCCTGTTCTTCAATTTCTAGCTCTGTCTTCTCCTTGCAAACCTTTGCGACCTCGTTGAGTCTCCTTTTCAAGATCGTGACTTTCAAATTATTGGGTTGCTTTGCATGGTGGCTCACTCATTATGCTCTGTTATTCTCTATGTTATGCTCTATGTTTATGTGACTGGTCATGTTGGTATATACAAACACCTCCAGGATGACATTATCAGAAAACTGTACAAAGAGCAAAAATGATTTGTGAAGAACAGTGTCATGCAGGGGAAAATGATATAGTAAATGAATGCTGTCAAGCTGTGTGTTAAATGAGTTGAGTGGTAAAATGTTGCTGCAATGTCATTGTGAACTGCAGAAATGACACAAAATGGATGGCCATTCTCCCACAATGTACTGGACTGGAGTTAATTATTATTCTTTTTGAGCTGCTAGTCCAGTCCTTGAGCATTTATTTTGACCCAGCAAATTAAAATATCTGGTCTTTTCAGGTCTGGAGATTGGCTGCTATCACTCCACTCTCACTAAACCTGTTGTCGGATTGAATAGTTCTCCCAACTAATAGAGGTGTGTGTGTGCAGGACCGGTCCTGACCGCTCTGCCTTCCTATCTAAGGGGGCATTGTCATGGCGTTGAACTGAGCAGACGTGTGTTTAGTGCTCTCCTGCCAATTTCGGCTAAACTTCTTTTAATATCTTATTGTAAATCCTCGCAACACAAACAGCAATTTTATTGGACATTTTCATGCATATTACATCCATTATGAATCGGCTTAATCATAGTCCTCCTAAAACAAGAAGAACATATTGCATCGACAAAGTGGTCCAGGCTAGGCCAGTTTGCCCTGCAAGCTCCTCACACCACGTAGTCCGACATGACAACCAACGATGTAGACGATCTAAACCAGAACCAAGGGGTTTTGGAAGCAATCTGTGACATGAGGGCAGACTTTTCCACCAAACCCGAAGGTGTCCTGACAGGGAATAGTGAGGTTAAACGTGACCTATAAGCCTTCTCCACGCACTTGGACGAAGCAGAGGAACGCAATGGCATGGTGGAAGATACTGTCGTCACTGTCAAACAACGAAGGAAAAGCTGGAAAAACAGGTGGCGGACCTTACTTCAAACTAAGCTCGCTCAAGAACCACCACAGGAGGCCTAATTTGAGATTGGTTAATCTACCCATAAAAGTGGAACATGGTGGTGCAGTCGCATTTCTCAAGAGATGGCTTCTCGGAGCATTGGGGACGGACAACTTTCCGGACCCCCTGCGCATGTCATGTTCTGACCTTTATTTCCTTTGTTTTGTCTTTATTTAGTATGGTCAGGGTGTGAGTTGGGGTGGGCAGTCTGTTTGTTTTCTATGTTTGGTTCCTGTTTTGGCCTAGTATGGTTCTCAATCACAGGCAGGTGTCGTTGTCTCTGATTGAGAATCATACCTAGGTAGCCTGGGTTTCACTGTTGGTTTGTGGGTGTTTGTTTCCGTGTCAGTGTTTGTCGCCACATGGTACTGTTTCGGTTTCTTCACGTTTCTTTTGTTATTTTTGTATTCAGTGTTCAGTGCTTTCTTTGATTAATAAAGTTATGGACACTTACCACGCTGCATCTTGGTCCGATCCTTACTCCTCTTCAGACGAAGAGGAGATCTGCCGTTACAGCGCATCGAAAGAGCCCATCGGCTTCTGGCTCCTACAGGCCCAAGAAAACACCCCTCTACTCGAGTCCGTATCATGAAGTTTCTCAAATTTCAAGAAAAAGTCAGAGTGATGCGGAAATTCAGGGCTATGGGCAAGGTGATGTACAGGGACCAAGATATCATGTTGTGTTACTTAGTAGTTACTAGCAGCCGACCCTATGTTGTGGATCAACTACAACTATTTTGGACTGTCCATACTGTAACATTAAGGTTAGTCAGGCTTCACTGGCTAGCGTTACAGTTTTAGGTGGAGCTATTATTTGCTACTCCCCAGCTGACATTATTCGTATCCCAGAGACATATTCATACAGGGTAGTATTGACGTGATTTGGCACTGTGTCCATTGCTGTTTAACTAGCTAACGTTAGCTGGTTGGCTTGTTAGATAACATTACGTGACTTGTGTGATCTTATACGTTGTTTACCTAGCTAGGTTCGTTGTGTACCTAGCTAGCTAGCTACATGTCTTAAGCTAAAGTGTACTGTTAGCTAGCTAACGAATGTTAGCTGGCAGGCTCCCTAGCTGACGTTATTATTCGTATCCCAGAGCTGTTTGCTTTTCTAGATAGAGCCAAATGTTAGCTAGCTAACATTGAACTTGGTTGGTGAGCTTCCCAGCACTATGGCATTGTTGGAGTTGTTCATTGTTGTTTAACTAGCTAACGTTAGCTGGCTGGCTCGTTAGCTAAAGTTATGTGATGCTTGTACAACATCCATTGAATATGGCCTGTGTCAGCAAAAGTCTGCAAAAAAAGTGTAATTAAATTGTTGCCAGCAGAACTGGTTAGGCTGTTTTCATGTTTTCTTGGAGGTAAACAAATTATCGGCCAGAGTGTGCGCTCCAAGAGCAAAACAAGATGGGTGGGGCTAAAGCTTAAGAGGGTGTGAACGATGATGAATGGGTATAGACAAAGAAGAGCTCTTCACTATATACCAAAACATTCAAATGCCATTTTCTCAAAAGTGATTTTACAAGTTGATCAACTTTCAAAGCATAATTACTTTCCCATTGTTCCTCAAATGCAGTGTATGAAATACAATTTTGTAGCTCTGAGTCTCTACTTTTATCCAATGTCAAAAACACATTGTTTTGTCAAAATGTTGCTACATAAGATCGAATCCAGGTGGTGAGGCACATATTTTCCTCACTACAAAATATTAATGCGGTCCTTGTGGTTACTAAACATATTTTAAATATGCCTATATGCTACAGCTTGTTCCATGTTTACATCATTGCTTAAATTACTTCAAATGCAAAATTGAAATTTACTTTGTGGAATGTCTGTGGAATTTGTAAACTATCCCAGCTTTAACAGGTTATTACTAGGCTTAAACAAATTCATTAATCTATTGTGTATCTACAAGAAACTCACTTGTTGAAAATGAGCTACTTAAAGTGTGCAGGAGATGGGAAGGGCAAGTAATAGCATCCTGTTTCTCCTCTCATTCTTGTGGTGTTATGCTTTTAACTCACAAATCTGTTCAAGTGGATAATATTATAACTAATACAGCTGGTAGATACATTTTGATACAGGGAAATATTTTGAATAAGCATATTAATCTGGTTAATGTTAATGGTCCTAATGATGATAATCCCAAATTCTTCGAGAATGTATTTATATTGATAGCCACCCTTCCTGGTAAAGTCCTGTTGTGTCTTTGGCTATGCTGGATTAATTTACATTACATGCAAGAAATATTTACTCTGAGCTGCGTTTCAGTAGGTTGGTGGTAAATGGAATGCCGTTTTGCCAAACCGAGTCCTTTGTCCTTTGAAGAATGTCTCTGGTGGTCAATGCGTTGTTGTAACGTTGTTGTGTGGTAGATGGGAAACTGTCTGTTTCTTCATAACCTGCGTTTGCAGCTTCTGTCGCTAACTCAACGGCTAGCAGGTATCACTTCTGTCGTGAATAAGAGTTCAAAGTTCAAACCATTTGCAAGCAAAGCTCATGCTGATGTTGGCTTTGTTCTGTAGTTATTATCTGAACCATTCTGACATAGGACCGTCATCCTACCTCATCGGAACAGGAAGTTATGTTGGCATCAAGGGCTTATATAGGAAGGGAGAGGAGGGTGTGTTTGAAAAGTTTTATAGCCCTTGTCCCTTCACAGGGGAGGGCCACTCATTGAGCAGCCCTATCTTATGAAAATCCAAATGTCACATTTTAGAAGCTTAAATCACATTTCATACCATCACAAATAATTTCATATTCAAACATTTAAATTGAACAACAATTCCATGTGAATCTGATAACTCTGTGTAGACTTTACACTGTAGAGTTTATGTAATCTTATCATTGATGAGAATGTCTCAGATGACAACCGAACTGACATCATGTTCATTAAGTACCACCGCATATGTTCAATTGTTCGGATTACCAGAATATAGTTAATTTCCGCCCACATTCTGACATTCCTAGAATCTCTATGTTAACCAAAGGTTTTGCAAATGTAACCTTAGTAGGGTAGAGAGAGGAAAAAGGGGGGAAGAGGTATTTATGACTGTCATAAACAACCCCCCAGGCCAACGTCATGACAGTCCTAATGGCAGGGGATTTTAATTGCACTCTTGATCCTCATCTAGATTGCTCCTCTGGTTTAGACACTTCCCACTCTCAGAGTAGAAAAAAAGGAATTACAGCATTTCATTAAGGACTTATATCTAGACACTCTAGACCCAAACTGCTACAGACCTAAATCTATCCTACTCTGCCTTTTTAAAGTTTTCGAAAACCAAGTTAACAAACAGATCACTGACCATTTTGAATCCCACCGTACCCTCTCTGCTATACAATCTGGTTTCCAAGCTGGTCATGGGTGCACCTCAGCCACGCTCATGTTCCTAAACGATATCATAACCGCCATCAATAAAAGACAAGACTGTGCAGCCGTATTCATCAACTCTGTCAATCACTGCATTCTTATCGGCAGACTCAACAGCTTTGGTTTTTCAAATAACTGCCTCACCTGGTTCACCAACTACTTATCAGACAGAATATGGGGGTGCCACAGGGTTCAATTCTCGGGCCGACTCTTTTCTCTGTATATATCAATGATGTCGCTCTTGCTGGTGATTCTTTGATCCACCTCTACGCAAACGACACCATTCTGTATACTTCTGGCCCATCTTTGGACACTGTGTTAACTACCTCCAGATGAGCTTCAATCCCATACAACACTCCTTCTGTGGCCTCCAACTGCTCTTAAATGCAAGCAACACTAAAAGCATGCTCTTCAATCGATAGCTGCCCGCACCCGCCCGCCCATCTAGCATCACTACTCTGAACGGTTCTGACTTTGATCATGTGGACAACTACAAATACATAGGTGTCTGGTTACACTGTAAACTCCCCTTCAAGACTCACATTAAGCATCTACAATCCAAAATTAAATCTAGAATCAACTTCCTGTTTCGCAACAAAGCATCCTTCACTCATGTTGCCAAAGATACCCTCGTAAAAACTGACTTTCATACCGATCCTTGACTTCAGCGATTTACAAAATAGCCTCCAACACTCTACTCAGACTACATCCAATTTGCTATCACAGTGCCATCCGTTTTGTCATCAAAGCCCCATATACTTCCCACCACTGCGACCTGTATGCTCTTCGCCAGACCCACTGGCTCCAGGACATCTATAAGTCTTTGCTAGGTAAAGCCCCACCTTATCTCAGCTCACTGGTCACCATAGCAGCAACCATCCGTAGCATGCACTCCAGCAGGTAAATTTCACTGGTCACCCCCAAAGCCAACTCCTCCCTTGGCCGCCTTACTTTACAGTTCTCTGCTGCGAATGACTGGAACGAATTGCAAAAATCACTGAAACTAGAGACTTATTTCTCCCTCACTAACTTTAAGCATCAGCTGTCAGAGCAGCTTACCGATCATTGCACCTGTACATAGCCCATCTGTAAATAGCCCACCGAACTACCTCATCCCCATGTTATTTTTTTATTTTTTGCTCCTTTGCACCCAGTATCTCTACTTGCACATTCATCTTCTGCACATCTATCACTCCAGTGTTTAATTGATAAATTGTAATTATTTTGCCACTATGGCCAATTTATTGCCTTACCTCCCTAATATTACTACATTTGCACACACTATATATATATATATATATATATATATATATATATATATATATATATATATATATATATATATATATACTTTTCTATTGTGTTATTGACTGTACGTTTGTTTCTCCCACGTTTAACTCTGTGTTGTTTGTGTTGCACTGCTTTGCTCTATCTTGGTCAGGTCGCAGCTTTAAATGAGAACTTGTTCTCAACTGGCCTACCTGGTGAAATAAAGGTTCAATTTAAAAAATAAGGACTTAAATCTATGTGAACCTTGGAGGACTCAGAACTCGAGTAAAAGGGAGTATGTATGTTACTCGTCAACATTTAAATCATATTCGCTTATAGACTACTTATTAGTTTCTTGCTCATTGCTTCACAATGTAGTAGGAGGTGGATATGATAGTATTGTTCTGAGTGACCATTCCCCTGTGTCATTATTCTATAGGGATACAAAACTAGTAAAAGGATCCTATAGATGGCATTTGCATCCCAGATGGTTACAGGATCCAGACTTCTTACATTACGTTGGAGTGCATACAGATGTTTATTTTACATTGAACACTGACCAAACGTCAGCGAGTACCAGACAGGAGGTTTTCAAAGCCTATATTAAGGGGCAAATGATACGTTTTACCAGTTTCAAATTAAATCAATTAAATCTGAAAATGACAGAGCTTTTTTGGATAACTCAGAAGTAAACAAGGAAATATTTGCTCTTAAAGCTCAGTATGAAAAACTTTCCACCTCAAATGCTGCAAACAGCTTGAAAAAGCCCTTCTTTGATCAAGGTGAAAAACCTGGTAAATTGCTGGCCTGGCACATTAAGAAGTTAAATTCAGAGAGAGCCATGAATGCAATTCATAATTTACATGGACAAATGTCAATGGATCCTGTAGAAATAAACCAAACATTTGCTTCCTGATACAACACACTTTACAACTCTGAATCTCTTGAGAACTTAACTAATCAGACGTCATTTTTGAATGGTCTTGATTTTCCCTCTATTTCAAAAGACACCAAATTGTATCTGGAAAAGGAATTGGACGGTATTTAAATATCTGATGCTATTTCCAATATGAAGGGAGGACTAGCGGCAGGTCCAGATGGGCTCTCAAAAGATATTTATAAGATATTTAGGGACGAACTTTTGGATATGTATGATGAATCGTTTCAGCAAGGTTGCTCCCCTCCTTTCTAAGGAGTGCTTTAATCACTCGTATTCTGAAGCTTGACAAATCCCCAACAAACGTAAAAATTACAGACCGATTTCTCTTCTGAACTCCGACTCAAACATTATTGCTAAAGCTTTAGCCAGGAGATTGGATAGAGTGCTCCCATATCTAATACATAAAGACCGAAATGGCTTTGTGAAAAACCATTAGGTTAGGCTATTTGATCGGAGAAGCATGCATGAGGTAGCCTAAAAAGCTTCTCTCTCATTACATTGTCATACATGTTTTATTCAGCATGTAGGCGACAGCAAAGGCCACATACTCTTTCCACCATATGCTATATCTTGTACATGATTTATTTCCCTGATGGAATTTTGGTCTCTCCAACAGCACCCTGGACAGACATGCTGGGAATGGAGAAGATACATATTTTGCGTTCCTGCCTTTGACAAAGTGGGCACTGCTAATCATAGGGTGGCAAAAGTGCTCACCTAAAAATCACATTTAACACTGGTTCAGAAAAATTGTCATTGTTTCGGGGCAGAATTGTGAGGTTGTATGTGTTGTTGGAGGTGTGTCTTGATCAGTTTAGCTCAGAAAAGGCCGCCCTCATCGATCTGCCGCCATAGGCAGTTGACTAATCCTGCCTAAGGAGCGGACCGGCCCTGTGTTTGTGTGTGTGTGTGTGTTTGTGTGTGTGTCAGCAAGACAGAGAGAAGATGAGGGATTATAGAGAATTATATATATATAGAGAAAGAGAGCTTATTGTGGGATAGAAATCCAGCTATCTCATTGTGTTTATATGCATGTGTGGGTGTGGGGGGATGGTATTGTCTGCTCATGGCTTATAGTGAGGGGTGTGAGTGCAAGGCAGATAAGAGGGTCGAAGGAGACTAGTGTAAATAAGGTATATATTTTTTAATAGTTTTGCAAAATATTCTAAAAACATTTTGTTCACTAAGTCTTTATGGGATATTGGGTGTAGATTGATGAGGAAAAATGTTTTGTTTAACACATTTTAGAATAAGGTTTCAACGTAACAAAATGTGGAAAAAGTCAAGGGGTTGCAAAACAGTGATAGGCACACTGATGGACACAAATACACATTCACAGACGGAGGGACACAAATGTGCAGAGACAGTCAGTTAGTGAAAGGAGACTGTGCTGTGTTGGCAAAAGCAGCAAAATATTTTTTTAAAGCACTGTGCCAGACAAAATATGGCAATAATAAAATACATAACTATTCAGAGCCTTTGCTGTGAGACTCCAAATTGAGCTCAGGTGCTTCCTGTTTCCATTGATCATCCTTGTTGTTCTACAACTTGATTGGAGTCCACCTGTGGTAAATTCAATTGATTGGACGTGATTTGGAAAGACACACACCTGTCTATATAAGGTCCCACATTTGACAGTGCATGTCAGAGCAAAAACCAAGCCATGAAGTCGAAGGAATTGTCCGTAGAGCTCTGAGACAGGATTGCGTTGAGGCACAGATCTGGGGAAAGGTACCAAACAATATCTGAAACATTGAAGGTCCTCAAGAACACAGTGGCATCCATAATTCTTAAATGGAAGACGTTTGTAACCACCAATAATCTTCCCAGAGCTGGCCGCCCGGCCAAACTGAGAAATCAAGAGAGAAGGGCCTTGGTCACTCTTACAGAGCTCCAGAGTTCCTCTGTGGAGATGAGAGAACCTTCCTGAAGGACAACCATCTCTGCAGTACTCCACCAGGCCTTTATGGTAGAGTGGCCAGATGGAAGCCACTCCTCAGTAAAAGGCATATGACAGCCCGCTTGGAGTTTGCCAAAAGGCACCTAAAGGATTCTCAGACCATAAGAGACAAGATTCTCTGGTCTGATGAAACCAAGATTTAACTCTTTGGCCTGAATGTGAAGTGTCACGTCTGGAGGAAACCTGGCACCATCCCTATGGTGAAGCATGGTGCAGGAAGCGTCATGCATTGGGGATGTTTTTCAGCATCAGGGACTGGGAGACTAGTCAGGATTAAGTAAAAGATGAACAGAGCAAAGTACAAAGAGATCCTTGATGAAAACCTGCTCCAGAGCACCCAGGACCCCAGTCTGAGGCGACGGTTCACCTTCCAACAGGACAATGACCCTAATCACAAAGCCAATACAATACAGGAGTGGCTTCAGGACAAGTCTCTGAATGGCCCAGCCAGAGCCCAGATTTGAAGACGATCAAACATCTCTGGAAGGACCTGAAAATCGCTGTGCAGCGACACTCCCTATCCAACCTGACAGAGCTTGAGAGGTTCTGCAGAGAAGAATGGGAGAAACTTTCCAAATACAGGTGTGCCAAGCTTGTAGCGTAATACCCAAAAAGACCCGAGGCTGTAATCGACAAAATACTGAGTATAGGGTCTGAATACTTAGATAAATGTGATATTTAAGTAGTTTTTCTTTCCATAAATTTGTAACATTTTCCAGAAAAATGTTTTTGTTTGTCATTATGGGGTATTGTGTTTTTTTTTCATACAACTTCATACATTTTAGAATAAGGCTGTAACATAACAAAATGTTGAAAATGTCTCAAGGGGTCTGAATACTTTCCGAATGCTCTGTATGTCAACTTGTGTGTCCTAGAATGTTCTCTAAATGTTATGAATGTGTCTAACCCGTTCCAAGATCCATCCAGGTGCATATGTGTGTGTTTGTTTGAGTGTGGTCATATGCAAGTGTGTGTGTTGCTGATGAATGTAGGGTGCAGCAGCAGGGTCTCTAATGAGTTTGCAACCATCCTTTACACCGCTCTGCTCCCCTGCTGAGAGAGTTAAGATTTCTCTCACATAATTCTCTCTCTATCTCTCTCGAGCACACTCATGCACAATACACACATGCAAGCATGCATGTGCACAGATACACACACACACACACACACACAAACACACACACCCACCATCATTAGTTGGTTCTTACTCCCACAGTTGCTGGCATGTTTATGTGGGTTGGTTAGGTGAAGGGTCAGCCTATGCACGCTCCATATCGATGCTCTTGCTGCAGTCAGCATCAGGACTGATCCATAATAGATCTATCCCACTCTCCCTCCATCTTCTCTTTTCATCTCCACACATACCCCCTTCCACAACTTCATCTATATCATCTTGTTCTTTCACCTGTCTCTGGCTGGCCATTTGTTATGTTAGTATAACTCCCTCTGTTTGTCCGTTTAATTTGTATTTTTCTCTCTCCCGTCATCTGTCTTTCTGTGTGCAACTGCCCATCTCTTTGTCCACGTCCCTATATCACTCTCTCCGTCCTTTCAAAATCAGCCATCTAGCACATTATCATAGCCCCTCGCCTCTATCTCTGCCTCTTCCTTGTCTGGCAAAATGCAGAGTCTGTGCTATAATCCAGTTTGGACAGCTTTTTGACAGTGTATAAATAAAGCTAGATCTAGTCTCTGACAGGATGAGCAAGCAAACACAATGGGGTGTGGATGGAGGTAGATAGTCACTGGCAGCAAACAAATAGGCCTCAGGGACTTGACAAGAAAGATATGAGTCCTACATGCATTAAGTACTAGATCAGTATACAGATACCAGAACATACACCAGCAGTGCTGAATGACACAGACAGTTCAGATACAAGCTAACTGCCTGATGAGTGGCACCACATCACGCCGGCTGTGGATTCTGGAGATGCCAAAGTCATTTTTGTATAAAGTATTTTATCACACAATGCTTTAAAAAATATTCAATCCCGAAGCCTGGGGTGACAATAGTAAAGAATCACTCAGAGTAAAATGTTAAAGGTAACTTGATAAAGCTGATGGGTGGTTAAATACAAATTTCTTCTTGCAAGTAACATTACTGCAAATAACTCAAACCTGGGTTTGAGTCAATTTTATTTTAACAAAGTGAATTCAGGTGATAAAGTGAAACTCTGTTCTTGAACGGGACCTGAAAACTGTAATATCCTTGTTTCTCGGAAGCGTGGCTGGCTTTTCCATGCATCGCCAAGATCTGATGGCAGCCTCCGGTAAGATGAGAGTTGGACGGGTGTGTCTCTCTGTTAACAACAGCTGGTGCACGATCTATAATGCATCTCTAGTTTTTACTCACCTGAGTTAGAATTCCTTATAAGCTGCAGACCAGACATACTAATTGAGTTTATCTATATTTTCTGTAGCTGTCTATTTACCACCACAAACAGATGCTGGCACTAAGACCACACTCAACAAGCTGTATAGAGCCATAAGCTAACAAGAAAATGCACATCCAGAGGTGGTGCTTCTCGTGGCTGGTGATTTAAATCAACTGAAATCTGTTTTGCCAAATGTTTACCAGGTTGTCACTGTGCAACTAGAGGCAACACAACTCTAGATCACCTTTACTCCACACACAGAAACGCAGACAAGGCTCTCCCTCGCCCTTCCTTTGGCAAATCTGATCATAACTCTATCCTCCTGATTCCTGCTTACTCCAACTGGAAGTACCAGTGACATGACATGAGCAGACGCAATTAAGCAGATTACAGGCAACATCCGCACTGAGCTAAAAGCTGGAGCTGCCGCTTTCAAGGATTTTTTTCTTTAGGGATTTTTTTTCTTTAGTCTCATCAGAAAGAAACTTTAGCAGTTGAAAGTATACATAAATAAAATATGTTATTGTATTACAAGTTTTATTTATTTAAAAATGTAAATATGCAAATGAGGCAAACCATCCTTAAATATGTGCTAATATGCATTTTATGAGAATCCGTTTTTCAACACATTGCTTCAAGGCAGAATGTTTTATTGTGATAAGACATTCAATGGTCAGACTTTCACAGATCAGTTTATCAAAATATTGTAATTTCATGGAATTATTTAAAAAAATGTGTGACGTATATTATGCATATTTTGCATATAGTTACACATAAAACAACACTTAAAATCAAAACGAAACAAGATATGATAATTAGCCTCTGTAAAAGTCTGACTATAAGACCTAAGAACCTGTGTGTGGAATAATGTGAATGTACTTCCTTTGAAGACTGAAAAAAATGAATTGGCACACGGGGAACATGTCATTTTGAGAAAATGGCCGATAAAGATATGCTAATGCAATTAAAATGTACTTTCCATAAATATTACCATTTATGTCACATTAATTAAACTCTTAGTCATATATTACTTCTAAACTGATAAATGAACATCACATATACACTACTGTTAAAAAGGTTTGAGGTCACTTAGAAATGTCCTTGTTTTTGAAAGAAAGGCAATTTTGTCCATTAAAATAACATCAAATTGAGCAGAAATACAGTGTAGACAGTATTAGTTAGTTAATGTTGTAAATTACTATTGTAGCTGGAAATGGCAGATTTTTTTATGGAATATCTACATAGGCGTACAGAGGCCCATTATCAGCAACCATCACTCGTGTGTTCCAATGGCACATTGTGTTAGCTATTCCAAGTTTATCATTTTAAAAGGCTGATTTATCATTAGAAACCCCTTTTGCAATTATGTTTGCACAGCTGAAAACCTTTGTGCTGATTAAAGAAGCAATAAAACTGTCCTTCTTTAGGCTAGTTGAGTATCTGGAGCATCAGCATTTGTTGGTTCAATTACAGGCTCAAAATGACCAGAAACAATGTACTTTCTTCTGAAACTCATCATTCTATTCTTGTTCTCAGAAATTAAGGCTATTCCATGCGAGTAATTGCCAAGAAACTGAAAATCTCGTACAACGCTGAGTAGTACGCCCTTCACAGAACAGCGCAAACTGGCCCTAACCAGAATAGAAAGAGGAGTGGGAGGCCCTGGTGTGCAACTGATGTAGAGGACACGTACATTAGAGTGTCTAGTTTGAGAAACAGAAGCCTCACCAGTCCTCAACTGGCAGCTTCATTAAATAGTATCCGAAAACACCCGTCTCAATGTCAACAGTGAAGAGGCGACTCTGGGATGCTGGCCTTCTAGGCAGAGTTGCAATGAAGAATCCATATTTCATACTAGCCAATAAAAAAAAAATATTAAGATGGGCAAAAGAACAGACACTGGACAGAGGAACTCTGCCTAGAAGGCCAGCATCCCGGAGTCGGGTCTTCAATGTTGAAGTTGAGACTGGTGTTTACCTGTCCCGTAGTTGGAAGTGAATCCTCTCTTGTGCCAAATGCCATCAAAGGATACATTCATTTCTATGATGGCATCCTCATCCTCCTACAGCAACTCTGCCATGCCTGGGTCTATATCTGCATATTCTCCTCTAATGATCTTTGTGGCTCTCTCCATTGACCGTAGCCTTGCTGTATCTCTGCAACTAAAATGAGGGGGAAATGTACTTATTATGATCTCTGTCGACATTACAGTCATAACTGCAGGATTAAATATCAGCATGTTACCCTATGTGAATATTAACCTACCAGCATTTATTTACTTTATGTAAAGCTAATTTCTCAGTAATCATAGTAAGCTACAGCCCTATGACACTGTAGGCCTATGTGACAGTCTCATTGTTTAGTTATGTTTTCCTATCACTCTGTTTATTCACTTTGAATACATTTGCAGGAGCAAGGAAATACGTATTATTTATACACAGCAAATCACCTGACAATAATGGGCAACTCTCCCCTTTTATTTACCTGTCAACCTCCTGGTATGTCTCTGATATGAGCTGAGATGCAAGGAAGGAATCCCTAGGACTTTGCTTATTTTCTTTAGCGCTGCTTAAACAAGTCCAAGTTCGTGGGCTAGAAGAACCATCTTGACATTTATGTCAAATGCCACATCTCCCCTGGAATACGCCTGCAGCCTGGAGGAAGTGTGAACATTCCTCCTAAATGCATCATGATCGCCTTTCCCAGTGTGCACATTCTATCATGACATAATTACAGAATCCTTGTTTGGTGGGGTCTATGGTGATTTTCAGTCCAGTGTGTAGACACTTAGGGCAAATCAAATCATGTACAAGTTGGTTTATTCGTGACATGTGGAATAAAATCCACTGTTGGCTGGCTGGCTGGCTGTTGTCTGGTTGATCGCTGCTATCGGTCATCTTCATCTAATTTGCATCTCAACGTACTGCTGCCAGCTACCTCCTTTTCCTCCTCTACCTGTACTGCCACAATCGGCTGATCAGGCTCATTTATTTTTTTTTAATTCACTGATTTTCTCGCATTGGCTAACTGAGATCACTTATTTATATTCACATACTGTAGGTATATTCTTCGAGATTTGTTAATTTTGTCTCTCTTTATGTAGATTCTTCGCGGGAGCTATTTTCAAACAAGGAAGTGCTGCACTGCACGGACGTCAGGGAATTACACCTCTTTCCGCACAAAGTACTAAATCTACAAAGCATATAGCCATGTGTAGACTGGCTAATGATATGCTCCAGAAAACAAGCTTTGAATGATTCAACATGGAGAGTTTTATAAATAGTGGTTGAAGTCCTACATGAAACATGATATCAAGAACAAAATGTATGCTAGCATGGAGTTAAAATGACAAAATTATACAAATCAAGAATTTCAATACGTTATTGTCGATTTATTTGTACATTTTATGAAAGTAGGGAAGTTATAGTTGCAAAACATCCCAAATCTGAAAATGTACAGATGGAAGCAAAATCACATGTTTTGCCTGTGGTGGCTGACCTTAAACCACTCGAGTGTTGCATTAGCAGTATGCTTAGAGTCATTGTACTGCTGGAAGGTGAACCTCCATCCCAGTCTCAAATCTCCGGACGACTGAAACAGGTATCCCTCAAGAATTTCCCTGCATTTAGCGCCATCCATCATTCCTTCAATTCTGACCAGTTTCCCAGTCCCTGCAGATGAAAAACATCCCCACAGCATGATGCTGCCACCACCATGCTTCACTGTGGGGATGGTGTTCTCGGGGTGATGAAAGGTATAGGGTTTGCGCCAGACATTTTCCTTGATCGCCAAAAAGCTCAATTTCAGTCTCATCTGACCAGAGTACCTTCTTCTATATGTTTGGGGAGTCTCCTACATGCCTTTTGGCGAACACCAAACGTGTTTGGTTATTTCTTTCTTTGCGCAATGGCTTTTTTCTGGCCACTCTTCCGTAAAGCCTAGCTCTGTGGAGTGTACGGTTTAAAGTGGTTCTATGGACAGATACTCCAATATCCGCTGTGGAGCATTGCAGTTCCTTCAGGGTTAGCTTTGGTCTCTTTGTTGCCTCTCTGATTAATGCCCTCAATGTCTGGTCCATGAGATTTGGTGGGCGGGCCTTCTCTTGGCAGGTTTGTTGTGGTGCCATATTATTTATAATGGATTAAAGGTGCTCTGCGGCATGTTCATTGTTTCAGATATTTTTTTATAACCCGACCCTTTTATAACCCGACCTGTTTGGAGAGCTCCTTGGTCTTCATGGTGTCGCTTGCTTGGTCGCTTATTTATTTATTTAACTAATTATGTGACTTCTGAAGGTAATTGGATGCACCAGATTTTATTTAGGGGCTGCATTGCAAAGGGAGTGAAACACCACTTTAAAAATACATTTTAACTAGGTAATCTTTTTCATTTCACTTCACCATTTAGACTATTTTGTGTATGTCCATTACATGAAATCCAAATAAAAATCAATTTAAGTTACAGGTTGTAATGCACCAAAATACTAAAGGCCAAGGGGGTTGAGTACTTTTGCAAGGCACTGTTAAAGAAATCCCGCTATGACCTCCGAAGAGCCATCAAACAGGCAATGCTTCAATACAGGACTAAGATTTAATTCTACTACGCCAGCTCTGATGCTTGTCGGATGTGGCAGGGCTTGCAAACTATCATGGATTACAAAGGGAAACCTAGCCGTGAGCTGCCAAGTGACGCGAGCCTACCAGACTAGCTAATTGCTTTCTATGCATGCTTTGAGGCAAACAATTCTGAACCATGCATGAGAGCAGCAGTGGTTATGAGTGACCGTGTGATCTCGCTCTCGGTAGCCTTTGTAAGTAAGACGTTTAGACAGGTTAACATTCACAGGGCCAAACAGATTTACCAGGACTAGTACTTTCAACCTCTCCCTGACCCATTCTGTAATACGTACATGTTCCAAGCAGACCAGCATAGTCCCTGTGCCCAAAAACAAAATGCTTTGAAAGGCTGTTCATGGCTCACATCAACAACATCCTCGAGGACAACATAGACACATTCCAATTTGCATATCACCCTAACAGAACCACAGATCCACACTGCCTTCTCCCAGCTGGACAAGATGAACATATATGAGAATGTCGTTCATTGACCACAGCTTTCAACACCATAGTACCCCCCCCCCCCCCAAGTGATGAGCTTGGGGGGAGGGTACTATGGTGTTGATTAGTCCCCTCCCATACTCCCTGTTCACCCACGACTGCGTGGCCATACATGCTCCAACACCATCATCAAGTTTGCTGATGACTCGATGGTGGTAGGCCTGATCAACGATGAAACCGCCTATAGGGATGAGGTCAGTGACTTGGCAATGTGGGGCCAGGACAACAACTTCTCTCGCAATGTCAGTAAGACAAAGAGCTGATCGTGGACTAGAGGAAACGTAAGGCAGAGCACACATCCACATCCACATTGACAGTGCTGTAGTGGAGCAGGTCGAGAGCCTCAAACTTCTTAATGTCCACCTCACTAAGGCATTATTAACATGGTCCACACACACCAACACAGTCATGAAGCAGGCACAACAATGGCTCAATACCCCATCAGGAAGCTGAAAATATTTATCATGGGCCCTCAGATCCTCAAAAAGATCTACAGCTGCACCATTGAGAGCAGCTTAACTGGCTGCATCACCGCTTAGTATAGCAACTGCTTGGCATCCGACTGCAGGGCGCTGCAGAGGGTAGTGTGTAAGGCCCAGTAGATCACTGGGGCCGAGCTCCCTGCTATCCAGGACTTCTATACCAGGCGGTGTCAGAGGAAGGCCCTAAAAATTGTCAGACTCCAGCTTCCCAAGTCATAGACTGTATTCACTGCTACCACACAGCAAGCGGAACCGATTCACCAAATCTGCAATAAGTCTCGGAACAGCTTCTACCCCCAAGCCAAAAGACTGCTAAATAGTTAACCAAACAGCTACCCTGACTATCTGCGTTGACCCTTTTGACTCATCACATACGCTGCTGCTACTGTTTATTATCTATCCTATTGCCTAGTCACTTTACCCCTACCTACAGTATATGCACACTCTACCTCGATTAACTCATACCCCTGCACAGGAACTCGTTACCGGTACCCCGTGTATATAGCCAAGTTATCGTTATTCATCGTGTTTGTATTCCAGGCGTTGTTGTTTTATTTTCTATATTTTTCTCTCTGCATTGTTAGGAAGCGGCAGGTAGCCTAATAGTTAGAGTGTTGGACTAGTAACCGAAAGGTTGCAAGATCGAATCCTCGAGCTGACAAAGTAAACATCTATTGTTCTGCCCCTGAACAAGGCAGTTAACCCACTGTTCATAGGCTGTCATTGAAAATAAGAATTTGTTCTTAACTGACTTGCCTAGTTCAATAAAAGTACAAAATAATAAATAGAAATCCCCTGTGAGTAAGCATTTCAGTGTTTTATTGAGACAAAGCACTCTTTGAGTTAAATAGTCTTACGGTATCACTCCTATTCAATAAATTCACTGAATTGAAATAGACCCCCATAGGACTGGTGTGGTCAATGTCTGTCATTAAAGAGACGTGTTACTACCAGATTTGTTTTTTTAAGTAATAGTTTGGGTGTTTGTGGCACAAATCCAATGTTATTCAATGGTACCTATCTTAGAATTTCACGCTTCATGTTCATCTATCTTAAATTGATTGTGTAACTCAATGAAGTTACTTATAGAAAAACAGGACACGAATCGTGAAAATTCGAAAATAGGTACCATTAACCTTCTTTGGATTTGTGCCACAAATGCAAAAAAGTTTGACTTTGAAACAGTCACCAGTTAAACAAAACCAAAGGATGGATTGCTGTAATACCTTGCAAATAGACTCCTTACAGTGCAAGGAAACCAATACATCAAATGTATTTAGGGTGAACTTTCCCTGTAATGGTAAATTGTCACCCCCATATTGTAAGTGTACTAGAATATTCAGGTGTTTGTCTGGTGATATTCAGCATTTCAATATTCATCCATTAACATTGCGTTAACCCCCTCACCCACCTCTCTCCACCCATGGCAGGATAAACGCCCATGTCCTTTTCCTCACGCCTGGACTGCTGCTGTCAGCCTCAGATAAGGGCACCGATCCCCATCAAAACATATTGATATGGGTGTTCATCTTGGCTGGTATAGCTCACATCCCCATATGACCGTTTGGCAGTAAAGATTAATACTGTATAAGGAATGAGAAATGATTTATACTTTTACTTTAGATTTTAAAGAGTAGTTTAGCAATTAAATTGACTTTTGATGTGTAAGTATATTTAAAAGCCAATACTTTTAGACTTTTACTCAAGTAGTTTAATGGGTGACTTTCACTTTTAATTTAGTCATTTTCTACTAAGGTATCCTGTACTTCAAGAATGACAATTTAACACTTTTTCCACCACTGGAAATAACACCTTGAATGTTTTGACCCATGCAAATAGTCAATATGTTCAACAATATTGTTTCTTTCTTAAAAATATAGGTTTACATGTTACGATAATTGATCCTAATTGGCATATAAATGTACACGTTAATCTGGGATTATTTAGGGTAGTTGGGGTCAGAAAAGTAGGGTATAAATGTGAGGAAATTATCAGGGATGACAATCCTGGAGTCTGTCAGCGGGAGAGCAAGAGGAAGATGGAGAGGAGGGAGCATGGTGGACAAGAGAAAGAGAATCTACCATATTCCTTGTGTTTCTTAATACCAGAGATACATGTACTCCTGAAGTAGGGGCTCAGGGACATATATTGTATATGTACTAGCCCCCCTCTTAGCTATTCACAGCGTCCCACATTATATTATTCCCACATTATCCACACACTACCCTTCTCAGCATGGAGATTAACAGTGAGTCACACATAAGAGTAGCATGTTGCATAAATGTACCTATTGAACCAAGCGGAAGGACATGGCACATTTACTTATTTCTCTGTGACACATGATATGATACACATAATCAATTTAGCTGAAGCTATGAATACAGATCAATCACCTATTGATTTGTTATTTCCTAATAAAATGCTAATATCAAACATTCCATGTTAATATTATGATAAATATGTCTGATCTTGTATGCAGTGAAGAAATACCGCAAGGTGTGGGAGGTGGATGAGATATCGGTACTATATGCATGTAATAAACACAGTGTACGAAACATCAGGCACACCTTCCTAATATTGACTTGTACCCCCTTTTGCCCTCAGAACAGCCTCAATTCTTCGGGGAACGGACTCTACAAGGTGTTGAAAGAGATTCACAGGGATGCAGGCCCAGTTTGACAGTTTGACAATGCTTCCCAAAGTTGTGTCAAATCGGCTGGTTGTCCATTGGGTGGTGGACCATTCTTGATACACAGGGAAAACTTTTGGGCGTGGAAAACCCAGCAGCATTGCATTTCTTGACACACTCAGAGCAGTGCGCCTGGCGCCTACTACCATACCCCATTTTAAGGCACTTAAATATTTGTTCTTTCCCATTCACCCTCTGAATGGCACACATACACAATCCATGTCTCAATTGTCCAAAAACTTTAAAAATCCTTCTTTAACCTGTCTCCTCCCCTTCATCTACACTGATTGAAGTGGATTTAACCAAGTGACATCAAAATGGGATCATAGCTTTCACCTGGATTCACCTGGTCAGTCTATGTCATGGAAATATTAATGTTTTTTACACCCAGTGTAGCTTTTCTGGCTCTTTACCTTTTACTTCAAAGCTTCTTACATGTAGTTGGCATAAGTGACTTGTTGATCGTGGGAGATGGGTCCTCTTACTTCAATAATCCAGTGGGAAGACTGCCGTACAATAGGAGACTGTCGAAATTCTTTATAGTGGTTTTTATACATACTGTAGTTGAGAGGCTGCATAGACAATCTCTTTTCTCTTATATCTGAAATAATGTGATTTCACAATGTCCCAAAACTTTCACAAAGTCTTCTAAACTTCATATTTTGCTCACTTTTCATGCATAATAGCTTTCCCACTCAATCACATTTATATTTGTACAGCCTGCGCTCATCAAGTAAAACCAACAACTCTCATCTGATAGGCTGTCATCTGGGCCCAGTTTTTTTTTTACAGAATTATCCAGATTCTGTAATCCTATTTTTTTGCTATCCAGTATCAGATATATCTGGCTGTTTTTGAGACAGCTTTTCATAAAATAGTTGGAAATGATCGTTCTGATCCAGATACCAGATACCACAATATCAAGATCACCTGACTTAGAATTCCTCGCAATCAAATGCCGACCGCATTATCTACCAAGAGAATTGTCTTCGATCATAATCACGTTCGTGTATATTCCCCCCAAGCAGACACATCAACGGCCCTGAAAGAACTTTATTTGACTCAATGTAAACCGGAAACCACATATCCTGAGGCAGCATTTATTGTAGCTGGGGATATTAACAAGGCTAATCTGAAAACAAGGCTCCCTAAATTCTATCAGCATATTGATTGCGCGACCCGGGGTGACAAAAACTTGGATCATTGTTATTTTAAATTCCGCGACGCATATAAGGCTGACCACAACTCCATTTTGTTGCTCCCAGCCTATAGACAGAATCTAAAACAGGAAACACGCGTGCTCAGGTCTGTTCAATGCTGGTCCAACCAATCGAACAACAACATTGATGAATACGCTGATTCGGTGAGTGAGTTTATTAGCAAGTGCATCGGTGATGTTGTACCCACAGCGTCTATTAACCTCTTGAATCTCTGGGGGCGCTATTTCATTTTTGGATGAAAAACATTCCCGTTTTAAACAAGATATTTTGTCACAAAAAGATGCTCGACTATGCATATAATTGATAGCTTTGGAAAGAAAACACTCTGAATTTTCCAGAACTGCAAAGATATTGTCTGTGAGTGCCCTAGAACAGGAGCTACAGGCAAAACCCAGATGAAACGGCAACCAGGAAATGAGCAGGATTTTTGAGGCTCTGTTTTCCATTGTCTCCTTATATGGCTGTGAATGCGACAGGAATGAGCCTGCCCTATCTATCGTTTCCCCAAGGTCTCTGCAGCATTGTGACGTATTTGTAGGCATATCATTGGAAGATTGACCATAAGAGACTACATTTTCCAGGTGTCCGCCCGGTGTCCTCCGTCGAAATTGGTGCGTCATTTTCAGCTGCTGGTATTTTTCCATGGGATTCTGAGGGGAAAGCAGGCTTCCACGAACGGCATATCAACGAAGAGATATATGAAAAAACACCTTGAGGATTGATTCTAAACAACGTTTGCCATGTTTCGGTCGATATTATGGAGTTAATTCGGAAAAAGTTTGACGTTTTGGTGACTGAATTTTCGGTTCATTTCGGTAGCCAAATGTGATGTACAAAACAAAGAAAAACTGAACATTTGCTATGTAACTGAGAGTCTCCTCATTGAAAACATCCGAAGTTCTTCAAAGGTAAATTATTTTATTTATTTGGTTATCTGGTTTTTGTGAAAATGTTGCATGCTAAATGCTGCACAAAATGCTAAGCTAGCTTGCAATACTCTTACACAAATGCTTGATTTGCTATGGTTCAAAAGCATATTTTGAAAATCTGAGATGACAGTGTTGTTAAGAAAAGGCTAAGCTTGAGAGCTAGCACTTTCATTTCATTTGCGATCTTCATAAATAGTTAACGTTACGTTATGCTAATGAGCTTGAGGCTATAACTGGATACAGGTTTTTTTCATAGCCAAACGTGAACAAAATGGAGCGATTTGTCCTACACAAATAATATTTTTTTGAAAAACTGAACATTTGCTATCTAACAGAGTCTCCTCATCGAAAACATCTGAAGTTCTTCAAAGGTAAATGATTTTATTTGAATGATTTTCTTGTTTTTGTGAAAATGTTGCTGGCTGAATTCTAGGCTTATAGCTATGCTAGCTATCAATACTCTTACACAAATGCTTGTTTAGCTATGGTTGAAAAGCATATTTTTAAAATCTGGGATGACAGTGTTGATAACAAAAGTCTAAGCTTGAGAGCAAATATATTTATTTCATTTCATTTGCGATTTTCATGAATAGTTAACGTTGCGTTATGCTAATGAGCTTGAGGCTATAAATAGAATCCCGGATCCGGGATTGCTCGACGCAAGAATTTAAAACATTCCCCAACCAGAAACTGTGGATTGATGGCAGCATTCGCTGAAAACTTAAAGCGCGAACCACTACTTTTAATCAGGGCATGGTGACCGGAAACATGACCGAATACAAACAGTGTAGCTATTCCCTCCGCATGGCAATCAAACAAGCTAAGCATCAGAATAGAGACAAAGTAGATTCAACGGCTCAGACACAAGAGGTATGTGGCAGGGTCTAGAGTCAATCACGGACTACAAAAGAAAAACCAGCCCCGTCGCGGACCACGATTGTCACGGTCGTCCTCCTCTTCATCTGAAGAGGAGAGACGAGAAGGATCGGAGGACCAAAATGCGGTGTGGTATGTGTTCATGATGAATATTGAATAAAATAAAGCACTGAACACTGAATACAAACGATACAAAAACAATAAACAAATAACAACCGTGAAGCTATAAATGAGACCTGTGCTGACACAAGCAATTAACATAGACAATCACCCACAAACAAACAGTGAAACCCAGGCTACATATGTATGATTCTCAATCAGAGACAACTAATGACACCTGCCTCTGATTGAGAACCATACTAGGCCGAAACATACAAATCCCCAAATCATAGAAAAAAACAACACAGACTGCCCACCCCAACTCATGCCCTGACCATGCTAAATAAATACAAAAACAAAGGAAATAAAGGTCAGAACGTGACAACGATGTCTTGCTCCCAGACAGACTAAACAACTTCTTTGCTCACTTTGAGGACAATACAGTGCCACTGACACAGCCCGCTACCAAAACCTGCGGGCTCTCCTTCACTGCAGCCAATGTGAGTAAAACATTTAAACGTGTTAACCCTCGCAAGGCTGCAGGCCCAGACGGCAGCCGCATCCTCAGAGCATGCGCAGACCAGCTGGCTGGTGTGTTTACGGACATATTCAATCAACCCTTATCCCGGTCTGCTGTTCCCACATGCTTCAAAAGGGCCACCATTGTTCCTGTTCCCAAGAAAGCTAAGGTAACTGAGCTAAATGACGACCGCCCCGTAGCACTCACTTCCATCATCATGAAGTGTTTCGAGAGACTAGTCAAGGACCATATCACCTCCACCCTACCTAACACCCTAGACCCACTCCAATTTGCTTACTGCCCCAATAGGTCCACAGACGACGCAATCGCAATCACGCTGCACACTGCCCTAACCCATTTGGACAAGAGGAATACCTATGTAAGAATGCTGTTCATCGACTACAGCTCAGCATTTAACACTATAGTACCCTCCAAACTCGTCATTAAGCTCGAGACCCTGGGTCTCGTCCCCGCCCTGTGCAACTGGGTCCTGGATTTCCTGACGGGCTGCCCCCCAGGTGGTGAGGGTAGGTAACAACTTCTCCACCCTGCTGATCCTCAACACTGGGGCCCCTCAAGGTTGCGTTCTCAGCCATCTCCTGTACTCCCTGTTCACCCATGACTGCGTGGCCATGCACGCCTCCAACTCAATCATCAAGTTTGCAGACGACACTACAGCGGTAGGCTTGATTACCAACAACGATGAGACTGCCTACAGGGATGAGGTGAGGGCCCCCGGAGTGTTGTGTCAGGAAAATAACCTCACACTCAATGTCAACAAAACAAAGGAGATGATAGTGGACTTCAGGAAACAGCAGTGGGAGCAGCCCCCTATCCACATCAACAGGACAGTACTGGAGAGGGTTGGAAGTTTTAAGTTCCTTGGCGTTCACATCACGGACTAACTGAAATAGTCCACCCACACAGACAGCGTGGTGAAGAAGGCGCAGCAGCACCTCTTCAACCTCAGGAGGCTGAAGAAATTTGGCTTGTCACCAAAAACATTCACAAACTATTACAGATGCACAATCGAGAGCATCCTGGCGGGCTGTATCACCGCCTGCTACGGCAACTGCTCTGCCCATAACCGTAAGGCTCTCCAGCGGGTAGTGAGGTCTGCTCAATGCATCACCGGGGGCAAACTACCTGCACTCCAGGACACCTACACCATCCAATGTCACAGGAAGGCCAAAAAGATAGGACAACAACCACCCGAGCCACTACCTGTTCACCCCGCTATCATCCAGAAGGCAAGGTCAGCACAGGTGCATCAAAGCGGGGACCGAGAGACTGAAAAACAGCTTCTATCTCAAGGCCATCAGACTGTTAAACAGACATCACTAACATTGAGTGGCTGCTGCCAACATACTGACTCAACTATAGCCACTTTAATAATGGAAAAATTGATGTAATAAATGTATCACTAGCCACTTTAAACAATGCCACTTTATATAACGTTTACATACTCTACATTACTCATCTCATATGTATATACTATACTCAATACCATCTACTGCATCTTGCCTGTGCCGTTCGGCCATCACTCATTCATATATTTCTATGTACATATTCTCCTTCATTCCTTTACACTTGTGTGTATAAGGTAGTTGTTGTGAAATTGTTAGGTTAGATTACTTGTTAGATATTACTGCATGGTCGGAACTAGAAGCGCAAGTGTTTCGCTACACTCACATTAACATCTGCTAACCATGTGTATGTGACAAATAAAATAAAATTGTATGTGATTTAATATAGATTTCCAGGGCTTTGGAAAAGCCTACACCTTGCCAACTACTGGACAGGTGATGGTACTACATCTACACTGTCATACTGAAAACAGAGATGAGTAAACTACATGAATAAAGGTAGCTTGATTAAAAATAATAGAGCCTGTATATAACTTATACGTAAGTAAATGCATTATTCAATATAACAACTATCCTCATGTAACGGATGTGAAATGGCTAGCTTAATTAGCGGTGCGCTAAATAGCATTTCAATCGGTGACGTCACTTGCTCTGAGACCTTGAAGTAGTAGTTCCCCTCTGCAAGGGCCGTGGCTTTTGTGGAGCGATGGGTAACGACGCTTCGAGGGTGACTGTTGTTGATGTATGCAGAGGGTCCCTGGTTTGCGCCCGGGTATGGGCTAGGGGACGGTTTAAAATTATACTGTTACACTCATACCAATCGTGCGGTCAATTTTATATATTGAACCTGTATATATTTTTTTTAAACCTCCTCACATTAAGTTACGTTTCTTGGTTGTAGTGCCTTTCAGCTTTCTAAATCCACCCTGAGTCTGCCTTTCAAGTGCGCGATCAAGATGTTCCAGATTTTCGGCATCAAAACTATCCAAAACACTACCTTTTTCAGTTTTGATAAATGCAAAAATGACATACAATCCTTATTAAATGTCAAATTGATGACCAAATCCTCATCCCTATTCGGAGAATCAGAATAGAATTTTCCAGTTTAAAAAAATCCAATTCTAACATTTAATCTTATCCGATTTCCGAATCAGATAACTTGGAAAAACTGGGCCCTAACATAGGGAATGTATAGAAACCCTGTTCTGTTAGCGCAACCACAAGCATCACAGAGGCACAACTCATGTAGCAGGCAGCATTGACAATAGTGGGAGTGGGTCATCAGTTTCTTCTCACAGAAGAAAAATACATGTGTTGAGCGCATTCCAGTAATAAAAAACTCAGAAGTTTATATTTTTCTACAGAGACAGGAGTTATAACGCGTTGTATAGAAGGTACTGTATAACAAAATGTTTTATTGAACAGTAAAAGACAGCTAAGACTTTGTTTCCAAAAGAACATATCTGTCTGTAGAATTCAATAAGGTTATTGTTTGAGTGTGTTTACCCTGGAGATGAAAAAAGCCTGTTGTCTAAATCACATCAACCAGTGTTGTTCTCCATTTTTTTGTTGTTGTACGTAAACAAGCAGAAACATGAGTATCATATTTTGGGTTTGTTGACAGGATTTGTCTGCCGGCATCTGTTTCCATGGTAAAACAACTGACAGTGAGTCAGCAGATCCTCGAGCCCTGGGCTCTACTGTAGATGTACCTCTGCAAGCACAGGTCACTGGGGTTAGCAGTCACAGAGTTAAACTTATTGATATTCTCTGTTTGTCCGTAATGGTTAGGGTGCTGCTCAATTATTATGTTGTAAAGCTTAGCAATCATATATTCACTCACTTTTAATTATCAACTTCCGTTACGACCAGCTAGTTCCCAGCCATGCCACATTCACCAGGTTAATGTAAACAATTTGTCTCGGGCCCACAGGCTAATGTGGTCATTCCAATATAGTGTGATACTATGCTTACTCAAGGACATGTTTTCCCTCACATTGATGAGCTGTTTTACGATGCAATGTGGCCAGTTAAAAAGACAAGGTGCTCCCTGGTCTGCACTGTGCTGAATGCTAAACTGAGGCGTTGGAGGGAAGTCATTTTGATGACACCTGTTAGAGTTTTAGGATGATTGATTCGGATGGTGTTATTGAAGGAGATTGGATAGAACTGTCAGAGGATAATTGCGTCTCATATTCATCAGATTTATCCCCTGGATTGTCCCTGTGGTTGTTTGCTGCTGGAATTAAGAAACGTATCACGCTTTGTCTTCGTAATGTGTAATTTGCTCTCATTGCATTCCATCTCCCTCTCTCTCTCTCTCTCTCTCTCTCTCTGTCTCTCTGTCTCTTTCTCTCTCTCTATGTGTGTCTCTCGCTCTCTGTCTCGCTGTGTCTCTGTGTGTGTCTTTCTCTCCCTCTCCCTCTCCCTCTCCCTCTCCCTGTCTCTGTCTCTGTCTCTGTGTGTGTGTCTGTTATAGTTCTTATCAAGATAGCGGAAACAATTAATATCATAAGGTTAACCATAAAAACAATTCAATCAGGGAATCAGATTCCTGTACAGTACTTGTGGGGATTACGCATATTATGTACACATTTCACACCAGTAAGCAAAATGTTCTCTGTGAGAGAACAGATTAATGAATCCAAACAGTATATTGTAATACAAAATATTAAAGAAAGGGAGCCCATGGGAGCCCAATGCTCTTGTACAGTGCAACCCACGGCAAACCATAATTAAAGAAGATAATACATTTAGCGGCAACTTTTTTTGTGAATCTTTCCATTATCCAGCTCTAGTAATAGTGGAAGACCGCATGACTGGGCGATAGGAGAGACTGGGGGGCTGTTCCTCTCTAAATGCTTCTGGCCATGTACTTCCCTGATGTCTCACAGACATATGTATATTTAATTTAACCAGAACCCAGGAGCCCTCTGTAAAGCTGCTCTAGTCAGCCCATAGCAGAGGCGCCACGTTAGCAGATGTTGCTGTGAGAGGCCATTCTGCAGATAGGCAGAAATGACTCACAGGCCCTAGGGTGCTTTCACAGCGTTGAGTGGAGGAGACCCTGACTGGGCGGCTGGAGGGGAGCGAGGAGTGGATGGATGGTACTGCAGTATGGAGAGCTGTTTCTATAGCCTTTGGGTAACATTGGTGCCACTCTGTTTCAGCAGTACCCAGCTCCATTGAGCCTGTCACGGCAAGCGAGATGGCAACATGTTAGGGTGGTCAGGTCTGGATACATAATCTCCCAGCAGGATATTGCTAAATCATTCGTGAGCCAAGTTAACATAGAGATTTGACCAATAAGTCAGTCATTGTAAGACTATTTTCTTCCACTTTCTGGTCCTCTACCTTCGGAGGCCACTATACATTTTCCAGATAATCTGCTCAGGTGTCAGGCATATGTGTATAGGTGGCAGGGAAGTCAGGCGCAAGAGAGTCAAACGGAGTGTGAAATGGAGTCTTTTAATAAAGTCCACGTAACATGCTCCATAACACTAAAATGTACATACATCAACAAACATGGGTACGAGGACCCGTCGCACACCTATACAACATAAAACTACAGTGACAAAGACATGAGGGGAAACAGAGGGTTAAATACACAACAGGTAATGAATGGGATTGAAAACAGGTGTGTGGGAAGACAAGACAAAACCAATGGAAAATGAAAAATGGATCAATGATGGCTAGTAGACCGGTGATGTCGAACGCCGAGCACCGCCCGAACAAGGAGAGGCAACGACTTCAGGCATGAAGAGATTCCTTGTATTTGTATTTATTAGGGATCCCCATTAGCTGCTGCCAAGGCTGGGGTCCAAACACATTAAGGCACTTATATTACATATAAAACAACATACAAAACACTACATCATATAACATTATTACACCACTACATCTACAATATAAAATGTATAATACCAATTAAGAACAATATTACAATGTACGCGTGTGTAGAGTGTGTGTAGTAGTGCATGTGTGTGTATGCGTGTGTCTGTACCTGTGTGTGTGTGTGTCTCTTCACAGTCCCCGCTGTTCCATAAGGTGTATTTGTATCTGTTTTTTAAAATCTGATTCTACTGCTTGCATCGGTTACTTGATGTGGAATAGAGTTCCATGTAATCCTGGCTCTATGTCGTACTATGTACCTCCCATTGTCTGTTCTGGACTTGGGGATTGTGAAGAGACCTCTGGTGACATGTCTTGTGGGGTATGCATGGGTGCCCGAGTTGTGTGCTAGTTGTTTAAACAGACTGCACAGTGCATTCAGCTTGTCAACATTTCTTACAAAAACAAGTAGTGATGAAGTCAATCTCTCCTCCACTTTCAGCAATCAGAGATTTACACGTGTACTTTTAAGGGCCAGCCGTGCTGCTCTGTTCTGAGCTAATTGTAATTTTCATACTTCCCTCTTTGTGGCTCCTGACCACACTACTGAACAGTAGTCCAGATGTGACAAAACTAGGGCCTGTAGAACCTGCCTTGTTTATAGTGTTGTTATGAAGGCAGAGTAACGCTTTATTATGAACAGACTCCTACTGCTACTGTTGTATTAATATGTTTTGACCATGACAGTTCAGGGATACTCCAAGCCATTTCGTCACCTCAACTCGCTCAATTTCCACATGATTTATTACAGGATTTTGTTGATGTTTAGGGTCTAGTGAATGATTTGTCCCAAATACAATGCTTTTCAGTCGCTGTAGTAGCTGACGTGTATAGTGTTGAGTCATCCGCATATAGACACACTGGCTTTACTTACTTTTTTTACTTGTTCTGTTAGACAGGTAACTCTTTATCCACATTAGGGGGTGTTAAGCTATAAGAATATACATGTTTTCCAGCAGCAGGGGGTTGAACAAATCCGCCCCACAATATAATTTGTGTAAATGTTGTACTTGTTGAATGTCCTTCCCTATAACCATGCTGAAAGTCTGTTGTCAATTTGGTTACTGTAAAATAGCATTTTATCTGGTCAAACACAATTTAAAAAAAGTTTACTAAGGGTTTACTAGTAAAGGAGGCTTTACTATTCTTAGTTAGTGGAATGACTTTTGATTCTCTCTAGGCCTGAGTGCACACATTTTCTAGTAGGCTTAAATTGAAGACATGGCAAATAGGAGTAGAAATATCATCCACTATTATCCTCAGTAATTTCCCATCCAAGTTTTCAGACCCCGGTAGCTTGTAATTGTTGATACACAACAACAAATGTTCACCTCTTTCACACTCACTTTACGGAATTCAAAAGTACAATTCTTATCTTTCATAAATTGGTCAGATATACTTGGATGTGTACTATCAGGGTTTGTTGCTGGCATGTCATGCATACATTTTCTAATCTTGTCAATGAACAAATCGTTGAAGTAGTTGGCAATAACAGTGGGTTTTGTGATGAATGAGCCATCTGATTCAATGAATAATGAAGCCGAGTTTGCCTTTTTGCCCAAAATGTCAGGTGCTTCAAAGTTTTTTACTGTCATTCTTTATTTAATTTATTGTTGTTTAATAGTGTAGTTTCTTCTTATTTTTATTTAGTTTAGTCACGAGTTCTCAATTTGCAGTACGTTTGCGAATCGTTTGGGCTGCCAGACTTATTTGCCACACCTTTTGCTTCATCCCTCTCAACCATATAATTGTTAAATTCCTCATCAATCCAAGAGGGTTTAATTTTACTTTAACAGCGATTTCCTTAATGGGTGCATGAATGTGTCAAGTGCAGCATCTGGTTGGTCCTCATTACACACCATAGACCAGAAAATATTATTTACATCATCAATAATAATTTTTGCTACAACTTCTTGCATGACCTCTTATACACTATATTAGTCCCAGCCTTTGGAACTTTGGTTTTCCTAGATATCGCTACTATATTGTGGTCACCACATCTGATGGGTCAGGATACTGCTTTTAAGCAAATTTCTGCAGCATTAGTAAAGATGTGATCAATACATGTTGATGATTTCATTCCTGTGCTATTTGTAACTACCCTGGTAGGTTGACTGATAACCTGAACCAGGATTCAGGCACTGTTTACAGTTTGAAGCTCTTTCTTGAGTGGGCAATTTGATGAAAATATACCGCTCTGTTGATATCACATAGATTATAAAGTATTTCACACATATTATCCAGATACTGACTGCACTTGGTGGTCTATATAGCAGCTTCCCACAAGAAAGAGCTTTAGGTGAGGCAGATGAACCTGTAGCCATATTACTTCAACAGTGTTTAACAAGAGATCTTTTACAGGAATGTTCTTTACATGAATGTGGTTCAGAATATAGACCGCAACACTGCCCCATTGGCATTTCTTTATTTTCAGTAGATGTTATACCTATGATCAGGTATACACAAACTGGGGAACGTGCAATGCCGTCGGGGGTACGCCAAAAAAACAAACACATTTTTAACGGGGCTATACATTTAGGTGAGTTTATTTTCCCACCTGAGAAGCCTCGTTTCAATGCCAAAAATAAAATGTGTTCAGCAAAATAACAACACAATGTGAAATACAGGTAGCCTGGTCAAATAAATAACTTCCAATCACATTAACCGTTACTCTCTTGTGGTAATTCCACTAACACATGTGGCTAAACGTAGCTGGTGCTCCTGTTGGGATCTGTAATCTGTACTGATGGCGCAAAAGCCATGACAGGGAGACATAGTGGAGTGATAATGCGCATGTATGTAGTTGCTCCCGACACGACTTTCGTACACTGCAGCATCCACAGAGATGCTCTTGATGCCAAGGGAATGCCTGACACCTTGAGAGATGTTTTGGACACTACAGTGAAAATGGTTAACTTAGTTAAAACAAGGCTCCTGAATTGAGAAACAAGCTTAAAGTTTTCATTACTGACCGTATTTTTCACTTGTCTGACCGCTTGCATTATCACAAGTTTCTCACACAACTGGCCTATCTGGGTGATGTTCTTTCTCACCTGAATGATCTGAAACTACGATTACAGGGACTCTCCACAATTATATTCAATGTGCGTAAGAAGTTGGAGCTCTTCTCTGTCTGCATTAACAAGAACAACACATAGGTCTTTCCATCATTGTATGATTTTTTTGTGCAAATGAACTCAAGCTTACAGACAATGTCAAATGTAATATAGCGAAGCACCTGAGTGAGTTGGGTGCGCATTTACGCAAGTACTTTCCCGAAACAGATGACACAAACAACTGTATTTGTTATCCCTTTCATGCCATGTCTCCGGTCCACTTACCGATATCCGAACAAGAGAGCCTCATCGAAATTGCAACAAGCGGTTCTGTGAAAAATGAATTTAATCAGAAGCTACTGTCAGATTTCTGGATTGAGCAAATCACGTTGTTTAAGACACTGATCTCTTTGCAACCACGTACCTATGTGAGAGTGGATTCTCGGCCCTCACTAGCATGAAAACTAAATACAGGCACAGACTGTGTGTGGAAAAAGACTCTATACAACCCAACATTGCAGAGTTATGTGCATCCTTTCAAGCACACCCTTCTCATTATCCTGTGGTGAGTTATTCACCATTTTCAATTAACAAATAAGGTTTTATTAAAAATAATACAAATAATAAACAGAAATACCTTATTTATATAAGTATTCAGACCCTTTACTACGAGACTTGAAATTGAGCTCAGGTGCATCCTGTTTCCATTGATCATCCTTGAGATGTTTCTACAACTTGATTGCTGTCCACCTGTGGTAAATTCAATTGATTGGACATGATTTGTAAAGGCACACACCTGTCTGTATAAAGTCCCACAGTTGACAGTGCATGTCAGAGCATAAACCAAGCCATGAGGTCGAAGGAATTGTCTGTAGAACTCCGAGACAGAATTGTGTCGAGGCAAAGATCTGGGGATAGGTACCAAAACATTTCTGCAGCCTTGAAGGTCCCCAAGAACACAGTGGCCTCCATCATTCTTAAGTGGAAGACGTTTGGAACAACCAAAATGGAGCAATCGGGGCAGAAGGACCTTGGTCAGGGAGGTGACCAGGAACCCGATGGTGACTCTGACAGAGCTCATATTAACGAATAACTGTATTTGTCACATGCGCCAAATACAATAGGTGTAGACCTCACAGTGAAATGCTTACTTACAAGCCCTTAACCATCAATGCAGTTCAAGAAAGAGTTAAGAAAATATTTACAGAATAAACTAAAGTAAAATAATAATAAGTAAGTAATTAAGTAATAATAAGTAATAAGTAATAATATAATAACAGTAATGAAGCTATATACAGGGGGTACCGGTACCGAGTACATGTGCAGGGGTACGGGTTGGTTGGGATGCCAGTAGTAAGGTATTTCCTCTGACACATTGGTGCGGCTGCCGTCTGGGTTAAGTGAGCAGTGTGCCAAGAAGCAGTGCGACTTGGCTGGGTTGTGTTTCAGAGGATGCATGGCTCTCGACCTTCGCAATGGGACAAGACTGTAACTATCAATTGAATATTGGGGAGAAAAAGGGGTAAAAAAAATATAATAATAGTTGATCAGGATAAAATATATTTCATTTATTTTAGAATATGGCTATACCTTAACAAAAAAAAAAAGTCAACGGTCTGGATACTTTCCGAAATGCACCGTATGTTAATATGGGCTATATTTTTATACAGTTTTCAGAAGTAGACTTTCTCATGTTATTTATATTGGAACAGATAGTACAGGGTGATCTGCACACAGTGGACTTCCTACTAGTGCACACCGCCTCAGCATTAACAGTATAACATGATTACTGCATGCAATAGCTGTAGGACCAACAGAGGTATTCAGGGAAGATAGGGGGACGTAAGTTACTTACATTGTGTCTGCCAACGCCCCTGGGATAATGTACATTTGATGCAGCATTATGACAACTCAGTGACACAATGGTAGGGATTAACTGAGCTGGTCTTGGGTCATTGATAAATCATCGTCTCAATGCAGACTTGAAATGCTTGGAAAGAGTCCAGGATCCAATGTGATTTGGATGGACTTTGTCATTCCTGTAGAGCATCTTCTGTTTCCAGAAGGTGTCGAAGTTATCTATAAAAAGTGATTCCAACAAATCTACAGTAATCTTTAAGCCAGGTGTGTCATGCCGGTAGACAGCTGAGTCTTTTACAACCACGGCCCAACGATGGTACCGGACCTGAAATTATTGGCCCCTTTTTGGAATCTTTCAGTGCTAAAATCAGTTCTTTAAAATCCATTTTCAGACACATTGACTCTGTACTTTAGGTATTTTCTTAAAACTGCATTGTTGGTTAGGGGCTTGTAAGTAAGCATTTCACTGTAAGGTCTACTACACCTGTTGTATTCGGCGCATGTGACAAATATAATTTGATTTGATTTACTGGAGGGGATAAGGCATGTTGGAAATGGTGGGAAAAGTAAACAAACACAATTGAACAAGAACGCAAATTGCTTTGTTTTGCTTAAAAGAGATGTTTGTTACACTGATTTTAAGCATTTTTCATTGACCCTCTTATAGACGCAGACCATATGGTTTAACTGTCTAGCTTCCCTCTAAGGAATAACTATATATTTATAAATTCACGTTTTCAACCAACTGTTGAATATGAAAACCCTTATAACACAAGTTGGGTGTTTTATTTTGTGATCTGTTTGTTGTGTGAACGGTTAGTTTGGTGACGTCCAACAGTTTTATGCTAGGGCAGTAACATAAAAAAAAAATGATTGTCTCATTATAGTCGCCAGGCTGGGGACCTGGGACCAGTCAGTCAGGCATGAGGTGCCTTGGATATGCCAAGCTGAAAATGTCAACAACATGCTTCCTTGAGCTCGCATTAAATGCTGACAGACGGTAATGGACTTGCTAAGACAGATACCCATTATCAAGTCAATTAAGCAACCCAACTCTTTGCTTTTACCTGTTAGTTAAAAAAAACACCCCACATGTTAAATGAATCACATCTTATTTTGGGAATGGGAATCCAAACCGGGGACATGTTTTTCAGTTGGCTGTGAATACACTGCTAAATGCCAAGGTGACCCCTCACAGCACAAACAACACTCACTTCTATTTCCTGGAGATGGTTACTGGAGATGAATGGTGTGTATGGCCTTGTTTCTGCGAATGCATTGTTGACAGAAACTAGATGTGATGTTTAGTAGTTGTGCAAAACACGAAAAACACATGAATTCCTTGGTTACGGCTGCAATATGCTGTCAAATTAGCAGGTCTCTTTAGTGGTACCATTTCTCTATTGTCTCTCTTTCTCTGTGCCTCCCTAAAGGATTGTATAATTGTAGAAATTATTTTGTGCTATAGCATAAGTAGTGTAGCATTGTGGATCTTGATGTATTGTCTTTGCTGTTGCTTTTTATGGGTATAGTGGTTTGGGAAACTGCTAGAAATGTAGCTAGTAGTGATTTGTTTGGCATTGACACCAGATAAGAATGTGTGTTTCTGTGTGTACTGTACAAAGGGTTCTGCCTTGTGGCTTACCAGTCATTGCTGCTGCCACTTGGTCCCCAAACCAACATGACTTGTGATAGAGACCAGACAGAGGAAATTTTAACCTTTTCATGGTAATGTCTGAATAATCTATTGTAATACAATGGTGACTGTTTTAGTAACAGATTTCTAGTAGGCTCTTTGGTATCACATGCATTTATGTCAGTCTCAAGGAAGACTGCAAAGGTTACAGTATACAAGTGGAACATTTATTACTAGAGTAAAACGTAACAATTGAACTGGCATGAGACTTTCACCCACAGTTGTCCAAACAGAGCTAGCGTAAGGCCACACCTCCAACAAGCCACACCTCCAGATCCTCTAATAGGCTGCTGTCGCTACACTATTTAGCATTTAATCTCCAAATTGCTTTTCCATAAATCTCATACTGCTTTCAGTTGATGCTTTGTAATTGTCTCCACATATCTTTGTGCCTTTGTGTTTCTGCAATGTCTTTTTTTTTCATTTCCCCTCTCTGGTGAATTAGGGTGCAGCTGAACATCCAAAGCTAGAGCGCTTCCTCATGCATGACATGAAAAGAAAGTTCTTCTGTAGGTAGGTAAAGCTTCGGTATGCTTCAGTCACTTTGTACATTTTGCCACTCTGACAAAAAGGCTGCCGAGGCACAGGCTACGTGCCTCCACCCTACAAAATGTGCAGTTCAAGCTGCTGTATGGAAAACATTTGCCTCACCAGTCATCTACTGTGGAAGTAACAGGCCTATTCTGGATGTCAGTGTGGACAAATATGGTTTCACACAGTGATGACTTCTTTGGAGGTGACAGCCTTTGAATGCTCTTCCATCAGCCTGCCACAACGCCATGTTCCACGGTGGTATTTCTGTCAACCAACTATACAGCACATATATGAGCTTCTTCTCTACAATGCTACAGGCTACTACCTCAGGGAAGGGGACACAGTTCTCCCAATCCTAATGATGTTGTCCAAGACAGCTAAGAGACAAACTGTACATTATATTGGCGATATCGTAATTTCAGAAATGTCATGGAAGAGTGAGTGACCTTTGGATGTATAGACACATTGCCTGAACGTGTATCTCTTAAGTAAGAGTACAGAGGGTTGTACGTCCGGCACAGTACATCACACGGGGCCAAGATTCCTGCCATCCAGGACCTCGATACCAGCTGGGGTCAGAGGAAGGCCCTAAAAATTGTCTGAGAAATGAAGGATATTCCAGGTGAGAAATTGCCAAGAAACTGAAGATCTCGTACAACGCTGTGTACTACTCCCTTCACAGAAAAGCGCAAACTGGCTCAAACCAGAATAGAAAGAGGAGGCCACTGTGCACAACTGAGCAAGAGGACAAGTACATTAGGGTGTCCAGTTTGCGCTGTTCTGTGAAGGGAGTAGTACACAGCGTTGTACGAGATCTTCAGTTTCTTGGCAATTTCTCGAATGAAATAGCCTTCATTTCTCATTTCTCAGAACAAGAATAGGCTGAAGTTTCAGAAGAAAGGTCTTTGTTTCTGGTCATTTTGAGCCTTTAATCAAACCCATAAATGCTGATGCTCCAGATACTCAACTAGTCTAAAGAAGGCCAGTTTTATTGCTTCTTTAATCAGCACAAAAGTTTTCAGCTGTACTAACATAATTGCAAAAGGGTTTTCTAATGATCAATTAGCCTTTTAAAATGATATTCTTGTATTAGCAAACACCACGTGCCATTAGAACACTGGAGTGATGGTTGCTGATAATGGGCCTCTATACGCCTATGGAGATATTCCATCAACAATCTGCCGTTTCCAACTACATTAGTCATTTACAACATTAACAATGTCTACACTGTATTTCTGATCAATTTGATGTTATTTTAATGTACAAAACAAGTGTTTTTCTTTAAAAAACAAGGAGATTTCTAAGTGACCCCAAACTTTTGAACGGTAGTGTACATATTACCTCAACTCACCGGTGCTCTGCACATTGACTCTGTACCGGTACCCCTTGTATATGGACTCGCTCTTGTTTATTTTTTACTAATCTATTTTTTAGCTAACTTGTATTTTTTCTTGAAACTGCATTGTTGGTTAAGGGCTTGTAAGTAAGCATTTCACTAAGGTCTACACATGTTGTATTCGGCGCATGTGACAAATCAAATTTGTTTTGAGATGGATGGAACGTCCCTTAATGTCACATTGCACCATCTTAGAGAGGTAGCAAGGGAGATTTAGTAGAGGATGAGCCATCTGGTTCCCGAGACTGAGATAGATATGAATAGACAGAGAATTAAGAGGAAATATGATGGTATTTATTTAGTCCGTAAGTAAACTGTCATTTACCTTAATGTGTGATGTGAGTTAAAGCAAACCTGGTCTGTAACGAGGTTGGTAACATCAATTTAGAGTGTCACCTGCAGAGGTTATATTCGCCTCGCCTGCAGAGTCCCCCCCCCCTCCCCCACTTCTGCTTTGATTAAAATCACAAGCAGTGGCTTACTGCCTACGTTGATATTTCATAGTCTCTTCAATCTTCAAGATGCTTTAAACTTTTATTTCTTCTTCTTTTTTAACTTTTTTAAAATGTTTGTCGTCAGTGAGCTCAGTGGAAATGTCACTTGTGGTATTTATAGTTGTGCCTGTCACTATACTTCTGAGATGTTAGACGTTGTGACATGCAGGGAGGTCAGAGTGTGATGATAGTGGCAGTGATAGCTGCTGAGAAGTCAGATGTGGTTGGGTGTTTCAGTTGGCTGTCAGACTCAACTACACCCCTCACTGTGTGAGGCCAGGATGCCTTTATGCACTCAGAAAAGTGAACACATCAGCAAAGTCTAAGAAATACAAGTAAATTGAGTAAGATCTAAGGCTAACGCATTTCCTAGAGGAGACTTTTGAAAGACTCCTAAGCCAGCTGTGGAAATATTGGTCTTACCAAAGCTCAGGTTGAGTTTTCAGTGCTTTAAGTACAACACTCGATGTGATTGTAAGAAAACTGATGTTGCCAAGCTACAACATTGGTTTGTGTGTAAGTTAGTCAGACTCATAGCAGCCTTTTGTGAGCTTGTTTTATTCGGTGTTGCGCTCTACTGATCTACTGAGTGACCCAGCGGACCTACCATCTGTCATAGCCAGTACAACCATGTCTCTTTATTTTAACGCTCAGCACTGTGTATATGTTGCCCTCCTTTCCCTTACAGTGTCTCTATCGCTCTTCTTCTGTCTTTCTCATTCTCTCTCTCTCTTTCTCTCTCCGTCTCTTTCTCTCTCTGTCTCTTTGTCTCTGTCTCTCTCTCTGTCTCCCTCTCATGTTTGTTTGCCTTTGGTTTAGAGACTCCCCACAGCAGAGTAATGATGCTAAACCATCACTCATTAGCTCAACAAACAGCGCTAGTGGGCATCCATTGCAGCTTTCATGGCTCCATCCATTGTATCCCATGCTGCAGCCATGTATTTACTGTGACTTTTAGTCTAGAAGGTAAAGCATCTGCCAACTCAAGTGCATTATTATACTTATGAACTCACACATACAGTATAGTGTCACAAGAGACTTGCTGAGCCTACAGGTGTGTAATAGCTATTTAGCTATGGAGGAAATTATACACAGACCAGGAGTCAATCGTCCTATCACCTTGGTCACTGCACCTCGCCCTCCTACCCATCACCTGTGTACGTCCACAGCAACTGCCATATGTTGTGTGGTATTGTAGTTTACCTTCCCCTGTCTCTGGTTTTCATAATTTTTCATCTCTCTCTCTCTCTCTCTCTCTCTCTCTCTCTCTCTCTCTCTCTGTGAGTGGGCATACCCACTAGCGAAGGCACTTTCTCCCCATAGCCTCTGTAGTCATTTGACCTTAATGTCACTGCCTCACTGGGGGATCACTCACCAGCTGAGATCAGCTGTATTTATCCATCTACAGGGGAACCCAGAGCTGAACGCTCCCTCATTAGCCGTGTTTAGGAGGCTTTCAGGATATAAGCATGCAGGAAACCTACCATTAAAGATTGCAAAACGCTCTCTTCTGCTTTTCTAGGGTAATGAAAAGGTTCGTTTTTACCAAAAAGTCTTATTTTTGTTTCATCTGACCATATGACATACTCACAATCTTCTTCTGGATCATCCAAATGCTCTCTAGCAGAAGTATTTCACATGCAAAACATGTTGTCTTTGCTCCCAACAACTTTGAGTCTAATTTTAGCACTAAACGACTTGCATTGTAAATAATGCATGCAATGATTAGATGGTCCAACCATAGTTGGATATAGATTGCTGTTACTTTTAAGATATTTTAGATTACGGTTAATTTTGGAATAAAAAATTATATTATTTCAAAAGCTTTGAACCGTAACAATGGTTCAACCACATTGTAACTGTAAGACAGCTATACATGTAGCCGAGTTTTGCCTTGAAACATAGTTTTCAAAATGGTTTCCGATGTACACTGAGAGTACAAAGCATTAGGAACACTTTCCTAATATTGAATTCCACCCCATTTTTCCCTAAGAACAGCCTCAATTCATCAGGGCATGGACTCTACAAGGTGTCGAAAATGTTCCACAGGGATGCTGTCCCATGTTGAAACTAATGCTTCCCACAGTTGTCAAGTTGGCTGGATGTCCTTTGGATGGTGGACCATTCTTGATACACACGGAAAACTTTTTATAGCAAAAAAACTTGCCAAGAGAGGGCCACCCACCAAAACTCACGGACCAGGAAAGGAGGGCATTAATCAGAGAGGCATCAAAGAGACCAAAGATAACCCTGAAGGAGCTGCAAAGCTCCACAGCGGAGATTGGATTACCTGTCGTTAGGACAACTTTAAGCTGTACACTCCACAGAACTGGCCTTTACAGAAGAGTGTCCAGAAAAATGCCATTGCTTAAAACCTGTTATGGCTGCATCCCTTTGTTCTCAATTTCCGCATGAAGACAAACCCAAATCTAACTGCCTGTAGCTCAGCCCCAGAGGCAATGATATGCATATTCTTGGTATCATTTGAATGGAAACATTCTGAAGTTTGTGGAAATGTTAATTGAATGTAGGAGAATATAACACAGTAGGTCTGGTGGAATAAAAGAGAAAGAGCATACGTTTTCTGTTTTTTATTGTTGTAGTATCATCTTTCACATGTACTAGAATAGCCACACTGTCAGATAAGATGCTGGAGATAATTTTGATGGATAGCACAAGAGGGCAACTGTAGGTGTGCAAAGTTTGAGACTGATAACTTCAGGAATGGGTGAGCTACATGACATTTAGCATGAAGTCACCCAGGTGTCCCACACAAGTTGCCCAAATGTACCCAAGTGGCCGAATTGGTGAAATGACCTATAACTATATACAGCAGTGCAAATAACTATATACAACATGTCAAAAAGCAATTCTAACACACACACACACACACACACACACACACAAAATGTTTTTAAAAATATTAGAAAATAAATATTTAAATAAAAAACTGTACACACCCCTTGGAAGTCTTCGTCATAATATTTTGCTGCCTGTGCATGTCCCATAGCAGTCTCTTTCTGATGTAAAGCAGAGGCAAACTGAACAAGTGGTGCATTTCATGTGACACAGAACACAACGACGCCTCCATGCTGTGCCCTTTTGGCTCTGAGGCACAGTCATGCCTGCAGTAATGAACTGTGGCATATGAACACCACTGGGGGCACAGGTAGAGCGGGCAGCTTGGCACCGGGGCCTCCCAGTTGGAGTCACTATAACTGTGAAAGAAAACATAAAAAAATATTTGTATTGTATGAGCCTTTTATCACCACATAAAATAAACAGATATGTATTGATTGTATAGAGCAGAGGTAACAGTCACTAGGGTGTTCCATTCAGCTCTGGCCATTGTTGTGTATGTATATATATATATATATATATATATATATATACACACCCAAACAAACAAACCAACACACACACACACTCCAAGATTCCTCAAACAAAAAATCTGTCTCACTTTCACTTTTACTTTAGAGTTTGACTTCGCTTTACATGAAGTATTCGCCAGGATATCTTCAATGAAATCGTTGAAACTACAACTTTACGAAATACAGCTGCGCGTAAAAAGCCTTACAGCAACTGCTCTGATCGTCAAGGCAAAAATGGAGTTCCCTGCGAGTGCGATTACAACAAAGGAATTGTGGTCCAACCCCAAACCATTACATACTGGCGTTTACCTCAGCTCATTGGCTATCTACCCAGCTAGATTTCAAGAAGATCAGTGGTCATTGGGCAGAACTATAGTCAATCAATGAAGCTTCGCTAAAATTATTGGTGCGTCAGGTAGTCATTTATCGTTGTCTTCAAATCAGCTCACTTCGGTCAATTCTCCCTGCAAAAAGACTACCTTGTTTGACTGTGTTGCAAACGTCCATAGGAATGCACTAACACCCACCATGACTATGTAATCTATTGTTTACAGGGGCGAATCACGCCGAATGCTCCGTAAGAAATTGATAGAGATGGAATTCACTGCACAAATAGTTTACAAAATGTTTAGATTTAGGCTATAAAAATGGATTTTATCAAAGAAAACGGCACTTCATTTGATCAATGGGATACTCAGGAAGAGAAAAAAGAGCAAGATATCATAATGTAAGTCACAATTTTACCTTCAGATGTAAATGTGTAAAAACTGTCATGTCAGAAAATGTTTCTGTTCTTGATTGCTCTTTTCAAACAAAAGCATGGGATTTGTTCTCTGTAATAGCTATTTTAAATTGGAAAATGTAGTTTGATTACCAAGATTCTAATCTTTTGAAGGGTTTAAGACACTTGCATTTTCAAGAATGTTTAACGTTACGAAATTGTATTTTTAGTTGTCACTCTGAAATTTCCCCTGATGTTGATCCCTGTACAGGGACAGCAGCCATAACAGGTTGAAGAAAATAAGCAAACGTGTTTGGTGTTCGCCAAAAGGCATGTGGGAGACTCCCCAAACATATGGAAGAAGGTACTCTGGTCAGATGAGACTAAAATTGAGGTTTTTAGCCATCGAGGAAAACACTCTGTCTGGCACAAACTCAACACCTCTCACTGGACTGGGAAACTTAAATCGGCAGGGGACTGGTCAGAATTGAAGGAACGGTGGATGGTGCTAAATACAAGGAAAATCTTGAGGGAAACCTATTTCAGTCTTCCAGAGATTTGAGACTGGGACAGTTTGATGTGCCAAGCTTATAGAGACATACCCCAAGAGACTTGTAGCTGTAATTTCTGCGAAAGGTGGCTCTACAAAATATTGGCTTTAGGGGGGTGAATAGTTATGCACACTCAGGTTTTCTGTTTTTTTTTTGTCTTATTTCTTGTTTATTCCACAATAAAAAATATTTCGCATCTGTGAAGTGGTAGGCATGTTGTGTAAATCAAATGATACACCCCCCCCCCCAAAATACGTGTTAATTCCAGGTTGTAAGCAACAAAACAGCAAGCCACTTTATACCCATTTACCCTCCTCCTCCTTTTCTTCCTTCTCCTACATCCATCTTATTACTTACAAGCTTCTAACACTCTCTTTATATTGGCCTAGTGTGTCTAATTGGTCAATCAAACAGTCCCATGCCACTATAAAGCAGCTTCAGGCAGTGTGGAGACCTCTACATGGGTCCTGCGACTGCTCGTGTATGTACTCTAACAACATTTATCACGTCTCGTTCATTTCCCTCCTAATTATTTCAGCTCTTTCAACTCCTCTTGACATCCCCCTTCATGTGGTCAGAACACTCTTTCCCTGAGTCATGGTTTCCCACACCAGTGGTTCTATTTGACTTGTTTAACAGAGAGTAAATACTGTACATCCCTGGAGGAAACTACTAGTTTGGTCAGGCCGATAATGGGAGTATTCTAGTCTGGAGGTTTGTTGGTACAGTACAGTAGAAGGGTGGGGAGGAGAGACAGTGATGTGCAGGGGGATGTGTCTGACAGTCATATTAGTGGATGGAGAGTGATTCACTGAGCTACGCCTGTCAATCTTTTACCAAAATGGGCAAGATGTGGAGCCCAGCCCAACCAGCTCAGAAGCTCTCAACCTTGATTGAAGTGGGAATTAAATTTCTCCTTGAGAGATTGACAGCTTTCTTACTTCCTCTACAATCCATTTGTTATAAAGCAGGGTTTGGGAGCATGGTGACATAATGCAGTTACCAAGAATCCTGATGGTAGGTTCTAATATAACTTGAGAGGCTGACAATGACTCAATTTTGTTGCTCCCAGCCTATAGACAGAAACTAAAACAGGAAACACCTGTGCTCAGGTCTGTTCAATGTTGGTCCAACCATTCGGATTCCATGCTTCAAGATTGCTTTGATCACATGGACTGGGATATGTTGATGAATACGCTGATTTGGTGAGTGAGTTTTTTAGCAAGTGCATCGGTGATGTACCCACAGCGACTATTAAAACCTGCCCCAACCAGAAATCATGGATTGATGGCAGCATTCGCGCAACACTGAAAGCGCGAACGATTGCTTTTAATCAAGGCAAGGTGACCAGAAACATGACCGAATACAAACAATGTAGCTATTCCCTCCGCAAGGCAATCAAACAAGCTAAGCGTCAATAAAGAGACAAAGTAGTCGCAATTCAACGGCTCAGACACGAGAGATATGTGTCAGGGTCTACAGTCAATCACGGACTACAAAAAGAAAACCAGCCCCTTCACGGACCCCGAAGTCTTGCTCCCAGACAAACTAAACAACTTCTTTCCTCACTTTGAGGACAATACAGTGCCACCAACATGGCCCACTACCAAAACCTGTGGGCTCTCCTTCACTGCAGCCAACGTGAGCAAAACATTTAAACGTGTTAACCCTCGCAAGGCTGCCGGCCCAGACGGCATCCCTCGCCGCATCCTCAGAGCAGAGCAGAGCATTTGATTTGATTTGATTTGGGCAGACAAGCTGGCTGGTGTGTTTACGGACATATTTAATCAATCCTTATCCCAGTCTGCTGTTCCCACGTGCTTCAAGAGGGCCACCATTGTTCCTTTTCCCAATAAATCTAAGGTAACTGAGCTAAATATCTATTGCCCCTAGCACTCACCATATCACCTCCACCCTACCTGACACCCTAGAACCACTCCAATTTGCTTACCACCCCAATAGGTCCACAGACGACGCAATCACACTGCACACTGCCCTAACCCATTTGGACAAGAGGAATAGCTATGTAAGAATGCTGTTCATCGACTACTGCTCAGCATTTAACACCATAGTACCCTCCAAACTCGTCATTAAGCTCAAGACCCTGGGTCTCGACACCGCCCTGTGCAACTGGGTCCTGGACTTCCTGACGTGCCATCACTAACATTGAGTGGCTGCTGCCAACATACTGACTCACATCTCTAGCCACTTCAATAATTAAAAATTGGATGCAATAAATGTATCACTAGCCACTTTAAGCAATGCCACTTTATATGATGTTTACATACCCTACATTACTCATCTCATATGTATATACTGTACTCTATACCATCATCTGCATCTTGCCTGCGCCGTTCGGCCATTTCTCATCCATATATTTTTATGTACATATTCTTATTCAGTCCTTTACACTTATACACACAAGGTAGTTGTTGTGAAATTGTTAGATATTACTGCATGGTCACATTAACATATTCTAACCATGTGTATGTGACAAATAAAATGTGATTTGATTTATCAGACATCAAGACATCGAGTGTTTTGTGTGGCAGTTTGAGTGATAGGACACATTGAATCAGAGGGCAGAGGTGGGTTCTCTTTTCTTCTTAGAATTGTTAACCATTCATCTCCACACGCGGGGATGTATCGCCAGATCTGGTAATGCTTTATAAGGGTATGCTTTTTTTTCTACCTTTATTTAACCAGGCAAGTCAGTTAAGAGCAAATTCTTATTTTCAATGACAGCCTAGGAACAGTGGGTTAACTGCCTGTTCTTGGAAATACAGACCTGTAAGCACAGAGAAACAATAGGCGGAAATGTCACCGATTAATATTTAGGATGAATTTAAGCTTTAGTTTTTGGTAGCTGATTAAAAGACAACTTTCCAAGTCAAATTCGTTCTCATTCAGTTTTGTATGGCCCCCCCCCCCCTCTTGCAATGACATTAGCCCCCCCCGCCACAGTACCATTACATTGTGGATAAATCATGTGTATATAGACTTGTTTCTAATGAGACGTCCTTCAGATTTATGTACTATTCTTATGCCCTGTAGTCAAGTCTATTTTTGTGCAGTTCAACTTTTTAGGAATCCAAAATACTTGCTATAATTACACTCAAACACATTTGTCCAGATATAGAGAAGGTAGCAGAGTGATTGGCATGGCAACACGAAATATTCCAAGTTGCAAGGCTCTTTGGGGTTCAATGAAGCAACTCTTGAGGCTCCAACAAACGGAAATATAGTCCAACCCTTGACACCCTCTCCCTAACTCTATAAATACATTAACATGTTTTGTTTTGTCACACACGGGGTTGGTGCAGTAAAATGGGTTGTTTTACAGGGTCAGTCATAGTAGTATGGTGAAAATGAGGTTTAAATGCCTTGGACAAGGGCAAATCGATTTTTCACCTTGTCGGATTGGCCTTTCGGTTACTGGCCCAATGCTCTAGGCTACCTGTCGCCCTACATCTTGCCCCCACTGTGGTATAACTTGTCCCTACACGATTGGGCTCTTAAGTCACCTCCTTCCTTATAATTTAGAAATGAGCTTTGATTCATGGTTAGTCCAATATGGCTGCCTGAATCCATTATGGTGTATGGATTGGATGCAACCACACATGATGACAAATGCATAAGGCAGGTGTTCACTACAATGAACCAACACAACCTGACACTCATTGACAAGAAATGCCATCAACTTACTTGGCCTTCACATACAGGATCATAGGAATTGCACCTCTACAATGTCAATGTCATCCTGAATCTCCCAGAAGTGTCCTTGATAGGCCCACTCCACCACCAGCCCCACCCTCTGGCAGTTACTACATACAGAGACTCCATGGAACTTGACTGCCACAGGTCAGAAGGCCATTCAACAGCAAAAATGCCATCTGGAAAGTGCTTGCGTGCATTGCACTCATATGTACATTTTTGCGACCAACCATGACTGGCCAGCCCACAGCACCTAAAAGTGTAATTACAATTTACTTTCAATGCAATTACTTATTTCACAGGATGTATCAAAATGTCAGTTATTATAATGTTGTTATTAATAACAGTATGAAACTGTTAAACTGAAACTACAGTGTTTCTACACAGGAACAAGCAAATTAATGTAAAGTGAAACACATAATGAATTACTCATGTAATTACAGTACTAAATAGTTACTATGTTACCATGATGGCAGACACCCAATACAGTACTTGTAGTTGAGATCAATGGGAATCCATCTCAATCTAGGAAGAATGTTGTTACAGCACCTTTAAGTGTAATTACTATGTAATTGATATGAAATATTTTGCAGTATCAAAATGTGTAATTACAATGTCATTAAAAAAATAGTATAATACCTACAATGTTTCTACACAGAATCAAGCAACTTAATGTAAAGTGAAACGCATTTTGATTTACTCATGTAATTAATATGTAGATACTATGTCACGTGTTTTTGTGTTTTTTATTGTAGCAGGTGAAGTTTGGTAATACACTTTCTTGAGGGTTGATGCATAGCGTGTTGATCGGACAGTGATGTGTTTAGAAGCAATGGAATCCATAGTCCCCCGTGTGATATAAAAATGGTGGACTGACCCAAAAGACACGGAATAGCAACAAAACATGCTTATAACCCTGTCAAAAGAATGAAACACAGTCATTTGAAAGACAACATTGACCCTTCTTATGTGACAAACAATGTCTGATCTTACAGCTTGGAATGGTCTTGACATTTCCTCTAGGGGGTGCATGCTCAGAGTGAAAATCGTACAGCTGATACACTAATCGGACGTCTTTGACGAGTTGAGAGGGTACTCCTTTCTTATTGCCTTTACCCAACTATATCCACTCAATAAAAGGAGATGCCTCTTTAAACTTGTTTTGGTCTGATTGCACCTTAGCCTCCCAACCTGCCCCTTTATTGACTGCCACACTCTTGACTGCCACACTCTTCAATGTGTTGTGTGTGTGACAAACTGTGTGAGGATCCACAAAGTTGTTTGTCTGGTGATTGTAACCCAGCATTTTCAGAGACCTGACAAAAACTCTCCAGCAGTCACTCAGAATTGTGGAACCTCTTCGCACATGTCAACAGATGATAGGGATTAAGGTTGCCTGTAAACGGTTTTCCACCATTTTAAGAACTGGGCACCGTCTGTTGTTTAATCTCCATCATCCCAAACAACCAACCCTGTCTTCTTCACGTTGGCCCCACCCTTCCACGATTGTACTGAAAGATAGGAATAAGTGAATATCATTATTTTGTGACAGATAGTTGGCCAGTGGTTAGTCACGCATTGAAATGGTGAGGGATCAGTAAATCCATGAGAACTGTCCTCTCGAGTGGAGCAGTGGTCTAAAGCACTGCATCGCAGTTGCTAGCTGTGCCACTAGAGATCCTGGTTCAAGTCCAGGCTCTGTTACAGCTGGCTGCGACCGGGAAGCCCAAGGGGCACAATTGGCCCAGCGTTGTCTGGGTTAGAGGAGGGTTTGGCTAGCAGGGATGTCCTTGTCCCATTGCGCTCTAGCGACTCCTGTGGTGGGCTGGGCACACTGACATGGTTGCCAGCTGACATGGTCGCCAGGTGTTTCCTCTGACACATTGGTGCGGCTGGCTTCTGGGTCAAGTGGGCATTGTGTCATGAAGCAGTGCCGCTTGGTTGGGTTGTGTTTCAAAGGCTCTTGACCTTCATCTCTCCCGAGTCTGTATGGGAGTTGCAGTGATGAGACAAGACTGTAACTACCAATTGTGGAGAAAGAAAAGGGTACAAGTAAAAATATAATCCATGAGAACTAGCATAATTTAACTTATGACACAAGGTCTGATGGGTAAAGTTGTATACTGTAATGTTGAATGACCTTAAACATGATATGTCCAAGAGAACTGAGAGATACATTTATCAAATAATTCACTATATGCAATGGGCAATTGCCTCTATTTGTTTCATCCATATCAGTATATTTACTGGGGAGTACTTTAAAATGGCAACTGAGTGAAATATGTCAACAAATGATATCTCAGTTCCCAAGCCCAGATAATGAATGTTACTACATCAAAATGCATAATGCTATACTTTTTCTTGTGCGAGGACTTGGATTCATCTATCATCACCAAACTCCGTAGAGAACTTGACCCAATTTAGAAACCCTTCCTCCCCTTGAACCTCCTCAAGGCTTTGTTGCAGACCTTCAATAATGAGAGGTAAGACAAATGTTAGTGATATGAGAATACTTGAGTGTCCCAGGGAAGTTTGACCCTCAACTTCTATAGGAGGGGCACCGAAATCAAATCTTACTTTGGGTCCCAAATCGTCTTGAGCTCACTGCTCCTGTCTTATGTGGAAATGCACTTTAATGGAAGTTGTCAGAAAATAACTGAGTTTGAGTTTGTCTGTTGTTGCATTTGCACTGTAATGCAATGGAAACATTTTTATATTTGATCAAACATTCAGCCTATATCCAGTCAGCAGTTATACCTTTATTTAACTAGGCAAGTCAGTTAAGAACAAATTCTTATTTTCAATGACGGCCTAGGAACAGTAGGTTCTGCCCCTTGTTCAGATTGATTATCAGAATAGTTAGTTGCAGCTCTAAAAACAGTACTCAAAACACATTTGAAACAGCTTTTACTTCATTTGCCTGAATAGTGTAGGCTCACAAGAATAATAAATGAAGGCAGCAGCAGTGGTCCAAGCCTCTCCAGTCGCACCATGCTGCCCTTCTCGGCCTGCCACCACTATGGTTCTGTGGGAAACACTGGTCGGGATGGTTGGCAAAGGAAGCTAAATGTTGAAAATCTTGGAGTGCCCCTTTACGCTGTCCAGTAAATAATGCATGAAATATCCCAAAAGCCTGATTATTAAAAACACCCTTTTACATATTGTTTGTAAGTGAGCAAAAATGTCCTCAGAGTGAATATAGGTAAACAAAACTTTTTCAGAGTCAAAATTGCTAATAATTGGGTGTTGATCGACATCTGGATTTAAACCTGGTACTGCAGTGACACCTCTTGCACTGAGATGCAGTGCCTTAGACCGCTGCGCCACTCGGGTAGCCGAACATGTAGTGTGACCCCTGTGCAATTCTGCAATATTGCAAAAAGAAATTAACACATCAGATCAATAGTATATGACAATGGAAACCCCAATATGTTTTTCATAAATGGAATCCACCATAGGCCCCAGACATTGAGACCCAGCTTTTGGTAACACAACCTTAACTTGCCCTTAAACCACATTATCTTCAGCCTGGAGAGACCTACTCGCCATACCTTGTTCCATTTCTGTTCTAACCTATGCCACGGAACACTAACTAACACGTAATCACTTAGCAGAGAGCCCCACACTCACCAGTACCTTGTGTATGGTTGTTATGCTTAATTTTATTGGGGCTGAAAGAGCATGAAAGAGCATTTCTGTGAGTGGTCAAAATTATGTATTTTCTAACCTTTTCTAACCTTGGCAGGTTTACCACTAGCCCAACTATTTAATCAGCAATGAAGCATCCCATCCCACTGAAAAAAACATAAAAACGAAAAAAGTGTTAGGGATTTTTTGAAACTCTTTTGGGTATCCCAAACTTTCTTAGTGTATCATTCATTAACCTACCGATGAAGAAATGTTACCTAATTATAAGTGGAACCCGAGAATGGCTAAAGATGAAATCCTCCCTGATGGAGCAGAGGGAGTCTGATGATTCCTCTTGTTTCGACAAATCCTGCAAGGAAACACCCACATTTAACCCAGACACAGGTGCACGTTTTAGAGACTGACACAACGGGATAATTGAAATGGAACATAGACTAAGTAATTCTATTACATTCAATTGTATTCTATGATTATCAATGGACTTTTTCAGTAACAGTAGGAATGCATCCACATTGTTGGAATTAGGAGAACAACAGCTTTCCAGATATAGATGAAACATCTTGAGTGGTAGGCTGCAGGCCAAAGGTAGACCAGAATGGTGTGCATTTCCTAAGCTCTTCACTTGCTCTAAATGGGCTGGCAGTCCGGAGTGTTCAGAATGGGAATGCAACTTGGATACAGAGGAGAGCGAGCCCTTGTAGAGACTGGAAATCTGGAATGAAAAAATGATATATACTGTAGGTCAATATCAGCCCGGTTGGCTCAGCCCAGCAGCGTACACACCTAGAACCTATGAGACTAGCTAACTAGGTTTTACATACCAGCTCAAGATGAAAGTGAAATGCACTGTCTGTACAGTAAATTTATATATATATATATATATATTTTTTACAGTAATCATAATTTCTAACATTTCCAAAGTGCTTTAGGCCAATCAATACCCGTTGTAATGTTGATTTACTATGTGTATCCATCTTTGCATGCATTCCGGATCATTATCTGCGTTGTATCCGTGAAATACCGACGTGCAGGATATTGTTGGAACTTTACGCCAAAAAAATCACGTTGAGCGAAATCGAGGACGAAACGCAGTGACAGTCAACGTTGGCCAAGGAGAACCAAGGTAAATAAGTAGTCATATATTAATGTAGTTAAAATGTACTATTGAATGTGTCTTGTTAATCGGTGGATTTCATGTGACATATCAGTGCAAATGAGGCGCTTTTTGTGGGACCATCTTTTTCTCGCTCCCATCCTGTCGTTTTTAACATAGCTAGCTATCGTTAGTTAAGGACTAAGCTGAACACAGCTGAACTGTTGCTGGTTTGCACAAACAGGAGCTTGCTGGTTGTATTTTGCCAATTATATTATCTTCACTTGGTTTATTATCTTGCTAACTATGTAACAGATGCAAAATATATGTTAATTGTTGCCTTGGCAGGATAAGCCAGTTTTCTAACTTTCAGCTAACTTTTTGATGACGAGCTAACTAGGTAGCTAGCTAGCTAGCTAGTGCTAATTACATTATAATAGTATTAGCTACGAGCCTGGCTATAGTTTGGCCATGTGTAGCCGAATAGAAGCCGACTCAAATAGTGCAATTCTAATTCAGATGTCCTTCATAAGCAAATGTAAAGCCAATATAGCATCCTAGTTAGCTAGATAGCTAGCAACCTCAGTTAATAAGCAAACTAAGTTTATTGTTACTAGCTAGGCTAGTCTATTGTCAGTATGGTGCTAGCTAAGGTTAGCTTAGCCAAACTATTTGCTGGTAGTTAGCTAGAAGAGCTGACTGCTTTATTATGCTCGCTAGTTGTATGCCATAGCTCTAGCCAGCTCATTAGAAGTTGTTACCAACATTGTAGTTACATAAGAAGTGATATACCAATTTCCACATAAGTAATAACCTAATACTACAAAAAGTATATACAATGTAGATAGTGTGATAATATATATGTAATTATGCATGGGTTCCTACAGTAATACCTGATGTATTAATATACTTGGCCTTGGAAGTATTATGCAGTATTGCACCTGTAATAACCATAGCTAGAATGAATACCTGCAATTACGTAAAAGTACATTTTAGTACCTTTTTAGACGAGATCTCGCTAGACCCTTAGTGATTCAGAAACCCATGTTTGTATGGCCCACACATTTATAATAGATTCCAATTAGATTGCATGACACATTTTTCAACAGTACTTTGGTTTATACTGGAAATGTGTTATTTGTTCATCTATAGAATGTCATGTAAAAGGACTTACAAACAATGAAAGAAGATGACCTCATCAGCAGAGGATGGTGCCATAACCGAAGTGGTAGATGTTGGGATCCCTAAGCAAGCGGTACAGGAACCAACTGTTGTTGCTGTAGATGATGATATAGCTCCCATAGATGGTAAGTATGGCTTAATTCATCAAAATGTTTGATTTCAGTAGAAACAACAATACAATTATTTGTCCAAGAAAGTTAAATATCTGACCTGACCAAAGCGCAAGACTCTGTTGGCTCATTGATATTGTTTATGTGTGTAACGGCTTTCTTCTGTTGAAGGAGGAGCGGACCAAAATGCAGCGTGGTATTTGTTAGACATGTTTAATTAATGACGAAAAAACACGAACAATCCAAAAACAACAAACAGAACGTGAAAACCTAAACAGTCCTATCTGGTGAAGACACAGAGACAGGAACAATCACCCACGAAAACACTCAAAGAATATGGCTACCTAAATATGGTTCCCAATCAGAGACAACGATAATCACCTGACTCTGATTGAGAACCGCCTCAGGCAGCCATAGACTATGCTATACACCCCACACAACCCCAAGATGAAACACACCACAAATAAACCCATGTCACACCCTGGCCTGACCCAATAAATGAAGATAAACATAATAAATATAGACCAAGGCGTGACAGAAACCCCCCCCCCCTAAGGTGCGGACTCCCGGACGCACATCAAAACAGTAGGGAGGGTCCGGGTGGGCGTTTGTCCATGGTGGCGGCTCCGGCTCCGGCGCGGGACGTGGAACCCACTCTATAAATGTCTTAGTCCCCCCTCCTCGCGTCCTAGGATAGTCCACCTTCGCCGCCGACCATGGCCTAGTAGTCCTCACCCAGAACCCCACTGGACTGAGGGGCAGCCCGGAACTGAGGGGCAGCCCGGAACTGAGGGGCAGCCCGGGACTGTGGGGCAGCTCGGGACTGTGGGGCAGCACGGGACTGTGGGGCAGCTCGGGACTGTGGGGCAGCTCGGGACTGTGGGGCCGCTCGGGACTGAGGGGCAGCTCGGGACTGTGGGGCAGCTCGGGACTGTGGGGCAGCACGGGACTGTGGGGCAGCTCGGGACTGTGGGGCAGCTCGGGACTGTGGGGCAGCTCGGGACTGTGGGGCAGCTCGGGACTGAGGGGCAGCTCAGCACTGAGAGGAAGCCCGGGACTGAGGGCAGCCCGGGACTGAGGGCAGCCCGGGACTGAGGGGCCGCTCGGGACTGAGGGGCCGCTCGGGACTGAGGGGCCGCTCGGGACTGAGGGGCCGCTCGGGACTGAGGGGCCGCTCGGGACTGAGGGGCCGCTCGGCACTGAGGGGAAGCCCGGGACTGAGAGGAAGCCCAGCACTGAGAGGAAGCTCAGCCAGGTATTTGGATCCGGCAGATCCTGGCTGGTTGACGATTCTGGCAGATCCTGGCTGACTGGCAGATCTGGAAGAGTCTGGCTGACTGGCAGATCTGGAAGAGTCTGGCTGACTGGCGGATCTGGAAGAGTCTGGCTGACTGGCGGATCTGGCTGCTCCATGCAGACTGGCAGCTCCATGCAGACTGACAGATCCTTGCAGACTGACAGCTCCTTGCAGAATGACAGCTCCTTGCAGACTGGCAGCTCCTTGCAGACTGGCAGCTCCTTGCAGACTGGCAGCTCCTTGCAGACTGGCAGCTCCTTGCAGACTGACAGCTCCTTGCAGACTGGCAGCTCCTTGCAGACTGGCAGCTCCTTGTAGACTGACAGCTCCTTGCAGACTGACAGCTCTGGCTGTTCCATGAGGACTGACAGCTCTGGCTGCTCCATGTGGACTGACAGCTCTGGCTGCTCCATGTGGACTGACAGCTCTGGTTGCTCCATGTAGACTGACAGCTCTGGCTGCTCCATGCAGACTGACAGCTCGGGCTGCGCTAAACAGGCGGGAGACTCCAGCAGCGCAGGAGCGGAGGAAGGCTCTGGCTGCGCTAAACAGGCGGGAGACTCCAGCAGCGCAGGAGAGGAGAAAGGCTCCGACAGCGCTGAACAGGCGGGAGGCTCCCGCAGCGCAGGAGAGGAGGAAGGCTCTGGCTGCGCTAAACAGGCGGGAGACTCCAGCAGGAAGCCTGGTGCGGGGAGCAGCCACCGGAGGGCTGGTGTGCGGAGGTGGCACAGGATGGGCTAGACCGTGAAGGCATACTGGAGCTCTTGAGAGCAGTGTTGGCACAGGACGTGCAAGGCTAGGGATGTGCACAGGAGGCCTGGTGCGTGAGGCTGGCACCAACTTCATCAGCCGACTAACACGCACCTCAGGACGAGTATGGAGCGCTGACCCAGGTGCCATCAAATCCCTGACACGTTCCGTGGGGCGAATTCCATGCAAAAAGCACCAACACAGCAACTCCCTCATTTCTCTCTCCTCCAATTTCCCCATTAACTCCTTCACAGTCTCTGCTTCGCTCACCTCCAACACCGGTTCTGGTTCTGGTCTCCTACTTGGCTCCTCACGATAAACAGGGAGAGTGGGCTCAGGTCTGACTCCTGACTCTGCCACACTTTCAATGAGCCCCCTCCCAAGAATTTTTTGGGGCTGACTCTCGGGCTTCCATCCACGTCGCCGCGCTGCCTCCTCATACCAGCGCCTCTCAGCTCTCACCGCCTCCAGTTCATCTTTGGGACGGCGATATTCTCCAGGCTGAACCCAGGGTCCTTTACCGTCCAGTTCGTCCTCCCATGTCCATTCCTTCTCTCGCTGCACCTTGGGGCGGCTACACTCCCCTGGTTTAGCCCAGGGTCCTCTCCCGTCGAGGATTTCCTCCCAAGTCCAGAAAGTTTTGTTACTCTGCTCCTGCTGCGGCTGTTTTCTGTTACCACGCCGCTTGGTCCTGTTGTGGGTGATTCTGTAATGTCTTTCTTCTGTTGAAGGAGGAGCGGACCAAAATGCAGCGTGGTATTTGTTAGACATGTTTAATTAATGACGAAAAAACACGAACAATACAAAAACAACAAACAGAACGTGAAAACCTAAACAGTCCTATCTGGTGAAGACACAGAGACAGGAACAATCACCCACGAAAACACTCAAAGAATATGGCTACCTAAATATGGTTCCCAATCAGAGACAACGATAATCACCTGACTCTGATTGAGAACCGCCTCAGGCAGCCATAGACTATGCTAATCACCCCACACAACCCCAAGATGAAACACACCACAAATAAACCCATGTCACACCCTGGCCTGACCCAATAAATGAAGATAAACATAATAAATATAGACCAGGGCGTGACAATGTGACTAGTCTGTAATATTGACCCTGCAAAGTGCGAGCTAGTGGGTAGAACCTTTCTAAGTACGCTTCAGTTCATATTTCAGTTCAGAAGTGCGACAAGAATGAATTCCTCGCCCCACCACTTTCACACCAAGAACAAGGGTTTTACCCTGTATATTTGAAGTGGGTTTAGCCTGTGCCAGACCATTCATACTTAACCTATGACACAGGTAATAAGCATGAAGGGCCATTCATTGAAAATATAAAAAAGTGGGCTGTTGCGTTTAGACAGTACTGATTACGGGTCAATGAACACAGGTCGACCCATACAGACCAATGGCTCACCCATGTTTTGCATGTGTTATTAGATCGGCCCTAAATCCATCTTGATTGTTTGTGCTTTAAATATTGTGGAATGAATGGTTATCCAACCTGTTTTTGTGTATCACAGATCTGTGCATCAGCCAGGCTATAAACTATCACTGTCTAGTGTTTGGGAATCCCTGCTTTAACCAATCATCTCTTGGCTGACATTAGCCAGGATGTTTTATTTATTTCTCCCTTTGGACAATGGGGTCAGTCTCCCACCCTATGACAACCAAGTCCTGCCTCATCTGTTGTTCAGTGTGTTTGCATTGTCTAATGACATAGTTAAACAATTGTTCTGTAGAATATCTTATAACGTTGCAACGAATACCCTTTGTTTGAATTATAGTGTCTGTATCAAGCCCCTCTGACCGTACAACTGAACATTTGAAAGTGTAGATGCTGAAGAGGAAGATCAAGATTTTGGAAGAGGAGAGGGACTTCCTCCGCAAAACTGTTAACCAGTTGTATGGTAAGATAACGTCAGAAGTCTGTTTCCATATCTGTCTGGGATTTTGTCAACATAATTGCTGTCAAGCCAACACAATTTGTCATTAAAGAAGATAAGGAGGCTTATCTTAAAGACTGTCGCTGATAATGTCTTTCATCATCATCATCTGTTGGCTGACATTAGCCTGAATGTTCTCTTTATTTTTCCTTTAACTGTAGGGCAAGGGGGTCAGACTCTCCCTAGGACCAAGTCCTGCCTCTTCTGTAGGTAAGTTAATTTGCATTGTTTAATGACATCTTTAAAGTTTTGTTTTAGAGTAAGGGAGAACTTTCACATACTGTACAATAAGAGTGATAGTAATTAAGATGATGATAATGATGATGATAGCTACAAGTTTGACTCTAGAGCTGTGTCTCTAAACCTTACTAGCTGTTAAATCATTCCTCTGACCCTGTTTCCTCAGACAAGGTTTAAGATGTCTTCCTAAGTGTATTGGTTTTGTTCATGGCAAATTAGGCAAATATCACTCTGTGTGAGCTACATGAATACAGCTAGTCATGAATGTGTCATATCTCATCACAAAAGGGGCAGGTCCAGGTACACAAACAAATTTATTCATGATCCAATTTTGGCAGAAATGTGCTGCCTGTGTAGACTACTGCCAGATTGGCTTGGTGGCATTCATGCATAAAGGAAATTAGCTAATTTCATTGAGGTATTATAATAAGTGTGCTTGCAGAACGCAATAACTCTCTTGTTATTATGTCGTTGCATAAGGCATGGTACTCACAGAATCAGTATGCTATTAAAATAGACCCTCAAAACAGGCAACTGAAGCAGGATCTGTCTTATTTCTGTAGATACTTTATTTAACTGTTAGTCTATTGATTATAGACCTAATTAAGTTGGGGTTTCCTCTCTCGTCACTTTTCGTAGACAATAAGGCAAGGGCTGTTTTCTCGTCTCCTAACTATGGTGCTGCCTCCGCGGCATTATTCTCAACACCAATATGCTGGTTAACTTTGGGGCGGCAGGGTAGCCTAGTGGTTAGAGCATTGGACTAGTAACCAGAACGTAACCGGAAGGTTGCAAGTTCAAATCCCCAAGCTGACAAGGTACAAATCTGTTGTTCTACCCTTGAACAGGCAGTTAACCCGCTGTTCCTAGGCCATCATTGAAAATAAGAAATTGTTCTTAACTGACTTGCCTAGTAAAATAAAGGTAATATAATAGCAACATGGTATAGGGAAATGTACCAATTCAACAGCAAACTAATGTGCTTAAGAACCGTGGACAGCAACCACTAGCCAATACATTTGTTATAAAATAATGTATTTTTTTTATTAGTGTTGCACCATTGTTCTTATGTAGTTTAACTGTATACAATAAAAGTAGCATGTCTTTGAGTGATGGACTGCGCCATCCCCATGGCCTCCACAGTGGATTAGTTTCCTCAGACAGGCGTGAATCAGACGTGTGTCTTGTACACCATGATATATGTTTGGAAAATTTTGAAGGCACACGGCTGTCTTTATAAGGTCCCACAGTTGACAGTGCATGTCAGAGCAAAAATATCTATATATCTATATATATAGATATAGTTTTTTGGTTTAGAACAAATGCTATTGTGTTCTGATTTCAGCAAGCATATTAATAAATTGCTTTATGTTTTACATGTTAGCAGCCACACCTAAAAAAAGAAGGCAAGCATGTCCGCTGCTTTCCACAGCGTGGGAGTGGATCGCAACACTATGGTGATGAGTGCCCCTCTGGTAGAGATCATGCTTGTAGTGCCGGAGTTCCTTCATTCACAGGCAGTGTTTGAGAGCTCTAAAGAGACGCTCAACCAATAAGCAAGAAGGATCCCCAAAAATGCAACAGCAGAGGTGAGCTATGCTATAAAATATATAAAATAGAAGAGGCGTAATGAACTGCTCCCTATTACTTATAAGTTCAAATAAACACTGATTATGCATACTCATTCACACACACACGTGCCCGCACACATACACACACTGGGTAGAGATAATGTAAGAGTAAGATAGTGTGTCCCTGTTGTAAAACAATCATAAAGATGTTAGTCTGTTTTCTGAGATGTTGTGCAAGGAACTGCTCCATATCCCCTATAAACTTGATTTTGCACACATTTATGTTGAAATGTTAAGGATACAGCATGTTCTGGCTGTAAATTCGAAAACAAAAATAAACAAAATATTGCGAGTGGTCGACACTTGCTCCAGATGTGCAGTGAAGAGATCCGTCTGTACATGTTCCACAAAGAGAATCACAAAATTAAATCAAATTCTAAAATCCAAAAGGAGCGAATGATTTTAGAATGGCGGAGCGCCATTCCTGAATGCATATAGTGGAAACACTGCAAAAGACATTTACATGCCAACCCCTAACTATAGAATTCCCAAGTACTGTACTGGGTATCTGCCATAGTTGTAACATAGTAACTACATAGTGATTACATCAGTAATTCACAATGTGCTTCACTTTACATTAAGTTGCTTGTTCCTGAGCAGAAACATTGTGGTTACGATACTTTTCTTTCTAACATTGTAATAAGTTACATTTTGATATCCTGTGAAATATGTAATTGCATTGAAAGTAAATTGTAACTACACATTTAGGTGCTGTAACAACATTTTTTCCTAATTGAAGTGTATTTTCCCAATGATTATAATAAAGAGGTTTACCCTACTGTGTTTCATTCTACTTGAAGCTGCTTGCTCATGAGTACCTACATTAACCTTAAACATTATATTATTTTGAACATTTCACTTATATTACACCTTTGGAGCCAGGCAAATAAACCCGAAATCCCTTTTCAAAGGCAGGTACATATTATTTACAAAGGTTATAACACTTTAGTTTAAGTTGCTTGCTCCTGGGTAGGTACATTATAGTTACATACATATCCATTGTAAATACATCGCTCTTACATTTAATTCAGTTCATCCTTTAAGCCAAATAATATGGAAATAAGATAACTGAAGCTGTAGTTAATGATAGGGTGTGCATTGTTACAACAGCTGACAGAGTCCTAGTTTAGTTTGGTGGTAGTGACATATGTAGTTACATGTAACAAGGTTACATATTAGGATGCATTGCTAACATGGTGCGACACAGGAGACTGCAAAAGTAATTACAGAACAGGTTAGTTACATTTGGAACAAGACATCTCATAAATACATGTGCATAAATCATGAGTAATTACACTTGGAATAACCTCCGACAAACTGATATGTTCTTGTTCCACTTGTGTAATAACCTATACCGCTAAACCTTTATTACAGTGTAATTACTTATTGTTTACATAGTAATTACATTTATTTTATAAATACGTGTATTACTATTTAGTTACATATTAATTAATGTACACTTAAGGTAATGTGTTACCAAAAAGTCCACCAACAGGTCAATTAAGCATGTGTACAGGAGTGGCCTAACATGATAATGTCTAATGAATTGGGTAATTAATTATGGAATATACGATATGGATTTCTGTATTTTCTACAGTAAATGGGGCACCACCAATCATTTAAGTCAATAGGAAATGTTCTTAGTGATTAGGGATTAACCGTACGTATCACAATACCTTTATTGACGTGGGATGAAACATCTCAGAGACAGTGATATTATTTTATAAAACAAAGAATATTTATCCTAAAAACAAGGTAATACTACAGTAAAGGATGAATTAATCATTGACAGATTATGGCAAAATGATATGCAGTGATGAAGTCGTTAGCAAGGGGAAGAAAGAGGGGAAAGGAGAGTATGGTTTCTTTTAACTCAATCTCTTGTCAGATTCCCAATTGTCCTTTCAGTGCGAAAATGGGAGAAAGGGTGGTATACGGGGAAAATACTTAATATCATTTAACATTTCTACATGACTCAATGATCATAACATTCATCAGTACACTTCTTATCTCCTAGCCTAGAAGTTTATTTTATGATTTCTCCCAAAAAGCAAGGGTTTTGGTGTTAACAAGAACGTTCTCTGGATTCCATATAAATGGTTTGGATTCTGTCCATTTAGAGCAGGGCGAGCCATTTGGTGGGCCCCTGCTGTTGCTGTGCTGTCCTGGATAGAACGTTTGAAGTGTGGAGTGTTATTTTGTAATCCGGATGTGTGTGCGTGCACTGTTGTAGAATTGGAAACCGATCACCACACAGCCTGCTGTTGCTGTGCCGTCCTGGATAGAACGTTTGAAGTGTGGAGTGTTATTTTGTAATCCAGATGTGTGTGCGTGCACTGTTGTAGAATTGGAAACTGATCACCACACAGCGCCAATACCCAGCCTGTCATACATGCCACTGCAGTTTACCCATAATGTGCAAGCTGGTTAGGCCCCAGAACTACAACAACCACTGGCTACTTTGTCCTCACCTTGTCCTCACCCTGTATGTCCTGGTCACCTCAAAGACTTTGAATCAACCTTGCACACTTAGTTTCAGTGGGAAAAATATGACAAATGTTTGAGCTACACACTGTTGTAGTAAAGGTCGCTTTCCTGTGACTCCGTTACCCTGCTATGTGCTTTTGTCGAGAAAGGCTTGTTATATTTAGCAGAATTGCCCATTGTTGATATGCTGTAAGTGTGTGAATGAGATTTAAACATGAACACACGTTAAAAAGCTGTTTGGCTTCAGCTATTCAAACACAGCAAAGGAATGGCAGTGACACTCATAGTCCTATATATACCAAGAGCCTTATGAAACCCTTTTAAAGACAGAATAACATAATGCAAAATAAACAAGGGCAACAATGTGAACATGATTGAGTGTAATCATGTTGGTCGTATTGGATTCAGAATAAAATTACACCAACCCAGTCTTTATAGGCATGAGTGTTGTACACAAATAAAATATTTACACGTGATTTAACCTCCATCAAATGGTACTATGGCAGCCCCCCACCCCACTTTTCCCTCAGAATAACCTCAATTCGTTGGGGCATGGACTCTACAAGGTGTCGAAAGCGTTCCACAGGGATGCTGGCCCATGTTGGCTCTAATGCTTCCCACAGTTGTATCAAGTTGGCTGGATGTCCTTTGGGTGGTGGACCGTTCTTGATACACGCAGGAAACTGTTGAACTTGAACAACCGAGTAGTGTTACAATTCTTGCATCTACTACCATACCCCGTTCAAAGGCACTGAAACATTTTGTCTTACCCATTCACGCTCTGCATGGCACACATACACAATCCTTGTCTCAGGGCTTAAAAATCCTTCTTAAACCTGTTTCCTCCCCTTCATCTACACTGATTGAAGTTAATTTAACAAGTGATATCAATAAGGGATCATAGCTTTCTCCTGGATTCACCTGGTCAGTCTATGTCATAAAAAGAGCAGGTGTCCTTAATGTTTTGTATACTCAATGTATACATCCATTATTTTAAATCAGGACTCTGTAAAATCCATTATCCTTCTGAAGAGTATGAATTAGGCTGTTTGAGAAGGTTTGAATCCTAGGCAACCTGCCTACACATTGTTCGAAGTACAATAGACCAACTTACAGTATCTACTGTAGTAGGTCAAAGCTGTGTGATGGAAAACCTTGGTAGAGCATGGAAGAAGGAGACATTGTGGTGAATTTCCTTCAATGTACATGTTTTTTAAACCAGAATATCACGGCTAAGACCCAGATGAAGACACAGGAGGCGGTAGTACGAGTCTCAGAGTTTATTATAGTTCAAGGGGAAGGCAACAGGTAAGTTAAGACAGGAAAAGAGTCATAGTCCAAAGCAGAGTTAGGCAGGTACAGGACAGCAGGCAGGATCAGGACATTCAGAAACGTCCGAACTATATAAAAGAAATATAAAGCAAAAAGTAAGAGCGCAGGAAACACGTTAATACACTGGTAGGACTTGACGGGACAAGACGAACTGGCAACAGACACAGAATACGCAGGTATAAATGCACAGGAGATAAAGGGGGAAGATGGTAGACACCTGACAGGGGGTGGAGACAAGCACACAGACAGATGAAACAGATCAGGGTGTGACCCCAGAAGGTGATTTTTTTCTGTTAAAGGTGCATTATACAATTTCCACATAGATTTATTTTTGGAGCAAACAAAATGACTGTCATTGGCAGTGCTATTGTAACATGTGATGTGGCCTCTGACAAAAATGCTGGACCTTAATGGCACAGGTGGTGTGCTTTCATAGCCAACGTTAGCTCCCATCTGACTGGCCAGACTGGGGTGTAATCATTTCACCAAACAGTTGCAACTAAAATGAGAGTTTCTATTATATCCATGACATGGTGAAAGTACAATCCAATAATGATGAGTCAGAAAGGTACGTTTAGGCTATTTACTCCATGGTGCAGCCAATAAACATGAACACCATGTCAGCAGGTGAACTTCCCCACCCATGGGGCGCACACCACTATACTCAGTCACATAGTGGGTTCCCCATAACATTGGGGCGCATGGCTCTGGAGTTGGCACTCTGCTTCCACATCAAGGTGTGGTGTCCAGGTCATCCAAGCCAGCGAAGGAGGAGGTGGCAGCAAAGGGGGCTTATGCTTTGCAGCCCTGCAGCTGATCCACATGTCTTCGGTGCTCTTGACTGCCAGGCGTCCGAGTCCTGCAAGAGACAGTTCCAGTGGCTTCTTCCACGACTGCATGGACCCGCTTAGGTCCTCCATGAGTGTTGTAGACGCATTTCACTTGAAAAGTCTCGGTGCAGCCGGTCTAAGGTGGTCTATCGTGGTCTGAATCATGCGTTCAGCTTGCCCATTGGGGGGCAGATTATATGTGGCTGTGGTGATGTGTCTAAACTCAGCAGAAGTGAAGGCAGCTCCATTGTCTGACAACAGGACTTCACATAACCCATGAGTGGCAAATAGTAGACGGAGGGTGCTTAACACGACAGCAGAGGACATCAAGCTAATAACCAGGGACTCTTTATCCAGCTGTGCAGTTAGGGTCCTAGATGCACAGCACACGGTGCCTCTCGAGCATCAGATTCCACATGACTCAACAAGGCACAGAGCCCATATGGACCAGTAACAGGGGTTTTCTATCATCATAGTGGGCTAACAGCCCATCTAGCTGCTCTGTGCCTCTTTATAGGCTTCCACATGAGGGTCAGTCCAATTCCAAGGAGCTGCCTGGTCAAGTAGGCTCCAACACTGTCAGGCAGGAAGCAGTTGTAAAAGTTGAGAAGCCCCAGAAATGACTCTAGCTCAGACTTGTTCTGGGGAGAAAGTGTCTCCTTAATGGCCTTTACCTTATCCTGGGTCAATCGCATTCCATGCCTGTCAATGTGGAACCACAGGAACTCAACACTGGGTGCAGCAAAAATGAACTTCTCCTCCTGCAGTTGTAGCCCTGCTTCCACAAAGTGCATCAGCCTATACTTATGCTCTTCTGGGGTCCAGCCTGTATTCAGTATGTCATCCAAATACGGCTGGATCCCTGTAATGCCTGCTAGCAAGGTGTCCATGTAGTGCTGAAAAATGGCCACCGCTGTGGACTCTCCAAACTAAAGCCTTGTTGCCCTGAAAAGCAAGTGTTGATAGTCAAAAGCTCCCCTACATCTTCATCTAAAGCTAGCTGCCGGTGTGCTTGTCTTATGTCCAGCTGCAGTGTTCACTGTGTCGCTAAGTCCACCAGATATCCTAAGGCTGTCATCCTTCTTGGTCACAGGCACAATGGGCATAGCCCACTCACAGTACTTCATTGGCTTTACAGGATCCCTGCAAAGCCCAAGCCCCTGGAAAGCTTCTTCATGCTCCTTGATAATCGAATCCGGGGAGTTTTGAATGTGATAAACCCCTGTGACCTTAATGGCTAAAGGCTCATATCAATCTCAGCCCGATAAACTGGCTCCTGTGCCATGAATGCTGTGGTCTCCTCGATAGCTCATGACCACAAATATCCTACCCTGCACCTCTAACTGGGTCTTTGACCATTGCCTTAACACCCCATTGTCTTGCGAGAGATCTGGTGACTCACCAGGCCACAATGCATGGTAAGTTTCCTCACTAATCAGTGAGCATCCAGAGCCTGAATAAACTTTCATTACATGCTTGTTCCATTTAGCAGCACTGTGGCCAAATGGAACTGACCGACTTGATTCAGTCTTATGTAGCAAAATGTTGTTTTTTACATTTGAAAAAAGTAGATAATCAGAGCTAGAAAATGGTATATCAACACCACAGTTGAGGAACAATGTAATTCTGCTTTGAAAATTGATAAATTTGTAACCACACTTTTGAGAAATTGATCCTTGAATATTTTGGTACACCTACTACAGAACTCTCCTTTGTCTACACCCATTCAGCATCATTCACACCCTCTTAAGCCTTGGCCCCACCCATCTCTTTAAGGATTCACGTGAGGCCATGTGCTAAACAGAGTGAGTATGGTAATGTGCTAAACAACCAGAGATTTTAAGATTAAAGGCTGGTTTATACCAGTTCTATCGACATTTCTGCATACAGTTGTCGCAGTGACATCCTGAACATTCTATTGTCGTCTGACATCAAACTTGTCGTTATCGTTATAAGAAGTATAAACACAAAAACAGCTGGCTGCATGACATCAGTAGCCTGGTGGTCCAAAATTTCATAACTGGTGTATTTTAACACCAATAAACTCATCCATTTAAAACCAGGCCACTAAAAGCAACTTTCTGATCAATGATTTGGTTTGTTTCTAGCTTGTTAGCTGACTAGTCAGTTCAAATACTGACCATATCATATAACTGACAAGGTCTTAACTTTAGCTAATTTGTATTCATTATTACAGGAAAATCAACTTACAACAAGATCATTATTTACAAGTTAATGGCGAGCTAATTACAGAAAATAGCTTACGGTTGTGAATGTGACAAAATAAAAGCAGGGCATTCTACTGGAGAATTTTAGAACTTGGACACCCTCTCGTTGGCCTAATGTTATATCCTAATTTGACTTTGGTGCAGGTCATGTTGTTCTTCATATTACCATCTCTGGTAAAAACTCTATATCAAATAAAATCAATGTTTATTTGTCACTTGCACAGGATACAGAATGTGTAAACTGTGCTGTGAAATGGTTACTTGCATAGTGGAGTCTTTGTTTAGCCATGTATCAATGAACCAAAATCCCAACTAATACTACCATGCACCATGCATGAAACTGCAGGTAGCTAAAGCTAACCAACTAGGTTCAATGTTAGCTAGCTAGCTAACATTAGGCTATAACTAGCAATGGAAATGGCTAATATTACTATACAGTATTATAGTAATACTAATATTACTATACAGATCGCACACGTAACGTTAGCAAGCTAGCGAAAAGTATGCTTTAACTTGCAATGAAAATTACTTTTTGACAAAATTAGAAATGTATTATATCTGAAAATGTAGCTAGACTCTTACCCGTATACATGGATGAACACTCTCACTCTCTTTCATGGATGCCATGGTTGCCCTTAATTTGAAAATGTAATCCGGAGACATGTATTTTATACAACAGCCTTCTATGTTCTCTTTTCGACTCTCTGCATTTGGCAATCATCTCTCTGCTTCGACGAGGCATTTCACTGATTTCAAAACTCGGTCAACTTCTTCAATGACAACAACACCGTTGATCACATTTTCTTCCCCCATCACTGCCATCAGAAGACTACAATGTCTGGTTCAATACAAATATGTTTTACCTAATCAGGGATTTCCTCATCTTCTGATTAATTTTCAGAGTCAGAGAGACTCAGCATGGCACAATCGTCCTCCTGAAAGTAGTCCATCACAACTTTTTCCCATTGATCTTCGTCGATAGCGCTATTAACTTCATTGCAGCAATGTTGATAGCATTAGCAACACTTTTTCAGTTCTTAAAAAAAGCAGATTGTCCACACAAACTGAGCAACTCATGTTATAGATAGAATCCTGCTGCATGGCAGACCAATCTTAACTCATCTCTTGGCATGTTCAGCCCATCCATTATCTCAACCAACCATTGCTAGCTGGAAGTTTCCTGTATTTTTCTGTGGCTAAACTAACTAGGCTCGTAATTTAACAATTTTGTTTGTATTAACAGATGGCATACAAGTTTGGTATTAAAGGACATGAACGTTGACATGTTCCAGAAGGCATTTCTGTCAAAAACACATTTTGATTAAAAAAATAAATAATAATAATATATATATATATACGCCTAGCTTCTTGAAACGGGTCACATATTGTCTTAGATGTAATGGTAGAAAGATTAGAATTTAACATTGAGCATCAATCTGAGCCTACTATAGTCACACCTACCTGACTTAACTTCAACAGTAGGGGCTAACACAATCCTTCAAAGAATCTTGGAACCCAAACAGTCAAATTCTGATGTCTGAGCCCACTTGTTTTCCTTAGAGCAGATTAAAATAGCCACAACATAAAGAAGCATGTGTAACTGAATGTATTTTGTCAGGCAGGGCCATACAGCACAGAATGAGAGTACATTTGACTTGGAAAGTTGTCTTTTAGTCAGCTACCAAAAAGTAAATCTTACATTCATTAAAAATAGTCATTGTTGACATTTCCTCCTATCGTTTCTCTGTGTTTACAGGTCTATATTTCCAAGATACATTAAGATATCCTAACATGCTGACCAGACCGGACATGTCATATGCGCGGGCGTCGCAAAATATATTTAGAAATCCATGTTATTCAATTATTGCACCCACACTGCACCCACACTGCCACACTGAAAATAAAGAAAACCCCTTGATTGAGTAGGTGTCCAAATGTTTGACTGGTACTGTACCTCGGGTAGGGGTATCTCAAAAATGTTTGGGCATTGCCACTAGCCTAATTTCCATAACCAGAAACAATCATATTTCACAGATTAACCATGGTCAAAAGGAGTGAATGGTTTTAGAAGATTTGGATTGAATACCTACTGAAGTATACTGAGGAAAATCAATGGGATTATGAAATATCAATGTATTATTGGCCTAACTACCAAGAGGTTCCTAAACATTTTGGGCTTATGTGGAACCCGTGTGGCTGGTCTTTTAATCTGTCTCATTGGTTATGTCACAACATATACCAATATTATTGTCTCTATCTACATTCAACATGTTTTACAGCTACTGTATTTCAAAAAATATATATCATATTTAACCTTTTTTTAAACTATTTAACTTTATTTACAGCTACTGTGCAAGTGCAACATATTGAGTGCATGGTGTCAACATTAATGCATTAATGCAGTCGCTGGTTATTTTTGCAAAGGTTTCCTTTGATTAAACTTTAGTGTGTTTACAGAGAGAGAGATACTAAATGAGATCATCTCATTTGCCGTTTGAAATTCTTCCAACAGCCCCAATTTATATACTCTCACCACAGCATTGGTGAGGTTCATTAGCTACATTCTGCTATGCTCCAATTACAACTGTACACATTGAATATAATCTCATAATTTGCAACGGATTGCTCGGCAGAAGTTGTATATAATGTCCCCTGTGACTGCAATGATGTATAATAATTTGCCACATCCCAATCTGTGCATACAGAAGTGCTTTGATGTGGCAGTAGCATCTGCAGGGAAACATCTGAATCAAAACAATGTTTGTTGTTAAACAGCCTTCAATCCTTCAGACAGATGTCTTTTTAATGTTTTCAATTAAGAGTTTAAGGAACATAAGATATTTCGCTTGATAAACCCCCGATTTGGGCTCATTTTAATGTCAATAGAATGTGATGCATGACAGCATTGTGGCAATAATTGCGTCAGCACAATGGTATGCACTGTGTTTATTAGCCACGTTTAAATTCACCCCACACACAAATGGATTATTGCTTTTAATGCAAAATCCAAATCTACCAGAAGTGACCTTTTTCCAGCTTTTCTACCCATACTGAACAGCTCTTGCCATAGTACCTAAAAATGACGCATGCAACACTTTGCCTTCGGAAAGTATTCAGACCCCTTGACTTTTTACACATTGTTATATTAGAGCCTTATTCTAAAATGTATTAAATAGTTTTCTTTCCTCATCAATCTACACACAATACCCCATAATGACAAAGCAAAAACAGGTTTTTAGAAATGTTTGCTAATTTATAAGAAAGAAAATAAAAAATATCACATTACGTAACAATTCAGACCCTTTACTAAGTACTTTCTTGATGCACATTTGGCAGCGATTACACCATGGAGTCTTCTTGGGTATACAAGCTTGGCACACCTGTATTTGGGGAGTTTATCCAATTCTTCTCTGCAGATCCTCTCAAGCTCTGTCAGGTTGGATGCACTGCTATTTTCAAATCTCTCCAGAGATGTTCAATCAGGTTCAAGTCCGGGCTCTGGCTGGGCCACTCAAGGTCATTCAGAGACCCAAAATCACTCCTGCATTGTCTTGCCTGTGTGCTTCACCATAGGGATGGTGCAAGGTTTCCTCCAGACGTGGCACTTGGCATTCAGACGAAGACTTTCATCTTGGTTTTATCAGACCAGACAGTCTTGTATCTCAAGATCTGAGGGTCTTTAGGTGCCTTTTGGCAAACTCCAAGCAGGCCGTCATGTACCTTTTACTGAGGAGTGGCTTCCGTTTGGTCACTCTACCATAGAGGCCTGATTAGTGGAGTGCTACAGAGATGGTTGTACTTCTGGAAGGTTCTCCCATCTCCACAGAGGAACTCTAGAGCTCTATCAGAGTGACCATTGGGTTCTTGGTCACCTCCCTGACCAAGGCCCTTGCTCAGTTTGGCCTGGCAGCCAGCTCTAGGAAAAGTCTTGGTCGTTCCAAAGTTCTTCCATTTAAGAATAATGGTGGCCACTGTGTTCCTGGGGACATTTTATGCGGCAGAATGTTTTTGAAACACATCCCCAGATTCGTGCCTCGACACAATCCTGTCTCGGCGCTCTACGGACAATTCCTTTGACCTCATGGCTTGGTTTCTGCTCCAACATGCCCTGTCAACTGTGGAACCTTATATAGACAGGTGTGTGCCTTTACAAATCATGTCCAATCAATTGAATTTACCACAGGTGGACTCCAATCAAGTTGTAGAAACATCTCAAGGTTGATCAATGGAAACAGGATACACCTGAGCTCAATTTCGAGTCTCATAGCAAAGGGTCTCAATACTACTGTTTTATTTTTTTTAAATTTGCAAAAATGTCTAAAAACCTGTTTTCGCTGTCATTATGGGGTATTGTGTGTAGATTGCTGATGCATATTTGTTATTTAATCCATTTTAGAATAAGGCTGTAACGTAACAAAATATGGAATAAGTAAATTGGTCTGAACACTTTCCAAAGGCACTGTATATATACCATGTTAACCTATCCAAGTCTGAGTACATTTATTTTAGTAAGCAAACCTTCCTGCGGATGAGGCCTGCAGTTCAACGAACATGATGTGTCAGATACAAGGCAGCATATGAATGATAGCCCCTTTCTACTCTAGTGAGAACATTTAGTAGTCATTATTCCATCATTATCATCTTTGCCAGCGCCTCTGCAGACCTCTGCCCGTCAGAGAGGCTTGTCTGTAATGGAATTGAAATATTAATATAGTCTATTTTCCAGGAAAAAAAATGGGCAAATCATGTCCTGGGATAGGAGGGGTTTAGTGTAGACATAATGGCTGTGCTCCTATTTGGTTCCATTTCCTGACACACCATTAGCTTGTAGAATGAGGGAGAGAAGGGGAAAATGATGCCATTATGAAAATGACACATTAGTAGAGCGTAGGATGGTCAAATAAAATCTAATTTTATTTGTCACATGCACCGAATACAACAGGTGTAGACTTTACCGTGAAATGATTACTTCCAAACTCTTTGTCAACAATACAGTTAAAAGGTAAGAAAATATTCGCAAAAAAATAAGAATTGAGTAGTAACTCAATAAAATAACAATAACAAGGCTATATACAAGGAGTACCGGTATCGAGGAGTCAATGGCGGTCAGTTTTAATGAGCTTGGCGTTATTTCTATTACAGCATATTGGATGACTGTCATTCATATTCCATTCAGCCAGCTCAATGTAACATCGATAGGTTAATGCTACAACAAGATACCAAAATGTTCCCTATACCCATCATGTGTTTACTACAACCTAGCCTATGAATGAAAATTTACAACGTAGGTGCACAGGTCAAGAGAAAATGTGAGTAATTAAGTTGACAGACAGTGACCCATTCAATACCGCCTTACATCCTCTATCCTGCATCTAGCTGATATAGGGTGATACGTATAAGTCCAACAGCAAAAGAGAAATCCAATCCCCGTTTCATTCCGTTTGCTTCCATTTAAGAAATATTTTTCAACAGAATCGGCAGAATGAATACAAACCTGATCACACGCACACACAGTTCACTTTCATAGCAGCCACATCCAAACAGTAAGATCATTTTGTTTGTTGTATAATTTCTTCTCGCATCTACACGTTCTCCTCCTCTCACCTTTTCCCTTTGCTTGTGGATTTCAGTGCACAACACATCAGCTGTCTGTGACCATCATACCATAAATGCTAACTGCTACACACAGTCTACATCGTTGTCACCATATTAGCTAGTCAACATAGCTACTAGAACTAACACATTGGTATACCCGCTACAATCATGCCATACAATATACAGTCAGCAAGCAGTTTAGCAGTTACACTGGTGGCTCCCGGTGATAATAAATTAATAAAACCAAACGCTTGCCTTGACTTGGAAATGGGTGTTTGAGTAGGCTAAACTAGCTAGCTGCGTTCTCTAGCTAATTGAAAGTGAAAGTGGAAAAAAATACAAAGAAATATAGCTAGGTTTCTCTATTGCTTCTCCTTCATTTTAAAGAAATTCATTTGTTCAAAACTGTTTAAATATTGTCTTTCACACTCTTTGAGTCAACTACTCACCACATTTTATGCACTGCAGTGCTAGCTAGCTGTAGCTCATTATTTCATTATCTTTTGATTTGGTGGACAACATGTCAGTTCATGCTTCAAGAGCTCTGATAGGTTGGAGGATGTCTTCCGGAAGTTGGCATAATTACTGTGTATGTCTATGGAAGGGGGTGAGAACCATGAGCCTTCTTGTTTTTTGTATTGAAATCAATGTACCCAGAGGAGGACAAATGCAAGCTGTCCTATGGCTTCTCCGTGATGCTACCCTACAGAGTGCTGCTGAGAATACTGTAGAACTTCATGACAAAACTGCGTGTTTTAATCAATTATTTGGTGACGTGAACATATTTAGTATAGTTTTATCTAAAAATTACAACTTTTTAAATGAAATTCACTGAGGAGCATGGTCCTCCCCAGTCTCCTCTGAAGCGTACGAGGTGTGATATCGAAAGGCGTTGGTTTACCAATTAAACTCCCAGCTGCATTTCTTCCTACACAATGTTACTTGATTAGGTCGACACAGATATTCTAAGGTCTCAATTAAACGCAATTTATGTAGAAAAACATTCACTTTAAATAGGATATTTTTGCTCTTCTGTACTTTGACTAATTATAACCACTGAGTTCCTCTACTGAACTGTTGAACTGAATTTGTGAGTGCCAAGCCAGTTGGGAATTTTTTTGGGCTGTTGAGGATTCAGGTCACGGGTGATTCATTAGCATGTGAAGGTGCTTCGGGGGAAATAGGTCCCTCAATCACTTAAATGCCCTCATTGTCTCTCTGTCTCCCCCCTCTCTCTCTCTCGCCCCCTGATTTGCTACTCCTATTGACCCTCACTCATCCACATTTTTGTTTTATTCTCTCCCTCCCTCTCTCTCTCACTCTGTCTCTCTTCCTCCTCCTGCCCTGCACCCCCCTCCACCCCCGTATGGGGCCAGAGAGCAGTACCTTTACACATGGAACGATCAGGTGCATTGATAATACACTGAGCGCACAAAACATTAGGAACACCTGCTTTTTCCATGACATAGACAGACCAGGGGAATCTAGCTGAAAGCTATGATCCCTTATTGATGTCACCTGTTAAATCCACTTCTGTGTAGATGAGACAATAGAGACATTTGAGATTGTATATATCAGAGATTGAATGGGCAAAACAAAATATTTAAGTGCCTTTGAACAGGGTATAGTAGTAGATGCCAGGCTCACCAGTTTAAGTGTCTGAACAACTGCAACGCTGCTAGGTTTTTCATGCTCAACAGTTTCCTGTGTGTATCAAGAATGGTCCACCACCCAAAGGACATCTAGCCAACTTGACATAACTGTGGGAAGCATTAGAGTCAACATGAGCCAGCATCCCTGTGGAACACTATTGACACCTTATAGAGTCCATGCCACCACAAATTGAGGCTGTTCTGAGGGCAAATGTGGGTGCAACTCAATATTAGGAAGGTGTACCTGATGTTTTATACACTCAGTGTACTTATTTATGCAAGACAAGTAATCATTGACCCAAGGCATGGTTGATTGAAAGTTTCCTGCCTTATTAAGATTGAATCAGAGTCCCTTGTTAATTAGACTTCGGACTTCTGTTTGGTTACACTGTAGGTGGTTTATGTGTTGATGCGTTTAGTGTGTGGGTGGGAGTCGGTAGAAGTTTAGAAGATTTACAGCTTGTACACTCACGTTAAACTTGTTTAACTTATGACCATGAACATTTTATTTGTATTGTATCTTTGAATAAAGACATTGACTTGTGCACTTGGCAGTCAGCAGTTTTTAAGCACTGGTAAATGTTTATTTACCATTTTGAATGGCTCCAAGCACACTTCCAACTAGCATAGTACTTTATAACACTTCATAAGCAGAACTCACTGACAGAGATGCGCAACATTCATACATTATTTACTATTACTTATAATGAACAGCATTTCAGAGTACATTTGGAGTGATGGATGTTATACAGTACTGAAAAATATAAATAATAATTTGTCCCAACCACAAGTATCTTGACTTCTCCCAAGCACACACAAATATAAACAAACAGCAGGAGGAAGTGGTGGTTGAACCAACCATTACAAACATGGATTTGTATGTTACTCTGAGTGACAGATTACAGTGAATACAGTGCCTTGCGAAAGTATTCGGCCCCCTTGAACTTTGCGACCTTTTGCCACATTTCAGGCTTCAAACATAAAGATATAAAACTATTTTTTTTGTGAAGAATCAACAACAAGTGGGATACAATCATGAAGTGGAACAACATTTTATTGGATATTTCAAACTTTTTTAACAAATTAAAAACTGAAAAATTGGGAGTGCAAAATTATTCAGACCCCTTAAGTTAATACTTTGTAGCGCCACCTTTTGCTGCGATTACAGCTGTAAGTCGCTTGGGGTATGTCTCTATCAGTTTTGCACATCGAGAGACTGAAATTTTTTCCCATTCCTCCTTGCAAAACAGCTTCAGCTCAGTGAGGTTGGATGGAGAGCATTTGTGAACAGCAGTTTTCAGTTCTTTCCACAGATTCTTGATTGGATTCAGGTCTGGACTTTGACTTGGCCATTCTAACACCTGGATATGTTTATTTTTGAACCATTCCATTGTAGATTTTGCTTTATGTTTTGGATCATTGTCTTGTTGGAAGACAAATCTCCGTCCCAGTCTCAGGTCTTTTGCAGACTCCATCAGGTTTTCTTCCAGAATGGTCCTGTATTTGGCTCCATCCATCTTCCCATCAATTGTAACCATCTTCCCTGTCCCTGCTGAAGAAAAGCAGGCCCAAACCATGATGCTGCCACCACCATGTTTGACAGTGGGTATGGTGTGTTCAGGGTGATGAGCTGTGTTGCTTTTACGCCAAACATAACGTTTTGCATTGTTGACAAAAAGTTCAATTTTGGTTTCATCTGACCAGAGCACCTTCTTCCACATGTTTGGCGTGTCTCCCAGGTGGCTTGTGGCAAACTTTAAACAACACTTTTTATGGATATCTTTAAGAAATGGCTTTCTTTTTGCCACTCTTCCATAAAGGCCAGATTTGTGCAATATACGACTGATTGTTGTCCTATGGACAGAGTCTCCCACCTCAGCTGTAGATCTCTGCAGTTCATCCAGAGTGATCATGGGCCTCTTGGCTGCATCTCTGATCAGTCTTCTCCTTGTATGAGCTGAAAGTTTAGAGGGACGGCCAGGTCTTGGTAGATTTGCAGTGGTCTGATACTCCTTCCATTTAAATATTATCGCTTGCACAGTGCTCCTTGGGATGTTTAAATCTTTTTGTATCCAAATCCGGCTTTAAACTTCTTCACAGCAGTATCTCGGACCTGCCTGGTGTGTTACTTGTTCTTCATGATGCTCTCTGCGCTTTTAACGGACCTCTGAGACTATCACAGTGCAGGTGCATTTATACGGAGACTTGATTACACACAGGTGGATTGTATTTATCATCATTAGTCATTTAGGTCAACATTGGATCATTCAGAGATCCTCACTGAACTTCTGGAGAGAGTTTGCTGCACTGAAAGTAAAGGGGCTGAATAATTTTGCACGCCCAATTTTTCCGTTTTTTAATTTGTTAAAAAGTTTGAAATATCCAATAAATGTCGTTCCACTTCATGATTGTGTCCCACTTGTTGTTGATTCTTCACATAAATACAGTTTTATATCTTTATGTTTGAAGCCTGAAATGTGGCAAAAGGTCGCAAAGTTCAAGGGGGCCGAATACTTTCGCAAGGCACTGTATATGTTTCTGTTGTGATGGGGAGGGATAAGGGGATGCATGCAAAAGAGAAAGGGATTTATTGCAAAACTTGTTGTACTGTACTTGTGCCTTTTTTGGTGACATTTTACTTTTCTACAGGCCCCACCAACTCTTTCACCCATCCTCTTTCTGTTGTTGTCCCAAAGCCCATGGCAGTATGTGCCCTCAGTTCCTTCCCTGCCCATACCCTGGTCTCCTGCTCTATATTTCTCTGCCCATGTCCTGCACTGTGTCCTACCCTGCCCATGTCCTACCCTGCCCTGCTGTGCCCTGCTCTGACCTGCCCTTGAACTTCTGTCCCTTCACCTCACATACTTTCTGTGCTATAAGTCCTTTCCCAATTTCTCCAGGAGTTTGATCTTTGGGGGGAATTTTGTTATCTCCATATTTTTTATCTCCATCTTTATCTTAGTCATCTCTACAAACAGAACACACTACTTTCATTTGACTACTACTGATCCCTTGTGTTCTCTGCTGCCTTATTGGAATGTCTGAAGTTTGTCTTATCATGTCCCTCTCTTATCCTTGTCCCTCTTCAGCCTGTGAGCTGATGAACCAGGGCATCCTGGCTCTGGTGACGTCTACAGGCTGTGCAGCCGCCAACGCCCTCCAGTCCTTGACCGACGCCATGCACATACCCCACCTGTTTATCCAGAGGAACGGCGAGGGCACGCCACGCACCTCCTGCCACCTCAACCCCAGCCCTGATGGGGAGAGCTACACCCTGGCCGCTCGTCCGCCTGCTCGCCTCAACGACGTCATGCTGACCCTGGTAACTGAGCTGCGCTGGCAGAAGTTCATCATCTTCTATGATGCTGACTATGGTGAGTGGGGGAGCGGGGGTGGGGTAGAGGGTGCATGGGGGTTGATATGTGGGTGTGTGGAAAACATAGTCTGGAGTGTTGTATGTTACAGGTTTTGTTGAATGTTTTTTTATGTGCAACCTTCAATATACCTCTTCTCCAATGAGGAAGGCCAGTACAAGGTTGATGATGATGATGATGATGATGATGATGATGACCATAGTTGTGATAGCCAACCTGTAGTAATCTATAGGAGAAAAGTTTTTTCCCTGAAACTATATTGTTCTGTTGACAATGCAGATCAATGTTTAAATGGATAGTGTGACATTTTGGCAAATAGCCCTTTTATTTGTACTTCCCCAGAGTGAGATGAACTCACGGATACCATTTGTATGCTTGCTCTTCCTATAGACTTCCATTCATTGTGATAACGCTAATAGCAATAGCTCCAGAAACTACCTTCAACTTCCTTCGTAAAAATGGTGTCCATGAGTTCATCTGACTCTGGGTAAATACAAAAATGTTGCCAAATGCTGCACTATCCCATCAACTAGGTGTTTGTGGAACACACATCCAATTATTGTTTTGTCTACCTTAGATTCCCATTGCACTCTTTACAATGAACGGTACATCTGAACTGCCAGGATGAAAATATTTTGGATCTTTGCTCCAATGCCTTTAATTACAGTTCTCATCATAAAGTCATTTTTGGATGCTTCTGAAGCATAGATTAAATATGACTCCCTGTCAACGTTTGTAAATCATTCAAATGAAATCACTTCATAAGACATCATCATCATTCATGTTCTCATGGTGTATGAGCATTATATCAATAGTAAATCACTTCATATCACAGTTCACATAAATAGTCAATCTGGGGATCTCCATAATGAGGTCAGAGTGTTTAGTGATTCAAAACGATTAGAACATGTGTTCAAAGCCATACACTGACTCGCAGAGGGGATTCTTGTGTAATTGCCTAAAAAGTTGTGTTAAATTCTTGGTCATGTTCATGTTAAAGGCATATTGTGTCATTTTATTTATTACATTTTTTAACTAAATTCAACCAACAGTACAAAGGGGGAGTTTTTTTTTGCCAGTGCTCTGCATGCTGATTAGGTTAGGGTGGGACTTGTGTTTTTCATGTGTGCATTTGTTGGTTGAAACGTTGATTACTTGTGCGTTTCATCCCATGGCCACAAGGAACACAGTAATAATAGATTGCACTCTTGACACGGTTCTTGGAGAAGCTAGGCTAGGCTGGATTATTTAATTCATCTCACCTATAACTCCCTTTAGGCCAGACCTTTTCTTATCCACTTTTAGGACACAGTAAACTCTGGAATCAGCAATGAATTGCTGAGACCAGTAACTGTTGTGCAGAAGTTGTACACCCATTCATAGCTGTTTGAAAGTAGATTGAGACCTGTGGTAGGGATACTTTATCATGGACTCATGCTTCACACACTTTCAGTAGACACACAAATAAATACTATTGTTTATTGATTTTCCTGTTATAACATCAGCAACTCAAGAGTTTGTCATGGCATTTCGGTTGAATACATTTGGTGTAAGTATTTCACTGTTCGTCTACATCTGTTGTTTATGGAGGCTGTGACTAATACAATTGGATTCGGTTTTAATGAGATGCAACTAATCAGGGATAGGAATAGACAAGAAGTATGACTAAACAATGTGTTCATTCTGAATATAACCAGGCCCCAATAGTGTTAAATAATGAATAAAGAGACCAGTTTTGACGAGGCAGTAACACTGACATCCACATCCTGGTGTTACACGCTTGAACTCAGCACTTCAATTACATTTCCAAACAGTCAAAATACCCTCAGTGCAGACGAGTGATTAAAGAACATATCACTCACATGTTCTCTGAGTGTGATCGTATCAAAACCCCCGTCTTCTCCACTTCCTCTGGTCTATCTGTAGGCTGAGGAGTAATTTGACGCTCTAGGATGTATTTCACAAAGCATTTGACACTAGGATGTATTTCACAAAGCATTTGACACTAGGATGTATTTCATAAAGCATTTGGCACGAGGATGTATTTCACAAAGCATTTGACACTAGGATGTATTTCACAAAGCATTTGACACTAGGATGTATTTCATAAAGCATTTGGCACTAGGATGTATTTCATAAAGCATTTGGCACTAGGATGTATTTCATAAAGCATTTGGCACTAGGATGTATTTCACAAAGCATTTGGCACTAGGATGTATTTCACAAAGCATTTGGCACTAGGATGTATTTCACAAAGCATTTGACACTAGGATGTATTTCACAAAGCATTTGACACTAGGATGTATTTCACAAAGCATTTGACACTAGGATGTATTTCACAAAGCATTTGACACTAGGATGTATTTCACAAAGCATTTGACACTAGGATGTATTTCACAAAGCATTTGACACTAGGATGTATTTCATAAAGCATTTGGCGCTCTCGGATGTATTTCACAAAGCATTTGACACTCTGCAGCAAAGCAGCACATTAACACCTGTTGCGTCAGGTAGTCATCTTCCACAGTTCTACAACTCTGGTTGTGTTATTCTGCATGTGTAAGTGATGCATGCAAGTCCCATTCATTTTTTTTGCACAGAAATCTGAAATAATTAGAGTAACTTCTTCCATTAGCTGCTTCTCCGTCTGTCCCCCCACTCTGAATGGGAGTAGACATAGCAACTGCTCCGTTTTGCTGCAGCTCAGCGCGCAAGACATAGTCGCCTGCTCACACAGCTGATAAAAAACACATTACAAGATTTTGGCAATGAAGGCATACCTTCTACCCAGAATTGGATGAACTCAATACTTCTCTTGAAGGCAGTATCATTCACTGACGTATGTTGGTATCTGAGGTAAAGTAGCAACTGCTCAGTGGCCATGGCTACAACTGGAGGAGCGAGAGTGAGCCGAAGGAAGGGGGGAAATTGCCATTTATTTCTTTATTGATTTTTATTAACCGTTTTCACTCGTACCTGTACACAGGTTGTACATGGCAGATTTGGACACTGATAAGTGCCTAAATTGGAACGCAGTGGCTGTACAGTAACACGCTATACATGATTTCAGAGCTCAGGGCCTGTTCATCACAGCTCTGTATTGGGTTTTGCCTGTGAGCCATTCTGAATTTGAGCACTGCGTGACAAGAGGTTGCCCCATCCCTCCCGCTAATTGAGCAACTTTTGGACATTTGTTGTTGTCGGAGTGAGGGAAAGGCTGTAAATTATGAATATTCGATATATTTGAAAATGAGACATTAAAGATTATAATAAATACCGCATTCATGTCATACAAGCAAGCGTCCAAGTGTCCAAATGTAAACTTCAAATTTCCATATAATAAAACTAATGTAATATAAAGTGTTAACGTTTATGATCACTATGTTTGATGTACAGTTACAATATGACATGGAGTTATATCCTGGCATGTCCTGAACAGAATGAGCCTGTTTGTTGTATTGTGAAGAAAATGTTCCGCAGACCATGCATCTGAATGCACAGATGACTCCATTCTATGCGAACCAAAATGACGATCTGCTTCTCTGAATTGCCTTGTGAAAGCCGAACACTGTAAGATCTTATTTTATAATTTAGCTAGTCATGTTGGCAATGGAACAAGCTTTCAAATGATGCCCACCTGACCCAGATTGTGATTTATAATGAACATTTTATGGATTGCGTAAACAACAACAGTAAGTGTGTGATGGCAGGGATGCAGGGCTCTGTTCCAAACAAAACAGTGTGCTTGCTCTAGTTCCTCAACGGCACAGCTAGGAGAGATCAAATCAAAGCAGTAACATTACTTTTGTATCCGGAGTATTTTCAGATTTTGTTATTAACAAATGTGGCAAAAAGTACAGTAAATGTAAAATGCACATTAAATCAACAGTGTAGTGTTTGTATTCAGTCTTGTCAGGTGAACTGTTGTGTCCTCACCTCAGTCTAACAATTTCACCATCATCTCCAAACTGTTCCCTTTTCATTTGCACCATGGTTATGCATATGCGTTCCATATTTTTTCTGGACAAAACATTTAAATGTATCCCTATCCATATAGGCCGATTCCCATGTGTGTAAGGGGTTAAGTAAACGACTGTATATAAGCCCTAAACACAGTTAGTTTTTGTGATGAAATGCCTCACACATTGCATATTTCTACCACTCATTCCTGTAGACTGTCGATCCTGTCCCGAACTTGACTCCAGAACTTCACTCCCATTCCTGCCCAAATCCCACAGGCCTGCAAGACCCGTGGGACTCCTGTTCCCGTGTCAACCTCTACTGCAGATAACAAGCTCTTGACCCAACGGGTTATCACCCTGTCATGACAAAGCACTAAATTACATCTGAATGTGGCTGTACAAGGAAGTGACAAGCATTTTGTTTATTTGAATTGCTCCCAGTATGGAGTCAGTTGTAGATTCTGTGTGTAAATATATCACTTCTGAAATACAGCAGCAGCTGATGAAAAGCTGAGGCTGTATTTCTCCTTGCCGAGTCATCAGTCGACTTGGACTTTCTGCACTTCCACTGTGCAGACAGATGTTAGGCAACATACAGTATTAGTTATACCCTCCTTGCTCCAGGCACCGTGGTGCTGTAGCATTGAAGACCATGCCTAACAGTATTACCTAATAACATACAGTATCTAGTTAGCTGTCTGAATGTCAATGCTTGTAATGACTTGACACAACAGTGGGCCTTACAGTAAAGGAAGTTGTGTTTGTGCAGAACTCACAAGGATTTGTCTGTATATGCATCATCAAAGCACACTTCTCTTCTGTATTTCCCATGAGGTATCTCTGGTGCTTTGTCAAAATGGGGCAAGCTCAGGACTGAAGAGGTTCAGTTTATTGGGATCCCCATTAGTTACTGCACATGCAGCAGCTACTCGTCCACATAAAACGTACAAATACTTGACAAAGTACAGAACCATAATAGAGAAAAACAACAAGATATTTAATTAAATAAAACATTAAATAAGAGTTATATATTGGAAAGACACCGAGATAACAAAAATACTATATATATATATATATATATATACATATTTAAATTAGATCTTTATAAAGAGGAAAGGCGCCATGATACAATACATTTTTTATCAGTTAAAAAAAGAGGTAAAACTTGTTTTTCCCTGAGTAACCTCTGGTGGCAAAGCATTCCACGTTGACATAGCTCTATACATAACTGAGCGACGCATTAAATCTGTTTTTGGTTTGGGTACCGTGAAGAAACCCATAGTGGCGTGTCTGGTGGGGTATGTACTGTATGTCGGTTTGAAGTGTATGCAAATAGATTTTACAAGTGGCTAGGCATTTCCAACACACAAATGTTTCTTAAAAAGAGTAGAAGTGAAGTAGCCAATTTCTCCTCAACCATCAACCATGAAAGACTATCATGCATGATGTTGATGTTAGTTCTGTGTTTCCAGTTAAGGGTCAGATGTGCTGCTTTCTTTTGAGCCAGTTGCAGTTTTCTAGGTCTTTCTTTGCTGCACCAGAACATATTACCAGACAGTAATCAAGATGGGACAAGATCAGAGCCTGATCAACTAGTACAGTTGATCTTTGTCTCAAAATATTTTTTTGAAAATACATACCTCTCTCTCCTCATCTTCACCACAACTTTGTCAATATGACTTGACCATGATAACTGACCATCTGATGTTACACACACTTTATGCACGAATCCAGAGGTTTGGGTCGGAGAGAATTCTTTGAACCAAATAGAATGTTGTTGGTTTAAGACCAGTTTATTGTTAATTACCCATTTTGACTTGCTAAGAATCTCTGTGAGCTCACTGTCTGTAGCTGCTGATGTGTAGAGAGTGCAATCATCAGCATGCATAGTCATTTTAGCTTCTTCAAATCAAATCAAATTTTATTTGTCACATACACATGGTTAGCAGATGTTAATGCGAGTGTAGCGAAATGCTTGTGCTTCTAGTTCCGACAATGCAGTAATAACCAACAAGTAATCTAACTAACAATTCCTAATCTACTGTCTTATACACAGTGTAAGGGGATAAAAATATTTACATAAGGATATATGAATGAGTGATGGTACAGAGCAGCATAGGCAAGATACAGTAGATGGTATCGAGTACAGTATATACATGTGAGATGAGTATGTAAACAAAGTGGCATAGTTAAAGTGGCTAGTGATACATGTATTACATAAGGATGCAGTCGATGATATAGAGTACAGTATATAGGTATGCATATGAGATGAATAATGTAGGGTAAGTAACATTATATAAGGTAGCATTGTTTAAAGTGGCTAGTGATATATTTACAACATTTCCCATCAATTCCCATTATTAAAGTGGCTGGAGTTGAGTCAGTGTCAGTGTGTAGGCAGCAGCCCCTCAATGTTAGTGGTGGCTGTTGTTAACAGTCTGATGGCCTTGAGATAGAAGCTGTTTTTCAGTCTCTCGGTCCCAGCTTTGATGCACCTGTACTGACCTCGCCTTCTGGATGATAGCGGGGTGAACAGGCAGTGGCTCGGGTGGTAGATGTCCTTGATGATCTTTTTGGCCTTCCTGTAACATCGGGTGGTGTAGGTGTCCTGGAGGGCAGGTAGTTTGCCCCCGATGATGCGTTGTGCAGACCTCACTACCCTCTGGAGAGCCTTACGGTTGAGGGCGGAGCAGTTGCCGTACCAGGCGGTGATACAGCCCGCCAGGATGCTCTCGATTGTGCCTCTGTAGAAGTTTGTGAGTGCTTTTTGTGACAAGCCGAATTTCTTCAGCCTCCTGAGGTTGAAGAGGCGCTGCTGCGCCTTCTTCACGATGCTGTCTGTGTGAGTGGACCAATTCAGTTTGTCTGTGATGTGTATGCCGAGGAACTTAAAACTTGCTACTCTCTCCACTACTGTTCCATCGATGTGGATAGGGGGGTGTTCCCTCTGCTGTTTCCTGAAGTCCACAATCATCTCCTTAGTTTTGTTGACGTTGAGTGTGAGGTTATTTTCCTGACACCACACTCCGAGGGCCCTCACCTCTTCTTGTAAGGAGAGTGGCAAATAATTTGTTAAATGAAGAGTAACGGCCCAATGCAACTACCCTGAGGGATACTGTACTGTACATATATGATGTTGGAGAAGCTTCCATTGAAGAATGCTCTCTGACTTCTATTTGATAAGTTGCTCTCTAACCATGGGATGGCAGGTGAGGTAAGGCCATGACCAGTGAGTTTTTTTCAGTAACAAATAACATATGATCAATAACATCAAAGGCTGCACTGAAATCTAACAATACAGCTCCAACTATAATCTTATTATCCGTTTATCTGAGTCAGAGCAGTACAAGTTAAGTGCCCTTCCCTATATGCATGCTGAACATCAGTCGTCATTCTTTGAAAAGTAGCATTGCATGTGTTCAAACACAATCCTCTCCATCAGTTTACTAAGAACAGCTAGCAAACTGATTGGGCAGCTGTTGGAGCCCAGCAAATGGTGCTTTACAATTTTTAGGCAGTGGAATTACTTTAGCTACCTTCCATGCCTGTGGACACACACACTCCTTTAGGCTTTGGTTCTCAATAGTTTCTCATCTAGGTTATCTATACCTGGCGGTTTATCATTTTTGATAGAGAACAATCGTTTTTCCATCTCTTCCACGCAAACTTGACCAAATTCAAAATAGCAATCCTTCTCTTTCATTATTAGATCTTCGATACACAAATATTATGGTTCACTGTTTTGTTGTCATTTCACTTCTCAGTGAAGTTTAGTCACACCTTTTCTCAATTTCTCAAAGTATGTCAACCAATCAGCTGAGCAGCCTGACTTGTTTGCCACCTTTTTTGCATCATTTTTAAATGCATCATTGAGGGTGTTCTAGCAGTTTTCACAGTTTCTTGACAAGTGCATGTTTGTCAACAATTGGCAAGAATAATTTTACAAATACTCCCAAGTCGTCTGGATTATCCTACTTATACACATCAGACCATCATAATTGTTTTAACATATTCTACAAAAAGAACATTTAGTGTGATCTCTTCTAAATAGTTTTAGGCCCTGACTTTGGTACTTTGGCATTCCTTGTTATTGCCACAATGTTATGGTCACTACAGTCAATGGGAATTGATACTGCTTTAGAGCAAATCTCTGCAGTATTAATTCATATTTTATCAATACAAGTGGATGTCACAGATCCAACACTATTGGTATATGCTCTCGGTGGTGTTGGTTGAGTCATAACCTGGGTCATGTTACAGTCATTAGTCACAGTAAGAAGCTTCCTCTTGAAAGGACAACTCAATTATAACCAATCAATGTTCAGGTCACCAAGAAAAGAATACATTTAATCAGAGACATTATCTAACACCACACACACATTCCCCAGATACTGTCAGTTTGCATGAACTTGTGTCATTACATACGGTATGGGTAGGCTAATCCTTTAGTTAAGATTCATGAAGACAGCTGTGGTATATCAAATCAAAACAAATAAAATAAAATGTTATTTGTCTCATGCGCCGAATACAACAGGTGTAGTAGACCCTTACCGTAACTTACAATCCCTTAACCAACACTGCAGTTCAAGAAATAGCGTACATTTTTTATAAAAAGCAACACAATAAAATAACAATAACGAGGCTATATACAGGGGGTACCGGTACCTAGTCAATGTGCAGGGGTACAGGTTAGTCGGGGTAATTTGTACATGTAGGTAGGGGTAATGTGACTATGCATAGATAATAAACAGTGAGTAGCAGCAATGTAAATAGTCCGGGTGGCCATTTGATTAATTGTTCAGAAGTCTTGGGGGTAGAAGCTGTTAAGGAGCCTTTTGGACCTAGACTTGGTGCTCCGGTATTGCTTGCCGTGCGTTAGCAGAAATAACAGTTTATGACTTGGGTGACTGGTCTTTGACAATTTTTTGGGCCTTCTTCTGACACTGCCTAGTATATAGGTCCTGGATGGCAGGAAGCTTGGCCCCAGTGATGCACTGGGCCGTATGCGCTACCCTCTGTAACACCTTATGGTTAGATGCCGAGCAGTTGCCATACCAGGCGGTGATGCAACCGGTCAGGATGCTCTCGATGGTGCAGCTGTAGAACCTTTTGAAGATCTGGGGATCCATGTTAAATCTTTTCAGTCTGCTGTGGGGGAAAAGGTGTTGTCATATGTATTTGGAAAAATAATCTTGTGAAAAGTTTAGTATTTGGTCCGATATTCCTAGCACACAATGACTTCATCACACTTGTTACTCTAAAAACTTGTTGGATGCATTTTCAGTTTGTTTTGGTTGTGTTTCAGATTATGTTGTGCCAATAGAAATATATGGTAAATCACGTATTGTGTCATTTTGTGGTAACTTTTATTGTAATTAACTATAGAATATGTTTTTGAACACATCTACGCTAATGTGGATGCTAAAATGATTATGAATAATCATGAATGTATCATAAATAACGATGACTGAAAAAGTTACAGATGCACAAAGATCATGCCCCCAAAACTTGCTAACTTCTCACCATTACCAATAATAGGAGAGGTTGGTATTTTTTGGGGGGGTATGATATTTATGCCCCTGTAACAGTCATCATTATTCACGTTTCATTCGTGATTATCTGTAATCACTGTAACAATATATCAAACAAATGTTTGATATCAAACTTTGGTTCATAGCCCATACCTCCATAGCATTTGGTACAGCTCTCATGCATGTACTCTGTTGGAATGGAGGAATTTATGGAGCATCGATAGCCTAAAGCCCCACTTCACGAGCTATCTCAGTTATCTCACGAGCTATCTCAGCTATCTCAGCTATCTCACGAGCTATCTCAGCTTTGAATCTGTTGTGGTAACGGTACACATCTGCTGAGAACTGGACTGTAATGGACTGTAATGGGAGTTTGTCCATAGATGCTATACTGTAGTTAGTGTATGTTCTATTTGGACTAGAGTTGCTACAGTAATGTCACGCTGACTGTTTGGCTGTTGGCTTTTATCGCTGTTCAAGCAGCTGGTTTTGTGTCCTCTGGGCTAAACTCAGACAGCATTAAAGTATGTTTGTTAGTTATGCCCTTTTATTCACATGAACGCATCAATGGCATCCCTTTGAAATGTCTCCTCTCTGTTTCCCTTATCTTGTTCCATTTGTCATTTTGCATTTTCAACTCATCATTTTTGAGTTCATGTGAGTATTGCTCGGTTAGCGATAGCTTCCACATTATTTGGCCTATGAGCACTAGGAGAATGGTGTCCCACCCAGAGAATCATCATTTGAAAATTATATTTTCTTGCATGTTTATGCAAAGGAGATGGTAATCCCACATATGCCTATACTGTCTAAACAATTTTTCATTTGGAGAATGATGCTGCTCTTTGATTTTTGGATTAGACCTGCATTTCTCCAGATTGGCAAGATTGCAGGGATGCACAGTAGGTGAAATAAAGACACAGTGAGTTTACATAAATACCAACTGTTTGACCAATACTGTCCTATCGTGGCAACTCTCATCCATGGTCTTGGACGATCAATCATCAACAGAGAGTACACTATTTTTTAACTTTGAAAACCCCACAGATAGAGTCAATGGTGAGGAGGAAAGAGGAAAAACTCTTCAACAGAAAAACAAACTCAGTTTGCTTTTACGGATCACGGCTTTTTGTAGAGTCAGCAAAAGAAGTGAATCATGCATCGTACCTTCTCCTCTACTCTGCTTTGTTTCCCACTGGGCAAAAACTGGTTGAAACAACATCGTTTCAACGTCATTTGAACAAAAACATCAAATGTGATGATGTTGAATAAAAGTGGAAAAGTGATTGGATTTGGAAAAGTCATCAATGTAAAGAAATGTTGTCATTTTTTCCACCCAACTTTTCACCTAAATCCATTGTCATGGTGAAATGTTTTGTTGATTTCACATAGAATTCGCATTAGTTGACAACTCAACCAAATATAAATCAAAGTTAGACGTTGAAGTGACGTCTGTGCCCAGTGGAATGCTTGCAGTGAAGTGACATTGACAAATTAGGTAGCGGGGTGAGTTCATGCGGTGAATCAAATGAAGCTGTGTTTACATTTAGCTTTTGACCATGACCGAGAGACAGTTTAGAGGGCATGTTGTACTGGATCTGCGCTGGGACTCTTTCAAGAGGCATGAATGTCCCTGGTGGGGTTGAATGCATGATAATAAACCATTATTGTGTGTTCAGTGGAAGTCAAATCTGGTCACTTTTCTTACAACTCTTTTCAGTCCATTAGGATTGAAACCTTTGCTGGTTTCTATCTCTGATTTTATCAGCAACAAACATTGTCAATCAATGACTGACCAGGAAGAAGAGAAAACTAGCAGATACTGTAGGTCTGTAGAACGAAGACAGTGGACATCTACTTTGAAAAGTTTGGATATGAGGAATACAGTTAACTTATCTACATACTGTATTGAGAAAGGCCATTGGGATGTGCATAGACTGAGTATACAAAACATTAAGAACACCTGCTATCCATGATTTTTATTTTTGATGTTTTATATTTCACCTTTATTTAGCCAGGTAGGCAAGTTGAGAACAAGTTCTCATTTACAATTGCGACCTGGCCAAGATAAAGCAAAGCATTTCGACACATACAACGGCACAGAGTTACACATGGAGTAAAACAAACATACAGTCAATAATACAGTATAAACAAGTCTATATACAATGTGAGCAAATGAGGTGAGATAAGGGAGGTAAAGGCAAAAAAAGGCCATGGTGGCAAACTAAATGCAATATAGCAAGTAAAACACTGGAATGGTAGATTTGCAATGGAAGAATGTGAAATAAAAATAATGGGGTGCAAAGTAGCACAATAAATAAATAAATTAAATACAGTAGGGAAAGAGGTAGTTGTTTGGGCTAAAGGTGGGCTATGTACAGGTGCAGTAATCTGTGAGCTGCACTGACAGTTGGTGCGTAAAGCTAGTGAGGGAGATAAGTGTTTCCAGTTTCAGAGATTTATGTAGTTCATTCCAGTCATTGGCAGCAGAGAACTGGAAGGAGAGGCGGCCAAAGAAAGAATTGGTTTTGGGGGTGACTAGAGAGATATACCTGCTGGAGCGTGTGCTACAGGTGGGAGATGCTTTGGTGACCAGCGAGCTGAGATAAGGGGGGACTTTACTTAGCAGGGTCTTGTAGATGACATGGAGCCAATGGGTTTGGCGACGAGTATGAAGCGAGGGACAGCCAACGAGAGCGTACAGGTCACAATGGTGGGTAGTATATGGGGCTTTGGTGACAAAACGGATTGCACTGTGATAGACTGCATCCAATTTGTTGAGTAGGGTATTGGAGGCTATTTTGTAAATGACATCGCCAAAGTCGAGGATTGGTAGGATGGTCAGTTTTACAAGGGTATGTTTGGCAGCATGAGTGAAGGATGCTTTGTTGCGAAATAGGAAGCCAATTCTAGATTTAACTTTGGATTGGAGATGTTTGATGTGGGTCTGGAAGGAGAGTTTACCGTCTAACCAGACACCTAAGTATTTGTAGTTGTCCACGTATTCTAAGTTAGATCCGTCCAGAGTAGTGATGTTGGACAGGCGGGCAGGTGCAGGTAGCAATCGGTTGAAGAGCATGCATTTAGTTTTACTTGTATTTAAGAGCAATTGGAGGCCACGGAAGTAGAGTTGTATGGCATTGAAGCTTGCCTGGAAGGTTGTTAACACAGTGTCCAAAGAAGGGCCAGAATGTATACAGAATGGTGTCATCTGCGTAGAGGTGGATCAGAGACTCACCAGCAGCAAGAGCGACCTCATTGATGTATACAGAGAAGAGAGTCGGTCCAAGAATTGAAACCTGTGGCACCCCCATAGAGACTGCCAGAGGTCCGGACAGCAGACCCTCCGATTTGACACACTGAACTCTATCAGAGAAGTAGTTGGTAAACCAGGCGAGGCAATCATTTGAGAAACCAAGGCTGTCGAGTCTGCCGATGAGGATGTGGTGATTGACAGAGTCGAAAGCCTTGGCCAGATCAATGAATACGGCTGCACAGTAATGTTTCTTATCAATGGCGGTTACGATATCATTTAGGACCTTGAGCGTGGTTGAGGTGCACCCATGACCAGCTCTGAAACCAGATTGCATAGCAGAGAAGGTATGGTGAGATTCGAAATGGTCGGTAATCTGTTTGTTGACTTGGCTTTCGAAGACCTTAGAAAGGCATGGTAGGATAGATATAGGTCTGTAGCAGTTTGGGTCAAGAGTATAGACTGACCAAATGAAAACTATGATCTCTTATTGATGTCACATGTTAAATCCACTTCAATTAGTGTAGATGAATGGGAGGAGACAGATTAAATAAGGATTTCTAAGCCTTGAGATCATTGAGACATGGATTGTGTATGTGTACGATTCAGAGGGCAAATGGGGAAGACAAAAGATTGACGTGACTTTGAAGTGACTTTGAATGTGGTATGGTTGTAGGTTTGACAACTGTCGGAAGCATTGGAGTCAACATGGGCCAGCATCTCCACACCTTGTAGAGTCAATGCTCTGATGAATTGAGGCTATTCTGACGGGAAAAGGGGCGTTCCTAATATTTGGTAAACTGAGTGTATAACACCTACATAAACGCACATCTATTGCAGTAAATCATAACGGGCCCTGAATGCACCATGTTCCTCCCAGGGCGGTGTCGAGATTACCTGGGCTCCATAATGAGTGTGGAGTGGGACATCTGTCACTGCCCTCTTTACGGCCTGCTCTCTTCTCAGAGGAGGAGATATTAGACTGGTATTAGGTGGGAGATTGATTTAGCTGCCGCACACTGCAGGAGATGGGTCTTAATGCGTAGCCCCTTTTCAGATGAGGAGTGGATGAGCATAAGCAAACAGAGGAATGTGCTATGGGCTTGTATAATGAGCAAAGTAAAGAGAGTTGGAGCAAGAGAAAGGTTAGAGGATGATATGGACTGATTACAAAGTGGGAGAGAGTGACATGGACAAGGGGAGATACCTAGTCAGTTGTACAACTGAATGCCTTCAACTGAAATGTGTCTTCCGCATTTAACCCGACCCCTCTGAATCAGAGAGGTGCGAGGGGCTGCCATAATCAACCTTTTGGAAACTGGCCCAACGCTCTAACCACTAGGCTACCGGAGAGAGGCGCGGTGAAAGATAGCATTGTATCCATTTTTGTATAGAACTGTATTTTGTGGTGTAAAACGACAGCAAGCATTTTACTGCTGGTAACTACAGTAGCATTCCTCCCAAGAAAGAAAGAAAGAAAGAAAGAAAGAAAGAAAGAAAGAAAGAAAGAAAGAAAGAAAGAAAGAAAGAAAGAAAGAAAGAAAGAAAGAAAGAAAGAAAGAAAGAAGCTAACAACATTTACACACTGGAAGCAAGGCACAGGTGAGCTTTGCCACATTATCATTTTTAGACATGGTAAACCTGCTATTCCTCAAGACACTTGCTACAGTGGTTCAATCTGAAATGCTGATTGCTTTATCATGACATACTGACTTATTTTATTTGCACACAATGATGACTTTTTCCCGTGATAGGGTCCCATTAGGTTATTATATTTGTTGGGAAATAAGCCTCTGGGTTTTAATGCATGGTCCCCTTTAAATGAAATTGTATTGGCATGGGAAATCAGCAAAATGTATAGCTTGCTTGAGTCCCTCTAGGAGTAAGGAGTTGACAAAGTAATTCTCATGAAACAGAATAGTACATTGAGGGGTCATTGTTTTGCAGAAACGTCTTTACAGGAATGAAAAGTGCACCCATTTACATTTAGTACCATTTAAAGTGTCAAATACCTTGATTCAAATTCTACATATTGATATGTAAGAATGTCATGGGGGAGCATGGATTCTAATGAGTGAAGCAATAGAACATCATTTTAAGAGACTGAAATGCAATACAATTTAAGGCACTTTGAACCCATCATTTCTCTGACTGGTCGTTTTTACAGTATCACCCAATACATATTTGTCAAAATACAAATAGCCAACCAATCAGCCTGTTTCCAACCCTTAGTAAAATTTTGAAAAAAGTTATATTGTGGGTAAATAGTTACCTTACAGAACATTGAGGTTGTTCTTTAATCGAATCCTCTCCAACATAATCCAGGTAGAATCAGGAATTCCCCAGTGCAGCTGTCTGGGCCCCTTACTTTTTTCAATCTTTACTAATGACTAAGTAAAGCCAGTGTGTCTATGTATGCGGATGACTCGACATTATACACGTCAGCTAATAAAGCGACTGAAATGACTGCAACACTTAACAAAGAGCTGCAGTTAGCTTCAGAATAGGTGGCAAGGAATAAATTAGTCCTAAGTATTTCAAAAACTTAAAGCATTGTATTTGGGACAAATCATTCACTAAACCCTAACCCTCAACTAAAACTTATAATGAATAATGTGGAAATTGAGCAAGTTGAGGTGACTGTCATGGTCAAAACATATTGACACAACAGTAGCTAAGATGGGGAGAAGTATGTCCATAATAAAGCACTTCTCTGCCTTCTTGACACTATTAAGTCCTACAGGCCCTAGTTTTGTCCCACCTGGACTACTGTTGAGTCGTGTGGTCAGGTGCCACAAAGAGGAACTTAGGGAAATTACAATTGGCTCAGAACAGGGTATCGTTCTGTCTGGCCCTTAAATGTCCACGGAGAGCTAACATTAATGATATGCATATAAATCTCTGATTGCTGAAAGTGGAGGAGAGATTGACTTCATCACTGCTTG